>NC_000069.6:36645690-37330690 GCF_000001635.26 Mus musculus
CTAGAAGCCCTTAAAGAAGAAACACAAAAGTCCCTTAAAGAATTACAGGAAAATACAATCAAACAGGAGAAGGAAATGAACAAAACCATCCAAGATCTAAAAATGGGAATAGAAACAATAAAGAAATCATAAGAGGAGACAACCCTGGAGGTAGAAAACCTAGGAAAGAGATCAGAAGTCATAGATGTAAGCATCACCAACAGAATATAAGAGATAGAAGAGAGAATCTCAGATGCAGAAGATACTATAGAAAACACTGACACAACTGTCAGAGAAAATGCAAAAAGCAAAAAGCTTCTACCCAAGACTTCCAGGAAATCCAGGACACAATGAGAAGACCAAACCTAAGGATAATAGGTATAGAAGAAAGTGAAGATTCCCAACTTAAAGGGCCAGTAAATATCTTCAACAAAATTATAGGAGAAATCTTCCCTAACCTAAAGAAAGAGATGCCCATGAACATTCAAGAAGTCTACAGAACTCCAAATATATTGGATCAGAAAAGAAATTTCTCCTGTCACATAATAGTCAAAACACCAAATGCACAAAACAAAGAAAGAATATTAAAAGCAGTAAGGGAAAAAGGTCAAGGAACATATAAAGACAGACCTACCAGAATTACACCAGACTTCTCACCAGAGACTATGAAAGCTAGAAGATCCTAGGCAGATGTCATACATACCCTAAGAGAACACCAATGCCAGCCCAGGCTACTATACCCAGCAAAACTCTCAATTACCATAGATGGAGAAACCAAGATATTCCATGACAAAACCAAATTTATACAATATCTTCCTATAAATCCAGCTCTACAAAGAATAATAGATGGAAAACTACAACACAAGGAGGGAAACTACATCCCAGAAAAAGCAAGAAAGTAATCTTTCAACAAACCCAAAAGAAGATAGCCACATAAACATAATTCCACCTCTAACAACAAAAATAACAGAAAGCAACAATCACTTTTCCTTAATATCTCTTAATATTAATGGGCTCAATACCCCCAAAAAGACTTAGGCTAACAGACTGGATATGTAAACAGGACCCAACATTTTGCTACATACAGGAAATGCACCTCAGTGTCAAAGACAGACACTACCTCAGAGTAAAAGACTGGAAACAAATTTCTAAGCAAATGGTCCCAAGAAACAAGCTGGAGTAGCCATTCTAATATCGGATAAAATCAACTTTCAACCAAAAGTTATCAAAAAGATAAGGAAGGACACTTCATACTCATTAAAGGTAAAATCTTCCAAGAACTCTCAATTCTGAACATCTATGCTCCAAATAGAAGGGCACCCACATTCATAAGTGAAACTTTACTAAAGCTCAAAGCACACGTCACACCCCACACAATTAATAGTGGGCGACTTCAACACCCCACTCTCATCAATGGACAGATCATGGAAACAGAAACTAAACAGAGACACAGTGAAACTCACAGAAGTTATGAAACAAATGGATCTAACAGATATTTATAGAACATTTCATCCTAAAGCGAAAGAATATACCTTCTTCTCAACCCCTCATGGTACCTTCTCCAAAATTGACCATATAATTGATCACAAAACAGGCCTCAACAGATAAAAGAAGATTGAAATAATTCTATGCACCCTACTAGATAACCACAGACTAAGGCTATTCTTAAATACCAACAAAACAGTAGAAAGTACACATACACATGGAAGCTCTACTCAATGATGACTTGGTCAAGGAAGAAATAAAGAAAGAAATTAAAGGGTTCGTTTTTTTTTTTTTTTTTTTTTACAATTTAATGAAAATGAAGACACATCATATCAAAACTTATGGGACACAATGAAAGCAGTGTTAAGAGAAAAACTCATAGCTCTTAGTGCCTCCAAAAGAAACTGAAGATAGCTTACACTAGCAGCTTGATAGCACACCCGAAAGCTCTAGAACAAAAAGATACACCCAAGAGGAGAAGATGGCAGGAAATAATCAAACTCAGGGCTGAAACCAACCAAATAGAAACAAAAAGAATTAGACAAAGAGTCAACAAAACCAGGAGCTGGTTCTTTGAGAAAATCAACAAGATAGATAAACCCTTAGCTAGACTCACCAGAGGGCACAAGGACAGCATCCAAAGTAATAAAATCAAAAATGAAAAGGGAGACATACCAACGAAATATATCGTAAATAATTATTCTGTTTGTTGAATGTTAACGGTTGAAAATATTAGAATCATGTTCTGTAAACATCATGGCAATATTTTTGATAATTTTCCTCACTGTAGTTGAAATTAGAACTTTCTTAATGTTTAACTTCAAAGAGTTTTTGCTATTTTGAAATTTTAAAAATATACTTATTGATAAAACAAATAAACAAAACAAATGCAGATGCAAATGTATGCAGCCAAACATCAGGCTGAGCACAGGGACACCAATGGAGGAGTTAGGGGGAGGACTGAAGGAGCTGAAGGGGTTTGCAACCCATAGGAAGAAAGCAATATCAACCAACCAGGACCCCCCCCCCCCAGAGCTCCGAGGGACTAAACCACCAACTAAAGGGTACATGTAGGGGAGTGGGGAGGGCGTGTATGGCTCCAGCCACATCTGTAACAGAGGATGGTCTTGTCATCGATGGGAGGGGAGCCCTTTGGTCCTGTGGAGTCTTAATGACCCAGAGTAGGGGAATGCTAGGGCAGTGAGGTGAGAGTGGGTGGGCAGGTTGGGTAGCAACCTCATAGAGGCAGGGGTGGGGATAGGGAGGTAGGGGGTTTTGGGAGGGGGAACTGGGAAGAGGGATAACATTTAAAATGTAAATAAATAAAATAACTAATAAAATATGAAAAAAAAAACAGAAACCAAGACTTAGAGAATTTCAAAACCATCCGTAAAGGAAGTAAAGAAGCCAAAATTAAAAAATTCCTATCCAGCCAACAGTTACTAACTACACACAAATACATTTAAGTACACAAGCTATAGAAACAGTCAAAATTATGTCACATAAAACAAGATTTCAATTCTTTAACCTTAAACGGTGTTTAGTAGCTCCTTCAAACCATTATCCTTAGCACATTAAAAGTCTTGCTTGTTGATAATGTTGTCATTATTTTGCATTAAATTGCATACACTGCAATTTATATATTTTGGAGCTTCCCTAAAAATGTTTAAGTATCTGTATTCCTCACAACATTGAATCCTAATCATACTTATGACTTTCTAAAGTCTGTATTTTAGGTTTTCTTATCTGTAAAGTACATGTCAGACAATAGTTCATTCCATTTTAATTAATTTATCATGGTATTTGGGCTAGGTGAGCACTCCAGGATGATGCAATATTTCTGTGCCTCTATTTGTTCAATTAATTTATTTTTACTTATTGTTATGCAGGATCTCACTAAGATGCCCTGGCTGACTTGAACTGTGTAGCCTGGGCAGGCTTTGAACTCATGATACTTCTGCCTTAGCCTCCTGTGTAGCTGGGATTGCAGACCTGCCTAACACATCACTATAATGAAGACTTCCCAGTTATGGGTCCTCGGTACTGCTGTGTGCTGGCAAAGCTGGCACCACTGTCCTTCCTTGCTGTGAGAAAGGTACAACATCCTCTCCAGTGTCTACAGTTTCCTCAGCCTACCTTCTAACATGTATGAACTTTAGCCCCTATATCCCACCTCTGCTGAATTTTCATTTTCATTCATCTTATTTCGTGCCATTTCAACATTTCTCATGCTAAGCATACAGCGGTTGCCTATGAATCTGAGGTTTGGCACCCCATAATTTCGGTGATTGACGATCAACTGTGGTCTGAAACTATCAAATAGCAAATCCCAGAAGCTAACAATTTCTACGTTTTAAACTGCCCAGCCTCCTCAGCATCCTAACAGTACAGTTGCCACTGGTTCCAGCCTTCACAGGGCAAGAGTCACCTCCGGTCCAGTGCAGCTACAGCATATAGTCGCCTGCCTCTTAGTGCCTGAGTAGCCACTAAGAGCTTTACAGACTGACAGTCTCTATACACCAAGGGCTGTGCTAAAAACAACTTATTTTACTCACCAATAGCTCCAGAGCTCAAAAGTTTTATTATAGCATATCCCGGAAGTTTCATTATAGTATACTGTTAGAATTTTTATGTTTTATTGGTTATTAATCTATTATGGTCTCTAACTTCTAAATCAAGCTTTATCACAAGCATGTATTTACTTGTGAGAAAGATCACAGAGTTTGTAGGGTTTGATTCTATCCGTGGTTTCAGGAATCTTTGTGTGTGTGTGGGGGGGGGGGGAGGGTATCTTAGAACATCCCGAACTCGTACAGGAGAGTCCGTCTTAATAGGCGTTGCTTTCCAAGATGCCCTTCTGGAAACAGGAAAGGACCCACAGCTAACAACTCACCATAGGTGAAATATTGAACCTCAGGTGGGAGCGTGACTTCGCTCAGATCGCTCTCCTGCACGTGACTATCCACATACTGCTGCGCCTTCGTGGCCTGCAGGAAAGCGAGGAACCTGGCTGTGAACGCGGCGATGAAGATGGAGAGCATGCCGAAATCAAGCACATTCCACAACTGCACGATGTACTCCCGGGGCCCCTCCAGCCACAGCTCCTTGCACTCAGACCACATCATCCCTGCACAGGAAACCAGAGACTGGATTAGATTGTCTCACTGAGGCCGAGGAGACGATACCTGGTCCACCTGGGAAAGGTGTAACCCCAGCAAACACTGAGTGTGCTGGGGTCTGGTGGGAGCTGAGTGGGAAGGAAGCTTCCACTTAGGGTTGATGGACCGCACCATGACAGACCTTAAAGAAACACACATGACACCGGATCACGGGAGACAGGAAAGAAGCAAGCGGAACTCTGCTAGACCGGGACTTTGTCATGAGGTTTTTGAAAGAGTAGAGAAAAGGGAGCCTATGAAGTAAAAAAGGCTAATTAATTCAAATCATAGTAATGTAGGGGTACAAGTAAGACTCTGGGGGAGAAAGTCCCCACAAACGTTTAACAAGAACCAAGCCCCGTCATTAAGGATCACGCGGGCCTCTTCTAGCCTCTCTTCCCATCTCCACAGCCTACTGGGAGGCCAGGAACACCATCTGAAACTGACCCAGTTCTAGAGGAAAATGCTGAGTCAAAAAGGATGAACTACTCAGTTTAACAAGTTGTCCTAACTATGTACGCATAGGTGTACAGCCTTTTGGTATTGTGATAAGATATCATTTACAAAGTGTTGGGCGGCACTCAGTCCAATGTGTGGGATGCGTGCACCCGGGGGGCCACAGCCAGACACATTGTGACACTTTAAGAAGAAAACGAAGCGCATATTAAAATTCATAAAATAGTGGCTTGCTCCAGGTTGAGGCTGTAAGGTGATTGGGTGAAGAATTAACCTATCCACTCAGAGCAGCAAGGACCACACAGGCGGGAGCAGACCACGGAAAGACCCGGGAGAGAAGTCAAAGCGCACAGTGGCTCTGTTTCCTGCGATGGAGCAGAATGGTTTTTCTCCTGCTACTTTAAAATTTTCCTTTAACACAGCTTCTCAGAAAGAGCTACCAGAAGTTAAGTAACATGCATTCTACAAGTGGAAAAGCTCCTAAAATCCCTGAAACAAAAGCCATATATAACGAAGGCTCTTCAGTTGCAAGTATTTCAATTAAACAATTAGGCCCATGTTAATGATTTAGTGCCAACATATACCTTTCTGCAGTGTTAACTACTATTGAACCATTTAGTTATTTTCTCATTTAGCTACTGCTTTAATGATGGTGTTCTCATCATATACAACATAACAGTTTGTATTAGAAAATGGCAATCATTTCAGTAACTACTTTCTGGATAGAAATTAGGGAACTTAAGCGGCTTACCAAGAACCCAGACCATAATTAACATTTCCGTCCACGTGAACTGGGTGGTCTTCACCCTGAAGATTTGCTTGGGGTAGTCGATAACAGTGATGTTTGGCAGCGTGGTGATGCCTTCAAATCTGTCCGAGGCGTTGAATACAAGCAGACCCAGAAAGATGATGAAGGAGGCAGCGTGGGCCACAAACTTCATGAAGGGGCTTCGAAGAATCTTCCCCAGCTGCAATACAACAGAGTGGGGTTGGGGGGAGATGGGTCGGAGGGGAAGAAATGGAGGAGAAGGGGGGGTGAGAGGAAGGAGTTGGGAGGAGATGTTCTAGAAATTTCGGCCTCTACTTTCGACAATCACTATAACAGGATACAACTAAATAAAGAAGTTGCAACACTTTCTGCCTGCTTCGGAAGAGCTATGCAGGATTGTCCAGCCTGCAGCCTTGGGGCCACATGTTTCTCAGGATAGTTATGAATGTTACTCAATGCATTTGTAGACATCTAGTCACAATGTCAAAAGGTTGGACTCCCCTGACCGGCATACATCGTGAAAACTACTCTTTTTTTAGGGAGATTTTTCCTCTAAAATAATTTCAAAAATCTTGGAAATCCCAATTCTGAACATCTGCTCTGCTGTAACCCATGCTGCACGGAAGGGCGCCTCTTCGGGAAAGCCCTGTGTCTGACAGGCTTCTTATCCTGAGCTTTGCATGAATGACAATACAAAGTCAAAGGTCCTAGGCCTGGAAAAGAAATAGGAGTTTGTAGACACGTATAGGGCATCAAAAGCTTTTTTGAAGATTAAAAAATTTACTACATTGTAAACAAATTTTAGTTTTCACTTCCAAAAAAATCAAGAATCATCATACCACGCATCATATTTAAAAGGAAGAAAATATTAGAATCAAGATAAATATCTTATCAATGACTACCTACATATTAGGGAGATATATAATAATTAGAACTTCTAAGTAAGACAGCTTGATTAAAAATAGTAATCTCTGTATTCTGAAAATGATATATATATAATAAAGATACTTCTAATGGCTATCTTATAATTTTTTGAAGGTAGTTCCTTAAAATATATCCTGTGATATACTTAAAAGTCTCATGTTCTAACAGAAATAAGAAACAGCTTCTCTGTCCCCAGGGCATCTGCAGTCCAGGGATTAGGTGCATTGGACACATTTGTCAAATATGTTCCAGGGTCTGCACATCCGGAGCCTGAATGTTAACTCTGCCTGCCACCTTTAAAGGGATTTGGTTCACATTTACAAGACTAACTTCAAGCAAATGTCCAGAACCTTAATTGGTTCAAATGACTACAGTGTCAAGTATTTCCGAATCTGAACATTCCTGCACACAGACAGCTGTCACCTTTCCATACCGGACTTAGAAAACCAAGCAACAGTACAATTCCACATCTTGGTGCCGAGATGGCCACAGAGCCTGCGTTTGGCATCACTGCCGAGGCACACGCTGTTTGTTGGGAGTTGCCAAGCCTGTTTTTTTTCTCAAAGATTGATCTTTTAAATTATATTAAGATAAAGCAGTATACTCATCTTTAAAATGGGCTATATGCTGGGGCTTTGTTTGTTTTACAGAATTGGAGCCAGGGCTTCATGCACACCGGATAGATGCTCTGATGCTTAGCTTTGTCCCCAGCCTAAGAATTCCCGGTAGAGGCTGGGGGCCAGCATCAAGATCATTCTTCTGGTGCTCTCCACTTGGGCTTTTGAACCTACAGTTCACCAGCGACCGAGACTGGCTGTCTAGCTCGTCCAGGGGTCTTTCCGTCTCTAGCTTTTCAGCACTGAGACTGTAAGCACATGCCTTCCTATCTAACTTTGTATGTGGATGCTAGGAATGAGACTTGGCTCTTTATGCTCGAAAGGAAAGCATTTCATTAACTAAGTATTCCAGCCTGATAATTCTCAAGTTATCTCTTTACTCTGTGAATAAGCACAGGTTTGCATGGGTTCCAGGAATGGCTACGTTGTTATCTTTTGTTTCGGGTTCTTTTGTTTTGTTTTGTTTTGTTTTTTTTTTTTTGCTTTCTTTTTTTTTTTTTTTTTTTTTTTGGTTTTTTGGAGACAGGGTTTCTCTGGGTAGCCCTGGCTGTCCTGGAACTCACTCTGTAGACCAGGCTGGCCTCAAACTCAGAGATCTGCCTGCCTCTGCCTCCCAAGTGCTGGGATTAAAGGCGTGTGCCACCACGCCCGGCTTCTTTTTGTTTTCTTATGATGAAACACCATTACAGAGTGAGCTGAACTGTCATTTTATAAGGTGCAAAGTGTGCACCCCAAGATGCCTATTGCAACCCTAGCCTGCTCTAATTGACAGAGATATCTGAAGAGACGGACTATTGAGTATCAGAACTTTGTGATATATTTCCTCCAGATAGGGAAACTGGTTGGGTTATAATTTTCTGCTCACTGCAGGCTCTTATGTGATTTATGTTCACATCTTTAGTGTTTATGTATTTAAAGAACTGTAGAATAACTTCTCTAAGATATATAACAAAGAATCCAGCTGCCATTAAACTTGGTCAGAATGACAAGCTTTCTACCCTTTATTGTATGTGGGGCATATCAACAAGGAAGTAAGACGAATACACGTTTTCACACACATAAATGCTTAGAGGACACTGCTGAGCCATGGGGCAAGGGTAGACTTTGAGGGTCATTTATAAGTGACCTTGACTGCTTCACCTGAAACAGATTGTGATTTAGAGAAAACAAGATTTCAGAATATAGGTATGAGATTAAAGGACCAGAGGGCAGGTCCTTCTCAGGAAAGTGCCTTTCATTAGCAGGACAGATTCTGTTAGCATGACCTGTATTCTCTTCCACATCTTTGTAGGGGATTTCTTAATCACAAGTTAGCTCCACTTGGGCAGGTTGAGAGGAAAGGGCCTCAGAGTGATCAAAGCAGAATTGAGCAGTGCTAAAAAAAAAAAAAAAAAAAAAAAAAACCCTAAAGCACACTGACCCCAATTCTATACACGTTGGAAGTTTCTGGAAGAACAAAGGGCTTGAGGACCCACCATGGTTATCACTGAAGGTTAAATAGCACCGTTGATATCCATGTGCTTAGCATTCAGCCCCAGGTGCTTCTAATGGGCTCAGAAGAGTGCCCCAAAAGCAGTCAGCTGTCCCATGTCCCACTGGGTATGGTTGCCACTTCCCTTCCCCCAGCCAGTGCCGGCCATGTTCTCATGCTCCGTGTTTTCAGTAGCAAGGCTCCTACACTCCTGCCATTTAGTTCTTCGTGTCTATCGTGGGGATTTCTACCTAAAAGCCTTACTACATCATGCCTGCCAATGTGTCTTGCTGGTACCAAATCATCTCTGATTCTATTCTTGAGTTGATCCACTCACTGAAAAGCAGAACATTTGAGTTGCTTAAAATGCAGAGCCAACGAGGTGGGAGCCTGGCTTTAGCTTTTGCATTATTCTCAACAAAGATACACATTTCACCAACCACGGAGGGAAGGTGGGGAGTCTAGTACCCTGCTACAAGGTGCAATCCAATAGCCGATGGCGAGGAATGGAAGACCCAAGGCCACGACCAACACGACCAGACACTTGATAGCGATGGTCTGCTCCCGGAGGCCGGAAAGGTTCTCATACCAGATTGTCAAAAGCTGCTGTTGGCAGTTGGGGTGAGCCACAAACTGTTGGGAGTAGAGGGAGAGAGATGTTAGTATTCTCCTGTCCATCTGTCCAGATCCTGTGCATCTGTCCAGAACACAGCCTGTTCAAACCTGTCTTCCCTTCATTGTTCAAACTTGCTTCCTAGAAGGTGGACGCCCTTCCTCAGCCCTTGCTGGGAACTGAGTCCTCTCTGGCTGTGGTGATGCTGGGTTTCTTTAGGGAAAGCATGCCCCCACCATGACGCCTGCTAACGTCCTTGTATTTATTTCAAAATGGGAAAGAAAATCAGTTATTGTGCTCCTTTCATGAGTTACGCCTAAAATACTACCTGCATGAGAAGTATGTAAATTGTGCACATTCGAGCTGTGTGTACTGTGGCTAGATATGGAAAGATCTGCACAGTGGTTATGCACAGCCCACATCAGCTCGGCTCTTAACTGCTGACTTATCTTTCCAGCCCTGTTTTTGTTTTTTAGACCTTGTACAGAGTTTCTCCATGCTACTTCTTGCCTCTAAAATGTTTTCAGTTTTCTGATGCAGGGTCTCACATTGTAACCCAGGCTGGCCTAGTGATTACTTGCTTCGCTGGATGACTTAGTGTGAAAACAGCATTCCTTTGAGTCAAATTCAGTGCCTTCATCAAATTCACATTTTGAACTCCTAACTCCCAGTGTGCTGGCCTTGGGAGGCAGAGCTGCAGGGCGTGTGTGGGGCCTGGGGATGGAACACGTGAGACGGTGATATTGGTACCAGTGTATAATGAGCACCCTACCCCTACCCCCTATGTTTTTGCTACAAGTGAGGTCAGCAGCTTGCAACTCAATAAGTGGCCCTGGCCAGAAACAGCTCTGCTGCCATCTTAACCTCAAACGTGCAGCCCCAACACTGTAAGAAATGAGTTTCTGCTGTCTATAAATCACCCTAACGATGGTGCCTCGATATAGCACCCCAAAACTGATTATCTGCTGTTAATCCCACTGTTGCTGCCTGCCAAGTCTATGTTAGGCCTTTTTTTCCAAACCACTTACTTACTAACTTCCTTTCTCACCCCCCTTTTTCTTTTAAGACAGGGTCTCACTCATTATGAGCCCGGCTGGTCTTGAATTTGGACTCCTGCCTCAGGCTCTTGAATGCTGGGATGAAAGATGCAAGCCTGTAAGGCTCACAATTTTGAAACTGTCTCACATTTAACGTCATCATCAGGTGACCTCCTGGGAAAGGCTGTAGACATGATCAAATCGGAAGAATTCCCAGGTCTGTGTGAGGCCCCCTTGGATTCCACCAAGAGCCCTAGACCTCCACTGCCTCCTCCCTGTGCTGTTTAGACATTTCTTTCCTATGCATTTCTCTCCTGTCTCGCTTTTCCCTCCACAACTCCCGTGAATCATATTTGTTCACTCACTCTTCAGGATGCTTTGTACGCTCACAATCAGCCAGCAACGGCACTGGTGTTTGGCACAAGATAAAAACAGGAGAACTGGTACTACTTTACATCATCAGCAACCATTTCTTTAGAGCACACAGTAGGCTGTCAATAAATGCAGTATCAAAGCCATTATAATAAAACTCTGAACTCCACATCCTTGTCAAGACGGTAAAACAGTCATCTTATAAACGGTGGAAATGTCTCTGTGTTTGGGAGATCCAAGCCGTGTGGATCCAAGTCAAAGCCCTCTAGACTGGGCAGCCAGCCAGGCTAAGGACAGGGAGCTGGGTATACTAGGAGAGCCATCTAATGTCATCATCGTATCAGATTACTGTTGCAGAGTCAACCAGGTACTTGAGGGGAGGGTAAAAACCCAAAGGTTTCTACAAGGTACGGAATACCTTGCTGCGAAACAAACACACTGTGTCCATTTGAATGGATGAGCTCACTTCCTCTGGGAATATCTGCTATGATTTGAAAGCATTGCCTCCAAAGTCCTGGTATTGTCATGTGACATTCCGAGGAGGTGAGAGTAAGGGCTGGAAGAGTGGCACCAGCAGATAAGCACTGTCCATTTGTCGTCTCAGCTAGTTAGGAGTCTGGAGGGAAGCAGAGGATCCCTTGAGTCTTAGGAGTTCAAGCCTGGTTTGGGTAATTTTTCAATACTCTATGCTTAAATACAGCAATCCAACTAAGAGATGACACAGCCCTTGCTGAAGGATTAAAATGTTCATAAATTAGTCACATGGTATTTGTCAGCTTGCTCTTCCATTCTTTTGCCACTTGAGGACATTGTTATGTTCCTCTGGAGGATACAGTCCTAACTGCCAGTGCCTTCAACTTGAACCCACCCCTGAACTGTGAGAAGACACATTTCTCTTTCATAAATCATGCAGCCACAGTTATTATCACAGCAACATAAATGAACTAAGACGCTGCTTTTCTTGGGGCTTAAACATCAAAGAAATTGCATCATCATCATCATCATCATCGTCGTCGTCGTCATCAAGTGTGCATGTGTGTGCAAGCATGAGGGTGCCGTGGAGCCAATATGAAGGTTATAAGACAACCTGTTGATTTCCATTTCTGTGTAGGATCGGGGGTGTCTTAGGGTCTCTAGCACTGTGATAAAGACCCTAACCAAAAGGAACTTACAACTGTCAGGTCATTTCCCACCACTGACAGAAGTCAGGGCAACAACTCAAGGCAGGAACCTGGAGGCAGGAGCTGAAGCAGAAGCCATGGAGAAATGCTGCTTCTTGGCTTGCTGCCCCTGGCTTGCTCAGTTTTTAAAAATATATAAATGTTAAATATACATTTAAACCCAGGACCATCTGCCTAGGGGTGGCATTGCCCATAATGGGCTGGGCCCTCCCACATCTCCATAGACTTGCCACAAGCAATCTGGTGGTGCCATTTTGTCAGATGAGGCTCCTCTTCCCAAATAACCCTAGTTTGTATTAAGTTGAGAAAACAACTAGGACATAGGGGATTGAGTTTAGCACCTTTACTCACTGAGCCATCCCACCAGCTTGTGCCTGCTTTGATTTTGAGACAGGGTCTTAACTATGTAGTCCAAGCAATCCTCCTGCTTCAGCCTTTCTCATGCTGAGCTTATAGGTCTGAGCCACTCCCAATACTTGAGGACAGAAATAATGGTTTGGTTTGGACCGTTTGCTTGGGCTCTTCTCAATGGGGCCATCTTTAAGCCTGAGGGTGTGCACCAGGGCAATGATGACCCTCTCTACAAAGTGTCTGTGAGATGACCCACATTGACCCTTGTGGCTTACATCACACTCGTCCAACATTTATTATATGTTAAATCCTAGCACTTTACCTGTTACAAAATTCAGCTACACTGGCCTATTTCCTATAAATAGGAGCACAACCTATGTTCTTCTTGAGATAATACCCTATCTACTGAATCCATTAAGAACCCACACAAATAGATTTTCCCCAACAATTTAAAACTTCTAATACAAACACATAAGGCAAATCCTAAAAAATAAAACCAATCCAATATTAGCAAGTGAGAGCGGAAAACCCTAATCCATTAGGAGATTTGTTTTTTCTTCTTTTCAACAAACTTCAAAATAGGGCAGAGGCCTTTATCTCTAAAACCACTCCATTTCCTGGAAAAAAAAAATCCTTATGATAGAACACTGCCACAGCCGGCTGCATCAGGTTCTTATGTTGTTTTTCAACTTCAGTGGACCAGCAAATTGAAGTCATTACAAAAATAATACCCTGATTTGAGATTTTCTGTGCCAAAGAGAGAATGCTTGACACGTAAGAACATTTCAATCTTTCAATGGAATAAAAAATTTAACAGTGTTACTGAACACGCACACGCACGTGCGCATGCACACACACACACACACACACACACACACACAGACAGAGACAGAGAGGGAGACAGAGACAGAGAGAGATGTCTAATGGGTTTTAAGCTGAACCCCAACAACTGAATAAACCCTATACTTGAAAATGATCACATTATACCATCTTCTGAACTGTCCTCAGTGGGTACTGTTGTGTAAAACCCTTGAGGAGTTTCACTCTTGCCTTTAACAACATTGCTATGTTAGTTACACGCATATTTCTCATTCTCCCTCTTATACCTTCTACAGAGAAACACGCTGGTTGATAACTGAATGTGCCTGTATTGCAGAGGGTCTAATTTTTAGATTTCTTTTCTGTTAAGGATGGAATTGGAGCACTTGGCAGGGTGGGGCTCCGGAAATGATTTTTCTCTGTAGCCTAGTTTCACAGACTAAATAGCCTACCCATCATCAAATCTCCTATAATAGACATCGCCCACCATGAAGGAGGTACAGCTTGAGGTGTGTGGGGGAGGGGAGAGCAAGCTTTGCTGTCATATCACAGAACACCAGGGACGTATGGTCATAATTAGAACTCAAAGGGAGCAGACCAGCTCTATGGCAGGAAAGACACAATACAGAATCACTGATGTCACCGGCGTCACCCAGCACTGTAGCTATTCTTTGAGAATGGGAAAATAGATCTGAGAACTAGCATTGATTTATTTTGGGAGAGGGTTGAGACAGGTTTCAGTATGGACCCCAGACTAGCCTTGGGCTGTTGGTCTTCCTATATCAGCCTCTTCCATGCCAGGGTTATAGGCATGCTCTGCTATGCCTAGCTGGTATGTTTATTACTACAGGGTCTGCAAGTTTTGCTGATTTTTAAATAAAAATGCTCTTTTAGACGTATGCATTTTATGTGTATGAGTATGTTGCTTGCACATATGTATGTGTACCATGTGCATGCCTACAGATGGCTGAAAGTCATCATGAAGTTGTTGAGAACTGACCCCAGGCCTCTGCACGATCAGCGAGTTTTCTTTACCACTGAATAATCCCTCTAACCCCCTTTCCTTTGGTTTCTGATGATGGTCTTTCTAGTGTGCAGAAGTTCCAAACTCTATGTTGTCAAGGGATCTGTAGCTTTTTTAAGAATTATTTTTAAAACAATTTTTAAAAATTGTATGTGTATAGGTGTTTTATCTGCATGTATGCATGTATATCACATGTCTGCCCACAGTGGCCAGAAGTGGGTATTGGTTTCCTGGAACTGGAGTTATGAATAGTTGCGAACTACCATGTCAATAATGGTAACCAAACCTGCGTCCTCTGCAAGAACAGCAAGTATCCTAAACCTCTGAGTTATCTCTCCAGTCCCTTAACATTTCTAACATTATTATATAAAAAAGCTGGTTCTAATAAGCATTAAACCCCTAGTTATATATGTTGATTGGTAACAAATTTATTGCTAGTGATATTGCAAATGTTGCAACTTGTTTAAGTCAGGCATCACTCTGCAGGGTGGGTTGGCTAACAGATGCATCTCTGCAGATGAGCTGTTTCTACTAATATGACACTTTCAATGGAATGATTAAAAGCCCATGGCAACTGAAATCAATTTTCTCCTCTCAGGTGCCAAAGAAAAGAGATTCATATGGCAAGAAGCGTGACTCTGTCTGGACACTTTTCTAAAAATGGCTTGCTATCAATCGTGTTCAAAATTATCTTTCCTCCAACATAAGGAAAACCTCACAGGAAGAAATCTCAGAGGGGGCATTTCATTATCTTAGAGCTGATCTGTCCCTTGTCAAGTTGTTTTATTTCAATTTCTGGTGACAATCTTCTCTTGTCATTAATGACTGGCCCATGGGGTTGTTACACATGAAAGTTTTCTGTACTGTGGTGGAAGTGGAAGTGTGTGTGTGTGTGTGTGTGTATGCTCACACCTAGAAGGTGTGGGAGAGAGATCTTTCTATACCCTTGCTTTGTGTTAGAATGTAAACCATGTCTTGGGTTCCATTGGTCAGAATTAAGTGGCAGGTTTGATTCACAAGAGGTCTTAGGACAACTGGCTATGGGCTCAGGACATTCCTCTGAGTGCCAACACTGGACACTCACAACAGAGCCAAAATTGGGCCCCAGATATTCCCTTATCAGGTAGTTCTGGGCTTGGATCTAGGCAAGATTTCTGGATGTTTGGTTGACATAAGCTTGCCCTTTTGTCTTTCCTTGCAATTCTGTGTGCTTCCAAGGATGCCTGGCTAAATCCTTTTCTGAGAAATCAGTCAAATACTAAGCATGGGACTTATAACAAGGAACACAAAATTGTCTTTGATACTTCAACTTGCTTAAGAGCTGTCACTCTGATATGAGTGTCTGTAACAGAAATGCTGTAGGCTAACATTTAGTGAGCCAAGAGTCCCTCATGCTAATTGCTTGTATGATTTCACATGGTCTTCAAACAACTCTTATTTTCCCTCTCTACTGAAGAGTAGCTCAGGGCTTTGGTGCTGTCTGTGGCCAGTCAGGAACTCATGGTGACATGAGAACTTGAACCCTTGCAGATGGATCTACTGCCTGTCCTTGTAAGCATAAGACCACATTAAAGGAAGAACAGCAGACATGGCTGTCCAGTGATGACTCTAGATGTGCCCCTTCCAACAGTTGCTGCTTCATGATTTGTCAGCTTCTATGTTTTATTACAGATTTAGTTTATTTTAAAAGTATGTGTATGTGTGGGGGGAGGTTATCCAGTATTGGATCCCTGGGAGCTAGAGTTACAAGTAGTGGTGAGCCACTCAACGGTTGTTAGGAATCACACTTGGGTCCTCTGGAAGAGATATATAAGCTGCTAGCCACTAAGCCCTCTCTCCAACCCTATCAGCTTCTCTTAAGTACAATCCTCCCCTCTATCTGCTACATAACTTACTTAAATTGTCCAATTCCAGAAACTGAGTCTTATACCATATGAAATATTTTAAGTACAATTTTCACAAATTATTTAATGGCTCAATGAAAATTAGCAAACAAATACATACACAACAGTTTTTTTTTTCTGCAGTAACCATACCTAAAATAATTGTCATCTTTATTTATGACCCTGGCTAAAATGCATAACAGGTTCACAGTAAGGCTCAACACGAGAATGTTCGTTATGGTGTCTCACAAATGCATGTAAGCAGGAGTATTACCACTACTTTATTTATTCACTATTTTTGTTGTTTCTGAGACTGGCTCTCATGTAGCTCAGGGTGGTTCCAGACTTGCTAAGTAGCTGAGGCTGGCTTTAAACTCCTGATTCTCCTGCCTGTACTTCCCAAATGCTGGGAATAGAGATGTGTGCTAGCATGCTGTTATTATTGTTATTGTTATTATTATTATTATTATTATTATTATTATTATTTTGGTTTTTCGAGACAGGGTTTCTCTGTATAGCCCTGGCTGTCCTGGAATTCACTTTGTAGACCAGGCTGGCCTCAAACTCAGAAATCTGCCTGCCTCTGCCTCCCGAGTGCTGGAATTATTAATGGCACTGAAATCTACAGTCTGGAGAGTGTTTGGTTTATTCTAATCCATTTAAATTACACTAGACCCTCAAGATTTATAAAAGAGAGAATCCTCTTATATGAGGAAATGGAAATGAAGAGGACACTTATCCTGGACATGAAGAAGCCCTGGGTGCTACAACAGGTAACACTTGAGAAGGGTCAGACCCAACAGCCTTCCACTTTACCTCAATGCTTCCCTCAGTCTCTCTCCCTAGACCGTTTTCCAAGTGTCCCTCGGATTGCAGCGTCACCAGCTCATGTCTGCAGATGACTGGCTCACTCACCTTTTTGACTTCATACTTAATGGCAAGTTTGACACGACTCAGTGACGCTTTGTGCCCGTGTCTTTCCAGGGGCTCGGCTGATTCCAGATCTCCATTCAGAATGGCTTCCACCTCCTCCGAGTCCCGACACAGGTCCAGCACACCCACTACGAAGTCTTTGCATTGCATGGAGAGTTTCCTGTAGTCATTCTAGAGGAAGAGGTTTGGTGTTTAATGGCAAGAATTTCTCTCAATCAGTGACAAGTGCCTGGGGACAGGATGTGTGGATAAAGGTGTCCCTGCCTCTGGGCAGAAAGATGCAGCCCTTTCCTGGATACAAGGCTAGTTAGAGCAGATACATATGGATTCTCCTGTCCTCATTAAGTTTCCATGAAGCTCTGAAAATTATATGGACCTGATCTCACTTATATGTGGAATCTTAAAGAGTCAAATCCTTAGAAATGCAGAATAGAAAGGTGCTCAGCCAGAGGCCAAGAGGCAGAGAGAACTGGTCAAAGGGACAATATGTTAATTTCCTTGATTCACCTATCCAGCATTGTATACTTGTATCAGCATGCCATATGGTATACCATATACCATAATATGTTCAATTATTATTTATCAACTTCAAATTCTCACTGTACAGTTTAGACTGTTCTGGGACTCACTATGAAGCCATAGCTGGCCTTAAATTAGAATCCTCCAGCTTCCACCTACCTAGTACTGTGACATCAGTTGTATACCATCACACCATCTTATAAAAAAACAAAACTGCTCCAAAAAAGCCAGGCACAATAGCTCATAAGACGAGGACTACTATGAGTCTGAGGTCTGCATGGGCTACTGTTTAAGACCCTGTCCAAACAAACAAATAAGCAAGCAAGCAAACAAATATTAGCTCTAACAAAAATGCAGTACATATACAAATCACTGGTTTATATTAACAAACAATTGAAGTATAGTTGAACATCTTAATGCCACAAGTGCTCCTGCTGCCTGGGCATCTGCAGAAATGGCCAGGATCTCAGCCCTAGAGAGCAATGAAGGTGAAGCTCACAGGACACTGGGGGTTTCTCTCAAGGCTCTGCAAGTTTGTGGTCACTGGGAGTTTCTCTCTCTCTCTCTCCTTCTCTCCCTATTTTCTTCCTCTTTTGTAAAGGCAATTAATTAGATCCAAGAAGGACCCCTGTTTTATATAAAATTTTGTTTTGGGAGAACCTCTAGAAAGTCCCAGATACCAGGGATGTGAGAGGCTCCCAGGACCCAATGGGGACAACCTTAGCCGAAATGCCCAACA
Organism: Mus musculus; assembly: GCF_000001635.26. Taxonomy (NCBI): domain Eukaryota; kingdom Metazoa; phylum Chordata; class Mammalia; order Rodentia; family Muridae; genus Mus; species Mus musculus. The sequence continues at coordinate 36,664,021 of NC_000069.6, forward strand.
GTGAGGAGGTGGAACCTAAACAGACCACCTCCAGTAGATAGACATAGTCCCCAGCTGAGGCATGGGGCCACCTACCCATCTTCACAATTCTTGACCCAGAATTGTTCCTGTCTAGAGGAAATATAAGGACAAAAATGAAGCAAAGACTGAAGGAAAGACCACCCAGTGACCTTCCCAACTTGGGATCCATCCCATGTACAAGCACCAAACCCTGACACGATTGCTGATGCCATGTTGTGCTTGCAGTCAGGAACATGCATGGCCGACCTCTGAGAGGCTCTACCAGCAGCTGGCTTGAGGCAGATGCAGATACTTAGAGCCAACAACTGGACTGAGGTCAGGGACTCCTGTGGAAGAGTTAGAGGATGGACTGAAGGAGCTGAAGGGGAGCTGAAACCCCATAGGAAGAACAACCATATCAGCTAATCCAGACCCCTCAGAGCTTCCAGGCTAAGCCACCAACCAAAGAGCATACATGGGCTGGTCTGTGGCCCCCACTACATATGTAGCAGAGGACTGTCTTGTCTGGCCTCAGTGGGAAAGGATGTGCTTAAGCCTATAGAAACTTGATGCTCCAGGGAAGGGAGATGCTAGGGGGATGAGGTGGGAGTGGGTGGGTGGGGAGCACCCTCTCAGAAGCAAAGGGGTAGGGGGATGGGGTCAAGAACTCCTGGAGGGGGGACCAGGAAGGGGGAGGTAACATTTGGAATGTAAATAAATAAAATACTTAATAAAAACAAATAAAAATATTGTTTTATGAACAGAAGTTTATTTTATGAAGTAAAAAAGAGAGACTGGCTAAGTGCCAATGCCCAACACCAAAGTCAAAACAAATTTTATCTCTTTGTACAAAAGTAGCTACTTTGAAGCTAAAGCAGGGCCACTTTTATAATGGAAACTTTCTGAAGCAGCAGATTGATGCAGAAAAGCAACTGTATATGAAATTCTGTCCAGTTTCCTATCTGTAGCCTTTTGAGAAACATTGTTTCTCAAACACAGCTCTAATCCCAGAGGCATCAGTGGTTGGTACCAAGAACCTGCCAGAAACACTGTTCGCAGGCCCCGCCCTGAAGTAGAAACTAAGGAAACCCAGCAATGCCATACAAGCCAGAGTTTGGGAATGACTGACAACTGAAGAGAAGGCTGTGGCTGATCCCAGTAGAGAGACATCTTTCTGGTTTGGCTGAAGGGCATGTTATCTTTCCTTGCAGAAATGGAAGGAAAGAAATGGCTGATTATATGGAATTGGATTCTCCAGGGTTACAGAATATCAATACCTGAGAGAAACATTTCCAGGCCACTGGAACTAACACTTGGCTAAAAATAATCTGTGAATCTTTAATACCATTTGCATATTTATTTGGTGTGATGGATGGTTGGTTGGCAGCCTCCCTGTTACTTTCTGAATTGGGCTCTATTTTTAGCCCATTGGGTCCAGTTAAGGTACCACTGACCATCTCCTGGGGAAGTGCCTCTCTTTTGAAAACCCCATTTCTACTTTGGTGACTTTGATTAAAAATTTTGCCTATAGAGAAAGTTAAATCAGACACTATAATTCCAGCATTCAAGAAGCTGAGGCAGGAGGATGGCAAGTTGGAAGCTAGTCTGGGCTGTATAACCAGGCCCTGTCTGAAAAAAAAAATTAAGAGTTAGTCAAATAACTGAATTGATTCACTTGATGAAAACAGAATTCCTTATACTGATGTTTTTTGACACACAATGTCTTAATAACCAAGTGATTCCTCACACAACAGAATTTCTAGGTTTCAAAAAAAAAATCATACTTTAATGCACTGGTTCCTAACCTCTGGGTGGCAACGTCTTTGAGGGTGCATATAAAATATCCTGCATATCAAATATTTACATTATGATAATAACAGTAGCAAAATTACAGTTATGAAGTAGGAATGAAATAATTTTATGATTGTGGGTCCCTTCAACATGAGGGACTACATTAAACGGTTGCTGCATTAGGGAGGTTGAGAAACACTTCTATAAAGGAAGATATGAGGAATTCCAACTTTCTTCCCTTAAATACTTTGATTTTGGTAGGCAAAAAAAAAAAAAAAAAAACACACCACCAACTAAAATAAACAGCAAGAAGAGAGAGTCCATTTAAAGGCCACACAGACTGGAATAGTTTCCACTTCAGATATCAGTAATTTAGACAAAGGACATAGCAGTTAATCCTTATTCCCTCATAAGGGAACAGATAAAATGAGTACGACCCCAGTCTCCATTCAAGCTGGTACCATGCTCTGATAATATTAATAAAATGCGCAGTCTCTGGTTTCTATGCAGGGTGGATGTCAGTTAAATATCCATCCGCCCTCCCTTCCAGAAAGCTAATGCAATATTTATTATAGCTTACAGAAGTATTAAGCCCATGATGTTTCCATATAAAGCTCCTTTCTTATTACAGTCTTGTGGATGGAATTTCCATGGCTCCCACTTTGAGGCTCAGGGGATCCTCTTCCCTTGGTCTCCTCAGGAGCTGGACTAAAGGCATGCACCACTTCACCTGGCTAGGGGTGGTTTCCTCACTTCAGTCACAGCTTTTAGATCTATCCAGAGCGCTCAGGAACGGATAGAGACCCCTGGCCAGTGACACCCTTCCCTCTACAGCTGAAGTCGGTATTTTGTGCCAGGTTACCCTGAGTCCCTCTCTGCCTCTCACGGCTTCACGACACAGATCAAACAGAGAGCCAAGTTGCTCTCGATTTAGTGTTGCTGAGTCTTCTTCATGGTGCTTTTCCAGCACGTGGGCCCTCTTTACAAAGTTAGTGGGTGACCCGAGCAGAAACCCAAACTCCAAGAGCCTGTGAAGCCTGAGGCAGAGCAATGAACTCCAGTTTCATCTCAGCCTCTCCACATTCCTTATCACGTGTATGGCTTAATCTCCTTTCTGACCCCTTTTTATATGAAAGAGAAACACATTCAATGTTAAGCAAACATGCGTCTCCAGGCCTCTTTTCTGACAGTCACAGGAAAAGTAGAATCTAACGACCAGGCATTCTGGGCTCAAGCAAGGCTCCTCTCACATTCCAACTGTGTAATCCTTTGGAATTTTCTCAACCTTCTCCACAAGGAGAATCCTCCATTCTCTTTGTCCTGAGAGGACCAAATTCTTGCTTAGTAGGTGTTAGGAAGCTTAGAAGTACTTCTGTGTCAGAACGGATGTTATTTTGGACATAAAGCCCAAGCCTGAGGCTGGAGAGATGGCTCGTGGTTTAGAGCACTGGCTGCTCTTCCGGGGTGTGGGGGTGGGAGTGGCGGAGCTGAGTTTGGTTTCTAGCACTTAAATCAGAGATTATAATCATGCATAACTCCAGTTCCAGGGAACCCAACACCCTCCTCTGGCCTCCAAGGGTACAAGGCAAACACATGGGGCACATATGTGCACGCACAGGCGAAACACTTAGACACCTAAAGTAAAAATAAATAAATCTTAAATAAATAAAACCTGGGACTGGAATCCAAGATGCTCAGATGTAGTTTAGTCAGTATGACCTTGGCCTCTGTGGTCCCACTTGTGAAAGGAGAGGTCTCTATGACTTGCCGGTCTCCAGCATCGACTCCTGCTGTCAAGGGCTTTCTAACTTTGGGCCATATTGCTTTTTCCTTTTCCTTTCTGGCTCTGATATGATAGGAACTGAAATTGCTCTCTACTTTGAAAGAAAAACTGAGGCACAGGGAAGGTCAATAGCATTTTGTTGTTTGTTTGTTTGTTTATTAACCAAAAAACATCTATCATCAACTCAATTAGAATCTGTAAATTTCAACCTGTCTTCTTGTATCTTAATAAATGATAGGCTTCCTCACCTCTGATGGGTGGATGATCAAACCCAAGTCCTCATTTCTCAGAACAGCTGCAGACATCATTTGCACATCCGAATTGTTTCTCTAATAACATGTCACTGGGCTGTCCTTTATCAATTCATCTAAATCTATGACCCTGAGCGCTCAGCCTCCTGAGACGGTGACCTTCACATGTTCTCTGTATGCCCCAAGGGACTGTGGGAAGTGTGCAGAGGGTGAGAGACTATGCAATCCAGGTCATTGATATTTTGCTAGGAATAGGTGTCCGAGAGGCGGAAAACATCCCCTGTGCATCTCCAGGGAGCAGCACAGCGTCTGATTCTTATTTTCAGGCCAGGATTCTGAGCTGAAAATCCCTCTGGGAAAGACTATAGTGAACAGCACAGAATAGGGCAAATTAGGTTACCTGCTTCCCTCAGCAGTGAGCTTAGCTTGTCCTGTCCTGATGGAGCTGGGTTAGGGCTTTGACTGTCTAAAGCGCTGACAGACGGACAGGAGTGTGGGACGAGAGGTCAAAGGAGAGATGGGCTAAGAAAGAACCAACAAGGTTAATCAAGGATGGGGGACAAAGGGCATGCAGTGAAGCAGAGTGGCTCTCCATCTCCAGAGACTGACCGCTGAGGAGCTGTCCTGCTCTGGCTCACAGAGGGTTCTGTGACTCTCAAGCTTGCCCTGTAAGCTGAACCAGTGAACCTCCAAGACACAGATGGTTTGTGCATATCCTCAGCTACCGTATGTAACCTCGAGGACCCCACTGCTTTTTCACTTTCAATATTTACCCACCTCTGGAAGGTTCTCAGAGCAAAGGAGATTCTAATCTAAGCATTACTAATATGGACTTAGCTGGCTTCAGGGGGAAACTATGAATAACAAATTCTCCTCTGTCGCTCCACCGAGGAGACTTCTCGGGGTGGAACTGCGAACATCACCATCTTTAGTAAATTATTAAAACATACTCTTAGACAATATTTCCTTTTATGGAATTTCTCTTGCAGAGCCTCAATATATATCAAACAAAGTACACAAAAAACAGTTTTCTGTGATGTTTGAAGTGTCAAGTAAATTTAGAATTATGCTTGTATGACTATCTCAAAAATAAAGAAATGATGTTTAAGAGTATTTTTCCTAGGTGCTTTTCTGCTCTCTATGATAAGTTTGAAGTTTTAAATTTGCTCTACCTGTGCTCTGTCTAAAGGGGTTGAAGCCTGGTGTCCAGGTCTTCTCTGGAATCCATGGACGTGAGAAGTAGAGGGGGGTCAGGAGCTCAAGGTCAGCCTCAGCTACATAGCAAGTTCAAGGTTATCTTGGGCTACATGAGACCCTGTCTTTTCAAGTAATACAGAATAGATATACATATAGGAATAAATATCAAGCAAGATCCATTTTATTCTTTGATCTTTCCACATTTCTCCATTTTAAAAAAAACAGGCAGTTTTTTTATCAGAAAAAAAAATCATGAATTGATTAGCAAGATTGTTACCCTGAGGACAGAGCTCCACCAAGACACACTGAGAGTTTGCAAACACTGAGGGAATTTGTTGTGGATGGAAAGTGGGCAGACAAACTTGTGCCATTCTCTTGAAACCCTAGAGAAAATGGATTCTCCTTAGCTTGGATCATGTTGCCAATTGTACTTGGGGGAAAAAAAACCCCAACAACTTAACTATGAAAAACTATATTAAGAGAATGAATACTCTTTCTGAGGGATTCCTCTATGCCGAAAGAGTTATTGCTCATCCTGTCTGATGTCAAGGGGCTAGTGCTTGCTACCACCTCCTCATGTAGAAAACAGGAAAGTGGAAATGTGCTGAAGAGAGCGCCTGGAGCTTCCCCTTAGCAGTCAAGTGTCTCCTTTTCCTTAGCCATTTAAAATGCACAGGAGGGTTGGCAACGGAATAAAATTTTAACATGGTCCATCACTAATAGGGAATTTTCGTCAGGTAATACTGATTGACAGAAACAAATGACATTAAAAGAGCCATTAAAGCAGAGAATCTCCCTGATGCACAGACAACGTTGTGGTCCCATGTGTTTGTGGGTTGACCCAACAGTTACAGCTCACCACTCTAAGTATATGTTCACGGAATTCAAGATGAGACATTCGTCCCACTAATGAAGTGCCTTTAGCATTAACAACAATATAGCTCCAAAAGTGTTCTATATTTGCTCTTTGAATGTTCGATCTGATAGGGGCGCCCAGTCTTGACTTTGCCGAATGACACAGTCATTTACACATGTGTAGATTAGAAGTCACAGCTATCCTGGGATACATGCACCCCATGAAGCATGCATTGGGCATGGCTACATCTTAACATATGTAAAGGCTTGGGGCCATGACTAGGGCTTTAAGGAAACTAACATCCCATCTGAGAAAAGAAAGAGGAGACCCACCTCGCAGAGATGCGGTGCAGCCTTTCGAGACACAAGGTTCAGAGTAAACAGTAAATCTGACCATGCTACGTGACACCACACCAGGCAACAGAACAGAAAGAATCTAGGAAGGAGACAGGCTTGTCGACTCCCGCCTCCCTTCAGCAAAAGGGGACACTGAATTTCTGGCTTTTAATACTTATCCAGGACATAGAGTGGCCCACCAGTTGGTAATCTGCTCACTAATGCTGTGTTGTATGTCTCCAGTGTGAGTCTAAGAGGAGAAAAACCATGAGAGCAGTTCCTTTGAGTTTACAATGCACTGTGAAAGACATGCTAGCACCTATCTGTAATCCTGAACACTTGAGAGGCTGAAGCAGGAGGGGAAGGGGCCTACTGTGAATTCCTGTCTATCAAAGGGCTCCGTAGTATGAGGACACCCTAGGACTCTGTCTAAACCAGAAAGAAGCTGGACGCGGTAGCATGGTCTTGTAAACCCAGCATTTGGGAGGTTAGAATAGGAGGAGTGCTGTGAATTTGAGGCCAGCCTGAGCTATAAAGGGAGGATCTATTTGAAAGCAGACAAACAAAATCCCAATAGATTAACAAGCACCAGGCAGAACCGACTCTGGCACAGAAGACACGGACTTCCACAGGCCTACCTTGAACTCCTTCTCTATGTTGGCCAGCTTGGCCAGCTCATTGCTGAGCTCCAGTGCTGTGAGCACGGGGTCCTCGCTGGACAGCGACAAGTATGCTGGGCTGGCCAGTCCCTTGTAGGCATTGATCCTAGACCTTGAGTGGCTGAAGGCGTCAAGCCTTTGTTTCTCAGCGCAGTCAGAGCAGCGACAGAAGTAGTCGTGTGGCCTCTCGATGCGTGCACCCTTGAGTAGCAGCAGGTGCACCACCTCGTACTTATGGCAGTGTGCAGCCAGGATGATGGGCGTGATGTCAGGCGAGAAGCGTGTGCCATCCTCGTCGTAAGCATAGAAGTCATCATCTCGCAGTTCTTGCTCGCAAGGGCTGAGGGTCAGGCGCCGGCTGGCTGCAAAGCCTGGGTGGCCCAGGATGGCCTCCACGATGCGCACATAGCCCTTGCTGATGGCTAGCAGCAGCGCATCACCGATCCGCGCCAGGTTCTCCTTCTTCAGCAGCAGCTCGGTCACCTCCAGATGCTCATTGCCTACAGCCAGCTGCAGTGCGTTCTGGCCCATGTAGTCCACGCAGTTGACATTGAGCGTGCGAGACTCCTCCAGCATCTTGCGCACCACAGGGATGTTGCCGTACTCCGCAGCATCCAGGAAGCGCTCCTCCTCAGCTGTGAGGCTGGGCCCACGAGCACCGAACATGAAGGCCGGGCCACGCACTGCCTGGCGCCGGCCCTTGTCACGCATCCCCGCAGTGCGCCACCTGGATGGGCTGCCCTCCGACGACCTGATCAGTGGGGCGACAAAACAACGTGGGGCTTTGAGGCCTGTAGTTTTCTCCCCCAGCAGACCCAGCTGCAGACCTGAGGCCAGGTAAATTGCTAAGACCAATCACAATTATCCCTCATCTAACGCCGGCTGCCTGAGCCTCAAGGAGGAGCCCATGGCCCTTCCAAATGCAGATTCCATTCATTCTGCCTTCACTTAGAAAAATAACGAAATAATTTTCATGCACTTATCCCTCTCTGGTAAAAAAAAACAACAAAGCAAAACAAAACACAACAAAATAAAACAAAACAAAACACCACCACTGCCGCTAATGATACCCTCAGTGTCCTGCAGCGCCAGCCTGGTCCTGCTGTGTAGCCTAGCGACAAGAGCACTTGGCCAGAGAAAGTGTCAGGACCTGGATTCAACCTCTACTACCACAGAAAGGAAAACAGTCCTGAAAATAGTGTCTAGTGAACACTCAGCATCCAAGTCCCAGGCTGGTATACTAAATAGAGGTTAATTTTGGTCAACTATCAGGATAGAAGTCTCAAGTTATTGCACTTTAAACCCAAATATACATATAGCCCAGAATTTAGGCTGAGTAAGCCTTGGCTTTAAGTTTTTCTCTTAAGGGGAAACCTTCTCCCACGGAAGCTTGCTATTTATTTATTTATTTATTTATTTATTTATTTATTTATTTATTTATTTATACAGGATTCATCTTTGCAATGACCCCGACAATAGTCACCAAATATAAAATCCAAGCATTAGTCTAGATTTACTTTATCGAGAACAACTCCTTTTATAATAAGGGTTGCTTAGGTACTTAAATTACACATTTGCCACTTGAACAGAAGGAAAGGACTCGACCCTGGTTCAGGATGACCACTAGTGCTACTTTGTGAATGCAGCCACAGGCATGGCTCCTAGAGCTACAACACCGTGGCCTGAAATCCTACAAGCAGCCGCACCAGCTGAGATTCCACTGCAGCAAAGTCGCGTCAGAAAAGGATGTGTGCAGCAACTTCAATCACATCTTAATTTTAATAAGTCTGGGGAAATGAGAAGTTACAGCCCAGAGGGTTCTCAGCTCACTCCTGCTAACCTGAGCACTCAGAAGGCCAAGACCACGTCTCCTCAAAGACAAAACAAAACAAACAAACAAATAAAAACTGAAACAAACAAACAAAACCACCACTACCACCACCAAATAATAATAATAATAATAACAATAATGATAATAATAATGCCAGGTTTGGTAGTATAGGCCTCTCAGCTACTGGCGAATTCTAAAGCAGGAGGACTTGGATGTTCAAGGCCAGTCAGGGCAGTTTTGCCTCAAAACTAAAACTGAAACAAGGTCCAAAGATACAGAGGAGCTGTAAGGTGTTGTCTAGCATGCACGCCGCCACATTGCCCTGGTTTCAATCCCCCAGTGCTGCAAAAATAGTAAATAAAGTGAAACGTTCCAGACCTTGTATGAGCTTATAAATAAAGGCTTTTGCAAATATTCAAAGTCTTTGAAAAACATTGCAAAATAAATTACATAATTTAAACATTGTGGTTATCTGTATCAGCTCAATGACTGATACGTTTTAGTGGCCAAATGTTGTACAAATATTATACAAATCTGTATCTTTCTTTACCCAGTTCTGAGATTTTTTTTTTCTGATTCAAATGCTTGATAACTTTATTTTTTTAAAAAAATCTGTAGAACTCTTTTTTTTTTTTTTTTTTTTTTGAGCGATATCAAAAGGTACCAGTGAAGCCCTTTTCCACATTACTGGCTTTTGAAGCAAATAAACCAAACTTAAAAGTGAATGGCTGGGAAATCGGTTGCTTTATTTCTGTTTCAGAAGCATCCCCTGCCACTGAAAAATGTATTCACAGAGCCAGGGTTTGAAAATTCACTAGTGAGGACACCAGCCTCCCTAGGGGGCTGGCTAAATGAAGGAGCTTCCCCAGCAGGGGAAGTGGGGGTGCCAGCACCTAGCTCTTCTCAGCTCTGTAGGCTCCAGACCCAGAGAGCAACACAGGAGCCCAGCTGAGAGCAGGCAGTTGCTGCAAGCAGACCTGGATCCACTGGAGAGGAAAACCAGAGATGCCTCGTAAAGGTGTTAATGTATCCCAGCACAGATCACACTTCTGGGACATCCCACTTCAACTGCTTGGCTGGTGTGGAAGGTCAACAATTGTACTTGAGAAAAAAAAAAAAAAAGACAAGATATTCTCAGCTGCACTTTCCCGGAAGCTCTGGGGCACAGGATTGAAGAACAGGGGAGGGGACTTGTGCCTCGCACTGGCATCCTTGTGTACAGTTGGAAGAGCTGTACGCATAGTTTAGAATTTATAAATATTTGTGTGCTTTAACCATGCCATTGACAATTACTTTAAGATACAGGTATCTCTGGTGCGTGGTATGTAGGGTGGTAGAGGAGACAAGGGAGGTGCTCAGGCTGGTCGATGGTTTTCAGATGGGTACAAAGCAGAAAGCTACAATCATTCGCTGAAAAGTATAGAAGAGAATGTCAAACTCCATCATAAGGACTCTAGGAAAATCCTATATTACTGAGGATGATTTATTGGTATAACGATATTCATTTCATTGTGTCTGTTAACTTACTGTTGAGTTATAAGCTAGGCTTTGAACGACTAGAATTTCCATGTTGCTTAAAAGACCTTGTTTCTGCCTTTGATAATTTGTTGATACTGTCTAAGGCTAACAGAATATATAACCAGAGTATGCCTACAGAACTCCAACATATACGAGTTACATTTGGGGAGTGAATTATTACTGAAGTATCACATATGACTTGTCTACAAAGAAATTGTTATAAAGAACCTTATAATTTTTGCCAAGAGATTGACTTGAGAATAATAGGAAATGACTATTTTATGAACTTTTTCTTGGTATTTCTTAGCATTTTTTTTTTATAGTTTTTGCTCTTAAAAAAAAAAAAAACCCAACTGTGTCTCTGTCAATCATGAACAATCTCTCTAAATCTAGGACATCCTGAGCTGTTCTAGAACTCACTGTGTAGTTCAGGTTGGCCCTGAATCCATGGTTATCTGCCTGCCTTACTCTCCCACTTACTGGAATTACAGGCATGAGTTGTGCGTGGTAGAATACAAATACACACCATCATGCCGTTGCCCAGTGTTTGCTGTCCTGTTATTTGATAAGAGCAGCTAAAATCTACTCATCTGTCAAGAATCTCATTTACCATACAATTTTATTACCTAGAGTCCTTGTGTTACAAAACATATATCTTAGTATTTCAAAAGTTTTATTAATTTTTTTCCCAGAACCTTTATCTCCACACTGTATACCGGAGCTAAATTGTTTGATTTCAGTACTGTGGTGGTTCGAATGAGAATGGTCCCTATAGGATCAAATGTTTGAACGCATGGTTAGTGGAACTGTTTGGGAAGGACTAGGAAGTAAACCTTGCTAGAGTGTGTGTGGCCTTGTTGGAGGAGATATGTCACTGGGGACTTGTATTTGAGGTTTTGAAAGCCCACACCACACCCACACCCACACAACTGCTGCCTATGGATCAAGATGCTAAGCTCTCTGCTACTGTTCCAGCCAAGCCTGCTTCTAAGCTGCCATGGTCCCCACCATGATGGTCACGAATTAACCCTCTGAAAGCAAGTCCCCAGTTAAACACTCTTTTTTTTTTTTTTTTTTTTTGAGACAGGGTTTCTCTGTATAGCCCTGGCTGTCCTGGAACTCACTTTGTAAACCAGGCTGGCCTTGAACTCAGAAATCTGCCTGCCTCTGCCTCCCGAGTGCTGGGATTAAAGGCGTGCGCCACCACGCCAGGCTAAACACTCTTTTATAAGAGTTGCCCTTGGTCATGGTGTCTCTTCACAGCAATAGAATAGTGACTGACATAACAGCAACTCAAGTGTGAGGCAGGTCTCTCAATAAAAACAAACTCAAAACAAAGTGCCTTATGGTGTCACTTGAAGATAAAAGAGATGAGAGAGTGCTACTCATGACTCACAGAAGGAGCTCCCTCTGACCTTTTCTACAGAGAAGAAATGGGCAGAGAAGTTGGCCCCAGTGGGTAAACAGGTCTCCAGTGTCAGATGCCCTTGTCATGTTACTTCCAGCCTTTGAAATAAGGAAGGAAGACGCCAAACTCTGAGAATGTTAACAGAATATATTTTTAGGTTTTCCCCGATCTTCCAACCCTCACCCAATGGTTGTATGCAGCCAGCACTAGGAGGGCACTCTGAAGGGACTCCATTCTCACAAAAGCACACAGCAATGCTGACTGATCTGCAAGGTTGTGTTTAGGCTCCTTCACTAGTGCTGCAGTGGACAACCAGAGACTTTCACTACTACAGACTGAAATCTCTCCCTCCCAGTTTTGCCCCTGGGCCCATGGGAGGGTGTGTGGGGAAAGCAACTGTTTATTTGCAAGCCAGGAAGAGTTCCCACAAGAACCCGCCCATGTCAGCAACTGGACCTCAGGATTCCAGGCTCTAATACAGTTAACAACAGATGTCTGTCAAAGTCTACAGGGTCTTATTGGCACAGCCAGAATTGAATAAGACACTGCATTTGTTTAAAGATTCTTTTTAATGCTTCTTGGGATCTTTGTATTTGTACAAACATCTAAGCAGATGAAAATTTCTTCTGGGAACTATTTTTATACAGCCATTGGGAACCTTCTGCTGCACTCCACTGAGAGGCAAAAATACAAGCAACACTCCCTAGCTGCCCTAGCTGCCATAACTTTCCATGGAGTCATCTGACCTCCGTAATAGCATTTCTACAACTGTGACTGAGTTGTACCTGAAGTGTGTGCTAAAATGCAGATTCCCAATCTTACTCCAGAGGAACTGATTCTACATCTCCTCGGGTGGGACCCTACAATATGCATTTTAAATGAATACCACTGGCAATTTCTATGTATGCTAAAATACAGGAGTCTGTACCATAAACCTGCAAAACTACTCTGTATCAATGCCCCTGGGTTACTGGGCTTTTCAGCACTTGTCACACCGGCCCTAACAAAAGTAAAGTTGAAACAATGTGTTTGAGTGGCAAAGAACAAGGAACATACAACCCGACATCCATTTCGTTTCTTTTATTGTTGTTATTACTATTTAAAATCGGGTCTCCGTAAGGTTTCTGCCAGAGCAGTCTACAGAGCGCCTTTACCTTTGACTGTTTAGTGACACATTTTTGCTTTATCAAGAAGTGAAGCTTTTAAACGGGTTACTGAATAAGGCAGCTGAAGATATTGCCTGTTATTGCATCCATTAGGCCTTTTATGAGGATTCAAGTGCTAAGGCCAAGTGACTATTGTGTATCGAGCCTCTTTATGCGTGAACTTTGTCTCCTTATGCTCCCTGTATTTTAAAGACCATTCAAGTTATTTAAATTTGAAAGCAGTATATTAACAAACACCTCTTAAGTGCAATTACTGCACACATTCCGGAGGAGCGAGATCACTTCTTACTTATCATTATCCGTGGAGCACATCCCAGTGCCTGAGGAGATGAGATGCTTGCTAAGTGTCTGCAACGGAGCTACCTGTCTTCCCGAGTGACCTAAGGTTCCCTGTACAACCATCCATCTTGCTACTCTGAAATACCCAAATCAAACCAGCATTCCTAATGCATATCTCAAAGTACCGGTTAGGCTGGGAAACCTACAAGGCACCAACAGCCCATGATTTGATTCTGCCAGTCACAAGGTCCTGGCGCTTCCCTTGCTCAGTCTGTCTCTCGATCCTTGGCTGTACCACCCTCAGGGATTTCTTAGATCACCCACTGGGCTGTCACAGCAGCTTTGCGAGTGAGGAGGAGGCGAAGCAGGTCGGCCTTACTGAGCATCTGAGACCCATGCTGGGTTTCCAAGGCACCATCAGTCTTCATTCTCCCCAACCATGTTATGAAGCAAACTTGTTTTCTCTGACTCATAAATACGAAAATTGACCTAAAAAAATTCCCAAGGTCACACATCCAGCCAAGTGCAGGTTGGGAGCCAGTGCGGTCTATTTGGTGTTTCCTGGGGCCTCCAATCCTCTTTACGCCCGCCCGTAGTCACTCCGAGAATGGCATCTGTCAAAGACAACTGGTCTATCAAGCCACATTTTCATAGTCCCCTTCTGAGTTAATATTCCTTTACCTCACCTTCAGGAATGGCCACAGCTCCCTGTTGCCAGCCTAGCCAAACTTGCTTTCAAATCTCTCCTTCTCCACCCTGTTGCTGTGCAATCCCTTTCCTTCTATACTACCAAGGCTATTTTCTAAAGATGCGTTAAGAAACTTTTCTTATTTTATGTTTCCAAATGCAGGGTTTTTGCCCTTGTTGAGAGAGTGCCTTTCCTGCCCACAGGACAACGAGTGTGCCACATAGAAAAAGATCAAGGGAACATGCTGGGCTTTAAAAGACAAAGTAGGACTTAGGAGAAGAATTTGGGGAAAGAGACAGTGTTCTTGGCTGGATCTTCTCATTCCCTTATCTATGCATTCTGCAGGACCCTCACCACAGAATGATCTCATGGCATGCCACAGCAGAGAAGATCAAAGAGACTGACAGGAATCACGAGTGACGTGGATTCAGGAGGGTCAGGATGGGTGGGGGTTCCTCCCAGATTCCATAGAGAGGGTGGTGCACAGTGGGAGCTTTCTCCCGCCACTCCTGACTCCCATGTGGTATGCACTGAAAGATGAGAGCCAAGGAGCCTGCATCAAAGTCAGGATGATGTGTCAAGAGACAGAGGATGCTGCAGACACCAGGGATGTCAGCGATATTCCAACAGAGAGGGAACACTTTTTCCTTACAAAGCAAATCAGCCAAGATTAAGTTTCTTCCACCAGTAAGAAACACCCAAGTGAGTACTGAACATGGCTCAGAGACCAGAAAGAGTCAAAGGATATCAACACTCACAACATCGTCTCGGCATTGGAAATAAAAGCCCATTGCCACAATAACAACCAAACTAGCAAGAGAAGATGTTTCGTTTAACAAGTGGAGGGCATAGCTTTCATCTATCTAAGGATATCTGGTGGGGGTTCCCAGAGACAGAAAAGTCTACCCCTGGTGTCCACACGAGAGGAGGGTAAGAGATGACTTCCTGGAGTATTGAAAATCATCCAAAGAACATTTTCACTATAGCATCAAACAGCTAAACGAGGCCAGCTTTCCAGCATCCTCCATGCTTGCTCCCATACGGGGTGCAGAAGGGCCGGACAGGTCTGGATCTCTCCAGAGACTGGAAGGAGACTTGGGAAGTAAAAGCACTTATGCTCTGGCTCAGAATACAGAAAGACACTGCCCTAGTTGGCCAGATTCCTGTGTGATATAGAGCAGATCTCTCCCTGTCAGCTCATGTAACTGCTTAATTGCTTAATTAACTTAATTGCTTAATTTATTGATTGCTTAATTCACTTGCTGAATAAATATCTGTTTAGTAAGCAATGAAAACAAAACAAAACAACCTTAAAACTTATTTACACCACATACTGGATATTGGGTTATTTTGTCTCTTGTATTCAGCTGGTTGAAGACACAAGGCAAAGCTCTGCTCATCTAAGCTGTTGAGTGACTTCTTGACTCTGTTATACCAACTTCTGGAATGTTCCTCCTATTGTTGCTTCCATTCCTAAACATCTTAATTCAGTCATTTATCAATTTAGATCCTTTCTCCTGCCACAGTCCAGCTCACATTGTATCTTTTTTTTAAAGCTTTTTAAAAAAATTGTTTATTCACCATTGCTCTCTTCAGACACACCGGAAGTGGGCATCAGACCCCATTGCAGATGGCTGTGAGCCACCATTTGGTCACTGGGAATTGAACTCAGGACCTCTGGAAGAGCAGTCAGTGCTCTTAACCACCGAGCCATCTCTCTAGCCCCTTACATTATATCTTAAGATAGAGGGTGAAGCCTCTGTGATCAGCAAGATCTGTTCACTCTGAGATGTGAGATGAGACCTTTTCTGCAATTGCTCTTGACCACTTGCGTCTGAACCTCTGTAATATGAATAACTTCATAAACTGAGATGACTTTATTTCCCTCCTTGATTTCTGTCTCTTGGCTCATTCTCTTGGGTGGCACGTGTATCCTCATGTTTGATAGAGAGGGTGTGTTTGACACTTATTTTCAACTTCTTATGTCATCTCTAGAGACCTAGAATGGTCCAGTGAATATTCAACACTAGACAATATTCAACAATCAACACAAAAACGCCTCATGAAGCAGTCACTGTGCTGTTTGTGGTACTGGAGACAGTGGTGTGGGAAGCTGAAGGCTCTAACAAAGGGACTAAATAAACATCAGCAACGAAATAGCAAGAAACAGATGACCTGGAGTCCTCCTAGCAAGCAGTGCCTGTCAATCAATTTAGCCACTGCTGGAATATCTAACATATTCTTTCCAGCATGCCTATATGTTTGGAGAAGAAGAGAAGAAAGAGCTCAACAGAGCTACCCCAAACTTGTATCTCATAATATGTGATTGTGGAGGGGAAGAAGTTCAGTGGGGCCACTCCTAAGTGTATCAGTACCACTACATGTGAGTCTACATGTACCTACACACATCAGACATCACAGCCCATCAACACTGTGACAACCAGACCAGCAATAGACGATTCTTCATGTAACGAAGGACAGAGACTCCCATGTAGTGCTGGAGAGGTGGCTCAGCAGGTGAAAGTGCCTGCTGACAAGTTGACAAGTTTGAGTCTCTGGACCCATGTAGTGAAGGAAGAGAACTGGCTCTGGTAAGTTGCTTTCTAGCCTCCATAGCCCCTCCTTGCCAAATACATAAATGTTACCAAAAAAAAAATCCCCATGCCACAAAATTAAGATGTAGCAATTTCCACACTTACCAGGCCTGAAAGATAGCTGGGTCTCTATAGTGGTGGGTCTTCAAGCCTCTGCTGGTCTGAATTACAACAGATTTTTTGACATGGTCTTACTGTGTAACCCTGGCTGGTCTAGAGCTCATGATATAGACCTGGCTGGCTTTGAAGTAACATAGACCTACCTGCCTTTAACTCCCAAGCACTGGGATTAAAGGTGCACATACCACCATACCTGGTCTACATACAGAATTAGTAGTGTATAATAAGCCTGTTAGGTATATGTTAACTGTAAAGGACAAGAAGCTATTAAATAGTGTAGGGGGAAGCTCAGGTCTCCTGCCTACACTTCCCTTTCATCTTCTGAAAGTATGATGTTATTCATCTAGACTCTTTTTTTGTTTGTTTGTTTTGTTTTGTTTTGTTTTTTCGAGACAGGGTTTCTCTGTGTAGCCCTGGCTGTCCTGGAACTCACTCTGTAGACCAGGCTGGCCTCGAACTCAGAAATCCACCTACCTCCGCATCCAGACTCTTGGCAGCTAAAACTAGACAAAGCAAAAAGAAACAGAGTAGTTTGCTATCACCTCTAAAGCTCACAGGGATCAGAAGAGAATGCTTCAGCCATTTCCAGCTTAATTCTTGGGGATATTTCTCAAATCTGTATGCTCATGAAAGCGTCAGGCAACACATTCTAGAATGTAGATTATCTGTTTTCTGGAATGCATCTGTGCCTAAGGCCATTAAACCAACTTTTGTAATTCTGTGTGTCTGTCCATTTTCATGCCTCTCTCAAGGATTCGGTTACTTCTCGCAGAGCACAGACTGTCCCTCTGCCCATATGCCTGGCTGTCACATACTATGGAGAGTACATGCTGATATATGGGTGGACGCATGGCCCTAATACTAACTGCTACGTCTGAGGACTCGAGGAACAGAGAATTTGCCCTCAGATCAAAGAATGCCCTTAGTTACATATTACAGCATGTGCAGGTAATAGTTACTTTTCAATAAAAGGATATAATAAACATTAATGAAAATTAATAATCAATCATAAAGGCATATAAGCCACCACTCTCTCAACCAACTTTTCAATTTTAGATTTCTGCTTAATTACATCTGATCCTTAGATACACACCCCAACCCAGAAGTATTTGCAAGTTAGATGCCTTTTGATTTTGATCTTACATTAATTATGTCTTACTAGGAAAATCTGAGGGTAAATAGATTAAGAATTTCTCATGATTAATTAATAATTTAGACTTCCTTATAAAATAAATTTATTTTCAGGATAGCATTTGAGACAGACTCAAGATAATAAAGGAAAAATTCTTATGAATTCAGTATAAATGGAATAGGAATGGAGAGAAAATGAACTCAAAGGACAAAAATCTACTGACCAAAGAGACTCTCATATTTGGCTACTTAAATATTAATTGTCACCAATTAATTCTGCATGCCTAGTCTCCTATTATATGAGAAGCAGAGAGACCAGGCTTTCTCTCATGACTGCCCATGTCCAAAGCCTGAAGCCTAACATTTTCAGATGTCTGTTTCAGTCTATCTCATCAGCCTGTACCCTGTGCTTCATCAGAGAGTTCAAATCACCATCTTTATTTGATGAAATACATCTAGAGATGCAAAATTGGAGCAAAAAAAAATCATTGAGGTCAAGGTCTCAACAGGATGTACATCGGGTGGCATTTAAAAATCATTAAAACCCCTCTAGAACACTTAATGTTTGAATGCAGAAGGTAGGGGAGGATTCTCTATATATCTTGTTTGTTGGTTGGCTTGTTTTGTTTTTGAGACATAGTATTTCCTATGTACCGCAGCTTCAAACTCACAGTGATTCTCCTGCCTCCACCTCCTGAGTGCTGACATTCCGTGTGTAAGTCACTATGCCAACCTTTTTCTCTTAATAGAATTTCTAACTGGGTAACTGTAGTTAAACATCCCTGACCTAGATGCTAAATTAAAGGCAGAGTGCTATAAAGAGACCTAATTATTCTCCTAATGGCACTGTTGGGTCCCTTCTATACAAGCGTGAAGTTAGCCACCCCAGTCCACCCATCAGCCCCTCTGTGGAAGGCCAGACTCCCAGGTGTTCACCCTGTGCTGACACTGGTTGGACACTCCCCACACACACTTACAGTAACACTGTCATATGTTAAGGGCAATATGAAGTTGGCTGAGAAGCCAGAGCCTTCTCCTCAGATGCTTGTGCAGGCCTCAACCCCCATGCAAGGTGTTTATGCTCCCTGAAGAGCCAGGATGATGCAGGAGTTCTGCCAGCAGTTTTCCTTCCCCAACACATTTCCCATGTCGTTTTATTGTCTAACTGTAAACCAGGTTATGGTTTCTGGGAAAGTTTAATGGCTAAGAATAACTTTAATGACGAGAGGAGAGAATGAAACACTTGATGTGCCATCACAGGAATGAAAATCCCTACATCCCCATCCTCAGAGGATGGGCAGAGTAGGGATGGGACCCACCACATCTGTGGTACTAGGGTAAGGGATGGCAGTAACTCTTGGCAGGGTCTTTCATTTGGGGAGGTCCTCTTCACTCCTTTGCCCTGGCTGCAATCCTCCTATCACCTCACAAACGTTCTTAAGTCCATCTGCCATCCGTAGCTGAGTGGCGATGATGACTTAATTGAATCTCATAAATGAGTTAATGCTAATTAATAGTTTCCTATATCGTTCTTCCCTGGAGTAAATTTATTTTAAAATGTCTCTGAAAAAGAGATAAATCTGTTAACTAAAGGAGGCCACAGCACAAACAGCACAGCCCTGGGAACCTATTTCAGATGACCTGGGACCGCTGTGACTTAGATATCTAGTTGTAGCTTCAGTTTCTTAATTTGTGAAAGAAGGCAAGGGACAAGGTTTCCATCTCAAACATGAGTCTCCTCTTTAGAATCCTCTGTGTTGTGCAGTTCTGAGATGGTAGGGGATGGATGGTTGGGAGTCCTATATCACTGTGAAAATGATTATTTACATGCTTGCTTAAAATCGTCAGTCAAACTATTGCAGATGACAACAAGATTTTGCTGACGGGACCCTAATATAGCTGTCTCCTGTGAGGCTACGCCAGTGTTTGGCAAATACAGAAGTGGATGCTCACAGTCATCTATAAGATGGAACACAGGGTCCCCAATGAAGGAGCTAGAGAAAGCACCCAAGGAGCTGAAGGGGTTTGTAGCCTTATATGAGGAACTAACCAGTACCTTCAGAGCTCCCTGGGACTAAACCACCAATCAAAGAAAACACAAGGAGGGACTCATGTCTCTAGCTGCATATGTAACAGAGGATGGCCTAGTCTGTTATCAATGGGAGGAAAGGCCCTTGGTCTTGCAAAGATTCTATGCTCCAGTATAGGGGAATGCCAGAGCCAGGACGCAGGAGTGGGCATGTTGGGGAGCAGAGGGAGGAGGGAGGAGATACAGGATTTTTGGAGAGGAAATTAGGAAAGGGGATAGCATTTGAAATGTAAATGAAGAGAATATCTAATAAAAAATATATTTAGAAAATCATCAGTCAAGACTATAAACATTTTTCATTCTTCAGTCTCAGTTGTGTTTTAAATGATACCATCAACATGCAAATAAACAAAACACAACCACAGAGACGTTTGGTTTCAGGCAAACTTCCTTATCCCCCTTCTCTCCAAAATTCCTCTGTGGTCAGGAAAATAAAGAATAGTAATGCAAAACCCAGGAAACAACAAGAGACATTTGTACTCCAAGCCAAGATATATGAAGATGGTAAGGAGAGAGGTCAGACGACAGCTCATTACTTAGACAAAAAGCAGGTGTCCAGACAGAGCACGGCAGGGAGCAGGTTGGTCTGCTCTGTCCACTGGCAGGGAAGGTCTGGAAGCTAAGGAAACTAAAACTCAGGCTGTATCTTAAAGTGAGTGACTTGCTGAAGTCTAGATCAGGAGTAGGTAGAAGTGCGCCTGCAGATCCTGAACCCCAACGTAATCAAATGACAACCCTTCTACTCTTCCGAAAGAGAGAGAATATGGCCTCTCGGGAGACACAGAAGCAGACAACCATATGGGGTATTCCAGAGCAGACATCAACCATCAGGAATTTCGGCTCACTTTTACAACAGTAACAGGAATTTTATAATTTTCTAGTCCTCCCCTAAGAAATATAAGTTTAAAAAAGATACCCCATATAAGAAAAATATTCTATACAAAGGGAACATGCCTTAAAAAAATAAAAGAGAATAGAAAAGAAGAGAAGAGAAAAGGAAAGAAAAGAGAAGAAAGGAAAAGAAAAGAAAAGAGGTACACGCCTAAGAAAAGAGGTCTTAGAAATAAAAGGTATTTTATTTATTTATTTATTTATTTATTTATTTATCTATCTATCTGTTTATTTATTAATTTATTTAAGGCCTTGGGGATGGAGCTTGGTGCAAATGCATGTCCTTAGCATGCACAGGACCCTCAATTTATTCCCCAGATCCTATACCTGGGATTTCTCATGAAGCATAATGTAAAAGATAAGTTTAGAAAGGCAGAAGAGAAGAGATAGAAAAACTAGATTGCTCTAAGAAATCTAATGTTTAAATCATCAGGGATTCTCAAGAGAAGGAAGATTGAAAAGAGTGATTAAGAAATTTGGCAAGGACAAAAGAAACATTTCAGGAAGTAGTGCAAGAAAATATCCCAGAACAAAGGGACACCAACTCCAAGTCAAGGGTGTCACCAAGTTCAGCAGTAAAAACAGCCCCCATCCCCCAATGCACAGCCCCAGAAGAGAATAGATAAAGGGACCATTCTAAAAGCTTCCTAAGGAAAGAAAAGCTTAGAGGCCACATGCAAAGTCTGAGAACTCTAGAAGGGATATTTTCAGGAACACATTCTGTAGAAGACTTAGCTAAAGAACCAAAACCCAAATGTGACAAAGTTATTTCAAGGAAACTACATAACTATAAAAGAAATGTAGCATTATTAGACTGTTTGCTAGCTCTAAGTAATATGGTTGCATGGTTAAATAATGAAGATATAAAGATGTTGTCCAGAAATTGTAACAAATCATGTTGTGGAAGATGAGGGGAGAATAAGAAGTATACGTGAACAAAAATTCTCAAGATTTCTGATGGTCCCTCAATGATATGTGTATCAAAGTGTCATTACATGATGGAGCTGAAAGTGGGGTGGAGAAACAGAGTGGACAGGAGAAGATGAGGGCTGACGGAACAGTTGGGACCTGCTGCTCATAGAAGGGTTAGTGTTCTAGCATCCAAAGCTATGTTTGTGTGCTGCTTTGACACTGTATAAAAATAATTTGAAACAAACTAACAAAATGACAGTTCTGTATCCCACAAGATGAAAGTGTGCCCCTGGGGCATGAATCTGATGATATAGTGAAAAGTGTCAAATTACTGAGGGTCTCAAGTTCTGTGCCACTTTGTGCTTTGCTTGAAAATTAAACAAGGAATTTTCCTTGCAAGGACATCTGCCTCTCCCTTTATAACACTAGTCAGATTTTCCCTGCCAGTCTAGAGAGATTCAGCAGTCACTTGAGAACTGAGTTCTCCTCCAGTGGCGGAAAGGAGGCGTTACTTACAATCTGATATCTAAACACATCCATATGACGGGTCCTTATCCCATAGCCAAACTAACCCCCAGAAACCTATATTCAACTAGGCAGCTTAGGATCTGAAGTGCTGTGTCCTCAGACCACCCTTTCAAACAACTGAGCATTAAGAGCGGACTGTGCCTTGCTTAGTAACTTTTGGAAATTATGTTGCTATGTGTGGCGATTTCCTCATTTGTCAATGACAGTGACAAACCCTGTTCTATGGAGCTGTGATTCAACCAGAGTGTACATAAACAGAGACTGTTGTTTTCATTATAACTAACGGTTGGCACAGAACTCTCTTTTTCTAGAAGTCTGCCTCTGTTAAACAAAGCATTCTGAGAATTATAATATCTTTGCCGGTATTCGTTCACATATACCAGGATTGACTTGCTCTTACAGTAGATGCACAAATGTCTGTTGTCTCTAGTTTTTGCCACAACTGTGTCCATTTTCCATTTTCCTGAAATTCTCTAGGCAGCCCAGAGTAAGCACCACCCTGCCCTCGCTCCTCTTCTCCCTCCTTTCTGTCAAAACACTTTCCCCTCAAGGATTCCTCTGTTTTTCTTGAATGGTCCTTTGGACAATCTAATGTGAGCATACAATGCCTCAACAGGTCCACCAGACAGCAAGGTCTCGCCTTCTCCCAAATTCCAGCCTGGAATTTCCATCTCTTGGTGGACACCATAATGAGAATCACCTGACGACTCAGAATCTTCTCAAGGCCCTCTCTACAATGGCCTCAATAGTCCTGGTTAGAATACCTGGAGTCTCCCTAATCCAGCTTCTTCTAAAAACTAGTCATGCAAAGTACACTAAAAACCAACCAACCAACCAACCAACCAACCAAACAAACAAACAAACCCAATCCCATAGATTCCATTTGCATGTTCTCTTTCCCAGTCTTCTCCTATCTCAAGCTCAGCCCTGACAGCTACAGCAGCCTCCTAATCAGTTGCTTCCTATTCCATCAACTGCCACTTCAGTGCATACTACACAGAGAGACTTTGATCACATCGAGTCCGCTTTTAAACAACCAAAGGCTCCCTACTGCCATATCTTGACACATAAGACCTTCACACTGATGTCCAGAATGACAAGGCCTCCAAACCACACCCACCACTCTCCTTCTCACACCCTATGTTCCAACCAGACTCAGCTGCCATGGTTCTGAAACATCCCTGGCATTTTGAGGGACGGAGCATGAAATAATTAGCTACTGCATGCCATCCTAAGAATCCTTCCAGCCCATATCGGTTTCTTTAATTTCTTCACAAACAAATAAGCTTGTCTCCTGCTCTCCTTGTCTCTTTACAGCTCTATTTTCATACTTTTTTTTATTAATACTCATTTTCTTCAGATTGATAGCATCATTGTCCAGGTCCGGCATCTTTGTTGCTTTCCCTCACAGAGGGAACCTTTTTTCCTTGTCTTTGTGGTTGTTGTACCATGCCTGCACTTTGCATACATCTCCTTGAGAATTGTCTTTGAGCTGGAACTCATGAGAACACACTTCTAGACCTTTCCATATTTATCAGATATACTTAACAAATCAAAACTTCCTGAATGAGTTTCGCTTTGATGATGCTATTTGGTGCTGCTAGTCTGCAAGCAATAGAGATAGAATTGCTTTGTTTGAGTCAATGGTTGAGTCAAGAGTCCTATCCAAGGATGGAGGCATCTCATATGTGACTTAATAGAAGGCATTCTTCCCTCATCAGCTCATTCAGATTCCCAAGTGAAAGTCTGGAACATAGACCAAACAAATACGCAACAGAATGTGTGTGTGCACGCGTATGCATGAGGTATGTGATGCGCGCGCGTGTGTGTGTGTGTGTGTGTCTGTGTTTGTGTGCATACTCATGTTTGCTTCTGTTACTAAACTAGAAGACGGATTAGGAGTGGAGAAGAAGAAATCTTCATGGAAGAGGGAAATATAGTAATGAAATACATCCAGTATGTAGAGGGGAAACTAGGGGAAGGAAGAGAAGCAGAGGAGAGGGCGGCACAGGAGAGAGTAGTGGGAGAGGAAAGGATGGTAAAGAAGGTAAGATACTATGAGGAAGCACATTACTTGTAAGCTAACCTACCACATTGGCGACAGGACTTTGAAAGAAAGTGGGTCCTATTCTTAGGATTCTACTGAGTATTAAGCTCAGCTGTGCCACTGCAGTTATGAATGTGACCCTGGGCTGGCTCTGCTAAGTTGTTGACTGGCTATGCCACTCTACATACTGACTCCAAGGCTGTTCTGCTCACCTTTCAACAGTGATGCAGAGACATCGTGGCTTTACCCTATTCAACACCATAGGAGGAACGGAACTACTCTCTGCTGCAGGTAGCAAGACAGCTTCTGATGTCACCAAGTGTCAAATAAATGGAAAGGGGGTGATCCATGAAGTGACCCAGCCCTCTCGACTTTAAAAATAAAGACCACACACTTGTTGCACGGTGTAAAGTCACCAGATGTGGCAGAGGAGTGACCTCAGCAGTCAGGTAGTGAGCCTCTGGTAGAACTCACTCCCGGGCTTTGTGTAACTGACTTCAAACTTCAGAAGGGAGAGCCATAATTTCGAATCTACCTTACTTCCACAGATAATCAAGTTCCCTATGTACCAGTTATTTAAGGTAATAGAAGAATTTCATAAAAATCAAGAAACTATACAAGTTCATAAAACCCAGTTTATGGGTTTTATGGAAACAGAAATAAAGCGGATAGTGTGAAACTTTAGAGGGTGGAAGTGAGCTGACAGGGATGTAATACCAAAGGATGAGCCTTCTCTCCATTTCCGGGGCCATTTCCATGTCCATTCACAGTCTCTGACTTCCTCCCGGGTGCGTAGCAGATTTTAAATCAGGACCCTTCCGGAATGATTGCTGTTTATGTTCCCTGCCAGCCTATTAAGTCCAGTCTGGCCTGGCCTGAGTTCTCCACCGGTCCAACCTCCCCAAGCCACAGATCCTGCAGCAGACAGACTTTGGGCAGCAGGCGGCGCTGCAGAGCCCGTCCCCCCGACAGGAAAGCCACAAGCCCACTGGCCCGGAGGAGCCACGACCGAAATGGGTCCCCACGTCCCAACCCCTTCCTCTCAGGACACTCTTCCCGCACGCGCAGCGCATCGCCGAGGGAAGTAGAGCAGTGCCCTCAGCATCTTTGCCTCTGGAAGCTGGCCCGGCGCTGTATTGTTCGAATGAACAGGTTCTTTTCTCAATCATTTGGTTGCTAACTGCTACTTTTGCAGAGGAAAAGAGAAACAACAGAGACGTGGAGAAGGAAAAAGTCAGAACTGGAGGGAAGGGGGAAGAGTCACCGGCCCTGAGCCTTCTGGGACCCATCGTCCAAGTTGGCCCTAAGAGACTGACTGTCAGAGCCACTGCCCTCGGGTTTGGGTGTGAGCACGCACACCTACAGGGAAGCTTTCATCTCACTCAGTGCACCCCGCACAGCACTGTGCCCCGCTGAGCCCCGTCCTCCAGCCTCCACGGCGAGCTGGAGAGGCATAGGGGGACCAGCCGCAGGTCCTGTGCACACAAAACGGTCCAGGACCTCCGGGTAGCTCCGGGTTCGAGTCCCAAATCCTAGCCCAGGTGGCCTCGTTCTCTCTCCCCGAGCCCCGCCGTCGGTGATGGTCCACGGGCAGTGCATGCATGCACGTGAGCCTGGCCCGGCCCCGCTTAGCGCCGCGCTTAACCAGTCCGGATCCCGAGCCTGGTCCCACCCGCCCCGCTCGGCCGCGCTCGGGTACTCACGCGTCGGGCCCCGGGGACGGCGGCGCGCGCGGGCAGGGCGGCTCCAGCCCGCCGTTGACGCCCCTCCAGCCCCGGCGGCGGCGCTGCGACTCGCCTCCCTCGGCCTCGCCATCCTCCTCCTCCTCCGGAGCGGGCAAGGTCACCCTCGCGGGCTCCCGGCACTTCTTGACCTTGGTGGACATAGCGGCCAAGCTCCCTGCCGCCCGCAGTCAGCAGCCCAGCTGCCCCGGGTCAAGCACCGGGCCCGCGGAGCTGGGGACGCCCGGGCGGAGCGCGCGACCTGCAGCGGAGCTTGGGGTCCGCGGCCGCGCTGCCGGCTGTGCGCGGTCTGCCGGCCCGACAGCATCGCGGCGAGACGGCGCGGTTTCCCTGCGAGGAGAGGGAGGAGGGGGGAGGAAGGAGGGATGGGAGGAGGGGAGACCAGTCCCTCGCAGACAGCGCTGTGCAGGAATCAGACAAACCAGCAGGTGGGGAGCTGAGAAACAGCAGAAACTTCCCTCCACCCTCCTTTTTTACCAGAGACCCAGAACCCTCATGCATCTGTAGACACAAGTGTCCTAGGAAAGGAAATGGAATACTCGACCTGTTAGGTTTTTTTAATGCACGCTCAGCTATCTAGATTTTTCAAAGCAAAGCATTGCTAGTTTCCCATTGTCAGGCTTAGCAGAATCCACAGGGGTTTAAGTGCGGTTCCTGGGTCCCTGTGCCTCACAGCCAGTCAATTTCTAAACGTGTGGGATGCTAACTCGAGTTCTGTACTTTTCAAGAAGCGTTTTTCAAGGGAGAAAATTGTTCGTTTTTTGTTTGTTTGTTTTTGAGACAAGGTCTTATTCTGTGGCCCAGGATGGCATGGAAGTCAGCATCTGGCACAGGCTGGTCCACACCTCACAGCAATTCTTCCGTTTCGGCCTCCATAAATTACAGCAGCAGGTGCACATATGTGTGCTGGGGTGTGAGAGACCAGAGGTCAAACTCTGCTAGTCTTCCTTAGGTCATCCACCTTGGTTTTTGTTTGTTTGTTTTGTTTTTATTTTTTTGAGACAGAAGCTTTTTCTGGAACCTAGGGGTTCCTGGATTAGACTAGACTAGGTTGTGGGCCAGCAAGCCACAAATCTGTCTATCTCTACCTCCCCAGCTTGTGCCAACACAGAAGGTTTTAAAGAGGGTGCAGGGAATGGAACTTGCCCCTCCTCCATTATTTTTAAAACTTAAGGGAATGCACTTTGAAATTCAAGGTCACTCAAATTTCGGGGATGAAGGGTTACAGAGTATGATCAATGAGAATTTTAGGGAGCAGAGAACCGAGGTGTAACTCCACTCAGACCCAAACAGTATTCAAGACTTTCTGTTACGTCAGTCAGGCAGATGCCTTCGCAAAGGCATACTGGGAAAATCACAGAAATACCAGCTGAGCTCGGTTAAGACAAGGGAGGTTAGTTCACTGCTAGCATTATTTAGTGGCTACTGTGCTTCATGGAGAAATGGTTCTCTCCGAACTCAAGACACAAAAGTACGGAACTGTGGCTCCCTTTCGCGTAGCTCTTCAAACGCACATAAAGTGCTGTGGATCCCTTGCACTGGCAGTATGCAAGCAAAGGTTCAAGGAAGCACTGGCGTTTTTTGATCCCTGCTTCGGGAAGATGGGAACGTTTGGAAATTGCTTCATGTGCTACTTCATAGGAAAGTGTTAATTTCCACAACCGAGTTACCAGATCCCCTTTGATTCCATCTTTGAAGAGACTTCACAGAAGACCCCCTGTGCACTTCAGTAGCTCTACCTCCAGCCAGGCTCTCGTGGTCCTCCCGGCTTCTGTAGCATACCTCTTCCCTAAGATGGAGATTTTGTTCAAACAAAGTCTGATCATGACTGTTCTCTATTAAAACCAACAAACAAGCAAACAAACAAAACAAACCCACTGGTGACTCCTGCTTTCATTTTAAAAATCCAAATCTGTCGTGTGTCTTAGGGTTTTATTGCTGTGAACAGACACCATGACCAAGGCAACTCTTACAAGGATAACATTTAATTGGGGCTGGCTTACAGGTTCAGAGGTTCAGTCCATTATCATCAAGGTGGGAACATGGCAGCATCCAGGCAGGCATGGTGCAGGAGGAACTGAGAGTTCTACATCTTCATCTGAAGGCTGCCAGCAGAATACTGGCTTCCAGGCAGCTAGGATGAGGGTTTTATAGCCACACCCACAGTGACACACCCACTCCAACAAGGCCACACCTACTTCATACAAACCATCACATTATGCAAGCCTTCTGTGACTTGACCCTAACTCTCCAGCGTCTTCTCTTGCTCTGCATAATGGACACATCTGTACGTAACTCCTGTCCTGTACCACCAACATCAAGGTCACTTTCCCGTTTCCCTGTCTCTGTGTCATTTACCTACACTGAACTGTCTTATTATTCACCCACCTTCTATTCTCCCCCAAAGAGCCAGAGAGAGGTGGCCTCTAGTCTGACAGTCTCTGATGTCCATCTGGAGTCCCAAGAGATCCAGGAGATCCTGAGTGTCTCTTGTGTATGAGATCCCATCCTTCAAGTTAACTCCTGTGTGCTGGTCTCCTGTTTGAACTTCACGTTCCTTCTTGGTTTTGCTATTTGAAAAACCCATCTTCTGTCATTGCCATTTAACCGAGTCCATTGTGCACAGGATGAAGACAGCACATGCTGAATGAGTTGACAAGTTCACGGGTTTCTAAAATTTACACATCAAATTCATGACCTGGTCTTCTAAGGCTCTGGGGGTGCAGGAGTCCCAAGTATTTGTTAACAGAGTCTACCATAGCAACATTTCAAAGATGGAGTGGCTTAAACAACCAAAATGTATTGTCTCATATCAGGGGCTGAAAGTCCAAGTTCTAAGTGTGAGCAGACTTATCTTCTGTGTCCTCTCTTCTTGGCTTGGGGGGGGGGCGGGCGGGGTGAGGAGGTCTTTGCCCTGTGTCCTCACATATCCTTCCCTTTGACCTGTCTACTGCTTTCCTTTTCTTATAGAGACTTCATTCACATTAGGTTAGGGATCAAAATAAATGCCACCACATTTTAGCTTCTTTCTGTCTTTGAAAACCATCTCTAACTAGTGTCATATTCTGAGATCCTGGGGATTAGGGCCTGAACATTTGAGTTTGGGGCACAGACACAGTTTAACCTATGATCTATGCTGATTCTCATGGGACAAGGGGCCTATACCATCAGAGGCTAATGATCCTGATTTTGACACAAGGTCTCATGTAGCCGAGCCTGGCCTCCAACTTGATAATGATTTTCTTATCCTCCTGAGTACTGTGGCTGTGAATGAGTGCCACCCCCACTGGATTAGGAGGTAACTGGAACCCAACCACCCATGGCTTAGCGCATGTTAAGCAAGCACAGGCTACATGCGCTTCACCCTCAATCATTTTAATTTTTTTTTTTATTGTTAAGAGCTGTGGCCTTAGGCTTAAAGAAAACTCGAGGCGAGGAGAACTCAAAGAAAACAGTTCCTAGAAAAGAGGGAATGAGGTTCTTTCTTGGCACAAGCCAGCTTTGTCCTGTTCCATTTATCTGCAGAAGAGGGTCTTCCCACTGCATTATGAGTGCTGTTGGCTGCCCATGGATTCTGTAAAGTTCATATTTGCCAGAGGTGCTTTCAAAACTTGTTACTTCTTTGAGGAACCAAACATCGATATTCAAAACCTGCAGAGTTTTCAAGTTTTAGCCAGTGAGGAATAAGTGAAATGTAATTTTAATGTTAATTTCAAATAAAATAGTGATTTAAAAAATGGCAGCAGATGACAGTTCCCAAGCTTATGCCATGATTTCTAATAGCATTTTGTACTTCCCAACACTCCCTTCATGAGAGCAAACAGATTTATGAAGGAAAAGGGTAAAAGGATTTCCCAGTTGAAAGGACTCCAGTGGCAGAACACCCTCTACTTTTCTGAAGATCTGAGCTACAGTGTGAAAGTGGGCAAATTTCACAGACCCACGGAAACAAGAAGTGCAGGCAACTAATGACTGCTGGGGTAGAGGTAGCCTCTCCCAGGAATGAGCTCTCTTACTGACTGATACAAAGTGTCAGCCCTGAACCCGTGTACACACAAACTATGGAAATTGACTCAGGGGGTAGTATTTATATACACGTATGAATATATAAGTTGTAAGCATATATAATATATTGTAAGTATATATAAAATATATAATGTAAATATGTATCTAAGTAACAATAATAATGGAACAGAGTGTCAGTTGTAGAGTGGGGTGGCAAATGAGTTGGAGGGAAGAAGTGGAGGGAGAATGTGAGGTAATTCTTAGTTAAAATGTATATATTTTAAATCTCTGTGAAAGTTTTCTATTCCTTCTCCCCAATCCAACTCTTTGTTTGCGTGGTTGTTCCTAACACAACTGAGTAGAGATACACTAACAGCTACTTCATGGTACCACATCATGAAGGTTTGATCTGGCAATTTCACCAAGGAATGAGGATTGGAGTCAGGAATAAGGTTTCAAACATATATGTCTTTCTACATTCATAAGAAGTCTCACTAATTGACCTTTCTTTCTTTCTTTCTTTCTTTCTTTCTTTCTTTCTTTCTTTCTTTCTTTCTTTCTTTCTTTCTTCCTTCCTTCCTTCCTTCCTTCCTTCCTTCCTTCCTTCCTTCCTTCCTTCCTTTCTCTCTTTTTCTTTTAGGTAACTTCACATCACTAGTTTTTTTTAAAGGTATTTTGTTTTTTATTTTTAATCTTAATCCATTTTTATGTGTATGGATGTTTTATGCCACCAGCTAATCAGGCAGCTCCTTGGGCTGAGTACCTCTGCCCCTGACTGCTCCAACTTCATGGGAGTCTGTTTTTTTTTTTTTTTTTCAAAGTGAGGAGTCAGGACCAGAGGGAGGGGCTATATAGTCTTTGGATTCTTTACTTAGAATTTAGATCAGACTTCCCTCCTTACCAAACCCCCAGAAAGGTACCAGCTAGGTCTGGGGACAGCTATGTCAGTACCACCCATCTACCCTGGGCATAGCTCAGCACCCCCACGTTGGGTTCTTCTACAGCCAGGGCCTGGTATACCACATCCCAGGCAATCTTCCCTGCACAGTACAATCCCAGTCCTTGAAAAGCTGCAGTGCATAGAGATGAGATGGTAACCACAGTCTTGCTGAGGCCATGGCTATCAGGGAAGGCATTCAGGGTGCCCAAGATCAGGTTCACCTCAGCTAGGTCCTTCACATTCAGGAAGCCTTTGGAAACATCCCTAAGAGTGCCCAAAAGGTGATGAGATGAAAGCTTGCATCAGCTCCTGCCTTCAGGTTCCTGCCCTGATTGAGTTCCTGTCCTGATTTCCTTCAATGATGAACAGTGATATAGAAACATAAGCCAAATAAACCGCTTCCTTCCCTATTTGTTTTTTTGGTCATGGTGCTTCATTGTAGCAATAGAAACCCTAAGATACTAGTTAATGTCCTACTATCTTTTATGCAGAATTTACAGTGTCTTGTAAACTGCATGTCACTAATATTTATGGTTCTTATGAACCAATCAGGTGCTAGCCAGTTGCAAACTTAAAATCTGTTTCAAAAATTTCTTCATTAGTCAGAAGTCTGGAACTTAAAATTTACTTCATTATAGAAGCAAGTCATGAATGGTGGTTATACTTCCAGAACACTTAGCTTACATTTTCCAGTAACTGTATGAGAAAACTATAGAAGAGCATATAAAATAGGCCAGAGGTTTGGAATCAAATCCCACCTCCACTCTTTCAAGGCTCAGTGGGCATGAGAAGGACTACTGAACCTCTGGAAGGCTCTGTCCCAGGAGTGGTTCTCAGAGTAGGTACAGTGAGAATATTGTATTGACTGTCCCTCCCATTCTGCCAGGCACACAGTAGGCACTATGTAAACTTTTGCTACTATTTGCCCACTATTGTGACCTGCCAAGCAACAGAGTTGCAAAGTCAGGACTCTAAAGCCAGGTCCCACCCTGTCAGGTTTAAATGCTACACTGTAGTTTGTTTTAGAGCTATGCTTGTGAACAGTATCCCATGTAGCTCAGGGTGGCTGCACACTCACGGTGTAATCAAGGATGGTGTTGAACACCTGACTCTCTTGCTGATGCTTCTTAAGCAGTGGATCATTCGGATGTACCATCATATACGGCTTAAAAGCAACAACAAAAACCAGGCTGTGTGTGGTAGTGCCTATGTTTTATCTGAGAAGTTGGGAAGCAGAGGCAGGTGGATCTTTGTGAGTTTGAGGCCAGTTTGGTCTACATAGGAAGTGCCAGGCAAGCCAGGAGTATAGTAAAATGTTTCAAAACAAAACAAAACAAAACAAACAGAA
The DNA here is from genome assembly GCF_000001635.26 of Mus musculus. NCBI lineage: Eukaryota > Metazoa > Chordata > Mammalia > Rodentia > Muridae > Mus > Mus musculus. The sequence continues at coordinate 36,696,130 of NC_000069.6, forward strand.
AACATCAAAACCGCCAAAATATCCCAAATATATATTTACTTTTCTTTTTCTGGTGCTGGCTCAGTTTATATGCTCAGTTTAGCTGGGAACTAGACTGAGAGGACACTGTGCTAAGCAGGTGCTTTCTGACTGAGCTATAGCCCCAGCTCTGCACATTTCCATGTTGGGTCACTGTCCACTTATCTGTTGTCTGCACTAGGTTCTAAGTCCCTGCAGGCCAAGGAAACTCATGGAGTCAGAAGATGTCCTGTTTGACCGTATCGCACTGGTGTGATAAAGATGCTGCTGGTGAGTGCTCAAAAATGATGACAAATAACCACGGGAAGAGCAGATACTTGATCACTGTCTGTGAAGAGATCTAAAAGTACGGAGCAGGGAGAGACTGCCCTTCCCTGACTAAGAGAAAGCAGCATGGTGCCAAGCACACGTCGTATCTGAGAATGGGTAGACTCTTCTCCAGGGTGTGCCTCTACTCTTCCTCCCTATCTCTGAACCACTTTCCCTGACGTCAGACTACTTGAATCTTCCCACAGAGTTGTCTCAGGCCGACTCTGTCCCACGGAAGCTTCATGCTTCACAGTGGCCTGTGCAGTCCACAGACTCTCATTTGCATGTATAAATGCCTAAAGGGTTTACATTTTTCAAAAGCTGCGGTGAACCTCCATAGGGTAGAAATCCTAGCTATGTGACAGAGGAAGTAAAGGACCATCCACTTTACGTGCAGAGCTCCTCTGGTCCTCGTCTGTCCTGACTGATGCTGTTGGTGTGACAATTGTCCTTCATCTCTGGCCTGGGAGCTTTTGATGGGTGTGCTACTATCTGAGAAATTGTGAGTGTTTCCCTCATTAGCTTACAATCAAGGGGGAATGCAGATGCTTCGTAGCTTTGGAGGATTATTAAAAAGAAACAAACAACCCACTACTCTCCACAGAGTGGACTGTGCAAGGATAAATGAGGTTCATAGAGGGCTTTGCCATAACTTTCCCACACAGTTAGGCCCATCATTAATCCATTTCTCCACACCCATGGGCTCATCTACATACTTAGAAATGCATTCTTTAAAATGTGAAACCAGTGCTCAAAAGAATCAATGCTTCCCCATCGTAAGATAGAGCTGATGAGTATCACAGTGTTTTACTGATGATCTGAAGCATCCCAACTGGAAAGCCACTCACTAAGCCAGGCGTTCTAAAACTACCGTGCTTGGAGATGTGAGAAAAAGTGGGTAAAGCCCTGGCATTCATTTCTTGACCTCGCTCAGTGTGAACATTCAGAAAGCAAATCTTGCCAGCCTTTATTTTTGGAAAGGTTAAAAACAACTCTACTTTATCCTAATCCCTGCGATCCTTGCCGACCTTCTCCCAAAAGCTATTTAAAGATACGTTCCTCAAAGTTATATTTGTCCTTCCTTGAGGGAGAGGGAGCCTTCCAATCACTTACGCACAGGAACTGGCAGAGGCAGATCCTGTAAGTCACCTGTTGGGAGGAGAGGCTGTGGAGACAGATGGGCTCAGGCTTTTCAGTCCTATGAAATTGTCATTCAGCTTAGTCAAGCCCAATTCTCCTAATATCAGAAATTCCACTTAAATATCCAAGTGCAATCTGTTTTTGTTACCTATGCAGCCCCTTCATGCTGCATTCACTCTGTCTCACAGATGTCTCCCACAACCCCCAGACAACCCAGCCGTGGACTTAGCCCTGGATTGCTCCATGATAGGATTTGGTGACACCGCTGTCTCTTTGTGGCCATGTTACAGAGTAAACAGTTACCTTCCTGTGCTTAAGAGCATGAGTAGCTCACTGCAGGCACCCATCTGAGCTCCAGCGGTGCAGAGTTTGGAAGAGGGGTGGAGCCAGCCTCATTTAGGATATACAAGGACAGTGTTTCCTTCCTACTATCTCTGATGTTCCTAGGTTACCTCTTTATTCTGTAACTCTTAACTTGAGGGCAAAGTAAAGCAAAAGGACAAACAGGACAGAAGCAAAAAAAAAACTAAACAAACAAAAAAAAACAACCAACCAACCAACAAACAAAAAACCATTTTCTACTTCTCCCTATACTTACATGGAATAAATATATCTTAAAGATATCTTAAAGATATATGAGGCATCCACACAGGATCTCGATGGTTCCTTTAATGCCAATTTTGTTTAAAATTAAAGTCCCAGGGGCTGGAGAGATGATCAAGTGATTAGGAGCACATACCTCTTGAAGAAGACCTGAATTCCCTTCCGTTGGGCAGCTCACAAACACCTGAAACTCCAAAGCCAAGAGATCTGATGTTCTCTTCTGACATCCAAGGGCCCCCTCACACATGTGCAATACCCCCACCCATGTAATTAAAAAGAAAATAAATCTTATTAAAGTCACATATTCACACAACATACAAAGATGTAACTTAATTGTTAGTACTTTTGCTATGAAATTATAATGCCTTTAAAGGTTTTAAGGATAAATGAGTGAGAGAAGATGATCAAATGAAGAAAATTATGAATTGTGTGAGGCTAGAATGTTTTTATGAACATTCAGTCTTGTCACCTGACTGTGCCTGAATCTCTGTGCTGGTCCGGTTTCATTTCCACACATACACATCTTCATTTTATAGTATTTTTTAAATGTGACTTTGCTTGTCTCTACATATCTTTTAAAATACATTGTGTTCAGGCCACTTAGAGGTCTCAGCAGAGGCCTTACTTGCCACTAAGCTAGACTTGAATTTAATTTAATGCCTGGAATCCACATGTGGAAGGATAGAACTGACGGAGTCTCCTGATCTCTGCCTGTGTGTCACCGTGTTTGCACACAGCACATAAATAAATAAATAAATAAATAAATAAATAAATAAATAGATAGATAGATAGATAAATTTACTTTTTAAGCTATAGAATGCATTAAATACTTTCTTAAAAGAGGTTTAGGTGCCAGGATGAAAATTCTCAGGGAGGCATCCATGGTAACTGATGGATAGTCTGTCACTGCCTTTTAAAGGAGCTATGGTGTCTGTTTTTGGTGGAATTAGTGATTAAGGAAGCAATCCATGACATCTATTCATGTTCCCTGGAAAACTTGGGCCTGCAGTACCACCTGTATGCCTGAGAACTGGGGACCTCCATCTGGAGGCACGAGGAGTCAATTTAGTAAACACTCCAGTCTTCACAGAAACTTGTGCTACTTAAACTCAAGCTTTGGCTATACCTCCATCAGAGATTCCATTCTACTTCCGAGTGTTTGAGGGACATGGGAGCCATTAATAAGTATCTGTTACAGTAAACCAGAAAGGAGACAGGTTATATGTTTACACATGCAATAGATTTATCTTTGCCTACACAACAGGCGAATAGTCTAAATTATAATTGGAAAGTAGAGGTTTTGAATCTTAGCTCAGTGATTCATCATGGAGAAGGAACTGTGTCTAGTGGACTCTGTTGACACCAGGAGAAGACAGCACTTCTGCAGAGCCAGGAACAATAAAAGCCCTGGACTCCAAGTCAATCAAGCAATTGTTATGCACCAAAGTATTTCTTATAAAAGCTGCATCAGCCTTGGCTCTCAGCAGCAAGGAAACCCATCAATTCAGTAGGGTGTTTTTGTTTGTTTTATGAAGATCCCTCCCCCCATCTCTTTAGCCAGAAGCCTACATTTGCAACATCCCAAAGGGTAGAGAAGATTCAGGCACACACAACTGCAAGAAGGTGGCAGGCTCCCAAGCCAGAAATGGCTCCAATTTTCATGCAAAGTCAGATTAGTGAATCACAGGTGGATTTTAACCAAAATCTGCATCGAGGGGCCTCTGCCACCAATAATACCTCATTCAAAACAATCAGCTCATTCTTGGCTAGAAACATTATGCATCCTCTGGCCAAATACATTAAAACCTAGGCAGCCCTGGAGACAACTCAGCAACAAGCCAGTATCTAGATGTGATCTGACATGAAAGAAACAGTAAAAGTGGGCTGTGAATAGCAGCGTGGGCTGAAGATTTATGGACTGGGACAGCCAAAAAGAAAAATGAGGGAGGTTAGTTGGAGGAACTTGGGAGAACTTATGAGATTTTATTCATGAACTTAGATCTCCATTCAGAACCCATCTTCTATAGACGCAGATTACAAATGACCTAAGCAGAGAGAGAAAATCATTGCCAATACCTATAGGAATTAAAAATCCCAAGACAGTAAATGTGGTCAAGATTTAAAGGATCCGACTACAGGAAATCTAAGTCTAGTGTCTCGTTCTAGGAAGACCTGATTAGAGTCTCTGTGTTCTGTGTCCTAGAGTCTCAAACCACCGCTTTTTTAGTCTGGATCATCAGCAGCAGCAGCAGAAGCAATATCTTCATTACACACCACTAAGTCATCCTTTCTATCATCATTATCATCACCACCACCACCACCATAACTGCCATTATCTTCATCACTATCACCATCATCTCCACCACCACTGTCACTGGTAGCACCAGATACTCTTCTACCATTGCTTACTGTAGAACGTGGATTAGGATGATGACCTAGGAATCTACAATGAACCCAAGCACACAAACCAGTGTGATTGTTTCCTTCCTCTTACCTCTCGACGTCCTCAACAATTCAGGACTGTGAATCCATCAAAAGACTAATTGTTCGTTTCACCAGTTCCCTCGTGACCAAGTCATCTCTGGAAATAAAATGGTGTCATAAACACACCCGAGGACGTTCACTATTTACTCCTAAGCACCTCTCAACCTGATGGAACTGACAGTGAGGATTAAGCATCCCGCCTTCCATCTCCTACACGGTCTTTACAAAACATCTGGATCTCTGCAGTGGTCTCATCTGGAGCCCAACAGCCACTATCAGCAATTCTGCCTCGTCCCCAGTCACTTTTCTGTAAGTTCCTTATACCTTCTTGGTCTTCTTGCTACAGGTTCCCTTTCCTCTCTGTCTCCAGCTTTGATGTCAGTGCCCACTGGGTTCACAAACTCATCTTTGTTGCCATTGTCTGTTCATCTCCACAATTTTAACTCTCTCTGACATTAACTACCGATTCTGTCCCTCTCTTTGCTACATTGTTGCTCATCGAGGGAGACTTGGTCCATGTGCAGACAACCCCTGATACTCACAGACACAGATGATCTTCCCACCCCAACCCTCAGCTCTGAGTCCGAAATCCTTTCCCTCCACATCATCCTGTTACTTTCTGATCATAGCCTGGGCCTGTGAACTTACCACCCCACATGGCCACAGTCACTCCCTGTCCTAGCATCATTCTTGCAATTGCTCCATCTTCCCAGACCCTTCAATCTGTCACGTTGCCCTTCTGTTTCATAGTGGAGCATGTGTCCTTCTTACCGGTTGGAACATCTTCTGGATATATGCCCAGGAGAGGTATTGCTGGATCCTTTGGTAGTACTATGTCCAATTTTCTGAGGAACCGCCAGACTGATTTCCAGAGTGGTTGTACAAGCCTGCAATCCCACCAACAATGAAGGAGTGTTCCTCTTTCTTCACATCCTTGCCAGCATCTGCTGTCACCTGAATTTTTGATCTTAGCCATTCTGACTGGTGTGAGGTATAATCTCAGGGTTGCTTTGATTTGCATTTCCCTGATGATTAAGGGTGCTACACATTTTTTCAGGTGCTTCTCAGCCATTTGGTATTCCTCAGGTGAGAATTCTTTGTTTAGCTCTCAGCCCCATTTTTTAATGGGGTTATTTGATTTTCTGGAGTCCACCTTCTTGAGTTCTTTATATATATTGGATATTAGTCCCCTATCTGATTTAGGATAGGTAAAGATTCTTTCCCAATCTGTTGGTGGCCTTTTTGTCTTATTGATGATGGCTTTTGCCTTACAGAAGCTTTGCAATTTTATGAGGTCCCATTTGCCAATTCTCGATCTTAGAGCACAAGCCATTGCTGTTCTATTCAGGAATTTTTCCCCTGTGCCCATATCTTCGAGGCTTTCCCCCACTTTCTCCTCTATAAGTTTCACTGTCTCTGGTTTTATGTGGAGTTCCTTGATCCACTTAGATTTGATCTTAGTACAAAGAGATAGGAATGCATCAATTGACATTCTTCTACATGATAACCGCCAGTTGTGCCAGCACCATTTGTTGAAAATGCTGTCTTTTTTCTACTGGGTGGTTTTAGCTCCCTTGTCAAAGATCAAGTGACCATAGGTGTGTGGGTTCATTTCTGGGTCTTCAATTCTATTCCATTGGTCTACTTGTCTGTCGATATACCAGTACCATGCAGTTTTTTTTTTGTTTTTTGTTTTTTGTTTTTTGTTTTTTGTTTTTTGTTTTTTGTTTTTTATCACAATTGCTCTGTAGTACAGCTTTAGGTCAGGCATGGTGATTCCACCAGAGGTTCTTTTATCCTTGAGAAGAGGTTTTGCTCTCCTAGATTTTTTGTTATTCCAGATGAATTTGCAGATTGTTCTTTCTAATTTGTTGAAGAATTGAGTTGGAATTTTGATGGGAATTGCATTGAATCTATAGATTGCTTTTGACAAGATAGCCACTTTTACTATATTGATCCTGCCAATCCATGAGCATGGGAGATCTTTCCATCTTCTGAGATCTTTAATTTCTTTCTTCAGAGACTTGAAGGTTTTATCATACAGATCTTTTACTTCCTTAGTTAGAGTCACGCCAAGATATTTTATATTATTTGTGACTATTGAGAAGGGTGTCGTTTCCCTAATTTCTTTCTCAGCCTGTTATCCTTTGTGTAGAGAAAGGCCATTGACTTGTTTGAGTTAATTTTATATCCAGCTACTTCATTGAAGCTGTTTATCAGGTTTAGGAGTTCTCTGGTGGAATTTTTTAGGGTCACTTATATATACTATCATATCATCTGCAAAAAGTGATATTTTGACTTCTTCCTTTCCAATTTGTATCCCCTTGATCTCCTTTTGTTGTCTAATTGCTCTGGCTAGGACTTCAAGTACAATGTTGAATAGGTAGAAAGAAAATGGGCAGCCTTGTCTAGTCCCTGATTTTAGTAGGATTGCTTCCAGCTTCTCACCATTTACTTTGATGTTGGCTACTGGTTTGCTGTAGATTGCTTTTATCATTTTTAGCTATGGGCCTTGAATTCCTGATCTTTCCAAGACTTTTATCATGAATGGGTGTTGGATTTTGTCAAGTGCTTTCTCCTCATCTAACGAGATAATCATGTGGTTTTTGTCTTTGAGTTTGTTTATATAATGAATTACGTTGATGGATTTCCGTATATTAAACCATCCCTGCATCCTTGGAATAAAACCTACTTGGTCAGGATGGATGATTGTTTTGATGTGTTCTTGGATTCGGTTAGCGAGAATTTTATTGAGTATTTTTGCATCGATATTCATAAGGGAAATTGGTCTAAAGTTCTCTATCATTGTTGGGTCTTTCTGTGGTTTAGGTATCAGAGTAATTGTGGCTTCATAGAATGAATTGGGTAGAGTACCTTCTGCTTCTATTTTGTGGAATAGTTTGTGAAGAACTGGAATTAGATCTTCTTTGAAGGTCTGATAGAACTCTGCACTAAACCCACCTGGTCCTGGACTTTTTTTGGTTGGGTGACTATTAATGACTGCTTCTATTTCTTTAGGGGATATAGAACTGTTTAGATCATTAACCTGATCCGGATTTAACTTTGTTATCTGGTATCTGTCTAGAAATTTGTCCATTTCACCCAGGTTTTCCAGTTTTGTTGAGTATAGCCTTTTGTAGAAGGATCTGATGGCGTTTTGGATTTCTTCAGGATCTGTTGTTATGTCTCCCTTTTCATTTCTGATTTTGTTAATTAGGATGCTATCCCTGTGCCATCTAGTGAGTCTGGCTAAGGGTTTATCTATATTGTTGATTTTCTCAAAAGAACCAGCTCCTCGTTTGGTTGATTCTTTGAATAGTTCTTCTTGTTTCCACTTGGTTGATTTTGCCCCTGAGTTTGATTATTTCCTGCTGTCTACTCCTCTTGGGTGAATTTGCTTCCTTTTGTTCTAGAGCTTTTAGGTGTGTTGTCAAGCTGCTAGTATGTGCTCTCTCGAGTTTCTTTTTGGAGGCACTCAGAGCTATGAGTTTCCTTCTTAGAAATGCTTTCATTGTGTCCCATAAGAGTGGGTATGTTGTGGCTTCATTTTCATTAAACTCTAAAAAGTCTTTAATTTCTTTCTTTATTCCTTCCTTGACCAAGATATCATTGAGAAGAGTGTTGTTCAGTTTCCACGTGAATGTTGGCTTTCTATTATTTATGTTGCTATTGAAGATCAGCCTTAGTCCATGGTGGTCTGATAGGATGCATTGGGCAATTTCAATATTTTTGTGTTTGTTGAGGCCTGTTTTGTGACCAATTATATGGTCAATTTTGGAGAAGGTCCCGTGAGGTGCTGAGAAGCAGGTATATCCTTTTGTTTTAGGATAAAATATTCTGTAGATATCTGTTAAATCCATTTGTTTCATAACTTCTGTTAGTTTCACTGTGTCCCTGTTTAGTTTCTGTTTCCATGATCTGTCCATTGATGAAAATGGTGTGTTGAAGTCTCCCACTATTATTGTGTGAGGTGCAATGTGTGCTTTGACATTAACTAAAGTTTCTTTAATGAATGTGGCTGTCCTTGCATTTGGAGCATAGATATTCAGAATTGAGAGTTCCTCTTGGAAGATTTTACCTTTGATGAGTATGAAGTGTCACTCCTTGTCTTTTTTTGATAACTTTGGGTTGGAAGTCGAATTTAGTAGCTATTAGAATGGCTGCTCTAGCTTGTTTCTTCATACCATTTGCTTGGAAAATTGTTTTCCATCCTTTCATTCTGAGGTAGTGTCTGTCTTTTTCCCTGAGATGGGTTTCCTGTAAGCAGCAAAATGTTGGGTCCTGTTTGTGTAGCCAGTCTGTTAGTCTATGTCTTTTTATTGGGGAATTGAGTCCATTGATATTAAGAGATATTAAGGAAAAGTAATTGTTGCTTCCTATTATTTTTGTTGTTAGAGTTGGCATTCTGTTCTTGTGGCTGTCTTCTTTTAGGTTTGTTGAAGGATTACTTTCTTGCTTTTTCTAGGGCGTGGTTTCCATCCTTGTATTTTTTTTTTCTGTTATTATCCTTTGAAGGGCTGTATTCGTGGAAAGATAATGTGTGAATTTGGTTTTGTCATGGAATACTTTGGTTTCTCCATCTATGGTAATTGAGAGTTTAGCTGGGTATAGTAGCCTGGGCTGGCATTTGTGTTCTCTTAGTGTCTGTATAACATCTGACCAGGATCTTCTGGCTTTCATAGTCTCTGGTGAAAAGTCTGGTGTAATTCTGATAGACCTGCCTTTATATGTTACTTGACCTTTTTCCCTTACTGCTTTTAATATTCTATCTTTATTTAGTGCATTTGTTGTTCTGATTATTTTGTGTCGGGAGGAATTTCTTTTCTGGTCCAGTCTATTTGGAGTTCTGTAGGCTTCTTGTATGTTCATGGGCATGTCATTCTTTAGGTTAGGGAAGTTTTCTTCTATAATTTTGTTGAAGATATTTGCTGGCCCTTTAAGTTGAAAATCTTCATTCTTATGTACTCCTATTATCCGTAGGTTTGGTCTTCTCATTGTGTCCTGAATTTCCTGGATGTTTTGAGTTAGGATCTTTTTGCATTTTGCATTTTCTTTGATGTTGTACCAATGTTCTCTTTGGAATCTTCTGCACCTGAGATTCTCTCTTCCATCTCTTGTATTCTGTTGCTGATGCTTGCTTCTATGGTTCCAGATATCTTTCCTAGGGTTTCTATCTCCAGTGTTGCCTCACTTTGGGTTTTCTTTATTGTGTCTACTTCCCTTTATAGGTCTAGTATGGCTTTGTTCATTTCCATCACCTTTTTGGATGTGTTTTCCTGTGTTTTTTAAGGACTTCTACCTGTTTGGTTGTGTTTTCCTGGTTTTCTTTAAGGACTTGTAACTCTTTAGCCGTGTTCTCCTGTATTTTTTTTAACTGAGTTATTAAAGTCCTTCTAGATGTTCTCTACCATCATCATGAGATATTTCTTTTAAATCCGGGTCTAGCTTTTTGGGTGTGTTGGTGTGCCCAGGACTGGGTGAGTTGGGAGTGCTGCGTTCTGATGATGGTGAGTGGTCTTGGTTTCTGTTAGTAAGATTCTTATGTTTGCCTTTCGCCATCTGGTAATCTCTGGAGTTAGTTGTTATAGTTGTCTCTGGTTAGAGCTTTTTCCTCGGGTGATTCTGTTAGCCTCTATCAGCAGACCTGGGAGACTAGCTTTCTCCTGAGTTTCAGTGGTCAGAGCACCCTCTGCAGGCAAGCTCTCCTCTTTCAGGGAAGGTGCACAGATATCTGGCGTTTGGACCTGCCTCCTGGCAGAAGTTGTGTTCCACTCACCAGAGGTCCTAAGATCATGTGGAGAGTCCTCTAGAGATCTTGGGGATGTCCACCGACTCTGCGCCCAAGGTGACCCGGTGCTGGCGCCAACCAGAAGGGACTTGTGACCCTGGTCAGGCCGGGTTTTCTGCTTCCCTAATGCTATCTCAGGTCCCGTGCCATTGGATTGGAACAGAAGTTGTGTTCCACTCACCAGAGGTCCTACGATCGTGTGGAGAGTCCTCTAGGAACCTTGGGGGTGTCAGTCAACTCCATACCCAGGTGATCCTGTCTAGAGTTTTTTATTTGCTTCTTTTTGTGACAGAGTCTATGAAGTACTTGGTACCCTGGAACTTACTATGTAGGTCAGGCTTGCTTTGAACTCACAATGATTCACCTAAAGGCATTCACCACAGGCTTGGTCTAGATTATAGTTTTAAATTCTGAGAACCTGGTGATTTTCTTTAGAGCATAAATGTCAGATTCCTTGTTAATCTCTCCACCCCATAGCCTAAATTCACCTTATTCCTTTGACTATTTTCTTAATTATTCATCTTTGTTGCTCTGTGTGCCCTGCAAAGCTACTCTGGGAGCCAGGGATCAGACTGGGTAAGGCGGATGATGCTGTTGGCTGTGCTCCCCAGTCTTTCTTTATAATAAATTTGATGTATCACCACCTATAAAACATTTGGTCTTCACAAAATATATCACTAGCTACCGAAAATGCCTCACCAGTGAAAAGGAGTAGAAACATTTAGCCCGTGACCCGATTCATTTAAAGGCAGATTCTGAGCTAGTTTTGAGATTTTTCATCTTTTGCTTTGGTGGTGGAATTATGAAAAGATGATGCTGGCCTATGACATATGGCCACAGTCTTGCAGGTCACAATTAAGTATATAATCACAATCTGTGTAGCTTGAGCTTGAAAAGCCACCTAGACTTCTGCATATGGCAGAGCTGAGACTGAAGCTCATCAATGATTATGATTGGATGATCAAGCATTTATACGATTTATCTAGAATGCACTTGCAAACTTTCTGGAGTCACCAAAAATTCTTCCCATACTTCTTGCTAGTAACTCAGTGAGATATGTTAAATTATGTAGATAATAAACGCTCAGCTTTTTGTTTACTCCATCTTGAGTGATTTAAGACTGTGATTTTCTAGAACAGTGTTATACGCTCAGAAAATAAATCAGTCAGTTGACTAATGCACATATTTATCCCTATAAAATTTCAGTATCTTATTTCTCAGTCATACTTCACAGCTGAGGGGGCTAGTAATTTTTCTATGAGAAAATGTAACATATGCGATGCACGACTGTAAGAAATATTAGTTCTACTTTCTGTTTCCTGTTAATCAAATATTTTCTGTTAGCAGAGAAAATACTTGATGAATTATTAATTGTGATGTATATTGGATATGATACAGCCATGGATATTCACAGAAGAATAATTTATGATAGAGGAATAAAAGTGATATTGTGGTGGTTAGAGGGATTCATGGGGTGTTCTGCTGACAGAGAGGCCACACTACAGAAGGATAGTTCTAGATGTGGGGAGGTAATGATGTCAGTAAGAACAACAGTATGGATTTCATGAAACAGCTTTGTCATTTTCCCTATAAACTACTGGTTCCCAATCTTACTAATGCTATGACCCTTTAATACAGTTCCTCATGTTGTGGTGACCCCAACCATATACTTCATCACTGTAATTTTGCCATTGTTGTGAATTGTAATGTAAATATCTGCTATGAAGGATATCTGACAGTTAACCTCTATGTAGTCATGACCCACAGGTTGAGAACTATTGCTGTAAACAATATGTAAAAGGACATATATATTCTTCTGGGAGCCAGAAAGAGGATGTCAGGGTTTTTGAAGACTTAATGAAGTTTCTTATAGTTTTTCTGTTATTCACAAAGGTTTTACACCAGTCATCTGCTATTTCTGGAAATAAAATACTTCTGAAGTTCAGTGTCTCAAAGTACAATTATCTTTGGTTTGATTTCATTACCCAGATCAGTACCTGATATCAACCTAGTGAGAAATATATGGGGAGATAGTTTATTTTTTAATTTATATGCCCATGTTCCTGTGTGTGCCTGTGCACATGGGTGTTTGTGAACACAGAGGCCAAAGGACAGCCTCATCTGTCTCCTCTCATGAGCGTTACCAACACTTGCTTCCATGCTTGGCTATTTTACACGGGACTCTGGGGCTTGAACTCAGGTCCTTGTGGTTGCCAAGCAAGCACAGAATTGACTGAGCGTTCTCTCCAGGCTCCAGGAAGACATTTTAAAAGAATAATGTTTCCTACGATGGAGCTTCTAGGTACATTTTAGAAAATTGCATATAAAATATAACTAAAAAGTATTCATGATTGGGGAGGTGGCTCAGCAGTTCAGAGCATACACTGCTCCTTGCAGAACACTAGGCTGGTACCCTCCTCTACCCTCCACAAGTACATACCTCCCACCCACCCACCCTAAACACAATTAAAAAGCAAAACCTTGAAAAACAAGCTCCAGGATGTATGTGCTTAGTTGGCAGAGTGCTTGCCTGCTTGCCTGCTCTGCATGAATCCCCAAGTATGCTCCCCAGTATTGCCTGAAACTGGGCATACTATTACGTGACTATAATCCTAGGATTTACGAGTGATGACAGAAGGATCAGAAGTTTAAGGCCATCTGCATCTATGTATTGAGGCCTGGGCTACATGAGATTCTAGTTTTTGGGGGGGGGGGGCGGCAGTAAAAAAGAAAGTTAAAACATCAAAAAGGTGATAACAGTACAAGAAGCCGGAAGGAGAAGCTGCAAAGAGCAGCAAGCAATTAATTTAATGGACAGTTATCCCGAGGGATCACGTTTTATCTTCTCCACAAGGACCCTAGCAGGTTCATGCTTTCCTTCCTGTTTATACCAAACCCTGTTTCTCGAGTGACCTCATCACTTCTGAACAGCTCCATTCTCGGGCTCAGGGTCAGGATCTCAGCAAAGCCCCAGCATCAGAGCCTCCTGGCTTTGATGACAAACCGCCCGACTGACATGTAAGTGATTTCCACGGTGCTTCAGCTGTTTCAACCCTGAGACTGTAATATAGACATAAGTCATAAAGCTCCCTTCTTTACCTCCTTCCTCATGGGATCTGAATGATGGGAGAGGGGAAGTCTTTCTCATCTGGAGCTCAGCTATGGGAGAGAATAAAGTGAATTTATTTTGCCCGTGGGTATTTCTCAAGAGCCACACAGATATTCGTGGGCACCAGAGTGCAATGCTAAATCGGAGCCTGTGAAGGGGTAAAGTAAAGAGGATTGCACATAAGGAGGGAATCCCTAAATTTAAATAAGAACAATCATTGATTGAGCTCCCCCTCAACTTAATAACATTTGTTCACTGAGTCAATAACAGTGAAAAAGCAGTGTTTATTACATTTAATATCAGAAAATGATGGCTTAATTTCCCCTAAGTATCATCTGTGGGTAGGTAACAGAATAATTGTTGAATCATATTACCCCATTATGCTATATAGATTTTCACACATTTCCTTCAAAATGATTTTCAAAACCGCATGTGAAAATGTGCATTTCCCCCCAGAGGTGACTTAAGCACAGGATAAATTTAAAAGTGGTTCAGTAAAAGTGATAACAGGGTCTTTGTGATGCTTCCTCAGGCCGGAAGTGAGAATGAAGCAGGGCAAATATTTCCCCACATACTTATTAAATCCACAAGGGTGGTGGAGAAATGTGAATTCTGGTGAAAATTCTAGTTTTCCTCTTTTCTATTGATTCACTCCTTCCTTTGTTTCTTCCGATAAATGATGTATCCATAGGAGAAACTAATTCCTACAAAGACTGTGGAAGTGCATCTTCTCTCATTGATTTAACCAAAAAGTCCTAATCATCATTTATGGAGAGAGACAAATAAGGTTGCTCAAAGAAGAACAGTAGCAGCTGGACACTGAAACAAAAGAATCTATTTTTAAGAAATAACTAAAAATGAGGCTTAGTGGGTATCTTAGGATTCTATTTCTGTGACGAAACATTATGACCAAAAAGCAAGTTGGGGAGAAAAGGGTTGATTTGGCTTGTATTTCCACATCATAGTCCATCATTGAAGGAGTCAGGGCAGGAACTGAACTCAAGACAGGAACCTGAAGGCAGGAGGTGACACAGAGGCCATGGAGGAGTGCTGCTTACTGGCTTGCTCCTTGTGGCTTGCTCAGTCTGTTTCCTTATAGAACCCAGGACCAACAGCCTGGGATGGTGCCACCCACAATGGGCTGGTCCCTTTCCCACCAATTAAGAAATTGTCTTTAAGCCAAGTTTTATGGAGGATGTTTTCTTAATTGAGGTTCTCTCTTTTCAGACAACTCTAGCTTGTGTCAAAATATAAAAATAGCCAGCACAGTGGGTAAAGGCCCTTATTGTACAAGCATTAGGATGGAACCCAGTACCTACAGGGCCTGAGATGCAGGGGCTGTGGGGATGAAGGTGGGCATAGGAGAATCACTGGGGCTTGCTGTCCATAAGCCTACCCACAGGTTCAGGGAGGCAGACAATGATAGATCAGGACATCTCATATTCTCCTCTGGCCTCTATATGCACACAGGCAAGTACACCCATGCACACAAGCATACAGCATGCATACACCATACCCAACATCAGCTCCTCCAGAAAGCATAAACATAATGTATACAAAAGCCAGGCAGGGTAGTGTAGTGCTCTGTAGTCCCAGCACTGGGAGGTTGAAGATTGTGAGCTCAAAGCTAGTCTGTGCTATATAATAGATCCATTATGATCTCATAGTCTCATGAGCCCAGGCTGGCCTCATACTCTATGTAGCTGAGGATGACCTTGAACTCTGGTTCTGCTAGCTTCATCTCCCGAGTGCTGTGATTACAGATGTGTCCCACTGCACCTAGTTGTATGTGGTGCTAGGGATCAAACTCAGGGCTTCGTACATATAAAGCAAGCAGCCTACCAAGCGAGTCCCCATTCCTTACATAGCGTTTTTAAAATTTAAAGTAAAAAGAAATATAATATCACCAATGAATGATTTTGTCAGGCAATGTTTTTGTGAAAAACAATCCAGATCATTTTTTCCCCTCACAATCTATTGAATTAAAACCTAAGAGGATAATTTTATAATATCATACTCTGTCCTAAATAATTACAGTCTATTAGATTTACATGAAGTAGTAATTATTCATTAATATAAAATGAATGTCCAATATGAGTAAAAATGTATATGTGGGACAGTCAAACACAAAGAAAAAGTAATAAGACAGGCTAAATATAAGGGGAAGAAGAAGGACTAAAGGCCAGTGGGTAATGGACAAAAGGTATAAAAGAGGATATAAAGCTATTTGTTTTTCTAGTTCTGATTCTACCATGGATTTGTTTCTGTTGGTGGATAAGTGAATAAACATATTCAACAGTAAAAGTGTAAAACATAATGTGAAACTCTACACCCTCTTTTCAAATGCCTATTAACTGTATGGAGGCTCATTGACCTGCACAGGCTTGGGGTCTAGTTAATGGTGTGTTGATATTTATATTTATATGCAAGTCTTTTAGTAAGAAAGAATATAAAGTTAAAATAAAAATGCATTCAAAGCTAGAAATTCTACTACTCGATTTATCGGTAGAATAAAGATAAACATTCCACGAGACACATCCCTGTCTTGCTCCCTAGTCGTTCCTGTGTACCGTATCACATGCTTACAGTCAGACTTGTTCCTGTGCACCATATTACACACCTACTGTCAGGGCTCTGAAGTGAACTGAAGATTTTTATTGAGACGGCAGCTGCTTGTTCTCTGTTATTGTTGACCAACTGAATAGTCTTTAAAGTTATTCTCATTCTCTCTCTCTCTCTCTCTCTCTCTCTCTCTCTCTCTCTCTCTCTCTCTCTCTCTCTCTCTATCCGAAGAAAATGCGAAGTCCCGAATGGTTTCATGAGACGAAAGGGAAGTTCTATGCAGTGGGCCAGGGTCCTTGCACCTCACACAGATCTGAAAAGCCGGTGCCGCTTGCGCTACAGCTTGGGGACCATAGGGACGACTCTGAGGCTTCAGAGTCACAGAGGAGCTGTTTTATTAAGGTGTTTCTTAAGCAACCCCTGTTCCAGATGAGGGGAAGGAGAAAGATATGAAAGGCCGAGGGATCTCTCAAAGCCAATGGCTGCAGAATCCCTCGCTGACCTGTGACCTGCCCCCTTCCTCTCCTTCACTCTTCATCCTCCTACTTGTCTGAATGAGAGAGCAGGTCACCCTGACCCTCTTCTCCCTCCCCAGTCACCACAGGCTCCTATCTGCTGTGGCTCTGAGCTGCCTCCAGGTTCCTGGCTGCTCTCCTCTCCCTCAGCCTCCTACAGATCCAGGCCTTGTTACTGCTGTAGTTCTGAATTGCTCTGATGCCCAGGTTTTAGATCTCTTTCCAACTGCTATTGCAGTCCATTTTCTGCTGCCAGTATCATCTTTTATGCCCAGATGACATGTTAGCACTCCCATGAGCTCCTAGGGCATGTCTGTTGTCCCTTGGTAAAGTCCAAGTTATTTTCCTTTCATTTTAAATATTTCAATTCTAGCAAGAATATGCTTCAATGCAGATACAAAACAATGTGAAGTTTCTTATGTCAAAAATCTTATGGCACTATTAAGAAAAATGTACAAATCTGAAAAATAATGATCTTTATGGCATCTGTAATGAATTTGGATTGATGATATTATCTGAGTTTATATGTTCTTCTGTATACTCCATACTTGCAAAACTTAAGGCCATGGGTTTTTTTTTTCCCTTTTGTGTTATATACTAGAGATATGTTCTCATGTAGCCCAAATGGCTTGTTTCCAAATGAATCCAAAGATGACCTTGTCCTCCTTCAGGGATGACAGGCCTGTGGGCCATCCCCCTGAATTAGGGGGTGCTGGGACTCAAACCCAGGGCTTTTGGTATGGTAGTCCAGTATTCTCTCCATGAGATACAGTTAAATACCTGTGTTGTGTTTTGTATAAAAGAGAATGTGATTCTGAATGTGTGCATGTGTCTGTAACAGGAAGGCAGTGAATTTTAAGTTTCAGGCCAGTCTGGGATACATAACTGGACCCTGGGTTAAAAAAACAAAACAAAACAAAACCAAATAAATAAATAAATAAAATGTAAAATAAATTTAAAGTAGATAATGTACATAGGTTATGAAAATTATAAAACTGAGCCCTCACCTTCTCCCTTGTGTTGGGATTCTCCAGAGAAACAGAATAAGGAGGAAGTGTATGTGTGTTTATGTACTTAGGAAAATTCATTTATTTAGAAAATTTTATTTTCAAATTTATTTTAAGGGATTGGCTGATTCTACTTACGAAGTCTGAGAATCAGGAGGAAGACAAGGAAATCTTAAGGAATAATTCAGTTCAGGTTTGAAGCCTTAGAGTCAGATGATCTGCTGGTACAAACTCTGGGCTGAGTCTGAGATGACTACCTCAAGGGGGTGGGCAGGAAGCCTCCCTTCTCTTGTTCTCTCCAGGTCTTTGGTGGGTTGGATGATGCTCACCACACTGGAACGAGGGGTGTTTTAAGGAGTCACTAGTTCAAACTCTCATTTCATCCAGAAATACCCTCATTGATACACTCCTGAGCTGGCCAAGTTGACCCACAAAGACACAGTGCTCAAGTGTTTCGCCAAAGTCACATGGGGTTCCTGATTTGAACTCCAGTCTCAAAGCAGACCCTGCCATGTGCCAGGTCCTTGCTGCTTCACAGAAGGTGAATACACACATTTCCCCATGGCCTGATTTGCTTTTCAGCTTTATACATTGGTGTCAAATCTGTGACTTGCCTCCTCCCCCTTTCCCCTGCTCTACATGCTCAATATTGTGATGTTAAGATCCATCCACATGAAAGACTCTCCATGCTCATGGGTAGGTGGAATTAATATTGTAGAAATGGTTATGTTATCAAACCAATCTACAGATTCAATGCAATTCCCATAAAAAAATTCCAATGACATTTTTAAACAGATCTAGGAAAAATAATCCTAAAATCCACATAAGGCCTGGGATAACTCAAAGTAGTCCTTAGAAGACAGAGCAACAGTGGAGGTACCACAACCTCCTATCTTAGATACTATTGCGGAATTCTAGTTCCTTGAACACCATGGTGCTGGCGCATAAACAGATATGTAGACCACTGAGTTGGAAGAAGAGAGGTCTCAGAAACACACCCACAGAGTTAGAGCCACCTGCTTGTTGACAAAGCTGTCAAAAACACACCGTGGAGAAAAGACAGTCTCTTTAACAAATGGTGCTGGGCACTGGACTCACACACGCAGGAGAGTGAACAGAATCGCCATCTCTCACCGTGCTCAGAATTCCGTTCAAAGTGCAAGGTCCCATGAAATCACCAGCTAGGCTGATGTTACAACTCCCTCTCTCTGTTCTTCTGGGTTTCAAGTGACAGCCTCGTTAGGCCTCATTCTGTCCTCCACATTCTCAAACCTCTTTCATATGTCATCTCTTTATATCACTGTGGTCGAGTCTCCCTCATTTATATGGCATTACTCAGGATCTCACTGGATGCCAGTGTTGTTTCAGGTTCTCGGGTTTCTTGAAGGGTACTTCCATTTAAAGAGACAAAACGGGGAAATGGGCAATAAATGTATATACATGAATATATATATATACATGTATACAAAATAAGTGGAAAAGTACATAGAGTGTAGAAGGGGGAAAGCAAAAGTAATTAAAATGGTCAAAGTTAGAGAAAGGTAGACTTTTTGTTTGTGAATGTCCTACTTGGTTATTTTTAAACCTTTCTGTTTATGTTTCTTAGGCCAACACATTGCTCATGGAGTCACACTCTTAAGCCTGACAACCCGAGTTCTGTCCCTGGAAGGCACACACTGGAAGGAGAGAACTTGTTGTCCGTGACACATGCATGCACACACGCTCCATACACAGTGAATAAATAAATTAAAAATAAAATAAATCCATTTATCTTTTAAAAGTTTTTTTTTTTTAATTTTCCTGAGCATGGTAGCTCATGACTCATGATGTAACCCCAGGACCACTTAAGACCACGGCAGGAGACTCACAAGTTTGAGTCTAGTATGGGCAATATACTAAGATCTCAAAATTAGTAAATCAATAGTAAATAAGTCAATAGTAAATCAATCAATCAATCAATCAATCAATAAAAGTATACTTTTTACTGTCAAATATATCATTCATTCATAGTGACATTCTATTCTGCAATTAGCAGTCACAATATTGAGGGTTTAGGGAATGCTGGGACCTGTTGCGGCTCTGTAATTCAGCATTCCTCTCCTGCCCCACTCCCACCTCTGTGCCCCTGCTCATCTTGCCGCTGCTCCTGGTGCCCATGTGCTCTGTGCTGTGCCCCTCATGTTTATCATGTTTGCTTTCCCTTTGCCCGAGAAATGAATGTCCCCATCTTCTTCTCTGTCTGGGCAATCTTCTTCCAGCTATTTTAAAGGGACCTGCTGTGAATTTCTCACCCAAGCACTGCATCACACCTCTCCTGGGGTGAATCACTCCATCCTTTATGCAGTGGTCGCTTCACTCCTGCCCGTCGGTGTGGAGGTCTGAGGTTGCCTGGACTGACCACTTGGATTTACAGACACGCTTCTTTAGTCATTGTGTGGGTGGCGTTGAATTCGAGAGTCACGACTATAGTGCCTGACGTCCAGCCCAGTCCCTCCTCTCAGATGATCATGGTTTCTGATGATGTTGGTTATCTCCTGGGGAGGAACTCTTGACTTCAGGTGTGAGAGCTTTTTGTCTTATTCTAATAGAGTTGTTTTCTCCATCACATGCCTCAGCCATGGTATTTAAACTCTTAAAGAAATAAAATCTTCATCACAAACAAGGGTGGCCATGAAGAACCCAATCATCACTTTTATATTTTAAAATCATTTTTATATATTCTTTACTTTTTGAAAGTATAATACAATTACATAATTTCTCCCCTTCCTTTTCTTTCCTCTAATCCCTCCTATGTAGCCTTCCTTGGTCTCCCTGTCCCTCCCAAATTCATGGCCTCCTTTACAATAATAATAATAATAATAATAATAATAATAATAATAATAATAATAAAAAAACACATATACAACCCATTCACCCATAATATCACCCATATGTATATAATCACAGGGCTGACCACTTGATATTGAATCAGGAATCGGGGGCTCTTTTCTAGGAAAGAAAATTCCACTTAACTCTCAGCATTCCACAGTTGCCCATAGTTATTTTCCAGAAGTTGAGGGCTCATGAAATGTCCCCTTTCATGTTAGCATGTCCCTTGACTGTTCAGGCCTTGTTTAGGTAGCCATGTTCATGAAATGTCATGGATCTAGCTTCTCTGACATTCCTAGGAGACACAGTCTCACAGGAAGCTTCCTGTTCCTCTAGCACCCATAATCTTTTTGCTCTCTCTTTCAAAATGACCCTGAAGCCTCAGGTGCAGGGATTGTGTTGTGCGTGTAGCCGTTGGGAGGAGGCATCATGATACCTTGTTCTCTGTGTTTTGATGGGTTGTGGTTTCCTGAAATAGTCTCCATCTGTTGGAAAGAGAAGTTTCTTTGATGAGGGTTGAGAACTACAGTTACCTATGGGTATAAGGATAAATGTTGTTATAGATTATGCTGGTTTAATAAAGAGGTTGTTGTAGATTCTCCTCCAAGACCTGTGAGTTTACTAGTCCTGGAGAGTTGGCCAGGCTTCCAGTATTGGGCATGGTTTCCCTCCTGCTGAGCCTGAAGTATGATTATAGAGCTGTTGGTTACCAGCAAGGTATGAGTGCCACATTTGCATGTCTAGGTTTACTGTGCCATGCTGCTGCTGCTGGTGATGGTTTGCTGGCATCATTACTTGACTGAACTGTTTGTTGCTTCCCTAATTTGAAGCTTGCATGGCACCTTTGGGTACCATGAAAGCTAGTCCTTAGGGAGGAAGCATTCAGGTCAGTTTCCAGCTCAGGGGCCTCTGGGTCCAACATCTCAAGTTCACAGTGTTTTCAGCAATAGAAGCCACACCCAAGGTCTCACCAACATGACTATCTAAACATGAACTGAACAAGGCCAACAAAAGACAAGCTCTAGTGGTCAGAGGAAAGAGTATGAGCCCTCAACCCTCCCCTCCCCACAAAACAAAACAAAAACCTAAACAACAACAACAACAACAAACCTACAGGCAATTAAGGAATGCTGAGAGCAAGAGAAGTAGTCTTCCCTAAGGAAAAGCAAACCAATTGCGTACCAATAACTAATGTTCAGCCCTGAAAATCCAGGTAACATTATACAGATTGAACTGGCGTATTTATGTATTTAGGAGTGTGAGTGTGAGTGTGTGTGTGTGTGTGTGTGTGTGTGTGTGTGTGTGTGTGTGTGTGCTCAAACAACAATTAATGAAGGAAAAGGCCACAGGTTTGAAAGAGAGCTTTAAGGGATATACTGGAAGGCTTGATGGGAGGAAAGAGAGGGAGAAAATGTTGTAATTACATTATAATCTCAAAAAATAAAAAAAATTTTGACTGATTTTCAGACAATATATTTGTGTTGTTTTTTTTTAATTTCAAACTTTATTTTATGTGTTTTGCCTGCATGTGCATGTACAACACTTGTGCAGTTTCTATGGAGGCCAGAAGAGGGCATTGGATCCCCTGGAACTGGATCACAGATTGTTATAAGTCACCAGGTGGGTGCTGGACACTGAACCCAGGTTCTTCAGAAGAGCAGCCAGTGCACTTAACCTCTAGCCAGCTTTCCAAGCCCTTAAAACATTCTCTAACAATACCAAAGCATCTCAAGAGACAGCGAAGGCTCCCTTCTCATTGCCTTCCCCACAGCGCGTCTCCTTCCTCATGAGCACCACACTTAAGATTTAGTACATACAATTCCAGCATAGATGAGACAGACATAGATGGAACCATTAAGTCACGAAGCCGTCCCACTTACCAGGGAGAAGAAAGTCAGGCCGCAGGAACCTTCCTGCTTCCTGTCTGTATTAGTCAGGGTCCTCTAGAGTTATAGCATTTATGGAATGTCTCTCTATATTGAGGGAATTTATTATGATGATTTACAGGCTGTAGTCCAACTCCAAAACACTGTGAATGGGAAGTCCAAGAATCTAGTAGTTGCTCAGCCCCATGAGGCAAGTTGTTTCAGCTGGTCTTCTGTAGAAGTAGATTCCAACACATGTGCTGGCAAGTAAGTGCAAGCAGATGAAGAAGAGTGAATCTCCAGCAGAAGGTACAGCCCAGATTAAAGGTGTGTGTGTGTGTGTGTGTGTGTGTGTGTGTGTGTGTGTGTGTGTGTGTGTGTGTGTGTGTGTTTACCATCACACCTGGGACTTGTTTTCTCCTAAACTGACCTTGAACTCAGAGATCTCCTTGCCTTAGTTTCCTGGGATTAAAGGCATGTACTACTTTGCCTGGGCCTAAGTTTTTCATAGCCACTATGCCTCAAGATCTCCATGCCAAGATCCAGGTCAGAAACCTGTTTCTTCCAGCCTTCCAGACTCAAGATCTGGATCACAGGTGAGCCCTCCCATTCCAGATATAGTCAAGTTGACAACCAGGATAGCCATTACAGTGTCATTGAATATTCACTCGATGGATGTAACCAATAGCAAAACAAGGAAGCCCATCCCGAGTCCAACCCCACCCACTGACACCACTACTGGCTTGGACCTCCAGTAGTGGTGACAGTTTTCACTGGAATGGAGCATGATGGTCTGTGCAGTTCACAAGAGTTAGGAAAAAATGAGAAACCGATAGCTATTCTAATGACCCAAACCACAGTCATATATCATACTTAAGTGTTTATAGGAGTTATTTTGTCAGGTTACAATGATTTTTTTTACTGATATTTTATGGAAATTAATATTAGTGCTTAAAAACATACAGAGGTCTGGCTTTGAAATAAAACAACCCTCGGTCTCCCTAATCAGTACTTAAATAATGTTTAGTTTCCTGTAAAAGTTAGAAACAAAGCTCAGCAAGGCTGTCCTTTTATTTATAAAAACCAGTTTATAACTTATGGTTCAATTTAAAAATGACTGCAGCAAAAGCATTTTTCCCATTTATTCTCTATGTGAAAGATCTGCACCCTAATTATAGCATAGGATCTTGGAAGGAGCTCGACAGGACCTTGGCAGATTCCAGGACAAATAACTACACTACCTAAGTGAGGAAAGTCAAGTCCCAGAGAGGTGGGGCTTTTGATACCCTCAGAGAGACAAAGGGGGAGTTGGATGGCCACCTTGGGCAACAGTTAGTTCCTCTCTGGTTTCTCTCAACCAGGCCCAGCTGCCTCAGTGTCTTCAAGAATGCTGTTTCCAGTGTCTTGACACAGAGAAGCATCTGGGATTATTCTTTGCCACTCCCTGAGCATAATCTAAGAAACCACGTGGAAGGGCTTAGAGAGAGATTCAGGAATCCCTTCAGCACTCAGCCATAGGGGACTCTTCTCAGATCTGCTTCTTCACTGGGTTTCCTTCCCAAGCAAAGCCAGACTGCATGTGGGAGTCCCACCGCCTGGGTCTTGTTGTTTGTTCTTTATACAGGTTACTGTGTAACCCAGGCTTGGCTCAAAACCATAGTCCTCCTGTTTCATAGTCTACCTGAGTGCTGGACTATGGTAGTGTGCTACATACCCAGGCCCACCTTTGGCTTGATGCTCTACCTAGTATCCTGGTGCACCTGTGTAGTAGTATCCTGGTGCACCTGTGTAGTAGTATCCTGGTGCACCTGTGTAGTAGTATCCCGGTGCACCTGTGTAGTAGTATCCTGGTGCACCTGTGTAGTAGTATCCTGGTGCACCTGTGTAGTAATAGCCTGGTGCACCTGTGTAGGTTCTGCATAGCAGTGGGTTATTAACTCAGCTGATAGTAACTAAGCTGACAATTCTTCTACTCAAGCTAAAAGTTCCTTAAATCAAAGAAAGACTGTGTATCGTTTACCTTAGTAACTGGGCAGCCAACAGAATACTTCATACTAATTTTTATTTTCATATTTTTAATCAAAGCAGGGTGATCCTCAATGGTATATGAATCACACATGTATGAGTAGTCTGGGAGCTTCCTCAAGCAAAGTTTTTGTGAGTCGCATGACTCAAGGAACAGAACCTTACCCCAGAATCCCTGTCTAAAGTCCTTACTCCTATTTTTAATATAATAGAGTGTTTTTGAACTTTATATAAATGGGATCATGCAATACATGTCCTCTTTTGTGTCGGCTGCTTCTGCCGGGTATTGTGTTTGTGAGCTTTGAAAGCTTTTCACAAAATGAGCAATGCTGCAGCCCTGTCTGAGATCGTAATCAATGTATATGAGATGTTCCCATATCATCAGTTCAGAAAGAGCGGCTAGTGTAAGGCATGCGTGAAATTCTCCAGTGGATATGGTGACTGCCTCTCACTCCTACCAGGACCACTTTGTTTAGGTGGTTCCCCCTCCCCCATAGTGACAGTTACTGGAGAGCAGGAGGATATGAAGTTTGGGTGTTGAATGAGATTTGGATGGGGCAGGGAAAGAAGGAAGGAGTGTCTAGATTGGAGATCCCCCTGCATCACTGGGCTCACAGCGACCCAAGAGCAGGTTACAAGGAAGTGGGGTTTGGACTGAAGACTTCAGCTGGGCCAGTAAGCCAGACACTTTGCCTCTTGTTCCCCAGGGAAGAGAGGGTCCAGCAACACGGGTGGCCCTGAGCAGGGATGGCACAGCACAGCAGAGGACTGGATTTTGACAGTGAGTGCAGGGTGACAAAGGTTCTCAAGTAATGGTCATGAAGCACTGCACAGGGGCAGCCAGACCAGAAGCATTTGCTTGAAATGGAGTGATAATGAACATTATGGGCTAATGGGTAGAAGGGCCATGAGGTGGCGTGGGTACCTCAGGGTATGTTCACGCTAATCCTTGCTCTTTTCCTTCCTCCATCTTCCTCCGCCCCTTCCTGGACACAACTGATTGCTTTGCCCGCTGGGGTTGTTGAGGAGGCATGCTCAGAGCACTGGGGTTACCTCCATGAGAACTCTCCTGGCAGGAAAGCCATTCTGTATCATGGGAATCAGGACTGAAAGTATTTGGGGTGGATTTGAAGGGAAAACGGCTCCTTGTGCTTCATGGGGGAGAGGGGAGCAGAACAGAGCGGTTTGTGTTTTAGGGAGACTCCAGAGGATGGCATCTGATTTGACCCCGGTGTGTGTGTCAGGGGGACGGGGATGGGGAAGGGTGTATAGGGGAGGGTGCTGGCACTAAGTAACTAAAAGTACACATGCTGAAGGGGTGAAAAGAGCAGAGGACACCGGGGAAGGTACACTCATTTTGATACAGGATGCATGAGGGTCCTGAAGAAGAGAGAAGTTGTTGGACAACATTGTATCTAATCAGGTGAGGGCTGCAGGTGTCTGTTATCCCGTAGGACACAGAGAAAGGAAAGGATCTGAAGCATGTCAGTGGGGTGACTGCAGCTGCCCCAAGATGGTTAAAATTAGCATCAACTTGAGCAGGGACAGAGAGACAAGAAGTGGAGAGAGCCAGCCAAAGGGAAAGGCCTAGAACAGAGGAAACTGTGAGGCTGGAGTCAGGGCTGTACACAGCCTGGGGAGACAGAACTGGATATGAGCCTGATGCAGACTTGACACCAGGCTGGATGCCAGTCTGCTGTGATTAAAATCAACGTCACAAAATCCAGTTCCAGAGCTCCGTAATTTTCACATCATGTTACATTTTCCACACAATCATCTTGGTAGTGAAATGATTTCCAATTTGCAGGCTGTTTGGAGAATATGCATGTAGGAAAAAGAAGCAAACAACCAAAAGGTATTATATATAAAAGAAAAAAAGGGAGTGGGTGCGGTTGCCTGGAGCACACTCCTTTCTCTCGTGGGGGTAACAGGAGCACAGCTCGGGCAGGGGGGCAGGCTGTGATGCACAGCAAGGCATTCGTAGACCTTATTTTCCATCACCATCCGACCTCCAGCTTATTACCAGAGCTGCCAGGACTCGGGTGCAGCCAGGCAGCTCAGGATGGTTTCCAGGATTCAGCTTATCAATCAGAGGGCATTCATTTTCCAATCTAAGCAACAAAAGTGAGCTTGGAACTTGCCTCTGCCACATAATTGTCTTTCTTGTTCAAGAAAAAGGTGTTGTGAAAGAGTCCTTTATTCCAGATGCCCTAGATCACCTTGATGATACAGGTCATTATACCTCTAAAGGTAGTTTTGTCGTTTTTTTGAGATGGCATCTCATCAGGTAGCCCTGGCTGGCTTGTAACTCAATATGTAGCTCAGGCTGTTCTTGAACTTAGAGTCTGCCTGCCTCTACCTCCTAGGGAGAGTGTTGGGATTAAAGGAGAGTAATTCAGCATCATTTCCCCCTAGAGGAAAGCCATATGCTCTTCCTCATGGGTCTAGTGTTCTGACCATGTTAGTTGTCCTATAAGCATCTAGAAGATAGGTACTAGGAAAAAATTCTAATGGAAAGGTTCAAGATGGAAAAACTCACACTGACATAATTCTAAGAATCCCCACTTTACTCTCTGTACATTGAAAAATCAGTACTTTTTTTTAGGAGGAAAAAAAAAACTAAGAAAAAAAATTCTATTCCAGATAATTAGTTCACACATCACAAGATTTGAGAGAAAACTCTCAGTTCCAGAGATTATAAGTGGGTTTGACACTCTTCAGCTACTTCAGAGACGTTGGGTAAGGAAGCACTGAGTGTTCCAAGGAACTCAAATTTATCCCAGAGAGTCTAGAGTTCACCCCAGCTTCTTAATTGTGATGTTAGCTATTCCACAGACCATTTATTTACCCAGATTTGCAGTGCTTTATGTAAAGTAATCCAGGGGTCTGTTTTTAGGTAAGAGGGTAATTAGAATAATGATTAAGACTCAAAGCACCATTGAGAATGTTTGAGTTATAATTTTTCTTACAGAAAATTCTGAATAGGAACAACAACAACAAAAATAAAGGACAAGGGTGTTAGGTGGGAAGCCCCAGGCAGTAATGAGCTGGTGTGCCCCATCTCCTCTGCGTGAGAAGCATCTGCCATTGGTTTGTTCCCATGTCTCCATTGTGACCCACAGTGGGACATAAACAAACATGCTAGCAAAACACACAAGAATGGCTATAAAACCCAAGTAATTACCATAAATCTATGTTTCAAGGTGTAAGGGGAAAAGACAAACCAGCTAAAATTCTTAATCAGAAAAACTCTTTTACATAATTCATTAACTTATTTTTAAGATGGGGTATCATTATGTTGTCCAGGCTAGCCTGGGTTCAAGTGCTCTTCCTGCCTCGGCCGTCCGAGTGATGATACTACAGGCACATACCACTGACCTGGCTGACCACTGTGCATCAAAGCATTCTTAGGAATGACTTTCTTAATGAGAAGAATAGCAACTTACCACTTACATTAACAATGATAATATCTCTTACATATATGATGTGATCATTATTTGTACTTCAGTCAGCAATTAATAGTAGTAATGTGCAACCCTTTAATTTAACTTAACAGAGAATCAGGAATAACCAAGATCAGAAGTTATCATTTGTAGAAATTGGTGAAGTTCACAGATTTCCTAGCTGTCTCTATTTGTTACTGCTGTGTAATAAACAATCCCAAGTTAATGGTTTAAAGGAACCATTTATTTAGCTGGTAACACAGCAAATGAGTTGGTGGTTGAGGCTAGCCTGACCTGGACTCAGGGGCCTACACATAGCTCTGTGGTTTCTGGGTAGCTCTGCTCCCAGGGCCTGGGTGGTTGTTAGCCCAGACTACTTGGCTCTCCTCCGTGTCCCTCCTCACTCGCCAGATCGCCTTCTAGAACTTGCTTATGGTGGAAGCAGGAGTCCGAGGCAGAAAAGGAAGTTTATAGGGTGCTTGGGGCTAGACTCAAAATTGGCATGAGGTTCACACCAATTGCCTGCTAGTAGCCAAAGCAAGCAATCAAGCCAGCTCAGACTCAGGACCTTGAGAAATGGACCCTCCCTCTTGATTGGAGGGTATTTTTAAGTCCTAAATATAAGGAGCCTGCTAACTGGGACATTAACTGGTTAGCTACTGCATTATTGACTTTTCTAACACGTGAAAACAGTTATCAAAAAGTACTTTCCCCCTCATCTCCATTTAACTAAGACTTTCTATCCAGGATTAGATGAACAATGAATTTTATCGGGTTTGTTTGTTTGTTTGTTTTGTTTGGTTGGTTGGTTTTTTTTTTTTTTTTTTTTTGGTTTTTTTGGCTTGTGCAAAATGGCAGGGAGTGGCATTTTCTCCTGACATATTTACTGATATTGAACCTTTATACATGTCTGGAGAGGTCCTCACCTCACGTTGGTGAATACTGTTCTGCACTAACTAATATCTTTGCTAGTATTAAAAATTTTTAATCACTTTATGGATGGTTGGCAGTTGTTTTTATGCTATATTTGTAGGATTTTGTTATTAGAGTTATAACTCTCCATCAGAGCGAAATTTCTGATAAAATACATGTTTTCTTAAAGGATGTTATACTCCAGTTCCCTAATACCTCACTGGGTTTAAGATTCTGTTTTATAATCCCTTTACTATTCACTAGGCCCAGTCTGGTTCTTCCACTTCTCCAACTTCTTTAAGATTCTAAGTGCATCTTTTAAAACAGCTATAGAGTATCAAGCAGCTTTTGACAAGATCCCAAATGACTCCTGCATCCTTCTTCTTATGGTCCTGGGCATCCCTTACCTTAAATGTAACTCTCAGCTGGCAGAGATACCTGATCTATATGTAGTGTGGTGAAGTTGATTCATAACACTATCTAATATTAAGGCATG
The DNA here is from genome assembly GCF_000001635.26 of Mus musculus. Classification (NCBI taxonomy): domain Eukaryota; kingdom Metazoa; phylum Chordata; class Mammalia; order Rodentia; family Muridae; genus Mus; species Mus musculus. The sequence goes on from NC_000069.6 coordinate 36,725,274, forward strand.
GCATTTCAGGCCACGGTGCCACATGTCCTTAATCTTTGCACTAGGAATGCAGAGGCAGGTGGATCTCTGTGAGTTCAAGGCCAGCCAGAGATACATGGTGAGATCTGGTATCAAAAATGAAATAAAGGAAGAAGGAAAGAAGGAAGAGAGGGAGGGAGAGAGAAGGAAGGAAGGGAGGAAGGACACATGTGTACCTTGTTTCTAACAGAATATGGCAAAATGGAAGAATATATTTTTTATGACTTAGGACTGATATGAGAGTGACTTCTGTGTTTTCAACAGAGTCCATTTCTTACAACTGTGGATGAATGCAGTTGTCATATTGGAGAGGCAGACATGGCTCACGAGCCAGAGTTGCTAAGAGTCAGTAGCCAGCCTCCAGGAACTGAGGCCCCCAAAGAGTTGGAATTCAACTAGTCAATCCCTTCCTGTCCAGCCTCCAGATGACACCTCTCCCCTGCTTATACTTTGTCTATTGTTCCAGGTCACTGACCTAGGGACAGCTTCTTATTTGGTGATAGATAACTAATACACTTCAAGGTGAAGAATATCAGGATGAGAAGAATCCAAAACATTCACATAGTTTAACCTCCAAATGTGACCTGTCTCAAATGATGGCTCATTAATACAAAAACAGCCTTTGTTGGGTATGTTACAATTTTTAGATAGTAGTTCAGTTAAATAAGATTAAAAGCTCTTTCAAAAGTGGGACATGTGTGTCGCATCTCCTCCCCCACAGTCTCAAGGATCACTGTGGAGAGGGGCTAAGATACTGTAAGAGCCAGACGTAGAAGAAGGCCCTGTTGTAGTTATGACAGGGATGGTGCACACATGAACTCACAATGCTTGTGACTGCATGCGCAAGACCCAAGTCAAATCAAGCCAGCCAAAGCCCCGGTGTGGATGGTGGAGGAGTCCACCAAGTCCCACCCCCAGCTGGGGAGCTATGCACATTGGATGGGTGCTACAGGAGAGAGTCAGTTTCCTCCTAATGAGGCCCCTGCGAGCCTCCCATGTGTAAGCACACTCGTGCACACACAGATAACACCGTACACTCAATGTGTTGTTGCTTTTTTAAAAAAGTATGCGAAATTGAAAGGGAAAAGTAGAGTATAGGAGGAGTTGGAGGGGAGAGAGTAGGGGTGGAGTTAATCAAAACTCATTATATTGATGCTTGTAAATTTCAATAGTTTTTTCTAAAACTGGAAACCAGCTAAGACAAGCCCTTCCTCCTGTTGCTGTCCATTCTTATACTAATACGTTTTAAGTATCCTTTGAATAGATTACAGAAATGACCTTTTCATTACTGTCTCTTGTTTTCCTTTTCAGTTCCTCCTTTACAAAGCAGCCGGAGCTAGTTAAGTGTGTAAAACTTAAATCACAGCCTGTCATCCCTCGGCTTACAATTTTTTAATGGCGTTGATTCACTAGAATGAAATTTTCTTATCACGGAGTACAGGGCTGCGCACTCCTGCCTGCAGCCCCCTGTGGATCAGCTGCTCACTAACAGCCTGGAGTTGGCAGGAAGGGTGCTATGTCTTTGAAGATAATTTGGCTGTTCCCCCGGTGGACTTTTAAGGATTTCTCTTCTTCCTTGCTTCACTTTAAAGATTGTTACTATGTAGGCGCAGCGCCTTGAACTCATAATCCTGCCTCAGCTTTCCAAGGGCTGGAATTATAGGTGCCTGGCCCTCAAGGTTTTATATATATATATATGTGTGTGTGTGTGTGTGTGTGTATTCTGATGTTTTGCTCTGATTTGTCTAGAAGCAGATTTCTTGGTACTCATTGGTAGTTTGGGATTGCCTTTTAACACTTCTTAGAATCATTTTTCCTTTGTATTTTTCAGCCCAGTGTGTTCCCATATAATCCTCTACTTTCTCCCAACCCTTATTTTATATTATCATTAATTCACTTTTCAGCTTAATCTGGTATCAGACTCATGCATTGATTCTTGTTCAGTTTTAGTTACTTTTGTTTTAAGTTTTACAAGTTGTATTTTTAAAATCAGCTTTGTCAAGCTTCGCGGTTTGTTGCTTCCTACAGATGGCAGCAAGCTTATCTCTCACTCATCATAACAGATTCAGTGCAATTGCTTGCTAGTTTGTTTCTTTGTTGTTCAAGAAAATATCAACATCTTTCCCCAGATCTGGCCTTGTTCCAGACTGGAGAGACCTCCTGCCTACCTCTCTCATACCTGGTACTGTATGAGCATCAGGTACTGTAACTGACTCAGGATTCTCTTGTTGCTTGCTTTGACACCTGCCTTTTGGGGCCTGATTACTTAATGTTTCTGCAAGGGGCAGGTCTTACTTAAGTCTACTTTTTCCGTTCCTGGTTCTCTTTGTCTAAGATGTGTATTTGAGGATTTGTTAGGGGAAACAATTTGATTCATAAAGATGAAAGACATTTACTTTTTGTTTGTTTTTTGTTTCTACAGAGTTTCCTCTTTAAAATGAGGGTAAGTCTTGAGTTTGCAATTAAACCCAAGGATTAATTCCCTTTGGTATTCTTTTACTTCTAGTCGTGCTTCCCTGGGCATACTTCATATATATATATATATATATATATATATATATCTATATATATATATATAGATATATATAGATATACATACATACATAATACTCATATATATTTTCACTATTTTCAGCAAAGACATTGATTCATATACAGAGGAAACAGCTTCACTTCAAATCCACATTTTACTAATGTGCACCTGTGTGGCTTTGGGCAAATTAGCCTCAGTTTCTCCTCCATAAAGAGAGGTTAATGCTAGTACCCATATAGACTGGGGAGATAGCTCAGTGGATAAGATGATGGCTTTATGAATGTAAGTCTGGATTCCCAGAACTCCTGTGAAAATCTAGGCCTGGCAGTGGGAGACTGTAATTCCATGGTGGGTGTGGAGACATGATAGATTGATCCCTGGAAGCTTAGTGGCCATGTAGCCTAGTCTATTTGGTGAAGCTCCAAGCCAATGAGAGAGCCTGGCTCTAACAAAAGGGAGAAGGAGCCAGAGGACTGACACCTGAAGTTGTTCTGTGTCCTTTGTACATGAGCATCTGCACACATGACCCCCCCCCCACACACACACACAAACATGTGCTATTGCCTGTGTTATAGGATTGCATGAATCAGATAGTGCCTGTGGCAGGATTGGTTAATTATTAGTTATATATATTGTTAGCATTGTCATTGTGCAATAATTATTTCCTGGTTATCACCAACTTCAAAACTCAGCATCTTGTTTTTCATTGTCTTTTACTTTTCTCATAGAACATAAACTCAACATTTTTGTTTTCCACTGTAAGTTAAACTACCATTTTAGATGAGTCGATTAAGATATTCAAATTTGCATTATAAAAGCATCAATGCCAGTAATTGATGAATTGAGCACAGACAAGGTTATGTGGAGAAATGAGCAATCTAAAGTCTATCCAATAGCACTTTGACGTTTAAAAGAGTGCATTTAAAAAATCATCTTGATCCAAGAAGAATGAAGGAATAATTGCCAAAATCATTTGGACATAGAGCATACTATTTCTGTGCTTTAACTGGCACTTTAATTCTCAAAAATCTAAAATATATTAGTTCAAGCCTCTTCTTTTAAAATTTCCATATGTGCCCATCTTCCTGGCATCTCAGTCCTTTATTATTTACCATGACTCCAGACTCTTCGGGGGAGCCGTGACTTCATCCACAGGGCCGGGGTGTTTAGCACATGATTTTTTACATGACAGTCCTTTGATGGGACTGCTGCATTAAGCACCCTATTCAGGGACAGTGAAAGGACCGAGCTGAGAACATGGCTGCCTGTGAATGCCTCCTGGCAGAGCTGATTCCACAGGTCTGTCATTTGGAAGTAGAAAGCTCATCTGCCACCTCTTGATTCAGAATCTCAGATGGATGTGGCTCATGTTCCATGTGATACTAGGCTTGTCTTCAGAAAGGCTCTGCATGCTGATTCTGACATAGCTCAGTTCCCAGGACAAACAATGTCAGGGAAACTCAACCCATCCCCCAGCCCTTGTTAATTGCCTTGTAATCGATAAGCAATCGCCACCTCTAGGAAAGATTTCAGTGACTATAGTCGGTTCAGAGCAACATAAAACTTTTATATTCTTTCTGCTCACAATACATATAGACCTTTGCAAAAAGAAATCTTAGATTCTGTGACATGGGCACACTTTTAATCATTGTGAAAACCCAGGCGTTAGCCTCATCGGTGGTTAATAATGGCAGCTGTTTGTCTCAGTCCTAATGTTACATATTCTTACAGGGAGAGGCCAGGGTAAATGCAGGGCATGCTCAAGTCCAAGTTAGAAGGTCAAGTCTTCTCATTTGCCTCCTTATTGAGATTTTATTTTTGTAACCTGATTAGAATTCTCTATGGCTTTCTATCTTCTCCACTGATTGCGGTAATTTCTGCCATGTCTGTAGCTAATGACTTTGAGTAGATACACATTTATATTAATAGTGAAATATGTTTATAAATTGTATCTGCTATATTAGTATCCCCAAATTCCCAGATCTCAGCACTTCAAATGTGTAAGTCCTAAATTTAGGAAACAAACCTTTCTAAGCCACGCTGTAACTTGGAAAAATGGGTTGTCATCTTCCTTTCACTATGCTGACGCCACACATTTTACTCACTTGTAAAGGCCAGCGCCCTCTTGTCATCTGATGACCAGGATCCATCGGTTCTCATGGGTTGACTCCACTTGCTGTGATTAATCCTGAACAGTCACAGGGCACCATCCCAAGGACAGGTTTTATCTGTGATTCCCTATATTTCTAACTACAAACCAAAAATAGCTGTAAGCAAATATAAGGGTTGTTCTGCAGCTGTGAGGCCAACCATGTTTGGTGGGCCAGCCCCTATGGAGGACAGCCAGCTCTGTTGCCTTGGTTCACCCCCCCCCTCCCCAGCCAGAGTGTGACAACTCCTTTATGCATTCCTTTCCCCATTCCTGTGCTCTGTTGTCTGTCCCCTGCTCTCTTCCACTGCTCATACCTGTGTGGGTGGCTCCTTTCCTGTCTCCACCTTCTTTTGGTTTCTTTTCCGCTCAAGTCTGCAAAGCTAAGTCTTATCTTGCTTTTCTCCAAAGACAAAAAGGAGGAAGGTGCAGATGACACCCCTCCAATGCTCTGGTGGAGGTAACTGACACCCTGCTTACATATTATTCAGTCGATGAGTTTCGTGACAGCTGAGCAAGGGGCTGAGCTCTGTGCAGCTTCACAAGACAACAGTGACCCTAGCTCTGCCAATGTTCTTGTCCACTTCCCTCATCAGCCTTCTTCACATTCCTCCATCCACACTATCCTTTGAGGAGGCGCTGGCAATTTCTCCAAGCTGGAGAAGACGGCCAAAGCTGATAGAGCACACCCTGTTCTTACTTTGAACACATGACTTACAGGACTGGATTTCTTCATTGATGAAAAGGGACACAAGGAGAAATACCTCTATTTCCCTGGATGCTGTTTCTATGAGATGATGCCTGGATTTGCTCCAACCACATAAATAAAAATGCTTTCTTAAAAGACAGTACAGAAAGAAAATACATCAACTAGTTTCTGAATAAATCAGCCATGAACTCCTTCTACTTAGGATTCTTGGTATGTGAATCTTTTATTGTTTAGATTTGTTTAGGGTTTTTTTTTTCACTTACAGCTCAAAGCAGGTCAATTAATATATTTTAGTGGTCAAAGAATCTCTCTTATGTAAAAATATTTTCTCACATGAAGAAGAAGGAAGGAGGAGGAAGAGGTGGAGAAAAGAAGAAAGGAGGAGGAGGGAAGGGAAGAACAGAAGGAAATAGAGAAAGGAGGAAGAGGAAGAAGGGAGGAAGAGGAGGAGCAGAAGAAGGGAGAAGAGAAGGAGGAGGAGAAGAAGAGCAAGAAGAAGAAGATAAGAAAAAGAAGGAATACTGGTATAATATGTGAAGCAACAGGTAGTGGAATCTTCCAGAATCCATCTTTAGCCCCTAAGGAAGCCTGGCTCCCGCTCTTCACTTTCCCTCTCTCTTATGAGATGCTAAGGAGTTTATAGATGGGAAGCCAAGTAGCAGACATAGTAAGGAAAATGAAGATGTGAGTCCTCTAAATAGTTCTAGGGTGAAGTTCCCTGATGGTCAAGTGTAAGTGCTACAGAGGGCAGGAGACCTTCAATGTGCTTTGGCATGTTACCTTTGAAATGATCCTGTGAGTGACTTGCATCCAAGTTCAAGAATTTAGTAGCAAAATAGAAATAGAGTAAAGGGAGACCACTAAATAAATATTCCCTACAGCTATTGTTATGATCAGGATTGTCTATTGCAAACAACTCATTCTGGCTGAAGTTTACATTATCAGAAACTCTAAGGCGAACTGGGTTCTGGGACAGGTAGATACAGGCTCCAAATAATTAACCCCCTTTCTCTTGGATCTCTCCACTCCTGAGAAGTACAGATTTTTGATTCTGGGATAGGCCCTTCCCCAGTGCCCAGCCTAGCACCAGGATATAGGGCACCTGGGCAGAGACTGACGAAGGCCCAGGCTCTCAAGGAGAAGGTGGGTTATTCTGGGCAGACCCAACTGAGAAATGACAGCATCATCACAGTCATCGCATGAGTTAGTGCTGATGTTTTATCTTAGTAACATCAGCTCTTACAGGAAAGGCAAATGCTATTCAGAAGTCAGAGAACTTTCAATTCAGTGGAAATTTAAAATTTGATTTTTAAAATAACACAACAGTTGGGCTTTGAGAATTGGGTTACGACTTAGTCTTCTTCCCCCTACATTTTAATTAGAGTTTATTTTTTCCTTGGAATTTTCTTTTTTATTGGTTATTTTATTTATTTACATTTGAAATATTACCCCCTTCCTAGTTTCCCCTCTATAAGACCCCTGTCCCCTCTTCCCCCTGCCTCTATGAGGGTACTACCCCACCCATCCACCCACTCCTACCTTACTGCCCTAGCATCCCCCTATGCTTGGTCATCGAGTCTCTACAGGACCAAGGGGCCTCCCAGTGATGCCAGATAAGGCAATCCTCTGCTATATATCCAGCTGGAGCCATGGGTACCCCCTGCGTTGTCTTTTGTTGGTGGTTTAGTCCCTGGAATCTCGGGGGGGGGGTCTGGTTAGTTGATATTGTTGTTCTTCCTATGGGTTGCAAACCCCTTCAGTTCCTACAGTCCTTGCCCTAACTTCTACATTGGGGTCCCCACACTCAGTCCAGTGTTTGGTTGTGTGCCTCTGCTTCTGTATTGGTCAGGCTCTGGCAGAGCCTCTCAGGGGACAGCTATACCAGGCTCCTGTCAGCAAGCCACTTCTTGGCATCAACAATAGCGACTGGGTTTGGTATCTGCAGGTGGGTGAGGCAGTCTCTGGATGGCCTTTCCTTCAGTTTCTGCTCCACTCTTTGTCCCTGCATTTCCTTTTGACAGAAGGAATTATGAATTAGTATTTTTGAGGTGAGTGGATGGCCTCATCCCTCAACTGGGGGTCGTGCCTATCCACTAGATAATGCCTCTACAGTTTCTATTTCCCCTTTGTTGGGTATTTCAGCTAAAGTCCTCCCTGTTAGGTCCTGGGAACATCTTGAGTCCCTGGCATCTGGGACTTTCTAGTGGCTGCCCCCATTTCTCCTCCCCCACTGCTACTCATCTACTTTCAAATTCCTGACCCTCTGTACTTCTTTCCCATCTCCTCCCATATCTGAACTGCCCCCCCCCTTATCTAAGCAACAATTAAGGAGCTTCAGCCGTGTTGGCCATGACTGGGTTCATATCAGCCTTTGATTGCCTCAAGAAAAGACAATTTAGTCAGAGAGTTGCCATCACACATTAAAAGACAGTGTAGGTCCCATCCTTTCTCTTCAACAGCTTGTATCAAAACCTACCAGTCTCACTGAACTTGCAGTGTTATGGGCAAAAGTCCCAAAAGGAGTTCCCATAAAGTGGGAGGCATACTTCAAATTTCCAACAGACCTTTCATGTGATGTGTATTTAGGGATTTGCCTTTTAAAGAACCAGCTCTCTGCATGAATTAGAGGATGCCTCATCTTCACTGGCGCAAAGACAAAGACATTAGTTTCTTGTCCCGAAATAACAAGACATTCTTTCTTTCAAATAGAGGTACTTTGAAAACATCGAGGTAATTTATAGATACCGTGTAACTGTGAGACATCATGTTGTTCCAAAGGCTGAAGAAAAATTAGCTATGTAAGAGGTGGTTTATCTGAGTCAAAACTATGGAACGGCTTTTCAAGGAGTTTTCCTGCATCTCATGCAAACCAAATTCCATTTTAAGTCATCACCTGATGGACCATGCAGTGTTACAGGCAGTGCACGAAGCTAGGCCTACGATGGGAGTTAAGGTCTTGACCAAGCAATGACACATCAAAACAAAACAAAACAAAACAAAACAAAACAACAACAACAAAAAACCCTCCTCTAAGTCATTCAATATCATCTTTCTACATTTTATTAATGGACCAACATTCATCATCACAATGTACAGTAATATATTGCTTAACTCAGAGGGAAAAAAATCAAGTGTATGAAAGTAAAATTGACTACAGATGTTTTTCCCTTGTAAGGAAGAAATGTCATAATTTCATTTCAGCAGAGAAGTATGTAAATCTCCGCACTGCTTCTTTGTGGGAAGGGCAGAGTGAGAACTGGAGTAGGAGCCTCTAGCTCAGAGTCTTTGACCATTCCGAGGAGCCGGGAGTAGCGACATACACCTCGAACAGCACTGGGGGCTGAAGAGGAACGATCCCAAACTACATAACAAGCTCAAAGCTAGCTCAGGTGCATGAGTTACACCTTGCCTCATAACATTTTTTTTTTTTAAGGACTCAGTCTTGTATTGGGAGATAATGACTGGGCAGAGGGATTGTGCTCTGTCCTGTCAAGACCAGGAAGACCTGTTGTTAATGCTAGGTTTTGTGGCAGCAAAGGAGGCAGAGTAAGGGCCAAGTAACAGCAGAAAGCTACAGTGATGATGTCGCCAGGACTCTTCAAGAGCAGCTCTGCAAGCACAGGTGTCTCCTGCTGCCTAAGAGACGGGTAGCAAGACCCTCAGCACATGCGTGAAATCACAGCAAAGACCAAACCTGGACAAAAGCACTGAGACGCCATGGCTGTCACCGAGGATGATCAGCTAAATGGCCATTTGCTGACTCCGAGGGAGGCAGTGGGTTAAGTGTAGCTCTGTTGAGCAGGGAACTGACTCAGTCACAAGTGGATAGAGCAGGAGGGCAGAGACTCTGGCCACACAAAGTATGTCATGTTTAATACTTACAAATTACTTAACTGTGGGGCTTTCCACTTACTATTTTTGAAGTATGATTAACCAGGGATTACTGAAACCAGAGAAAGTAAAACCACAGGATGAAGAGGGCTTGATGTATTTAAGTAATGTGACACTACCTTCTTGCCATTTATTGGAATTGTAATAATTATAGTAAAAATGCAATTGCATAATTTTTGGGGGGGAGGGAGTTCCACATTCAAGCAAGTGCAGATAAGAGCTATGGAGATAAAACACCATGGGACAAAAATTCTGTAGAATACGACTTGATTCAGTTGTGTATCCCAAGATTGGCTCCAACATTCTGGCATGAGACTTGCCTCAATAACTGTGGGTTGGCTTTTGTTTGTTTGTTTGTTTCTCTGTTTGAGGCAGGACCCCAGGTAGCCCAGACTGTTCTCCAATTGCTGTGTATTCAAGAATGGTCTTGAACTTCTGGCCCTTCTGTCTCCACTATGCCAGTGCTGATATGATAGGTATGGGCCACCACACTTAGTTTATGCAGTACTGGGATTGGAGTCTAGAATGTCACGCATGCTTGGTCAGTGCTCAATCCACTGAGATACATCTCCAGATGCCCGTATTTATTAGTAGTGATTATTTATTACTAGCACATACTAAAAGATTTACCCAGGATATGTGTACTCTCTGACCATCTCTCAAGGCTATTCCATTTGTTTACCACACTCCCTGTTGAGATGGAGTGATGCACATAGACACCAAATAACTTGTCAAAACTGAAGTTAAATGGTGAACAGGGAACCATAGGACACGAAAGCCTACTTCTTAACCACTAGTTAGGGAACCTGTGGGAGATTGGTACCAGTATTCCTCACAGATGCCCAAAGCCCACGTGTACTCAAGTCTCTGTGTTCATACCCCTCACTGACAGTTAAGGTCAACTCATCGGTCAATCTCTACTTAACTTATAATACTTACTGCAATGTAAAAGCTATGTACTCTCCTTTAAAGGCAGCTCCCTCCTATGTGGCTCAGGTTGACCTGACCTCACGATCTTCCTCAGTCTCTTGAGTGGGTGAGATTATAGGTGTGTGGCTGCCATGTCTGGGGCTGATGCTGAATAGATCACTGTTGCATTATTTATGGGTAGCTATAGAAAGTATACACATATTTAGTTCAGATGAAATATTAAGTAGCATGCTTGATCCCTGGTTGACAGATGGAGAGTGCCTATCTTCCTACCTTCCCATGGTTCCATTGCTCCATCATTTCAGCTGATACTTCATACATGTCCCTTCCCTTTAGTACAAATACTGGTTTTAAATAATATCCCAAGTGTTTAGGCCTTTCTTCAGTTTTGGAAGAAATCATTCTTTCTGATAACCGTTGATGGTTTTCTGCTTGGTGTGTGTCATAGTAACCGGGGCATTAATATCCATTTCCCAGCCTCATGAGAATTATCTCCAAACTGAGCAAATACGAGTAACATTAAAATAGAGCCGATGCAATGTATGAGACTCTGAGCTGAAGCTCAAGGCTCAGGAAGTGTGGTGTGAAGCTATGGAAAAGGAGAGGAGAGCCTTGCTTCCTGGGACATGGAAAGAGCGAGCTGAGCCCTCTGTTACACTGTGTTTTACTTGGCATACCCTTGCTGTGAGCCCAAGCAAGATGGATAAAAGTAAAATTGTTTTGTAAACCTCCAAGACTTATATAAACTCTGGTTATTTGTTCTGGAGTTATACTGCAAACATCACTGTCTTCCTGATATTTAAACATGGCCCACATCTAAGACTAAGTACAACAAGGCAAGGCTACAAAGAACATATTCAAGCAAAGCATCTATGTCTTACTATTTTTGTTTAAAAGAAGGTCTGTCGTAGCCCAGGCTGGCCTTTAGCTCCCTATAGCTATGATGACCTTGAACTTCTGATGCCTCCAGTTCTCAAATACTAAGAATCTAGGCTTGTGCCACCATGCCCAGATGTATACAGTGCTGGAATCAAACTCATGGCTTGCTTTATTTATTTATTTATTTATTTATTTATTTATTTATTTATTTATTTATTTTTGAGATAGGGTTTCTCTGTGTATCCCTGGCTGTCCTGGAACTCACTCTGTAGACCAGGCTGGCCTCGAACTCAGAAATCCACCTGCCTCTGCCTCCCAAGTGCTGGGATTAAAGGTGTGTGCCACCACCACCCGGCACTTATGGCTTTATACAAGCTAGGGAAAGCACTCTATTGACAAGCCACATTTCACCCAGGGAACACCACTCATAACTCCTTACTTACCTCCTCATGTTGGGAGAATTGCTAGCAAGAGAGTGGGCAGCGACCATGACAAGAGGGATGGGTGTCACTGGGGAAAGGGAGGGAGAAACATGGTCAGCTCAGGGTCTGCTCTCCTGCTGGGTGGAACCAGTCCCCTCAATGTCCAGCTGCACTGAAGCAAGCCCTCACCTTCCCGCCATCCGCATTGCCTACTCCAGGCCCTGTTACCTCTTGTCTGGGCATCTCATCAGCTTCCATAAACCCCTTTCCTACAACCCAGTACGGTTTACTTTCTAAAATGCAGCCGTGATTGTCAGTCTCAAGTCCATGATTATCTTTCCACTCTGCACGAGGTTCGGTGTTTAAGCACACAAGAATCCTTCACAGATAGCTTTGACTTCTTCGCAAGTCCCAAGTTGTATCTTACAGTCCAAGTTGACTCTTATGCAACTCTTCAACGAGGCCATGATCAACGCCACTGCTGCACCATGGCACCAGGCCCCACATCTTTATTCATCTGAGCAGTTCTTACCCATCCTTTAAGACTCGTCCCTATAGAAACCTCTTTCCCATCTGCTCCGTACCACACTCAGAGTTAAGTTAGAGAATCACCCCACACACACACACACACACTCCCAATCACATTGTCTAACTTCCTCCTAGTGCATTTCCCACGGGCATGTAATTACTTATTCCCCAAGCATTTCCAGGTAGGTTGTAAACTCCTGAGGGGAGGGACTTCCTCAAATCTGCATCCTTAACATTCATCACGCGTGCCCTCTCACTAATCATTGAAAGGCTGGATGTATCTATACCAACTTCCGAGTTCCCCATGCTCCTGGAGCTTTGAGAATGACTGCATTAGCAGCCCGTCACAGCCTGCTGTGATTTTCTGCTGTATGTACTCAGCATGGAAATCCTTTCAATCAGGATAACTGAAGTCGTAATCATTTCGAAGAGGTGTCACCAACTAAATGAACCCTTGTGCTTAGGAAAATGGGAGCGTGCGGTGATTAACAGAAAACTTCTACCCAGGTGTTTCTCTTTGCTCTGCTCTCAGGCTCCGCTCCCTTGGGACCTACAGTAAAGCTGGAACTCCACCAGTCACAGGCATTACTGCCTACTGTCACTCACAGCAGGATAACAAAAACACATCAAAGTGAAACTGACAGAAAAGGGGGTGGGGGAAGGAAGATGAAGTGTTTCTGTCTGAGAAAGGGGGATATACAGCACCCAGACGCCACTATCTGGCAAAAGTATTTGCCTGACCATGAGCACAAGCCAAAGCGCTGTATTTATAGTGGGCAGCGTGGCAGAGGTCAGTGAGGGGCATAACTATTTAAGATGACTTTTTGTTTTCTCAGTAGAGGCAAATAAATATCACACAGTTGCCCAGAAAGTTTGAATGAAATATACTAGCCAGGACTCAGCTCCTGGGAAACTACAATGCATACCAGATTATGTAAGACAGCTGGCAGCCTCACACCCAAACTCAAATGGTTGGCTTTACTTAGCAGCGAGATTTATTTTTTGAATAAGGGAACTGGTAGGTTTTGTTCCTTTTTCCTATTTTCTCTTTAGAGGTCCATGTTATTGAAATCTATGAGAAAACTGTAGCAGCCCCTTCGAAGCCTGGGTGAGTACTCCAAATAGAAGGTCAGCAGTATATCACCTTTCTATATCTGTCCCAACTCCCATTCTGCTTTCTTTCTTTCTTTCTTTCTTTCTTTCTTTCTTTCTTTCTTTCTTTCTTTCTTTCTTTCTTTCTTTCTTTCTTTCTTCCTTCCTTCCTTCCTTTCTGTCTTTCTGTCTTCCTTCCTTTCTCTCTCTCCCTCTCCCTTTCTTTCTTTCTTTCTTTCTTTCTTTCTTTCTTTCTTTCTTTCTTTCTTCCTTCCTTCCTTCCTTCCTTCCTTTCTGTCTTTCTGTCTTCCTTCCTTCCTTCCTTTCTCTCTCTCCCTCTCCCTTCCTTCCTTTCTTTCTTTCTTTCTTTCTTTCTTTCTTTCTTTCTTTCTTTCTTTCTTTCTTTTCTTTCTTTCTTTCTTTCTTTCTTGGTCTCACATTGCCCAGACTGGCCTTGAGTTCAGTATGTAGCTGAGGATGAATTTAGATTTCTGATTCTCCAGGTTCTACCTTCCTGGTACTGAGATTACAGGTGTGTACCACCATACCTGAGGTTTGAACCCAGGGCCTTATGTATGCTAGGTAAACACTCTACCCAGTGAGCCACGCCCTAAGCTCCAGCTTCCATTTTAGCAGGGCTTTGGCCTGCCTGCTCAGTATTCTGTTTTTGGGTCATATCGGCTATTCCTGAGTTCCAGACATCCCTCTCACCCATTACCTCCAGCCTTAGCTGGTCTTTCTGTTCTTCACAGGGTTACCTTGAAGCACATGGTGACCCAAGTATCTCTCACTGCTTGGGGGCTTCCCAGTTACTAGTGCCTCTGTATGGGATCCTGAGGAGCCTAGTGGGTCTTTGGTTTGCAGCCTGTGTGTATTCACAGGAGCAGGGCACTAAAATGTATCTCTCTTCCATGCAAACTGAGACTCATTCCACATGGCCTGAAGACAGTGCCTCTGGTAACAACTCTGGCTGCCCACAATGGTGACCAACTGATAACACATCATGGGGTCAGTTTCCTTCACACACTGTGGTTTACTTACTGGGTTCCCCCTGCAATGGTTGTCACTGATGCTCAAAATGACCTGAATGTAAACTCTGTCTCAATTCTGTTTTCTGGGGACATCAGGCCAAGATAGTATCCTAAGTTTCTACAGTAGATACACTTTTTCATAACTAAATGCAGTGGTTGGGAATGTAGCTTTAAAACAATATTTCGGCTATATTATTTACAATATTAAAGCTCAAGATTCTTTCCTCTGCAATGAATGGTTCACTTTGAAAAGTGATCTCAACCAATGAACATACTGATGAACTGATGTGAGATCCAGTTGGGCATCACTGTTGCTTGAGGCCACTGGCTTCCAAAGACCACGTGCACTGAGCCTCAGATCTGTGCATCTGACACCTACCAGAGAGGCACATTCTTTTTTTTTTATTAGGTATTTTCCTCATTTACATTTTCAATGCTATCCCAAAGGTCCCCCATACCCACCCCCCCAACCCCCTACCGACCCACTCCCCCTTTTTGGCCCTGGCGTTCCCCTGTACTGGGGCATATAAAGTTTGCAAGTCCAATGGGCCTCTCTTTGCAGTGATGGCCGACTAGGCCATCTTTTGATACATATGCAGCTAAAGACAAGAGCTCCCGGGTACTGGTTAGTTCATAATGTTGTTCCACCTATAGGGTTGCAGTTCCCTTTAGCTCCTTGGGTAATTTCTCTAGCTCCTCCATTGGGGGCCGTGTGACCCATCCAATAGCTGACTGTGATCATCCACTTCTGTGTTTGCTAGGCCCCGGCATAGTCTCACAAGAGAGAGCTATATCTGGGTCCTTTCAGCAAAATCTTGCTAGTGTATGCAATGGTGTCAGCATTTGGAAGCTGATTATGGGATGGATCCCTGCATATGGCAATCACTAGGTGGTCCATCCTTTTGTCACAGCTCCAAATTTTGTCTCTGTAACTCCTTCCATGGGTGTTTTGTTCCCATTTCTAAGAAAGGGTAAAGTGTCCACACTTTGGTCTTCGTTCTTCTTGGATTTCATGCGTTTGGCAAGTTGTATCTTCTATCTTGGGTATCCTAAGTTTCTGGGCTAATATCCACTTATCAGTGAGTACATATTGTGTGAGTTCCTTTGTGATTGGGTTACTTCACTCAGGATGATACCCTCCAGGTCCATCCATTTGCCTAGGAATTTCATAAATTCATTTTTTTTAATAGCTGAGTAGTATTCCATTGTGTAAATGTACCACATTTTCTGTATCCATTCCTCTGTTGAGGGGCATCTGGGTTCTTTCCAGCTTCTGGCTATTATAAACAAGGCTGCTATGAACATAGTGGAGCATGTGTTCTTCTTACCGGTTGGGACATCTTCTGGATATATGCCCAGGAGAGGTATTGCAGGATCCTCCGGTAGTACTATGTCCAATTTTCTGAGGAACCGCCAGACTGATTTCCAGAGTGGTTGTACAAGCTTGCAATCCCACCAACAATGGAGGAATGTTCCCCTTTCTCCACATCCTCGCCAGCATCTGCTGTCACCTGAGTTTTTGATCTCAGCCATTCTGACTGGAGTGAAGTGGAATCTCAGGGTTGTTTTGATTTGCATTTCCCTGATGATTAAGGATGTTGAACATTTTTTCAGGTGCTTCTCTGCCATTCGGTATTCCTCAGGTGAGAATTCTTTGTTCAGCTCTGAGCCCCATTTTTTAATGGGGTTATTTGATTTTCTGGAGTCCACCTTCTTGAGTTCTTTATATATATTGGATATTAGTCCCCTATCTGATTTGGGATAGGTAAAGATCCTTTCCCAATCTGTTGGTGGCCTTTTTGTCTTATTGACGGTGTCTTTTCAACAAATGGTGCTGGCACAACTGGCGATTATCATGTAGAAGAATGCGAATTGATCCATTTCTATCTCCTTGTACTAAGATCAAATCTAAGTGGATTAAGGAACTCCACATAAAACCAGAGACACTGAAACTTATAGAGGAGAAAGTGGGGAAAAGCCTCGAAGATATGGGCACAGGGGGAAAATTCCTGAATAGAACAGCAATGGCTTGTGCTGTAAGACCGAGAATCGACAAATGGGAGAGGCACATTCTGTTACCCTGTACTGATTTAGTCTTTTCAAGGTCTCGGAACCTCTGCTCTTGCTGTTTAAAAAGTGTCTCCATTTCCCTACCACTGAAATGTGCTGTTATGAACGTTTCCTTCCTACTTCTCTGTACTTCTCCCTGGGAATCATTCAAGTTCTCAGACACTCAAGTGTCATGCTAGCATGTTGTCTCCTAGGCAGTGTTTGCCTTCCTTCTTTCTAGGACAATGATCAACAACTTCGTGGTTTGGTAATAGTAAACAGTCATGGGTGTATGTATACTTAAAATATCATAAAAGTACTCCTTCTCAGGTCTCTCTCTCTTTCCAATCTTTACCTTACTGACTGATCTCATTTTAGCATGTCATTTATCTACAAAACCAAACCAAACCAAACCAAACAAACAAAAAAGAAATGTCTTCCAACTCAATGCCTTGTGAAAGCTAGTCTAAACCTTTGGATTTTCTGTCTTTAAAGGTGCTTTAAGGTTGTATTTAAAGCAATATTGCTTGCAGAAAAAAAAAAGGCATAAAAGCAAAAGAGAAAGATGATGTAGAGAGTTGGAGTCTGGGTGAAGTGACCAGCAACAGTCCTTAGTCTGCCTCTGTGATAGCCTTTTATAATGTCCCTCACATGATCACATCAACAAAAACAACAGTGAGACCAACTGTGTAGTTTGCTCTCAGATAAACATCATTCCCTAGTTTCCTTGTGGTCAGGCTGGGGCTGTCAGGCTGTGTTCTAGACAGTGGACAGAAGTGATTCTCACCACTATGAGACTGGACTTCACTCCATGTCCAGTCCACTTCCTCCCTCCTGTGGTAATCTGGGAAGCCACCTGCAGATAATGACCACATCAGCAAAGGACACGAGTGGGCCCCGAGTGGGCCCCAAGCAACCAAAGAGATGAACCCCTCATTCTCCCATCATGGTCACAGCCGCCACACCTCGCAGACCTGAGAGAACAAAAAAGCCGTCCTGTTTTAATGCTCACAGATGTGCAGGTTGTTATGGTAACTCCCAATTCACCCTTCATACTGTATCTGGAAATATTCTTCCCCCAAATGGATGATTTCTTTCCTAGGATTTTGGTCATCAAAATCCTACGGGTGTTTAAGGATCCTGCTGACATCTTTGATCCACAGGCTTTTCAGTGACACCCATCTCTCATAATGGCCTTCCTCGCCTTGCAATTGGAAAGCTAGTTGATCCATATCCTGTTCATACTTTATATGTGCCCCACACTGCTTTGCCATTTGATTTTTAATAATATGTGTTTGTTTGTCTAACTAGATTATAAATTCCCCACAGGGAAAGATTATTATTATTAAGTCCCCAAAGCAATTATCGCCAACCTGTGTAGGTGTCACACCAGGAATGGAAAGTCAGAAGTCACGTTTCTAAATGTCCTAAAAATAAAATACCATGACTTTAATGTGGACTAAATATAAGAAGTTGACCCCCGTAATTCTGGCTCACAGGTACATCAAGGAATTCTCTGAGGATGAAGTTAATTTCTATATATAAGTGAGTTGCTCAGAAACACATTCAATTTGCTTTATTTCCTTAAGGGCTAATTAATGTTATCGCTTCTTCTTCCACATCCCCCAGAAATGCATGATGAACAAAACCCCAAATTTGAAGGGAAGAATTTAGAGTATGAGACATTTTTGAAAATTCCTTATATTGCAGATTATCTCTCACCAACATTTAGATTTCTACGGAGCCCGAAAGTTCAGTACAATCCTTTCTGCCTCCACTTTTTAGATAACAACGATGCTAAACGTGTCATTATAGCCCAAGTCCATTCTTTCTGACCTTTTATGGAAGACCGCCCTGCTGAGGTTTTGCTTTCAGACTCTAGAGACCTATTACTAAATTTGTAATTAAGCAAATGGATTTGGACGGGCTGAAGAACCATCAGATCTTAGCACAGGATCTAATATTTTTATATATTATACTTCAAAGATGCTGGAAATTATGCAGAACTGGAAAAACTGTAAATTTTGCTGCTGCTGCTGCCGCAGTGAGCCGGCTTCAGCAGCACCAGCAGTGCTGAACAGCCCAACTCATTCAGGAGACCTCTGTGCAGTCAGTTTGCTTCTCTGTCAGTCGTACTTTCATTTCAGGCTGGGAAAAAATACTTCTGCAATCGCAGAGTTCATGCCCCCCAATCTGCAGCCTTTTCTCCATTGAAGCCATTTGTATGGGGATCAGTCCTACTGATCCTCACAGTGGCCTTAACAATCACAGGGTATTCAGTCTTGTCTTTCAAGTTCCTGGTACAACGGACTAATGATGAAGAGTAAATCTTCCAGCCTTTAAAGAACAACTTGAAATGACATCGCAACACAGGACAAGTATCTGAAAAGCAAGAGACCATTGCAGGGAGTGCCTGTCTTTCTTCTATTTTGGGCACTAACATATCTTAACTTCTGGTTGACAAGAATAGAGGACAGGACAGGACATAAATATTCTGCTTCATATATTTCCACCCTGAAAACTCTACTGTGGAAAATACCTTTTGATATGTGGTTGGAGTTTATTAAAAATAGGCACCCCTGAGAGCTTTCAGCAAAGGTTTGCAAGCCGTGTTTCTCAAAGTCACGAGTGTTGTGTGGTTAAGTATGTCATAGCTGCCAAATGTGTACCAGAATGAGGGGCCTAACCCCTACCCCTTCCAACACAGTAGTTGCTATTTTTTATCTTTTAAAAATATCTACAGACAATTTATAGCTTTAAAAATAGATTTTGTTGAAAGTGAAATGGAGAAAAGAAAGAAATGGGTAGAAAAGAAAGGGAGAGAGGAGAGGGGAGAGGAGGGGAGGGGAGGGGAGGGGAGGGGAGGGGAGGGGAGGGGAGGGGAGGGGAGGGGAGGGGAGGGGAGGG
The DNA here is from genome assembly GCF_000001635.26 of Mus musculus. Taxonomy (NCBI): domain Eukaryota; kingdom Metazoa; phylum Chordata; class Mammalia; order Rodentia; family Muridae; genus Mus; species Mus musculus. The sequence goes on from NC_000069.6 coordinate 36,744,412, forward strand.
GAGGGGAGGGGAGAGGAGAGGAGAGGAGAGGAGAGGAGAGGAGAGGAGAGGAGAGGAGAGGAGAGGAGAGGAGAGGAGAGGAGAGGGGGAAATGAAGGAGAAGGAGGAGGGAGGAGAGGAAGGGAAGAGGAGGGGGGGAGAACAGGAGAGGAAAGAGAGATCCAAATGATAGAACCAGTCTTTGCGGGCTTCATTTTACTTCATCAATAGAATCAACACAACTCAGTTTTCCCTGTATCAAAATAACTAAAATGCTACAGGGGAGCTTGTTCTGGTGTCTGCCTCTAGTCACTGTTTTTCCAGAAGTACCTCTGTCTCATGGGAAAATTGTCTCACATCAAGTGTAGAGGTAGCAGGGACCTCCTTTCTTTTATTTATTTATTTATTTATTTATTTATTTATTTATTTATTTATTTATTTATTTATCTTTTTTTATTAGATATTTTTTATATACATTTCAAATGCTATCCCAAAAGTTTCCTATACCCTCCCTCTGCCCTGCTCCCCTACCTACCCACTCCCACTTCTTGGCCCTGGCATTCCCCTGTATTGGGGCATATAAAGTTTGCAATACCAAGGGGCCTCTCTTCCCAGTGATGGCCAACTAGGCCACCTTCTGCTACATATGCAGCTAGAGATACGAGCTCTGGGGGTACTGGTTAGTTCATATTGTTGTTCCACCTATAGGGTTGCAGACCCCTTCAGCTCCTTGGGTGCTTTCTCTAGCTTCTCCATTGGGGGCTCTGTGTTCCATCTTATAGATGACTGTCAGCATCCACTTCTGTATTTGTCAGGCACTGGCATAGCCTCATACAAGACAGCTATAACAGGATCCCTTTGGCAAAATCTTTCTGGCATTGTGCAATAGTGTCTGGGTTTGGTGGCTGATTAAGGGATGGATCCCTGGGTGGGGTAATTTCTGGATAGTCCATCCTTTCATCTTAGCTCCAAACATTGTCTCTGTATCTCCTTTCATGGGTATTTTGTTCCCTATTCTAAGGAGGAATGAAGTATCTACCCATTGGTCTTCCCTCTTCTTGATTTTCTTGTTTTGCAAATTGTATCTTAGATGCTCTATGTTTCTGGGCTAATATCCACTTATCAGTGAGTGCATATCTAATGACTTCTTTTGTGATTGGGTGACCTCACTAAGGATGATATCCTCCAGGTACATCCATTTAGGGACCTCCTTTCATGATGGAGATGACAACCATGTCCTCTTCAGGCCCCCAAAGAGGACAGTCAGCTGTGTTCCATCTTCCCAGGGCTTGGTGCATGATAAACAGACCCTAAAGCTTTATAAATTCCCCCAGTGGTGCCAGAGCGAGTCAGGGGACTTACACAACCTCCCTGAACCGCCACCTGGCTGTCTATTGCCAAGCCTGATCCTCAAGCCTTGCATTCCAGTGAACTCTATCTGCCTTCCTCTCCCTGCACATGCCTTCTGGTTTTATGTATCTTCATTTGTCCTGCCTCACTCTCTTTGCTGGACCAAACACTAGACCGCCTTGTGGCAACTGTGTCCCAACCCTTGAGGAACAGCTATTTTTCTAAGGGCTTTCTATGGCCCCACCCTGTCTTCCTTTCCTAGGTTCTGTTTCACTCTTTCATATGGCTGGTGATTTCCTACGTACTTCTGACTCTCCACAGTAGGTCACCTCAGTAATGGTGTGGAAGTAAGGAGAGTCCAGAGCACCTGTCAGAAGAGAATGCAGAGAGACAGAGACAAGAAGGACTGCAGGGATAGGTACAGAATCCAGACACACAGAAATGTAGGCCAAGGTGACAGTAAACTGAGAAAATCATTCTGAGATGATGGGCATCTGGTAGAACAGGGACGAATGTGAGTGAGTGTAGCCACAGCACACCTAAATAAAACATCATGGATCTGACTAGGCCTTCACCAAAGCATTTCATCATTGTATGAACACAATAAGGACAATATGACCTTCTCAGTGAGTTTTGTTAATAACACCTCTCGTTTGTCTAGTGCTTACCGTGCACCATGCTGTTTGGTAAAGTGCTTTAAATATAACAACTGAGACCAAGCAAGGTTAAATAACTGCTGAAGATTACTTACAAATGGTGAAGCTAAGAGCAGAAGTCATGTTTGTCAACTCAGAGCTCAAGTCCTACTCCACTAGGCATTTTAACCAAGTGACATTATATTAGATGCGCTCTGGAACACACAGCACTATATTCTTACCCAACTGTCTTAGGTTTCTCTTGCTGTGGTGTAACACCATGAATGTCTTAGAGTTTCCATTGCTGTAAAGAAACACCATGACCAAGGCAATGCTTTAAAAAGACAACATTTAGTTGGTGCTGGCTTACTGGTTCTGAGGTTCAGTTCATTATCATCATGGAGGGAAGCAGGGCAGCATCCAGGCAGGCATGGTGCTGGAGGATCAGAGAGTTCTACATTTTGTTCTGAAGGCAGCCAGGAGAAGGCTACTCTCTGACAGCTGGAGGAGGGTCTCAAAGCTCACCTCCACAGTGACACACTTCCTCCAACAAGGCCACTTCTACTCCAATAGGCCACACCTCCTAATAGTGCCACTCCTTGGGCCAAGCATATTCAAACCACCACAATGACCAACAAGAACATAGGGAGGAAAAGTTTTATTTCAGCTTCTAAATCTTAGACCACACTCCATCACTGAAGAAAGTCAGCAGGAATTCAAGGCAGGAACTTAGAAGTAGGAACTAAATCAGAGGCCACGGAGAAGTGCTGCTTACTGGTTTGCTCCTCATGTCTTGCTTAGCCTGGTTTTTTTATACAACCCAATCCGTCCTACTCAAGTTTGGTACTACCCACAGTGGGTTGTGCCCTCTCACATCAACTACTAATAACAGCAATAATGTTCAGCTGGCTTGGCTATATATAGGCCAATCTCATGGACACTGTCTCAGTTGAGAGTCCCCTTTCTTAAATGACTCTAGCTTACATCAAGTTGATGAAAACACTAACCAGGGTAATTGATCCCTTTTCAACTTGGCACACTAACACATTACTATTAAGCCATAACCTTTACTCTCTTGTTTATTCCCAAGATCTTGTATTAATAATATCAATATAAAACACAGGTTCTCACAGCCTTTAAAATTGAAGCAATTCAAGCACTTAATTGTATATAGTGCATTTAATTGCATTCATTCACTCTCTTAAAACATTCAAACTTTTTTTTAAAGTTCAAAGCCTCTCTAAAATATCTAAAGTCTTCCCAAAATTCCTAAGTCTCATAAATTACTTTTATTCCTCACTGGACCATAGCACCTGTGTCAAGGCAGGAACTCAAGGAGCTAATCAGATCACATCCAGTCAAGAGAAAAGAGAATAAATGTGTCCTTACTTGCTTGCTTATGCTAAGCTCAATTTCTTTGTTCTTATACTCTCTAGGACCTGCTTGCCTAGGGAATGGTGCTGCCTACAAAGGCTGGGTCTTCCTACATCAGGACAATCCCCTGGGAACATGTCCACAAGCCAACCTTATCTATGTAATTCTGCATTATAATTCTCTTCCCTGGTGACTCCAGGTTTCATGAAGTTAACAGTTAAAACTAACTTGCACATGCTGTTAAGGGATGATAGGAAGAGGGTTGGGTCTACATAGGTCAAGAAAACCAAGGCTTGTCAAAGATGATCTCCTTTGATGTCAGAGGCTAGGAGGCTAGGTTGGCTTCCTCTGGTGGGGAGGTGAGAAATGTGCTTCCCTGAGCAGATGACTGAGCAGCATATAGAAATCATGGAGAGAGAGAGAGATTCGTAGCAGAGATGGAGAGAAAGTGAGAGAGGTGAGTGTAGAACTAGGGATCCGTGTGTTCTCAAGGCTCTGTTCTGCTCTTGGTCTTCATTCACCCAATCAGTTCCAGCCAGCTCAATCATTCAAATCATTCTGTCCAAGACAGTGGGTTTATAACTATTCTAACACATGGAGTCCAACTCTCTCCTGAGGTATTGTTTTATGAGACCATGTCATAGAATCCAGGCTAGCCTCAGACTGACTATATATTAGAAGGTGACCTTGGACTCCTGGTCCTTTTACCTCTATCTACAAAGTGGTAGTATAAGAGGTAAATACTAACAAGCCCAGGAAATTACCATGTAGCCTTACACCCACGACCTTCCTGCCTCAACCTCTCCAGAGTTGGAATTACAAGAGTGACAGGTATGTGCCATTTGCAAAGCCTGTGGTTCTCTGTCTGCAAGCATAGACTTAGCCATCCTGAATGGGAAAATAGTGTTGAGGAGAGATACAGCAGAGAAAAACACTTCACCCCTCCCCCTTTTCTCCTTTATCCACTGTAAAGACTTCTATACTGCAACAAGCCTTTTCTATTAGACAGCAATAAGGATGTTTCCTATGGTGCCCTATATCTCAACAGAACAGCTAAACATAAAACTTTTGTTACAAATAATTCTAGGATATAGATGGAGGCTCCTTGTCATCATGCATGGAAGAAGCAATTGATGCTTATAAGTTATCCTATAACGATTACTGTAATATTGCTTTTAGTGACTGACTTCTAGGACTGATCAGGAAATAATGCTGTACCTTACAAATAATATATATAAACAATATATATTACTGCAACTATTTGAAGTCAGGGTATAAATACTGTTCTGACAACCTACAAAACCCACCTGAATGGAAACCACAGGTTACAGTGAGTTCCCACACATCTAGTTTGCACATACTGGAAACATGTTTATTACATGAAGCAAGATTACTAAGTACAGGTGTGCAGTGCATATACTACCTGGTGACATCTTGGATGGGGCTCAAGTGGAGCCCTAATCCAGCCTAGGTCACATTCCTTCACCTACACAAAATGCCATGCAGGTCAGGTGGCTATATGACATGCTAAGCAGATCTGCTACAGACCCAAAACTCATAGAAGACAGAGCTTTCTTTTGAAATATAAAATAGAAGAATAACAGAAATAACTTTTCCCTAAAATTAAGCAATTCTCACCAATTCTTTATTCCTCTATATCAATCCTGTGATTGCCTTTAACTACCTAGCTGGACCCATGGTGAAAGATGACATGACCCAGTTTACAAAGCATGGGGGCCTTTGGTTTGTCTACACTGGTAATAAATTCCTCTGCAGGCTTCACCATGATTTGCTTTTTTAATGCCTTAGGAAGGTCACAGACGTGTATAGCATGTTTTCTATAAATAGCACGCACACATTCCGGCTCTAGAATGAGCACATTCTCCTAAGCACAGGCTGTGGGCAAGTGACCCTGTTTTCATTCCTATAGATCGTGGTGCTGATCCCAAGTATTATAGTCCTTATGCCATTGCAGTTTGACCTTGGTTGTTTTAGGTCTTGCTACAAAGATCTCCATGTTGCTTCAAGTGTGTTATGGCTAATGCTTGAGCCAGTGTGGTCTACATTATGGATAGTAGGCTTCTACCTTTCAAAACCTATTTTAATTGGAGTTCTTAAACAGTTTAACCTCCCTTCTAGCCCACCATCTACCAGAGATAGTAGAAAAGAAAGGTTAATAGGGCGAAAGGGGGGTGTGGACCTATTTAGAAATAATTCTTTGGGGTGATGCCAATCTTCATGGTCAGGATAGAAGCAGTTCAGTTCACACGAATCAGCAGCAGCAGTTCAATCCAGAAGAAACCTCAAGGATTTCCCAGTCAGCCCCAGTCTGCAGGAGTAGCAGGAAGCCTCTGGAATATCACGAGAAGTTCTTTGGTGCATTTTTTCTCTACAAACTGATGACAAATGATGATCAGCAAAGAAGCCAAGGTGAACCAGTGCAACAAAGTCATCAGTGAAGACCAGTGTCAGCAAAGCCCAGTGAAGACCAGTGAACAGTGGCAAGGTGAACCAATGCCAAACATCATCGTCCACTGTCTGTTGGGTTATACTTATACTCTTTCCAAACATCACGTGTTCTCTCAAGCATCTGCTCTAGCAAATATCACATGCCTCTTCCCCAGGTGGCTTCCAGAAAAAAACAAAAACAAAAACAGGTGTCTGTTCTCAACAAAACGTATTCCCACATTTCTGCCTCAGCAAAACATCCTCTCATAAGACAGCTTCCAAAAAAAGTCATATGATAAAACTGAGTCTCCAAAGAAACCAAACATTTCTACTTGAATAGACTGTGCAGCCAAAGCTGAAACTTTGTTAGTCAAAGGACCAACAGCCCACCAACCAAGAGCCACAAGTATTTGTAAGTTAAGGTATGGGTCTCATTGACCTAGAAACTGCCCATGCCTAAGAACTTATTGAATCAAGCAATACAAAGGCTTAGTGTGGGACTGTTCCACACCAGCAACCAGCCCAGCCCAGCTACCAATGACCCCTGTATTGTAAGACTTGACATGTCAGTTCTTCTCTTGATTTTTGCTTATTCATTTTTGTTTTTGTATTATTTTCCAAACCCCAATATAAATTTTGTCTTTTAGGCCACATCGTTGCCAACATTTTCCATTGAGCACTAGAAAAATGAAATCTAAGCTTTCAGAAGTTTGTTTCCATTTCTTGAAGATGTCTGTCCTTTCCTATCTCCTCCCACTCAGCTCTGGAATGCCAACAGGCCCTGGGTCACATCAGATCCACCCTGTAGTGTCACCATGACCTCTCAGTGTTTCTCAGTTTATAACATGTGACGTTACATCCTCTCCATCATGGGTCCCTGGGACAACCCTGTGGGGAGAAATTATTCTTTCATCACACTGACTGAATGATGGCTCCAGAGAGGAGCTGCAGAGCTCAGACTCCAGCTTCGTGTTCTTTCCCTTTTAATCAGAAGGCCTTTAGAACTCTCCTGAGGGATGATGATGGTAGGGAACATCTGGACATCTACTAAGTTGTTCATTGCTGCAGAAGAGTAGCAGAGTTTGCCTAAGTCTCTGTGCCTCAGTTTCCCTTCCTATAAAAGGGACCCCCCCCCAGCTCTCATATATTATTCTACCCAGGATTCCCATTACTGTGATAGAACACTGGAAAGGAAAGGGTTAATTTCATCTTATACTTCCAGGGAACAGTCCTTCACAGAGGGAAGTCAGGACAGGAATTCAGTCAGAGCAGGAACCCTGATCAAGTACTGAACCAGAAGCTATAGAGGGGTGTTGTTTACTGTCTTGTTCTCTGTGGCTTTCTCAGCCTGCCTTCTTATAACACCTAGGACCACCAGCCCAGGGGTGGCACCACCCACAGGGGCCTCCTTCCACAGCTATCAATCAAGAGAATGCTTCATGGACTAACCTGGTAGAGATATTTTCTTATTTGAGGTTTTCTCTTCCAAAATGACTCTGACTTGTGTCAGGTTGACATCAAACCAGGCAGAACATGTACTATGAAGGTCTGGGAGTCTTGCTTTCTTTGTCCCGACTGTATGCTTCATGAAGAAATTAAAATAGGAAATCTGAATTAAAGTGTGAGTTCTTCCTGCTCTTTTCCTTTCACCTCATTTTCTTCATTTCTTTCTCTTATCGTTCCTTTAGTCCTATGCCCTTGGGGAATTAGCTAAGTGAGGAAATCTGTGTTGTTCTCTTTGACAATCTATATCTAGAAGAGCCTGGTGAGGTAGCACACTGTGACAAGGCAGTCGGCATTTCTCTGTTTTTACTTTACATCCTTTGGTTTCTGCTCATGGTGAGAATAGATGTTCTGATATTCTTTTCAGTTTGGAATCCTAACTCTATCCTCAAGTGTATGACCTGCGGCTGGGTGAGAGCTCAGGTGGTGAGAAACAGGAGACCTGAGGTTCCCAAAGAGGCAGCACTGTGCCCGCCACCTTGTTATGTATGCTGGAGACACCAGCTGCCCATTCAGGAAGTCTGGGGGATGCCCAGACATGTGCACAAGTGTTCTCCAGGGCATCTCTGAATCCCATTAAGTTTCAGAAGCACCAACTTCAATTTTTACCTTGTTAGGACTCCCCAACCCTCCTACCCAGCACAGTTTGAAGCTTCTTCAAATGTCTCTGTGGGAGGTGGACCACAGGTGTATCGTGACTGGAGAGAAAGAAGCTTTATGTGGGGGCAGAGAGGCAAGCTGTAAGTAGAGAACAATGATAGCTACACTGTAACACTCCATTGCCTTTCCAGTGTTCTTATTGCTACTGTTTTAAAGATGTAGCCAAACTGTATCTACCAATTTACAATGTTTACATAATATCAAACTTAACAAATATCAATCTGAAAATGCTTCTGTCTATCAATTAAGTTTCAACTTTAGTTCAGCTCCAGCAAGGCTAGTCCTGTGCCTGGAATTGCCCCATTGGGCTATTTATTCCACTGAACATCCAATTTAGTCTTAGGTTCAATTGATCCTAGGCCTATGGGTTCATCCTGATAAATATTTCTCCACACTGACAACTTCTCTTACATATGGTTTGTAAGAGGCTAAGCCTGATTACTCTGAGGAACAGGCACTCCACCCAACCCCGGAAGCTATATCTGGCCCTATTCTGTTCTGATAAACATGCCTATTTACAGGCTTCACAGATGTAGAAGGCCAGATTCAACTCATCGCAACATACCAGACAGAGATACTGGGATGGCAGGAAGTTAGCTTAGGCTACTGAATGCCTGTGCAACTTCAAGGAAACGACTCATTCCACAAAAGCCTGTGTCTTCATTTACAGAACAGAGAGATTATTTCCGTCATTGAACTCCAGCCGGGATTAGGAACCTGGAATGGAACCATATTTGGTTTTAAGGCAGATTAATTCCTACCCTCTCCCAAATTGATTAGTCTTTGAGGGGCAAGCTATCCCTTACCATTTGACATGAGGAAAAAAAATGCCACTTTGATATGTGAGAGATTTGGGTGTAGGTCCTAAATGTTAACAGTTATTATATGTGTCACTTTGGATAATTTAGGCTCTTAGACCCCCTTGTCTAGAAAATGGGAGTAATCATAGAGTTGAAGATATAAATATATGAAATGCTCTCCAGGCACACAATATTGTTGTTAAATTATAGTAGCTTATCTCTAGCTTGGCTGTCCCACAGTTGGGTCAGAATAGTTCTGATTTTTGAAACACAATTAATGATAAAGTGATGATGATGGTGGTGATATAAATCCCATCTTTTACTACAGAAAGGAAAAATTTATATGTTGGAACCATAACGTCTTACTTCTTTTGTTAGAGATTTTCTTTTGACAACAATTCTTTTAAATGTGTGCTGGGAATTATAATGTACAAGTGAATATAATTGAAAAGACCCAGATTTCCTCTTCATATCAGAGGGCTTATGGATGATGTAATTGGAGGACTTTAATGGAAGAACTATCTATTAAAGTGCCTAAGGGAGCCTGCCCCCCAGCCTGAGAGGCAACAAGGGGCAGTGGTTCAAGAGTGTGGATAGAGTTAGAGGCCTGGGCAGGGCTGCACCATCTGTGAATCTGTTACTCCTCCACGCTCAGGCTGTGCTGCCTCTCACTGTCACTGAAGCATCTGTAAAGGCCGGCGACCCCAGTGAAGTACCACTGACTTGGTCTGAAACAACAGAAGTTTATTCTACTATATTTCTGGTGAAGAGCCATGCCCCCTGTATAAAATGGGGAGGAAGGTCTGGATGCTGGTCCTGGACTTTGGTTGCCTGCAGGAATCTGTCATTCCCTTGGGAGTTACTAGTCACTTTGGTCCTTCATCCTCACACAGATTCCTAGCACCTATGTCTTTGCAAGGATGGACACTGGCCAGATAGGATTAGAGGTACCCAGAACCTTGCCTAAAACATGATACTTCCAAGCAATGTTCCATTCTGGCGTCCCAGATGTTAGAACACTTGCATTTATTTTTTTGAAGGGACAGAGTGGACCCTCCAGCAGCCAGCTTCCAGCACACAAGCAGACGGTGTCCTCCCTCCCTGGCCTCTTGGCTCACTCTCTACAGTGACCATCATTGGAAGCTTTGCTTCACTTTGTATTGAGGTAGAAGGTACTCAGAGTCCATGGGGAGAAAGTACACAGTTCAGGTGGCTCCACCAGCTTGGCATGTCCTGTCACAACTTCTGTATCTGGACACAACATAAACAACAGCTCCAACGTCCCCTGGACTCACTCCCTCCCATCACCGCTACAGGAAGCCCAGGAAAACCCTCTTTGCTCACACCATGGGCTCATGTCACCAGTGTGTCAACTCTGTTCGCAAGTGAAGTCATGCAGTGTGTTATTTTGGTATTTCTAAGAATAATCTGTGTCCTGTGTATTTGTGGTCTGTTAATCACGTTCTGTCAATCCCACGGGACTCCAGGATCTGAACCCTGAGTTTGTTTTAGTTACTATGTTCTCAACCTTCCTCCTTAGTCAGCTGTTTCAGCTCCCTCAATCCTTCCTGTTTATGTCTGTCTCACTCTTTCTACTGTTACCACAGCAACAGTGTCCTCCCATTCAAATAGTGCCTGAGCTGGCCCTTCTCCCCAACTTGAATTTATCCTTGGCAGACAGGGTAATTTGTGTCACCTGCTCATGAAATAAGGAAGCCTTCCAACTGCCAATCAGATCAACTCATTCACACCAATCGCATATCTCCCTATTTACCATCGCACCATATCTACCTAATCAAGTTCCCCCTTACATAACATATCCATCTGGCTACATCCATCTTCCACCACCTCTCCAACTATCTTTACCATGTCTTTGATCATCCCTCTATTGACAAGGGACTCAAATCTCATTCTGAACTGTATTTCCAGTGATAAGGTAGAGACAATATCAAAAACACAAGATAAAAGGAAATGTGAACAGCATTTGTTTTTATAGAATCCTTATTTTACAATATTGCTAACACTTGGGATTCGGCTATTGATTTCTGTAGCCCTGAACAGTGTGTCCTAAAACTGTCTAATCTCTGCTTCTTGTATAATCAGATTTCCACTGTTAGAATGGAAATAAGTATAGCTATCATTTATGAATTATATAGGGTGCAGGGGCCCTTATTACAAAGCAGAGAAGTAAGGAATTAAGTATTTGATACGGTCCAAGCAGATGATCACTGGGTCATACACTCAAAACTGGATTAACATCTATGCAAACTGAGACATCGCTTGTCGGGGGAGTTAATGATGCTTTGATTTCATTGGTGCTGTCAGTTTGAATTCTGATGTATCAGACTGTTATTCACATGCCCATCGCAGCCTTAGTCTTCGCTAATTACATCTGTGCTGAGTTAGCTTTAGAAGAGGCTACAGCACAGTGGCAGCTGACCAGAGGTGAGAACACAGGTCCCTGGTGAAACAGCCTGGGCCAGGAGCCTGGCAGTCTGAGTAGCAAATTAATTTCTCACAGATTCCTGGCTTGCCTAAAAGATCTATGTAGAAATATATAGAAAGCTGAAACTTTAGGTCAGGTATTTAAATACTCTTTTACACTATGATACAAAATTCTCCTTTTTTGATTAAAAAATCTACCACTGCATGATGGGCTCATTGCCTCATTGGTATAGACAAAGGTATGTGTTCTACTGGGGGAGTCTCATTTATTATATAAACGGTCATGCTTGTGATACCCGTGGATGAAGCACAGTGGTAGAATGCTTGTCTAGCACACACAAGGCTTGCGGCCAGGCTCAGTCTCTAGACCTTGACTGTGGAGCCTCATGCCTCTAACTTCAGCATTTGGGAGGTAAAGGCAGTAAGACTAAAAGTTCAAGGTCATCCTTAGTACAAACTGAGTTCAAAGCCAGCCTGACTACACGAGACTTTGCCTACAAAACAAAACAAAACAAAAAACAAACAAACAAACTAAGCAAAAACCAAAACCCAACAATTATGACTATTATAGCTCCTAATCAACAGAAGTCCTATACCCAAGAACCATGGGTCCTAAGTTCCTATGATGTGGCACAAAAAAGGAAGTGACAGTAAAGACCCAACAGCATGGAAAAAGCATTCATTTGCAGCATCTGGGGCTGTCTCCTGTCTCTGCTATTTATAAGTTCTCTATAAGATCATAATGAAGACCCATCTCCAACCTACATCTAAATCCTTCCAGGGTGTGCGCTGTATTGACCGCTGACACCACAGATGAGGTGTTCCAATGGGTGTGTTTTCCATTGAGGTGCTCTTGTAGCCAAAATACTTCCAAACCATCAATACATGTTTATATTCTGTAGTTGTTCAGTGTAGCATGAACCTCATTTACAGCAGCCTTCTGTAGATCAATGCACCACGAATTGATGCTCTGAAAGACGAATTTCCATTTATTGAATGCTCAATTTCCTTACTTAGCAAAAGTGGTTTTGATATTGGCTGAGAATGAATGACGTTAGTTACTGATGATTAGCACATACAAAAATAATGCTAATATGCCTTTTGAAGAATTGGCTGAAAGAATCTAAAATGCCTCAAGTTTTTAAAAAAAAACTAGAAAATCTCTCTCTGAAAGTAGTCAAGATGATCTTAGCATATATGGAGTGTTGACAGCTTGGTTTCAAGCCAAATGAAACAGGGAGATGTGGTGACAGTTGATTGAGAAATTTGATGTGAAGACCATGTAATGCTCTTGGGGTTGGAGGTGGGGCTGGAATAGGTCATGTGATGAGGCTGATGGAGAGCTCTAGCTAGAAGTGAGGGGTAAGTCATATAACCTCAGACCTTAGAATTAGCTATTTGGAAAGAGACGACGGTTGACATGCCCTCTGGTAAAATGTAAACTGGTAATAAATCAGAATCCTAGCTATTGATTTTCCCCATATAGAAGAATTTTTGTTGTTTGAAATGTATCAAGTAATTAATTTGAAATGTATGTGTGTGTGTACACACTATATGCAAATGCACACAAGTGTGCATTCGTGGGGAGACCAAAGTCAATATTGGGCGTCTACCTCCATCGCTCTCTACCTTAGCTTTTGAGACAGGGTCTCTCACAAAACCTGGAGTCCATCAGTTCAGCTAGACAGTGAGTCTCAGGAATCCTCTGTCTCCACCTCCCAGAACTTCGGTTACAGGCAGAGAGCAGCACACCCAGCTTTCTAATGTGGGTGCTGATCAGAGCTTAGGTCCTTGTGCTTGGACCATCTCAGACGATGGAGATGTGGCTCTGTGTCAAAATCAGCGTCTTTCTTCCTGTGCATCACTACAGAGTTGCTTCAATACTCAGAACTCTGTCATCTATGTTGCTAGTTGCTAAGTTTACAAAATAAAGAAATTGGTACCTATGTTCCAGGGTGTCTTTGTTTCTGTAGTGATGGCTGTCCTAAACCTCAGTTGTCAGTCATGACTTCTCAACACTAACAGTAATTCCTCTAGTCTAGCCTGAGTGAATTTACCACACCAGCTACCAACTTCCTTTGTAGTGGTCAGCTATTGTTCATCAGGCATGATGGTTAATCTCCAGGGTTGTCTTAGCTAGGTTTGGAATCTCTTAGGAATAACCCTTCTGCACATGTCTGTGAGTGTTTCCAGATAAGTTTAACTAGAGAGGGAAGATCCACAGTAAATGTGAATAAACAGCCTACATACTTCCAATGCTGCTGTACCTTCCTACCACAATGGACCCTTTCCCCTCTGTACTGGCTAGTTTTGTGTCAACTTGACACAGCTGGAGTTATCACAGAGAAAGGAGCTTCAGTTGAGGAAATGCCTCCATGAGATCCAACTGTAAGGCATTTTCTCAATTAGTGATCAAGGGGGAAAGGCCCCTTGTGAGTGGTGCCATCTCTGGGCTGGTAGTCTTGGGTTCTATAAGAGAGCAGGCTGAGCAAGCCAGTAAAGAACATCCCTCCATGGCTTCTGCATCAGTTCCTGCTTTCTGACCTGTTTGAGTTCTAGTCCTGACTTCCTTTGGTGATGAACAGCAGTATGGAAGTGTAAGAGGAATAAACCCTTTACTCCCCAACTTGCTTCTTGGTCATGATGTTTGTGCAGGAATAAAAACCCTGACTGAGACAAATTGGTACCAGGAGTGGGGTATTCCTGTGACAACCTGACCATGTTTTGGGGAGGACTATGGAAGGATTTTGGAACTTTGGGCTAGAAGATCCATTTGGTGTTAAGAGCTCTGTCAGATGTTGTGTAGGAGCTTGGAAGATAATGTTAAAAACAGTGCAGAAGATGGAGGTCTGGCTTGTGAAATTTCAGAGGGAAAAGTAAAGACTCTTTTCGGGGCCATTGTTACTTTGGTTGTGAAGATTCTGTGGTTCTGGTTAGCTGGGGCTGAAGAATCAGCTGTGATTAACAAGATACCAGAACTACTAAAGCAAAAACTTTGAATTACTGGGACTATTGATGCTGGTTAGCTGGAGCTAAGAAATTAGCAGTGATTAAGAAGAGACCAGCATCGTTGAGGTGACATCTTCTGGGAAGTGTTTTCTGAAAGCACAGAGGCTATGTTCCAGAGAAAGCCAAGGTTGTACCTTGTGCTGTGGCTGGACTTGGTAATGTGTAAGAGTCACCCAGGTGGTACTGGTTTTGAAGGTATGAAGGTGTCATGCAGAGCAGCTGAGGCTCGGCACTGTGAGAGGCCATGGAAGGCCATTGGTGAAGGTGCAGCCTCAGTTGCAATTGATGGCCCAGGACTGAAGGGGTCATGCAGTGTTTTGGAGATGCCAGTACCATGAGATGACCACCAAGAGCAGCAGCAGTGGAGTACAGGCATCTGGAGCCTAGAGGACTACGTGTGTGCTACAAGGGGCATGACTGGAGAAGTGGCCCAAGCCCTTGGAGGAGCCCAGAAGATCGTGAGTTGGATCCCAGACATTGGACGGTTGGAGATTGATTTTTGCTTTGATTGTGACTGTGCCCTGATATTTCCCCTTTTGAAGGAAGAAACTGTTTTAGTGGAGCCCACAGTTAAAAGACTTTTAATTGTAAAAAGACTTTGGATTTTAAAAGTGATGGATATTTTAAAGAGATTGAAAATTTAAGAATATGTAAAGACTGTGGGACTTTTAAAGTTATTTAGATCTTGGGGATGAATAAGAATGTAAGGGTTGAGGCTTACTAGTGATGTGTTTGTGTGTCAAGTTGACAAGGGGTCAATTGTACTGGCTAGTTTTGTGTCAACTTGACACAGCTGGAGTTATCACAGAGAAAGGAGCTTCAGTTGAGGAAATGCCTCCATGAGATCCAACTGTAAGGCATTTTCTCAATTAGTGATCAAGGGGGAAAGGCCCCTTGTGAGTGGTGCCATCTCTGGGCTGGTAGTCTTGGGTTCTATAAGAGAGCAGGCTGAGCAAGCCAGTAAAGAACATCCCTCCATGGCTTCTGCATCAGTTCCTGCTTTCTGACCTGTTTGAGTTCGAGTCCTGACTTCCTTTGGTGATGAACAGCAGTATGGAAGTGTAAGAGGAATAAACCCTTTCCTCCCCAACTTGCTTCTTGGTCATGATGTTTGTGCAGGAATAAAAACCCTGACTGAGACACCCTCTTAAACCCTGAGCCAGAAGAAAATCTTTCTTCCTTTATATTTCATCTGCCAAGTATTTTATTGTCTCAATGAGAAAAGTAACTGAGGCACTGGGCAAACCACAGCAAAACGATTTGAGTGATGACCTGGAAGCACAACCCACCTATCTTTGTTCAGAGGAAACCGAGCTCCCCTTAGCACGATGCCATTGTTCTGGGGATCAACACAGATTGATGTTCCTAAGCAACTGGAACAAACTCCAAGTCCGGGGGCCTGAGACTTGAGCGGCATCCTTGTGATATGGGCTTGGGGATGTGTTCAGGACAGGGCAGTGGGGCGAGGTGAATAGTTTTAAAATATTCATCTGACACTGAGGCCTCAGAATTTGTTACTTGGACACACTGAACACAACAAATCTTTTTTTTTTAACTTACTTATTTTATGTATATGAGTACACTGTAGCTGTCCGGTTGTGAGTCTTCATATAGTTCTTGGGAATTGAATTTAGGTCCTCTGCTCACTCTGGTCAACTCTGTTCTCTCCAGTCAACTCTGATTGCTCAGTGCCTGCTTGCTCTGGCCCAAAAATTTATTTATTATTATATATAAGTACACTGTAACTGTCTTCAGATGCACCAGAAGAAGGCATCAGATCTCATTACAGGTGGTTGTGAGCCACCATGTGGTTGCTGGGATTTGAACTCAGGACCTTCAGAAGAGAAGTCAGAGCTCTTACCTGCTGAGCCATCCTGTCAGCCCTTGAACACAACAAATCTTACAAGGACATTGTTCTCTTCTGCTCTTTTTGGTTTTTTGCTTTTCTCATTTGTTCATTTGTTTTGCCAAGAATTATGACATTCTGGGAACAAAAGAAGTTTTGTATGTCCAGAGTCTTCATAACTAAAACTGCTTGTTTCGTGAGACTTGTCTTACTTGTTAGCCTAGGCTGGGCTTGAAGTCAGGATCCTCCTGTCTCAGCCCTCTAAGCATAGAGATTACAGGCATCGCCGTCACACTGAGATTTTAATCTATGATGTGGTTTCTGGTATAATTGCTGATTAGAGTACTTGTTTAAATAATACCAAGAACATGGAATGTCACGCTTCTTAATAAATATTTCCTTGGTTTGCTTTTCAGTACTGAGTGTCGAACAGTCCTGTGTACACTAGGTAAGTGCTGTATCATTGGACTCCATTCCCCTCTTTAGTTTTTCTTCTGAGATAAAGTCTTGTCATGTTACCCAGTTTGGCATTGAAATGATTGTTGCTTGGGTGTTGTTGCTGGGTCTGGCTAATTTTTCAAGTTGCTGTTCTCCCTCAGTGGGTGTTTTCTTGAAGGAGCCCATGTTATTCTCTGAACCATTAACCTAGCCTATCATTTGTCAGGCACATCTGCACTCATCTGTCAAGTGCACCTGCATTCATCTAAGCACATCTGCACTCACCCCAAGCACATCTGCACTCACCCCAAGCACATCTGCACTCACCCCAAGCACATCTGCACTCACCCCAAGCACATCTGCACTCACCCCAAGCACATCTGCACTCATCCCAAGCACATCTGCATTCATCCCAAGCACATCTGCACTTACCCCAAGCACATCTGCATTCATCCCAAGCACATCTGCACTCACCCCAAGCACATCTGCACTCACCCCAAGCACATCTGCACTCACCCCAAGCACATCTTTCCAGCTACAAAGAGATCAGCTTTCTTTTTCCAATCAGGTTCTCATTGGACTTTGTGTAAACATACAGTTTGAAAACATGGTGTGGGATATTTGCTATAATTCCATTATTGTGGAGGCAGGGGGATGGACTTCAAGGTTTGACTGGTCTACATAGAAAGACCCTGTCTCAAACTTCTAAGGACTTGGGATATAGCTTAGCTGCAGTGTGATTACCACTGGCTTCTGATCCTCAGCAAAGCAGAGGAAACAGTTTAAAAAGAATACTGCCAATTTTCTCTGGTCTAGTTCAACCAAGAAGACCCATTATAAGTGGATTGGTGGTACTCTATAACTGAAGAAACACTGAAACTCCAAAAAAGACTAAAGTTATAGTCGTAGTCTAAATGAAAATGGCTCCCATAGGCTCACAAGGAGTGGCATTATTTGAAAGGATTTGAACATGTGGCCTTGTTGGAGTAGGTGTGGCCTTGTTGTAGGAAGTATGTCACTGGGGGTGGGCTTTGAAGTGTCAGAAGCTCAAGCTAGGTCCAATGGCTCACTCTCTCTTCCTGCTGTCTGACAACCCAAATGCAGAACTCTCAGCTCCTTCTCCAACACCATGCCATACTGCCATGCTTCCCACATGATAATGGACTAAACCTCTGAACTATAAGCCAGCCCCAATTAAATATTTTCCGTTATAAGAGTTGACGTGGTCATAGTGCCTCTTCACCTTAAGTATAATATGTACACTATTCACATTATACACACTATATACACTATGTACAATATTCAAACCATGTATACTACACACACTATGCACACTATGTATACTATGCACACCATGCTCACATGCACACTATACACACTATGTATACTATACACACTATGCCCACTATGCACACTATACACACTATGCGCACTATGCACACTATGCACACCATGTACACATGCACACTATGCACAAAATGCACACTATACACACTATGCGCACTATGCACACCATGCCCACATGCACACTATGCCCACTATGCGCAAAATGCACACTATACACACTATGCACACTATGCACACCATGCCCACATGCACACTATGCCCACTATGCACAAAATGCACACTATACACACTATGCGCACTATGCACACTATGTACACATGCACACTATGCACACTATGCACACCATGTACACATGCACACTATGCACACTATGTACATTATGTACACTATGCAAAATATGTACATTATGTCCTAAGACAGTTACCACACCCTAGGAACCAGCATGGACTTGGTTCCCAAAAGCCAGATGTGAGTGATCTGCTATCTGCACAGAAGTTGGATCCAGAGAAAGACACGGTGAGACCCTGCAGAGTGCCTACCAGGGTAGTATGACAGATTGGCATCTTTGCTGACATCAGCACAGTGAGAAAGGTATTACTTGTGCAGTGCCTTTGATAGTGAAAATTTGAAACCACAGGATAAGCAAATTGGGGGAAATTTGATTACTCTCCCGCCCCAGGAATTGATGTTTTTTTGTTGTTGTTATTTTTTTTAACAGGCAGTGGGAAGGGCAGAGGGCAGTGGATGAACTCAAGGGAACTTTTCAGATTGAAAGCAAGCCAAGTGGTTTGAGTTTGGGTAATTTTGGTCAGGCAGCAACAGGAAATGAGTGTGTCTTCCTTCTGAATGCTCCACAGAACACGATAGACAGGGTATCAGGAAGGACCCTGTATTTTCCCCACACTCAAAATGATTAACCGAAAAGAAGGCCAATGAGTAACTCTAAACATCCCAGGATAGAGGGAAAGACATAATTTACCTTCTGTTTTTATTTACTAGGATAAAGGAGAACTTTATTTAAAAATATTAAAAAATAGACAAGGCTATTGGGTATTATGAGAATGGCTCGTTGAAATGAAGAAGCCAAGTGGGAAAGAATAAATTATATATTTCTGTTTCTCTCTCCTATACCTCTTTTCATTCCTTTCTTCTCCTCCCTCTGCTTTGTTTGCTTGTTTGTTTTTTAATCTTGAAGCAGGGTCTTGCCCTGTAGTCCACTTTGGCTTTCTATTTAATTCCTCCTGCCTTTGTCTTTCAGTTGCAGGGCTGATACGCTCAGCTTCTATGGACCGTTAAGGGATGCTGGAGAGAGGATACAGCACATCTAAGACCTGTTCTGGATCTAAGAGTTCTGTTGAATATATATGAATTCAAATGAGGATCTTGAACTTTTGTTTTGTCATGAGAGTCTCCTCAACCTTTATATAAAACAAATGCTTCAAAAACATTGTATAGTGGTAATTGCCACAGTACTTGTGGGATGTACTTCATAGTGAACTTGTTCTATATAAAGTTACCTTGTCTCAAACTAGGGCTGGGAGTGTAGTTTAATCATAGAACACTTGCCTACCAAACACAATGTAATGGTTTGGTCCTCAGTACCTTGGAGAGGAGGAGGGGGAGGGGGAGGAGAGAAAGTTTTGTTTTAGGCTAAGAACTTAAAAGAAGAATGACCATGGTCTGCAAATAGGAGGACTGCAGAAATGAAGATAGGAAAAGGTTACAACTCTGAGAAACATGTTCAGAACTGTTACTGGCCATGTCTGAATCTATTTCACACTGATGGGCCTTTGTAGGTTCTAGCGCACCTCCCTCACACCACCCCTCCTTCCCAATATTCTCAACAACAGAGCCAGGCAGAGTGGTGCATGTCTGTAAATCCAGCACTGGGAGACACAGGCAGAAGGATCAGTCATCCATGATCTTCCTCGACTACATAGTCATTTCTGGGTTAGGCTGGGCTACATGAAACCCTCTTTCAAAGTAGCATAATGGTTTGTTTGTTTGTTTGTTTGTTTGTTTGTTTGTTTTTCAGTGATAGAAATCATCAAGCTAAACTTTCAAAAGAGACCCACTGGTGGGGGAGCATGAGCTGGTGGGTTTTGTCATGGAGCTCGGCTAAGCCAAGGAGTACACAGGCCCCAGGAGATGCACTGGGATGGGTCTTCATAGTCAGAGAACACTTAGTATTTTAATGCTTATAGAATTGCTTCATACAGAAGGTTGGGGGGGGGGAGCAATTACCTATAAGAGCAAGTTCAAAGAGTATTTTAAAATGCAAGATACAAATTCTACAAGGCAAAGTGGATGTCATTAAAAAATTACTGTGGCAAGAAGGCAAATCAACACCCTCCCTTAAAGTGGGAGGAAAGTGCTTCTTAAATGTACACAGCATGCAACATTCTGGAGATTTCAAAGAGCCACTTTACTCGGGAGGCTGAGGCAGGAGGTTTGAGGTACACAAGGAGATCCAGTTTCAGAAAAAAAAATGAATAAATAAAAACTCCCCAAAATATAATTCCATCCCTGGTACTGACTACAGAGCTCGCATTTCAAACTGGGTTATGAAAGCTCTTAAAGGACACACAATGGGGTGTCTTTCAGTGTGTTTATGCCCAATGCTGTGCTATTAACTCATATATCCTAAAGAATAAAAGCTAATGAGCAAACAAAGCCTGATTTGGAGTGTTGGCCAGTTTCTCTGGCATAAATCCTCACACCATGCCTGTCACTGGCTACAGAGTCGAAGGGCTTTAGCATACAATCATCCAGGGAGAAGGAAGGAAGGAAGGAAGGCCAGATGGTCTGATTCCTGGATGGGAGGCCTTCATAGGGCATAAAAAAGGGGGGGGGGTGAGGGTGGACTCTTAAAAAATTTTTTTTGTTAATTTTTTTTTTTTATATACAGTACATTTTGAGGACAATTTTTCTCAACTCCTACTGGGTCTGTTCCATCTCCCCCCTACCCAACCTCATGTTCTTTCTCTGTCTCTTAAAAAGAGAGAGAGAAAGAGAGAGAGAGAAAGAGAAAGAGAGAGAGAGAGAGAGAGGAAAATCACAATCAAAACAAACTAAAATCAAGTGATAATAAAAAAACCAAAAAAATAAAAAAACAAAAACAAAAAAACTTGCACGAAAAAATATAGAGTCCTTCTTGTGTTGGCCATACACTTCTGGTATGTGGTTGATACAGCCACTGACACTACATTGGAGAAAACTGGCTCTCCTTTTATATAGCAGGTATTAATTGCAGGTAGATCCTTCGTTAGAGGTGGGCATTTGTGTCCACTTCCCTGTCACAGCACTGGGATTTTGTCTGGTTTGAATCTGCAGGTGTTTTGTGTGTTCCTCATAGACTCTGTATGTTCCTATGCATATTAATCCCCTTGTGTCTGGAAGACACGTTTTCCTTGGAGTTCTCCCCTCTGGCCTTCCTTCCTCCTCTCTGGATGCCTGAATCCTGAAGCCAGTTTTGCAGACTCACAGATGTCAAGTACCCTCAACTCTGTGGCCAGTGACAGGATTGTCATATCCCCTCTCACAGTCTCTCTGCCTCCTCTCCCACATAGATCCCTGAGCCTTGAGGAGAGGAGTCTGATGAAGTCATCCCATTTAGGGTTGAGTGCTCCAAAGTTTCTCTCTCACTCTCACACTCAGCTGTGTGTTTTCCCGTCAGTTACTATCTACCACAAACAGAAACTTCTCCAATGAGAGCTGATCAAGGCATACACATGGGATACAGACATACAGAATGTCATTAGGAATCATTTCATTGCTATTTCCTTTAGCAGAACGATAGTGGTGGGAGTTCCTCGAGGCCCATCACCTGTCTAGTCTCAGGTTCTTAGACACTTTAGCAGTGTCAAGTATCTCTTGGAGCGGACCTCAAATGCAATTAAAAACAAAGTGGTTGGCTACTCCCGTAAGATCTTTTCCACCATTGCTGCAGTCGCTTACAGTTAGGTCACTATTGTGCATCATGAGGTTTGTAGCTGGGTGATATTAATGAGTCCCTCCCTCCTCCTGCAGAGCATCTTCTAGCATGACGATAAACTTACTTGGATTATTCTCCACTTCTTACATCTCAGTACAGCCTGTGCATAGAATTCATACCTTCCTAGTCATTATTATTGCATTTTCTGCTTTCCTCTATATATCGGAGCAGTTATAAAATTCATATGAAATTTTAAAATCTTCTGTGTGAACAAACCCACAGACATAAGAACAAACACTGCTTGACAGTTTCAATCTCACTTGATCTGATGGAAGTGAATTGGGTGGAGACGTGAAAGGTGAGGCTGCATGGAAGGCCGCCAATGCTCGGGTCCTTTGCCATTAATGGCTGCCATTACACTCTTCCTAAGTGGGGCCAAAGAACTCAGTGTGTTCTTTCTCCTTAGACCTGTAGCTCACTTGTTAAACTTAGAATCTGGGTATTTGTAGAAAAATATTAGCAACATGAACCAAAGTGTGAATTAAGCAGCATAGGGAAACATTTCATCTTGTTTCATGGGTAAGTGGATGGCTTAAATTAAAACACTGGCCACTGTGGAGTAAAATCAATGGTGTCAAGTTGTTAGCTACTGTATTCCAGACCTCTCTCCCTGCTCTAAATGACTTTGTACTTCCCTGCACCAAAACCAGTGTATACTTGGATAAGTGTATAGAACGTTGCTGGGCTCCTGAATTACAGACCGGTGTTCTAATCACGGAGTTAGGAAAGAATAAATGACGCATCAGTCGCCCATGCTGGACGCCTGTAGTTGGTAAAAAGGGAAGTGAATAAAACATAATAATCATGGCAGGCAAGCTGATGTTGGAGGAGAGGGAGGGAGTGCAGAGAAGCAAGGCTATGCCTTTGCCTGCAGTTCACAGCACTCCATTAGCATCTTGTGGTATTAAATAGCACCCCAGTAAACACTGCTGAGCACAAAAGCTCTCAGAAAACATTCCTTGTTTCTTCAGTGCTCTCTACAAAATGCAAGTCAGCACCCTACAGGTACCCAGCAAATCAAAGAACTAGGAAAACAACATCAAATGGTTGCCTAAGACACAGAATGACTGGAATGCAGGACACCAGAGGAGGTGTACACAAAGGTAGCCTACATTAGCTGCATTAAAACCCAGGTTACCACAGAGGCCTCCCTGGTGGCATCCACTGAGCAAATGTCACACAGCACAGGTCATTTTGCAAGCCTGTTCTGCTGAGACACACATCTGTAATTGCAGCTATTCAGGACGTTGAGGCTGGGGGTGGCAAATTCAAGGCCAAATTTGAAGGTTACAGAGTGTCTTTGCTTGGGCTACTATTGCTGTGATGAAACACCATGACTAAAGCAACTTAGGGAGGAAAGGGTTTATTTGACTAACATTTCCATATCATGGTTCCTCCTCAAAGGAAGTCAAGAACACAAATAGTACAGGAACCTGGAAGCAGGAGCTGATGCAGAGGCCACTGAAGGGCGCTGCTTACTGGCTTGCTCCACATGGTTTGTGCAGTCTGCTTTCATATAGAACCCAGGACCACAAGCCCAGGGATGGCACCACCCACAATGATCTGAACCCTTCCCATCAATCACAAATCAAGAAAATGCCCTAGAGTCTTGGCTACAGCCTGATCTTATTTTTCTCAATCGAGGTTCCTTCCTCTTAAATGACTTTAGTTGTGTCAACTGACACAAGACTTTGCAGTAAAAAGAAAAATCTAGTTTAAAGTTAAAGGTCGAGTGATTACGTAGCATGTATGAGCCTTGAGTTTGATCCCCAATCCTGCAAAAGAAAGCTGGATTGAGAAATAATGTTCCAAATGACACACAGTGGCCATCACTCTCTATCCAGCCACTTGGGATATACTAGACTGCTACTCTATAGTCTACTCCCTTTTGAATAGAGATGGCTGAGCTATGACTCCCAATAAATGTTTCCTGATGTCCTTTGGAATCCTCACTCCCATCTTCCAGATTTTCTGTTTGCCTCTATGAGAAAGTTAAAACATCTCAAAGAATGTTAGGAGATTTCCCCATTCCCATGGCTCCTCCTACCCACAAATGAAATGTTATAATAAAATTTAACCTGGGCTTGGTTGCATGCCTATAATCTCAGTATTCAGGGGGCAGAGATAGGAAGCTCTCAAGTTTATGGTCATTCTGGGCTACAAAGTGAGACTCCCGTCTCAAGGGGGGAGGGTTTATAAATCAGCAGTAAAATGCTTGCCACACAAACCTGGTGATCAGAACCCAACACCCCCTGGACCACGCGAAGGAAGAGAGAAAGAACCCATGGTATAGAGTTGTCCTCTGGTCTCAGTGTGTGTGACATGGCATGTCTGTCTGTCACCTCCCACCAGACCACAGATATCTCATGCACACAGGAATGACAGAACCAACCAACCAACCAATCAATCAATCAGTCAATCAATCAAGCCAGTGACAAAAGCCAAAGAGGAATGTGGTAACACTATTTTAGAAATTAAAAAAAAAAGACTTTAACAAACTGAGTAGATATTTCTCAAAAGAGAAATGCAAGTACCCAGAAAAATACTTGGAAAAAAGTGTTTAACATGCTTAGCCATCAAATTTAGCTTACGGCAAATTAAAACTGCCTTGGAAATCTGTGTCATCCCAGTCAAAGTGCCTATAATCAAGAAAACACTCTGGCAAGGATGTGGGAAAGAGAAACCCTTTAAAAATATTTATTTTTAAGGCTAGACTTAAACGTGATATGAAGCAGAGGAAAGCCTTGAGATTCTGGTCCTCCTGCTTTTGCCTCTTGAGTGCTGGATTATAGATCTGCATCTGCATCTGCATCTGCATCTGCATCTGCATCTGCATCTACATCTACATCTGCATCTACGGCATCTCTCCACCTCCATCTCACTCTATCTATCTATATCACCAGGCTTGGTTTATCTGGTCCTCGAGAGCAAATCTAGGTCATTGTACGTACTAGGAAAACTGAGCTATCTCTCCAGCCTCAGGAAGAACATATTTATTCACTGCTAGTAGGAAAGTAAACTGATACAACCATTATGGAAATCAGTATGGAGGGTCCTTAAAAAATGAAAAACAGAACTACTATGCAATCTGGTTGGGCCACTCGAGTAAATACCTGATTTAGAATCGACATACACAGAGATATTTGTGCACTCATGCTTATTATTGCCCTGCTCATAATAGCCAGGAGATGAAACCAGCATGTTCATCAACAAACGCATAAATGTGGTGCATAAACACAACTGAGTTTTATTTGACCATAAAGAAACGTGAAACCATGCAGAAAAATTGATAGAGTTGGATGTCGTGATAAGCAAAGTAAGCCAAACTCAGAAAGACAAGTACCACATAATTTATCTTACATATGGAATTCTAAAATTGTGTGTGTGTGTGTCTGTGTGTCTGTCTGTCTGTCTGTGTCTTTGTGACAAAAAAAGAATCATGAGGAAGAAATCTTTGGGCAAAGAAAGGGTAATGGGATGCACGTGGTCTGAGAGCAAGAGGAGAGGAGGCCTCCAGGGAATAGTACGGAAGAGAACAGCAGAGAGGCAGAGACACCAATGAGAATGGGAGCAATGACAATTATGTGTAAATCGCCACAATGAAACCTGCTACTCCATGCACTGACTTGAAATTTAACTTTCAAATTATATTAAGAATACTCTTTTCTTCTTACTTGGTTCTGTTTTGCCCACCAAGCTCTGTCACCTTCTTTGGACTTTGAGAGAAATGTGACTGGGTCTGCAACTCCTCTCAGCCCATGAAATTAGTTTCTTTTGTTCCATCAGATATTTTGATTTGACATCTTTAAGTCATTCCCATGTTTTTCTGATTTGTTGTTTTTTTTCTTTTCCCCCAGTTTTGTTTTGTCTTGTTTTTGCCTCTTCTTTTAGTATTATGAAAACAAAGTAATAGGGCCTATTTTTGAAAACTATAAACCTCATGTTTAAATGTGGCTTTCTGGGAATACTGGGTTAAGTGCAGGATTCCAGATGTGCTCTGTCACATGACAGGACACTAATTTTTCCTGATTGCTGAACCAGATGCTGTGTTCTCAAGCAGCAGGACACCAGTGCTCCCTTCATTCAGTCTCTCCTTCACTCAGGCTGCCTTAAACCAGGTCTCTGTCTATGGCTGCATGCTTGTTTTGAAAGAGATGGTCCCTCGATCAGAATTTTTGATGCCTGCCTTTTGTTTATTCCTATATTATCTTCATCTTTTCTATTAAGTACTTAACCCCTTGCTTTCCTTAATAACTTATCTACTAAGATTCCATCAGGTGTTTTATAAATCTTGGGCCTACTACAATTCAGACTTTGGCGCATTCTTAGAGACCTAGGTAGGGTATAATTCAGAAAACAAAAACCTCTTTAATTGAAAACAGATCCAGATTAAGATTTAGAGTCTTGGATTTCATACTTAGACATGTCTTGCTTATCTGGAGTCTGTTTTTTCATGTACCTATCTTTGAACAAAGGATGACTTTAACACACCATCCTCTCAAACATTGAGAAAACCTGCAGGTTCAGGCTCTCAACGAGCTCTCTGTGACTGACTGTGGAATAATTATCTTCTTAAGTAAAGTAGCTAGGAATTGTCAGTTAGCCCATCTAACGCAAGTGAACAATAACACACTGGAAATTCCACTGTAAGAAGAGCTTAAGACACTGTATTTTTACTTGTGTTAAATAATACAAATTCATTTTTTAAATGGCCATATAAAAACAACATCTTAATGGTACACTTTAATCATTGTTCTCATACTAGAGTAATATAACATACATTTAAAAATCATACGAGCAAAGAAACTTCCATTCAAGTTTGGTTATAAGATCCTTCCAGTTTCATCCAGACCTGCGCCTTTAGCTACCCTGCTCACTGTTCACTGTTGTTCCTTAGCCTGCACGTTCAGCCCTGACCTGCCCTCTAGTGCATGAGTGCTTGACAGGACCACTTGCATGTCTCAGAGAACCCCTGTGCCAGCATGTTTGAAGCTGGGTTCATAGACCTCTCTCCTCCAGTACTCTCCACGTCAGGGGACAGCCCTGATCACCTGTGCAAACTTAGAAAAGAAAATGCTAGTTTCTGCCCTGATAGCACATTGAAGTTTGTCAATGTGGGAATTATCTACACTATAACTTACACAGTAAAATGTAAGTGTGTCCTTAAAAAGCCATTAAAAGCACACCCTTAATAAAGGGAAAATAAGTGAGCCATTCTATGACTACCCCAATAAAACTATTAAACTGGCTTATAAAACGTTTTAATGAGAGTAAATCCGGGTATTCTCTTGAACATATTGCAGTCAATAGTTGCAAAATATTTCCTTGTGAATCATCTATGTTACGGTTGCCCATTCTCAGAAAAGTGGGTCTCTTCCCTTTGACTGTGTGTACATGAGTATGTAGGTGACCACGCATGAACACTGGCATGTATATTCCTCTGTTGTTTTCCACTCTACAGCAGGGAGACAGCAACTCTGACTAAAAGCTTCCTCTTTAGCCGAGAAGGCTGGCCAGCTAGCTCTCAGCCTTTTCCTATTGCACTGATGCTGGGGTCACAGGCAGCCGGGGTCAGCTTTTTATGTGGGTGGTGGAGATTTGAACTTGGCTCATCATGCTTACATCTTAACTACTGAGCCATCTTTTTAGGACCCATATCCTTCTATATCCTTTGCCTTTATGAGTTTGGAAGCTATTAGAATAATGAAAGAGGAAGAGATTTGGAACTAATAAAAGGCTGTTATCTCTAACACTCTGGACTTAGGCGCTGTGCTTACACTACAAACCGGAACACAAATCATCTTCGCTCCACATGGTAGCTATTGGGCACAATCTGTTGTTAATACACATATTATGGGAAAACAAATCCATCTCATGTTGGGGAAGGTAAAATGTGTCTTTGTTGAATTGATGTTGTCAGGAAATTACCCATGATTACCAGGCTTCACTTCTGCAATAGCATTCCCACTGCAGTAGAACGTGAGCTTCTCCTTTCTCTCAGGAAAACAACAAGAAATACGCTAAGCTTCCTTCTTTCCTGTTTTCTTCTTTGTTTTTTAAGCTGCCAGAAACTGAAAGCCAAATTGAAGCCCCCAGTTTTGGCCCCTCCTGCTGCCCAGGAACGTTCCCTCTCCCTGGCCATGTCTGTTTTCTTGTGTTTTACCCCTTGTTGAAATCTATTTCTTCTCTTTCGAGACACAATACATTTTATTAAAGAATTAATGTGTCTTGACTCAGCAAAAATAGAAAATTGCTAATGTAATATATTTCCAGATATTTGCAAATCATCAGCAAGCTGAGCTCTTAAAATCATGGGCAGGCAATATCTGCTTTCCTCTCTCTTGTGATTTATACACACACACACACACACACACACACACACACACACACGAGAGAGAAAGAGAGAGAGAGAGAGAGAGAGAGAGAGAGAGAGAGAGAGAGAGAGAGAGAGAGAGAGAGAAAGAGAGAGAGAGAGCTAACAAGGAACACTCCATGAACACAGACAGCAGGAGTTCAGCAAACATTAACCAGGATGTGTGACGGTCTATAGGAAAATTCTGAGCAGACTTCACATCCACGACTTCTACTTGGAACCGTCACCCCCGCTGCTGCACTCGTGCTGCGGTCAGCCATCACATCCAGGTGGAAATGGAATTTTTAAAACAAGATGGTCATTGACCTCAGCAGAAGGAAAAGAAAGAATGGCTTTCAGAACTTTAAATTTCAGATGAACTGCCTCACTGTAATTGGCTCTAGGATCAGTGCCCTACAAGGGCCTGCTCCTGTGAACACTGTAGGTCTTTTGAAACCTCCAGTCCAGTTGCCGAGCCTCAAAGTCATTCAGCTCTCTCTGATTTTTATTCAGTGTACTTTTGGAAGTACTTTTAATAAAACTTGTAAGCAACCACAAGTATCATAAGACAGAACATTTATTGGCTTGCTCTGGAAAGGTTGTGGGCTGGCCCAATGAGTGGCTTGTGACTCCATTGGTAGGGCCCATCATGGTGCAAAGCCTTGTTTTGATTGGCTGTAATTGCCCTGCGCTCCTAGGTACTTTCTTAGTTGTAGACTTTAGCTAGAGCATACACTTAAGTCACCATTTGGATACAGTTCCTCCCCATCCTCCCATTGTCCCATCTGATCTAGAAACAAAGCTTTTCTTTTCCTTCAAACATGCACAGAGAATAATCCATTTCTGGCAGAACGGTAGCCTTCAGACTGGGATTTTAACCCGGGTACTCACATGCCGTCCACTTCTGTAGGTTCGCTGTTGAAGCCAGGCATGGATCAACGGGGAGCAAAAGCCTGTCTTCCCATGTTTCAAATATTTCTGGGGAGAGATGAAATTTTCAGATTCCAAATTTTTATGACAGTGAAGACAGGGTGACGACTCTCCGTTTCTCTCCTTCTGGGTGTTAATTATTCATTGAAAAGCTTTTTAAAGACACAGTTCAATATTTCCTTACTGACCTGCTCTTGATAAAACTGCAGGTAGGGATTGGAGTCCTTGACTCATTTTGACAGCACTGTTTTGCTTCTAAATTGCTCTTAGGCGGTTTTCGGGAAGTGTGGCCGTGGACTGTTGGTACATTAAGGGCCATCACTACTCACCATCATCAGGACCCACCTAAGTCCGCCATCCGGTGCTTCATCCCATCTGCTACCCATTTTCTCACCTCAGCTTCCGATGTTGCCTGGGTAGGGGAAGTGCTCAGGAATTATAAAGGAAGCTGGATCATTGGCCCAGAATTTGCAAATGAAATTTAAACTTTGCTCTCAGGTTTTCTCCCAACATTGAGCTAACATACCTAAGAGAAACTGTAGAAGATTGGATGACAGAGGTGTCCTCACGTATGGCAAGTCTAAGATTTCATTAGTGTTGTTTGGGATGCTGCTAATGTTATTACTGTAATGCAAACATCAAAGGAAATCAGATCACAGACTCAGGGAAATCACCCCCTGCTGGAAATCCTATTAGCTGACTTCAATTATGCAGAGCCTCATTCAGAGGGCCCTGCTAGCCTCATCATCTCCCCCTACATCCCTGCCTGATGCAAGCGCACGCATTTGAAATTCATCGAATTAAGTAAAATAAAGTTTTAATCTTCTGCTTGTTTGGGTTCAGATCTTAGCAATAACAAAATGATTTTGATTGCTTCAAGTTTGTCTGTGGACAGTGGTTAGAAAATAACACGGAGAATTTAATTAGAATTAGAATCAGAAATAGATCTCTCTCCTTCCTTCTCACTGTCTCAGACAGGATCCTGCCATGTTGCCTGCACTGGTCTCCCCACTCCCTGACAGCTGGGATTAAAAGTGTGCAAGACAAAACCCGGTGGGAAAGCCTTTTTTGGTGATAAGGTCTATAGCTCATCAGACAGAGTAGCTGTTTATTTGAGAAATAACATGCTTTTAAACATACAATTCATGACATATTCCATTTCCCCCATCTTGTTTCCTGAAGGAAAAGCATACTCACAAAGATAAAAGATGTATCCTTTGGGAGGGGAGCTCATTTTTACTCTGAAAAATTTGAACACACAGACAAGTAGAGAGCCTAGAATAAGAAGCACTCGCCTCTCACCTGTGGCAAATAGCTCTTACCGGGTTGGGCATGGTGGAACATACCTTTTCCCTTCCACCCATGAGACGATTCCCTGAATTTGAAGCCAGCCTTGAGTACTTTTTGAGTCCAGCCATAGTGAGACTGTCTCAGAAACCAAACAAAACATAGACAGTCCTTACAACTGAGGCATAGTTATACTTCAGATATCAAATATTAAAAAAAGTAATAATTTGGGGGCTAGAGATACGGCTCAGTCAGTTAAGTGCCTGCCACATACACATTATGACCTGAGTTCAGGTCCCTAGAATCCAATTACAAAGCCAGGCATGGCAGCTGGTGCCTAGAACACTCAGCTTGTGGCTAGGGGCAGACAGGCAGAAACTCACTGGCCTGCCCAACCAGCCCCTCTGAACTGATGAGCCCCAGGCTCCGTGAGAAGGCCTGTCTCAAAAACAAAGGTTGAAAGTATCTGAGAAAAGCCCACACTTTTATTGCCATAACTTAGGAAGGTGAAAAATCTCTCTTCTCCACATTTAATTTCCAGATATTATTGCGTTTCTCTAATTGTTCTAAAGAAGTTCTGTAGAGCCAGTTTACTCAAGCCAGAAATGCACTTAATACAGACTATGAAGGGTACAGCCTCAACCTCAACATGCCTATGGGTATCTTTATATATTTTAAGGCTTCTTTAAATTGTTCTTAAAATTCAACCAAATAAAAGAAACATCCCAGCTTATTTCAAGCATCTGAGGTTGGCTATAAACAACCTTTTATTTCCTAGCATTTAATTCAAAATGGTTTGGCTTTATTTAATTTCTATAAAATGTTACAAGAAGCCAAGGGTAAGAAGAGATGTTTTCCATTGATCAATAAACGGGTAAAAATTCCCACTCTCAAAAGTTGTAGCACAAATTGTCAAAGGGACTGGAGAAAAGGCTCTGGGGTTAAGAGAGCCTTTTGATCTTGCAGAGACTCTACACTTAGTTCCTGGCACCCACATTTAGCACCACGACCACCTAAAACTGCCGATCCAGGGACTCAGTGCCCTCTTCTGGCCTCCATGAGTAGGGGGACTCCTAACCATGTGCATATCCCTAACACGTAATTAGAAATACAACAAAAAATTTAAACAAATAAGAGTGCCAAGCGCAAAGTGTCATGTCTGCCTGTGACTCTAATGTATGGTGGTCTGTAATGGTGTCTGTCAACCTCTTCGATTTGGAAAGGTGTTGCATGTCCTATTGGCTTCATGGGCCAACAGAGGCTATTTAGCTGTGCATAGCGGAGCACACTGTATCCCAGAACCTTGCAGGCAGAGACAGATGGACTCCTGGAAGTCTGAGGTATGGCATGAGTCCAGGGCCACCCTTGGTTACATTGCAAGACCCTGTCTAAAAGAAATAAAAGCAAAAGAAGAAAGGAAGGCGAGAAGAAGGGAGGGTGGGGAACAGAGCTACCAATCCCTCACTCAGATGCTGTCCTGAGCCTCAGAGGACGTCTCTGGGAAGGACAGCCACTGAGACATGCCGCAGATCCTGGGGATGTCCTCGGATCCGCAGCATACTTCCATTTACTTTTTTTGCCAGTTAGGTTGGGTAGGGATGTAGAGAACAGAAGACCACAAAGGCCAGCTTATGTTTAGACAACGTGGTACTAATATGAATATCCAATATGAGTCAGCTGAACACTATGGTAGTTTAAATGAGAAATCCTGCCATAGGTTCTGGAGTTTGAAAAACGTGGTCCCCAGTTGGTGATGCTCTTCGGGGCTGTTTAGGAGGCACAGCCTTGCTGGAGGAAGTGTGTCACAGGGGGGTGGGCTTTGAGATTATAGTCTCTACCTATTTCCAGTTTGTTCCTTCTGCTTCGTGATCTCCCAGTCTCTGCCCCAGTGCCATTCCTGCAGCTGCTCTGCTTCTACACTGTGATGGACTTGTGTCCCTCTGGAACTATACGTTGCAATAAACATTTCCTTCTCTAAGTGGCCTCGGCTATAGTGTTTCATCACAGCAACAGAAGAGGATGCTGAAAACAAGAAATAAGGAAGCAATCCACCATTCATCTCCCATGAAGTCAGAGCATAAGCTTCATGTTGAGGTAATAGTTAAAAATCTGCTCTCTGAAGCTGGGCGTGGTGGCACACGCCTTTAATCCCAGCACTCGGGAGGCAGAGGCAGGCAGATTTCTGAGTTTAAGGCCAGCCTGGTCTACAAAGTGAGTTCCAGGACAGCCAGGGCTATACATAGAAACCCTGTCTCGAAAAACAAAAAAACAAAACAAAACAAAAATCTGCTCTCTGCTTGAGGCTGGTGTGCACGTGGCTCCTCTTGCACACACCTCCTCTATACCTGTCCCAATGTTCTAGATCCCAGATGAAAAGATACACACACACACACACACACACACACACACACACACACACAACTTTTATATTTTAATATGCCTCAACTAGTTCAATGGCTAGGGTCTTCCAAACCTCCCTACAGCTAGCATACACTCCCCTGAGTTAACACTTAACTAAATTCATATTTTATCTTTGCTGTCCTAGACCCTTCTGTGCAGCCCTCTTGGGGCCACTTTCCTTTTGCACCTACATTTCAGCCATTTCTCCCTCCTGCTCCCTCCCAGCATGGTCTGTCCTAATCCCTGTCATGACACGGAATCCTTCTTCTCCCTCTTCTTCAGGTCTTGCCCAGGAATCCCAAAAGTCCCACCTCTGTCTCCCTGAGGCATTGGATTCTGGCAACTTTATTTCCTAATCAAAACCAATCTGGGGAACAGGGACCTACAGCTTCCCTGCAGACATGGGAATTCCCATGTAACTTGGGAATTCATTAAATCAAATCCCCAACAACTTCAAAAAACTGAATTTTCTAATTTGTTCCAGACTTTACCGAAATACTGTAAATAAGTATGCTGTCTTTAGGGCAGAGCCAACCTTAAAACAATAAACTGTGACTCACTGATTCTTGCTGACTTCTGGAAAAGTGATAATTGTACCTTTTGTTTCTCTCTGCCCGTTGCCTCCTTTCCTGGCTTATTCAGAGGTCTTTTGCACCCTGACATCATGTGACACTCTCCTACTATAGCTACAGTAGTCTCCTTAAGCTTCTGGCACTGCAAGATTAATCTGGTTGGAGAAACAGGATGGAAATAGGAATTGATTCTTTAACATTTATTCTCAGCAGTAGGAAATTAATTATTGAGTTGCTGTTGAGAGAGCACCATGTCTGAATTACCGAGTCAACTCTGAGGTCTGAGTCATCCTAATAGGTGTAAAAAGACTTAAGTCACAGCACATTTGGAATGAGTCAGGTCGTCCTTCTTCGGTTTTTTTCTAGGCTTATTACCCTTCAGTTTTGAGTGTCAGTGGGCTCTGCAGGAGTCCCAAGACAGGCTCAGGAAGAGGCAGCTGGAACAGACACACAAGTCAGGATGTGTGTCCTGAACTATCTATGTTCATAGATATATGTGCTTAGTAAGGGACTCCAACACCACTGATCAAATTATTTTCTTTCTACTTCATGAAATGTATGTCTCTCAAAAGAAAAAGGACTGTCTGTCCCAGGAAGTATCAGCCATGTACAAGCAGACACTGGTATAAATGCAGATTATTTCCTTCTGTTTCAGAGCCTTGAAGACGAGAACCACGTGGGCTGGTGGCGCTTCCTGATGTGACCTATGACACAGAAGACAGAAGCAAACCTCCCTAAGATTCAAATAAATGTCAAGGGAGATGGCACAGGACACGGTATATTTTTCTAGTGGGGGATGGCTTCCTTTAACACCAGAATTTCTTATCAAAACAAAAAACAGACTAGGCCTGCTCTGCCTTCCTGTTCCCCAAGTGACCCTTCCCTCCCTTCCGTGAAGGCCTTTAGAAGTGATGGTGCTCTGTGTTACTCTGGCTTCAGTTTTGACTCTTCCCAAGAGTTCCAGCCATGTACCGAAACCTAACAAAATGCTCCTGTGGAGGAACCACGCCCCCTGGGGAAGTAACTACGCCCATAAAGGTACTTTTTCACTTGTCATCCCCCCCCCCCACACACACACACACCTCACTTACTCTGGTTTCATAAAACCAACAAATAAACTTTAAACTCTTAACTCTGAGACATCAGGAAATTCTCGAACATCATAATTATTACTAACCATTATTAAGTTGGGTCTGGAGAGATGACTCAGTGGTTAAGAGCACTGGCTGCTCTTCCAAAGGACCCAAGTTTGATTCCCAGCACCCTCATGGCAACAACTCACAATCACCTGTAACTCCAGTTCCAGGGGATCTGAGGCCCGCTTGTGGCCTTCCCAGGTACATATATATGGAGACAAAACACCCGCATGCATAAAAATAAAGTTAAAAATCATTAAATTATTAGTTTAAGTGATTATTAAACCACTAATGCACACATTCATTACTTTTCTCACCACTGAGATAAAGTACCGGACAAAAGCAACTCAGGGAGGGGGGATTACCTTGACTCACGAGTTGATGATGCGGTCAATCGTGGTGTGAAAGGAACAGTTTCAGGGCTGAGAAGCAGCTGGTCACACTGTCCTTCAGTCAGGGGCAGAGGAGGATGGATGCCGGACTCTGTTTGCCTCTTCTTTTGGTTCAATTAGCCCAGTCTAGAAAGTCAGATGTGTTCAGATGCTTCTCTGTCCTAGTCAGGGTTTCTGCTGCTGTGATGATGCACTAAGCCTAAGACAACTTTGGAGAAAAGGGTTCATCTGGCTCGCACTTCCACACCACTGTTTATCACTGAAGGAAGTCAGGACAGGAACTCAAACAGGGCAGGAACCTGGAAGCAGAAGCTGATGCTGGGGCCATGGAGGGGTGCTGCTTACTGGCTTGCTCCTCATGGTGTGCTAAGTCTGCTTTCTTATAGGATCCAGGACGCCCTTCTTATAGGATGACACCACCCACAGTGGGTTGGGCTCTGCACCATCAATCACTACTTAAGAAAAAACCCTGAAGCTGGACCTTCTGGAGGCCTTTTCTTAATTGAGGTTTCCCCCGCTCAGGTGGTTTTAACTTGCATCAAGTTGGCATAAAACTATCTAGCACAGTCTCTTAGGTGATTTTATGGCCTATTAACTTACAATCAAAAGCAACCGTCAGAGAGCACAGTGCCAACCAAAACTGCTAAAATGAATTTTAACAGGAATAATGATGTAACGTCCACATATGATAGAGATCCAGCTCCATGGTACCTTACATGAAAAATAAAAACAAAACAAAATAAAAACCATATCTAGAGCTATTACTACTGGTCTTGATGTAAATAAACTGTATGAGTGAATGGGATACAATCTGTATGTTAGGCTGCACGGTAGAAACACAGCACTGGAGGGAAGGGAGATTTCCCTGATTAAATCCATGGCTGTTTAAGGATCTGCATTTTACAAGGCACTCTGGGAAGCGATAAAAGGTCTTAATGCAATATTTTTAAAAATGTACAGCTACTGGAGATGCTTATCTTATAAAGGACGTGACCACAGGCAGATGTGACATCCGTCTCCACTGGCAGACTCTTCTAGGCTGACACATGGAAAGAGTTGAGCCACTTGGTTTTACTTCAGAGAACAGAGCTGCAGACTTGGGTAGGGAGGCAGGGGGCTTTTATTTAAAGCAAAGAGTTTTCTAATCATTAAAAAAAAAACCCAACTATACAATTAACTACTCCAATGGAGCAGAGATCA
This sequence comes from Mus musculus, assembly GCF_000001635.26. Classification (NCBI taxonomy): domain Eukaryota; kingdom Metazoa; phylum Chordata; class Mammalia; order Rodentia; family Muridae; genus Mus; species Mus musculus. Next base: position 36,780,509 of record NC_000069.6, read on the forward strand.
CCCATTACTGGAAAAGATTCAACAGAGATCCTTCAAACGCAAGTTAAGGATCACAGACACGGAGTTTCCCATTCATGCCAACTGAAGGAACACAGTTCTCATCCAGCTGCAGCTGCAATTCTGAAGCCTAGCTACAGAGCCAGTAACATCCGAGGTTACACAGACCCCACACAGGTTCAATAGCACAAGCCAGCCCAGCTAAACACTTGCAGACCTGAGAAAAGTTCCATTACCTCTCCACATGGATTTCCTTGTCTGTAGAATGGGGGCACTCGGCGTGTTCTTAATATCAGTCTCGTTATTTAACATCTGTATACCAGAGGGATGCCTGGTGTGGAGCTGTGTGTCATCAGAGCAGTCATGAGAAAGAACAGAGGTTCTAAGGACAGCACCCCACACGCCTGGAGGAGTGTCCTTCATCCACTCCCACACTGATGTTGAGAATTCTCCCTGCTTCTTATTCGGCTTCCACAGCTCCACTAATGTAACTCAGTTGCCTCTGGGTCAAATTGTAAAATATCTACTATTTTCTTGTCTAATGACGTTAAACGTCAGCTCCTGACAGAATAAGAGCTGCAGGAAGCCATAAATGTCTCTACAGGTAACTGGGTCTTACGATTGCTGCCGGGACACTTGGCTGTCAGTTGCCCTGTTCAGAACACATACTCCTTGAATTTGAACAACACTGTTCAGAGCCAGAGGTGGTGGACGACTCCAAGGAGACAGTACTATCCAGACACAATAAGACTGATGCACATAAGAACTCACAGTGAGAGTATGTGCAAGGCCTGTGCTAATCCAAGCCAGACAAAATCCCAGTACACAGAAGGGGAAGTGGGTGCAAGGTCCCACCCCTAACCAGGAAGCCATTTGCAGGCGATACCTGCTGGAAGTCACTTTTCTCCAATGGAGTGACACTTGGTGTATCAGCCTCATGCTCAGAATAGCTGATCGATACAAAGTAGGTGCCATGCTTTGGGGGAAGTTTATTTTGGCTATGGTTTGGTGGCTTTTGTCTTCGAGGGCTTTGTTTTATTTTGTTCCCTTTTTTTGTTTGTTTGTTTGCTTGTTTTGAGAGAAAGTGGGAAAGAGAGAACATGAGGTCGGGTGGATAGGGAGGAGGCGAGGACTTGGAAGGACTGGGAAGGGGGAAGAATATGACCAATGTATGTTGCATATAAAGTTTTAAAAATATCTTTAAAGTATCTTTTATACCTGGCTGAAATTCTATAAAACTGTAGGCTATGGATAAAGCCCCCTTCTGCCCTTTGTTTACCATAAGTGATGGCTATTTTAAAATAGTAATGTACTTATAAATGGTTAAATAAATCTGTCTGTTCAGCAACCATGAACCAATTCCTCTCAGAGCCAATTAAGGGGCATTTTTAATGTTTAGAGACCTCGCTGACATTTCCTATCCATCTAAACTCCCATCTCTTTGTTAGGATGGTGGTTCTCTTTTAAGGTATATATTTTGTTATGAATTATTCTACTTCATTATTCTACTAAATCAATAATACTTAAAAGCTGTATAAGTCCTGCAATGTCTGTCCTACACTGCTGATTCACGGTGCAATCTCTGTAGCCCTGTCATCTTTCTTAATGAGGTAAAAATATTGACAAGTCATTTGGTCTTTATTGGCAAATGCTCCTATATCCTTGACTGATGAGCAGAAGATGCTAAATCAAGAACTGCTGAAGTGAAGCGGTCCTGTGATGGACCCAGTTGGCAGTAAATACAGAGAGGTTGTACAGAGATGGTGTAGGAGCTTCCTGAGATATTTGTAAGAGAACTAGTGCCGTCATCTCTTTACAAGGGACTACTTGGGGAGACAGGTCAGTTCCTAAGGTTTTCACCATGCAAGACTGACAGGACCTGAGTTCAGCTGCAACACAAAAAAGCTGAGTGTGGTGACACAAGCCTGTGTCATCTCAGAGCTGGGAGGTGGACACAGAAGGATCCCCAAATTCTCCCGAGCACCTGGCCTCATCAGGTATGTGAACTCTAGGTCAGTGAGAACCCTACCTGTAAAAGTAAATAAGGTAGGGCCGGGCAGTGGTGGTGCACGCCTTTAATCCCAGCACTTGGGAGGCAGAGGCAGGCAGATCTCTGTGAGTCTGAAGCCAGCCTGGTCCACAGAGGGAGTTCCAGGACAGCTGGAGTTACACTGAGAAACCCTGTTTTGAAAAACCATTAGAAAGAAAAAAAATATGTAGAGCTACAGAGGAAGGCACTTGACTTGAGCACCTGGCTTCAATAGTTAAGCATACACACATGCACATACATACATGAACACATGCACATACACCACATGCACATGCTTGGACACATATACACATGAAACACACACACACACACACACACACACACACACACACACACACTAATCCTAAAGCAAACAAATCAAACAGAGGCTGTCATCTGACACCAACATCGCATTACACCAGTGTTATTACTGGCTTTACCACTTAGATTTTCAGAATTTAAAAAGAATATACAGTGTGTACATTTCATTTAGACTACATACCCTTTATGTGTATGTATAAATATGTATTTGTACATGTTTTAATACATAAGCTGTGATGGTGGAATTGAACACAGGATCTTGTGCACATGGCATGGTGAATGCACTCCACACTGAGCCACATCCTCAGAATGAGGAATATACATTGAGGCAAGAGTAGATGTAGGACAAATGACCTGCTGGAGATGGACAGCCAGACCTCTGGAGCACTCTTTCTTGAGAAGTCGAAGAGACATCAGCCTTTGCTGATCTCTGATCAGCACTGCTGCCACAGCCAATTTCAAGTTGGACCATGATATTATAAATGAGCTAGGAATGTGCGTACTGTTGCCCCCTGGGGAGCTGATAGAAATGAGTGTCTAAGCCATTGAGTGTTGTTCTAGACTCCACCAGATGATATTAGGCCTATTATCTGATGTAGGTGAGGCAGATATACTTTTCTCTTGTGTGTGCCAGGGACTGTGAGGTGCCAAGCACTCTCCCTCTGAGCTGCATCTAGACTGTGAAATCACACGTCTAAGAAACGTTCTCACATATGGTGTGATATTTAAACATATGATCCCTATATAGGATTAATGCCAGGCTGAGAAGTGCTATGGAGTAAGGCAGCCCATAGGCAGGTCCTAGCCTGGGTGACCACTAGCGTTGTAATCAGTTACCCTACTGTTTGTTAGCCCTAGTGATTGTGAGGAGCTTAGCACAGCACCCAAGGATGATCAAGACAGCACACAAGGGCATGAAGGACTCAGCACAATGCCCAAGGATGTGAGAGACTAGCAGGGCACACAGGATATGGGTGCTTAGCACCGTGCACAAGGATGTTAAGGACTTATGTAGCACACGACATACAGAGTGCTTTTTGGGTCTCCCAAAGTTCTTTGGTTTCTAGGTCAAACTAGAACATAGATGGGGGAAACAGAATCACTGTTGCCTTGGCATATGAGGTAGGAGAGTGTTGAATTGCTTGCAGCCCTTTTAGCCAGGAGCCCATGCACTCATGTCCCTCATTAGGGCTAAATACTCTCTCCATGGGACTCTTCCAGAAGCAGGCATTGTCTTTATCTCTTCACTGGCAGAGGCTTCCTTCTCCACCTCACCCAACACATGTGGGTTCACACACTTAGCAGTGAAAATACAATGGAATGAAAACTATCATCTTTCCCTTTCATGCTGGGCATTGAACTCACAGATTCTCAGTGAACTCATCCGCTCTGAGCCACTGAAGTGAAGGATACCACTTCAGCTAATAGCATAAAACTCTATTATTCCATGAATATTAATATTCTCTCAACACATATATTACCTATGATAAATGTTTGAAAGTGAAATGTTTCAGTAGCTTCAAAAGCAAGCTGCATACATACTCTGGAATATGAAAAAGAAATGCAATAAAGAATCATAAAATTATTTAGACACAAAGAATTACACACATTCATAACTAACTAGGATGGAGTATGACCAAAATAAGATGAAAACTACCTCTCCTCTCCAAAAGGAATCTTTAGTAAATAATGGAAGAGAACTATTAAAATATAAATGTGAAAACTGTAAATATTGAAGAGAAACCAGCAGGCAGAGGACAGTCTCCCCAAACCCCTTTCCGAATGAGAATCTTCAATGCCATCTGTGAATTTGTCTTTGTGCTACGTCTATGTAAGGCCTCTGTATGGTTCTAAATATATTCAAAACTCAGAAGCAAAACCTTTCTAAAAATGGTTTTTGCCTCAGAAAACTGGTACAGCGTTGTCTAAAGCTCTCCAGCAATATTACTATAATAGATCTCGCTTCCGGCCGCGAGGACAGGAGAGGAGTGCAGATGCCAAGGCCCAGGGTGACGCTCAGTGGCCTCTCCAGGGCTGGGAGTACAAGCAGAGTATGATCTACTTTATGTTGGCTGTCACAGTCTCAGTTGCTGCCTCTTAAATCCCCAGTAGCTCACCCTGTCACTATCAATCTACTCCGGTCCAGCACAGTGCTGCTGACTGACCATGCTGCCCAGAATAGCCTTTAGGAACCCAAGGATAGACAAAGTAGCATTACTGTACTTAGACTAAGAATAGTATTAAACAAAAATTAAGGGAACAAAGGAGTCCATTCAATGAAATGCAAGCATGTTGGGCAGACCTAGGAACCTATGAGACAGAGTGACCCCTGACTATCACTGGTAAGAGGCTAAGACCTGGACATATCCACTTTACATCCTGTCCCCTGGGAGTCCGAAATTTTCAGGGTCAACCTCATCTTGAGAGAGGTGGGCTTCGGTAGGAAATTGCACTGCCAAGGATGCTCCTCTTCTCTAGTGCTCCCCTTCTCTCGTGCTCCCCTTCTCTCGTGCTCCCCTTCTCTAGTGCTCCCCTTCTCTCGTGCTCCCCTCCTCTCGTGCTCCCCTTCTTTAGTGCTCCCCTTCTCTAGTGCTCCCCTTCTCTAATGTTCCCCTTCTCTAGTGCTCCTCTTCTCTAGTGCTCCCCTTCTCTCGTGCTCCCCTTCTCTAGTGCTCCCCTTCTCTCGTGCTCCCCTTCTCTAGTGCTCCTCTTCTCTAGTGCTCCCCTTCTCTAGTGCTCCCAGGCTCCACACATGTGTTTTACCATTGTGAAAAGTAGTGCTCGGTTAAGGAATATGAATTTACAGATGTCTTCTTGGTTGTTTTCCCTAAAGCTCCTAGTGACTAAACCCACTGTTACTTGGCAGAAGCAATCGCACTTCTCACCTAAATTTATGGCATTTGTTAAAGGAAGGACAAGGCTCAGAGGAGCACCCATGGAAGTTCCACCACAACCTTGACCAGTCCTCCTCACTTTGGCTTATAGTATATTTTCTCCTCTTGTCCACAAATAAGCCCCACCCAAGACTGCATATGTGCTCTCTCTCTCTCTCTCTCTCTCTCTCTCTCTCTCTCTCTCTCTCTCTCTCTCTCTCTCTCTCTCTCTCTCTCTCTCTCTCTCATCTATTTGTATACATCTCTGGGAGGGTAGGAGCACGTGTCTGTGGTGCCTGTGCCTGAGTACAGAGGGCAGAAGAGGGTGTCTGATGGACTCCCTTATATTCTTCTCCTACTTTTCTTTGAGGCAGAGTCTCCTGCTGAACCTGAGGCTGCTGTTATCTCAGTTTTCCTGGAAGCTATCAAGGCCAGGGATCTTTCTCTTCCTGTGCCTCCTGAACACTTGGAGCTAAGGTTACAAGCATGTGTGGGATGTTCAGCGTGGGTGCTGGGATCTGAACCCGTCTTCATGATTACACAGCAAGCACTAGTAACCCCCTGCACCATCTTTTCTGTTCCTCTCAATCCTTTTATATTGGTTACAAAGCAGGTAGAAGGCCAGGGGGCTGGGAGCAGTTCACAGCTTTGAAAGCCATAGGAAGAAATTTGGGGGTTGTTTTGTTGTCTCGTTTTTCCCATCAGTCCCTGCGTATCAACCCATGAATGTTCAAGGTACCCAAGTTACAGGGCAACTAAGCTTCACGACTTTTGCTTTCTCCAAAGTTTTAAACCAGGGCAAGGCCAACTATGGGCTGACTTTACAATTTAAAAGCCAGTAGAACCTTTTCTTATTCCCTCCTGCCACGTGGCTACTTTATATGGCCAACAATGGCAGACAAGCATTCGTGAATGTTGAAATGTCAAAAGAGAAGACACTAAAGAAAGATCCTGATCCTCTTTAGGAGAGTGGCCCGTGAGCGTCAGGCATTTACTGTTCAGCTGTTGAGACTGTCATTAAACTTTATGGACCATAAGCCCCACAGAAACAAGGAGAGGGAACAGCTGTGCTATTACATGTCACAACTGAGGCTATGTCACCTGCCTTGTAGCTGGTTTTAACACTCACCCCACCTCTCCATTAGCCAACTGTTTAATATTGGTTAGGAAGTCCCTAACTCATTTTCATTCAAAACTCCGTATCTCTATACTCAAAAAGAGAGAAGATTATGTCTGAGGGACTGAGGGATCCTGTTCCCTGGGGGACTGTGAATCAGCACATTTCTCTCTCTCTCTCTCTCTCTCTCTCTCTCTCTCTCTCTCTCTCTTGAGTCCTTGCTGAATAAACAAGATGGTGATTATCTTGGTTTCACAGAGAAGGACAAGATTTCCCAGAAAGGTTTAGTAACCTTCTCAAGGCCACACAGCTCTAGAGAGATGCTTGGTTGCCAAGGGATGAGACTGAAGTAATAAGCGCAGGTCTCTTTCATGCTTCCCTACCACCCTCCAGCTTTAGAATAGTACAATTATGGCCAGGCAGTGGTGGCGCATGCCTTTAATCCCAGCACTTAGGAGGCAGAAGCAGGTGGATTTCTAAGTTTGGGGCTAACCTGGTCTACAGAGTGAGTTCCAGGACAGCCAGGGCTACACAGACAAACTTTGTCTCGAAAAAAACCAAACTAACAAACAAAAATAGTACAATTTTAAAAATGTGAACAAACTTTGCAAAGTAGGGTGGAAGGTGTGGTGACCACGGGGACCTCTTTCTGTCATACACTCTGTATTGACTCTTCACTTAAGAAAATTGGGCATAGGAGAGTGATCTGTGGCCTCCAGGGACATTTATAGATCTTCTCTAGTTTCTCTTATGATGTAATCTGAGTCCAGCAATTATTGACCACTTTACGAATCCTCATGAGGTATAAATGGATGGTGTGTTTGCTAGGTATGGCTAAATGACATTTCTTGCTTTCTTTTTAAAGTGCAGAAACACTATGAAGACTAGTTAATCTAATGTAATATGCCTTTTAAAATGGTTGGAACATAAGCCCTTAACTACAATCTAAAGATAAATATTCCTCATAATAAAATAACATCTTTACGGTCAAAGTCAAAATCAGGGGTCTTTCTCTATTGTTGTTGACCTTATTTCTTAGATTTATTTTTTTGATACACACACACACACACACACACACACACACACACGTAAGTGCCTGCATACATCATGCATGAATGTGTACCAAGTGCATGCCATGCCTGATGAGGCCAGAAGAGGGCATCAAATCCCCTGGAACTAGAGTTACTTCTGTATGTGAGCCACCTGATGTGGGTGCTAGGAACTGAACTCTGGTTGTCTGGAGTAGCAGCAAGTTCCCTTAGCCACTGAGTCATCTCTCCAGCTTCTTCATCTTATTTTTTGAGACAAGGTCTCTCTCTCACTGAACCTGGAGGTCCTTGATTCAGGCAGCCTTGCTAGCCAGTGTGGCTGAGGAGTCCCCAGCTCCAGCACTGGGATTCCTAGAGCATGCTGCTGTGCTTGGCTTTAAGGTGAGTTCCAAGGATAGGAACTCTGTTCCTCATTTTTGTGGGACAGATACTTCACAATGGGCCATCTCCCCAGCCCCCTGATTATTTTTCTAACTGATAAGTATTTATCGATTCGATACTCTGAAGGGCCGGACACTCCTTAAAGAAATGATGGATCAGATAATAAACAGGCACTGAAGCCAGCACACCAAAAGTGTAACTGTATTCTGAGCAACACAGAAGTAAATTCAAATGTGTCAGGCACTACTGAGCAATGGAATAAAAATGAGGGAAGCTGAGCGCAGTGCGGTCAGGGTAGAAGATTCCGTTTCAGAAGGTCACTCCGAAAAGGCCTCACTATCAAGATGTCCAAGCAAAGTTCCAGAGGCCATGTGGTTGCAGGTGGTCAGAGAGTGAGCGCTAAGCTGAGAGGCTAGCCTGTACTAAGGCTCTGCACCTTCTATCCAATGTGCACATGGTATAGCAGGAAGGTCTGGATGCTTCCAGAGGTAAGTGGCCCAGAGGCAGCTCTGTGTAATCTCTGTGGGCCAGAACAGAGGATCTGGGAAGGCATTCTAAGTAAGAGGGAGCTTAGGAACTCAGAGAGGAAGCATGTGGCATTAGCTAACTTACTTTATGCAAGGGCAACTATGACTACTATGGTGTGACCTGACCTCAGAGCAGTAGTTTCCAACCTTCCTCATGCGAGACCTTTAACATAGTTCTTCATTTGGTGGCGATCCCCAACCATAACATTTTGCTACTGTTATGAATCATAATGTAAACAGCAGATTTGCAGGATATCTGATATATGACCCCTGTGGAAAGGTTGCACCACTCTGAGACCCATAGGTTGAGAACCTCCAGCTAGAGCCACCAAGACTGCAGCTGAGGAATCCATGGCAACAGTCTCTATCAGAGAGGATGCTTGCTGGGATGTGGATGGTAAAGCGATGAGAGAAGCAATTCCTGAGGGCAAAAAGTCGGTGAGTTTGAGAGTAAATGTGATGAGACAGTCTCCAGAGGCTCCTTGCAGCTTTTGGTAGATGCAATCAAAATGGCACAATAAACAAAAGCTTATTGCCTTAAATTGAAAAATAGAACCCATGTTTTCCACCCCTCTGTTCAGATACTTTTGGTTATAATAACTCCCCTTATGATCAGATGGACCTATAAGTTCTGTTCTACCTACAAACCCCGAGAGCCAGAAAGTGAGTTCAGTGTTGCTGTGAATCTGTCGCTGAAGAGGCCCTTCCAGAAGCTGTGAAGATTATCAGTATTGATTGTCAAGTTGACTCATCCAGTAATCAAGTCTCTGGGCATTGCTGTGAGGGATGATCTCATAGGCTAACTTAACTGAGAGGGAAAGGCCCACCTTTACTGTGGGAGCCAGCTATCCCGAGCTTTTGTCCCCGCTGGCAAGAACAAACTCAGGACAACCGGAATCTTCTGCGGCAAAAAGCTTTATTGCTTACTTCTCAGGAGGAAGACCCCGAACCCAGAAAATGGTGCTGCTTATATAGCCTGTAGCGTGACGTTTCAGCACCTGATGTGGCGTGACAGCTCCTGATTCGTTGCTCGCCCATCACCCCATTACTACGCTGCGAGATGGGCAGTGACTAGGCGTGAGTTCACTCTTGCACTTGTGCATAAGGCTTGTTTACTAGTTAGGCACAGTGGAAGCCAGCGCCATCTTATAATGTCGATTGCTCATGGCACGCCTCTCCACAGCCAGCTGTCTAGGAGCTGGGGTCCTGGGCTGAATAAAAAAAAAAAAAAGAAAGAAAGAAAGAAAAGCTGAGAACCAGCAATCATCTGCTTCTGCTTCCTGATTACGGACACAGGATGAGCTGCTGCCTCACATTCCTATAGCGTGACCTTCCATCCATAACAAAGTACCCCCTCAAAGTGTGAGCAGAAATACATCCTACTGCTTTGGTCAGGCATTGTAGCAACAGAAGAGTGACTGAAGCAGAAGCCCACAACCACATTCACTCACAGTTCACTTCAGAGTTTGACCTTGAACTGTGAGGGATAAAGTTACGTTTCAAGTTTAAATTACTGTGCTTAAAAGATCCATAAAAGAAAAATGTCTCTAGCTTGTCAGACCTACTAGCCAAGGGCGGATAACTTCCTGGAGTGCTGGAGGCTGTTCATGTAAGATAACAAGCCATGTGTTTGGAGGTCCGTAAACAAGGTGCCCCAAATGCCCAGGATGTGCTTGACAACATATAGGAGGTAGGTCCAAGGGCAGGAAACACTTCAGGGTGCATCCTTCCCAACAGGATGAAGACTGGAAGTATGTAGCCTTATGGATTTTGCCTATTTTCTAGTACCATAAGCACTAGTCAGTAGGGGCGAAGGCTCTAGTTAGGCTCTGGCTTCACTCCTCTGTGTTCAGTGAGATATGTAGGTGCTGTCTCCTGCAATAGGGCCTTACCATCAGTGTGGGGAGAGCAGCCAATAGCCTTGGAAATAGCCTGAATTTTCTGGGGTTTTGCACAGGGCCCCTTAGACCAACAACTCAGCGGTAACACATCCCTTGCACTGTAAGTTTTACTTGGTGTCTTAGGATGTCTAGTTGGAGCTTTCTGTTTCCCGTTATTTGGTGACTATCTTGATTTCTTTCTTTTATGTATATATTTAAGAAGCTTCTATTGTAGTAGGTTTTCATATGACCCCCTTGGCTGACCCTCAGAGTTTAGATGTTCCTCCTTGTATTCCCTCCCTTATCCTCCCATTCCAGTATCCCCACTGTGTCTCCATAACTACAAATCCTATTCCTTCTTCCCTGGGAGATCCTCCCCTAGTCCCTAGACCTTTACTCTGGTGTCCTGTTGAGAAGGACTTTTCCTGGGCCAATGAGTTCAAGGTTATTCCTTATTTTCTTTCCTATCAGATTTGATGTATCTGGGCTTCTGCTAAGGTCCTTGATCCACTTGGAGTTGGGTTTTGTGCAGGGTGATAAATACAGATCTATTTGGATTCTTCTACATGCAGACATACAGTTTGACCATCCACTTGTTGAAGATGCTGCCTTTTCCCCAGTTCATATCTCTGGCTTTTTTTTTTTTTAAGTCAAAAGCCAGGTGTCCACACATGTGTGGATTTAAGTCAGAGTTTTCAATTAATTTTCACTGATTAATGTGTCTGTTTTTATGCCAGTACCATGCTGCTTCTGTGACTATAGCTCTGTGATATAATTTGAAGTCAGGGATGGAAATACCTCCAGGAGTCCCTTTATTTTTCAGGATTGTTTTAGCTATCCTGTTTTTGTTTTTGTGTGTTTCCATATGAAGCTGAAAATTATTCTCTCAACTTCAGCGAAGAATTGTGCTGTAATTTTGATGGGGATTTTATTGAATCTGTAGATTGTTAAGCCCCTCTTTTTAAAAAGCTTTTCATTATTTTTTATATAGTATATTTTTATCATATTTCTTTTCCTACTCCTTCCAGATATTCTTTCCATATCCTTACCCACCCAATGTTTTCATTCTCTCTCTCTCTCTCTCTCTCTCTCTCTCTCTCTCTCTCTCTCTCTCTCTCAGAATGAAAATTAAAAACAAAACATTGTAAAAACTGCACAATGAAACATGGAGTCTGTTTGCACTGGCAGACTCCTCCTGGGTGTGGGGCCTACCTTGGAGTGTTGTTAATACCCAGTGAGACCCCATTGGAGAAGACTAAGTTTTTCTTTCCCAGCAGTTATCAATTTCAAATAGCTTCTTGATTAAGCATGGGGCTTTGTGTCCACTCCCACTTCTTGGTGCCGGTATTCTCTGGTTTGAACCTGTGCGGGTTTTGTGCATGCTGCCAGCATGTCTGTGAGTTCATATTTGGGTCAGTCTTGTGTCTATAAGACACTATTTCCTTGGCGTTATCCACCACCTCTGGCTTTTACAATATTTTCATCTCATTTTCTACATAGATCCTTGAGCCTTGAAGGGAGGTATTTGATAAAGGTATCCCATCTCTATTTGGGCCTGAGTGCTCCAAAGTCCCTCACTCTCTGCTCATTGTCAAGTCGTGGGTCTCTGTGTTAATTACCATCTACTGCAAGAAGAAGTTTCCGTGATGAAGGCTGAGCAATGCTCTTATCTGTGAATAGAGAAATATGTCATTAGGAGTCATTGTATTGCTATGTTCTTTTAGCATAATAATAGCACTAGGTTTTTTCCCTGTAGGACCATTTCCTATCTAGTGTCAGGTTCTTGCTTCTCCAACATTGTCCGGTATGGGGTCCATCTCATGGACTGTGTGTTAAAGGTGATGAGAAGCGATTGGCTGCTGCTGCACCATGTGTGCCACACTGCGCCAGTGCGCGGGCAAGTGGGTATCTGTGGTAGGTTGCAGGGTTTGTAGCTGGGAGGTGCTGTATTACTTTTCTTCTCCAGTACTGTGCAAAGTACCTCCCGACATCATGAATGCTGGCGACAAGGAGGGCGAAGTGTCAGCTAGGCACCAGCCTAATTTCTCCATGTCCAGTGACATGTTAGTTGTGTCTTCAGCAATAGATCATTACCACGAGGCTATGGAGAGTAACCAATAGCCTTTGCAACAGCACGTGATGTTTGGGGAGGATCTGTGGGACTTCTTTGGCCAATGACTTGATGAGATGCAACCCATTCCTGGTGCTGCTTGGTGGCATAGGATGTTTACTCCCACACTATGGCAACTCCATTTAAATCCCTTTCCTATATGCATACACTTAGGAAGCTTCTGTTGCAGTAGGTTTCCATGTGGCTCTGCGGAGGACTTTACTGTGTCCTGTCCTTCCCATATGCTCTCCTTTACTCTACCCTACAATTCCCCTGCCTATCTAATCTGCTTATTCTAACTTCTCCTTTATATCTTTACAACATTATATTTTATTTCTCCTCCTTTGGAAGATCTCCTCCTTCCCCCTGGTCCCTTATTATCTACCTAACCTCTGTGGTCATTTGAAATTGAAACACATATCTAAAGCTTAGAAAATAACATCCATATATAAGAGAAAACATGCAATATTTTTATCTCATAATTTAATTTTCCCTAACAACTAAATAATACACCGTTGTACAGTTGTAGCACATATTCATTAGCCATGCATAGCATATAGGCATCTAGGCTGTTTCTGGATTCTGACTATTATGATTGAAACTGCAATGAACATGGATGAGCAATTATCTGTGTAGTAAGATACTGAGTTCATTGGGTATATGCCCAAGAGTAGTATAGCAGAATCTTGTGGCGGATCTGTTTTCAGTGGGGTCTTTGAAGAACCCCACACAGATTTCTGTAGCGTCTGTACCAGTCTGCATTCCACCAGAAATGAATAGTTTCCCCCTTTCTGCGCAGCCTCTCTAGCACGAGCTATTGCTTGTTTTATTGATCTTGGTCATTCTGACAGAGGCAAAATATAATTTAAAGTAGTTTTAACTTACTTTGCCCAGAAACTAAGGATGTTGAACATTTTAAAAGTGTTTTTTAAAAGTCATTTGTGTGTGTGTGTGTATGTTTTTTTTGAGAATTCTCTATAACCAACAGTTTTAAAAATTGAGTTATTTGTTTTCTTGATTTTTTTGTTCTTTATATAGTCTAGATATTAACCTTTTATTCGATGTATAATTGGTAAAGACTTGTCACTATTTTGTAGGTGCTGTTTTGCTTGAATGCTGTTGTCTTTTGCTGAGCAGAAGTGTTTTTATATTCATGAGATTCCATTCATCAACTGTTGGTCTTAATGCCTGTGCCCTGGGTGTTCCGTTCAAGTTTTCCTGTAACAATGAGTTTGGCCCTCATCTCCTATCAGACTCAGGGTATCTGATCTTACATTGAGGTCCTTGATCCTCCTGGAGTTGAGTTTTGTGCAAGGTGGTGAGTACTTACACTCTTTTTCATGTAGTCATCCTGTCTTTTGCCCCTCTTACTTATAACCATCTCTCTTACTAACGTCTTTGCTCACACTGCTTCTCCCACCTCAACTATCCCTCCTTCTCTTGGTGTTCTTCTCTCTAAGGAGTATATCCTAATTGTCACAGGGAGATTCTGTGAATGATAGAGTTTTGAGTCTTTGTATGTCTGCAAATATAATTATTCCCACTTTGGGTGTAATTCAATGCAATTTTACAGATGTCAATGCCATCTTCCTTATACTCATTTTTGCTTATATATGATTTCATGCCTTTGCTGTACATGGGTATTTATGTACAAAATGAGCAATGTGTAATGTTTCATAGTAAAACATGTAATTATGAAACATATAAACACTAAAGTAAATATTAAGTTTTTAATAAAACTAGTAATTGTAAACAGCACCCAATACCTGTTCCAGTTTCTCCCCGTTTGTGGCATAAGCTGCTTCTCTCAAGGACTGAATTCTCATTTAGCTTCTAGCCTCTGATTATGACATTTTGTAGCTGTGTTTTAATAACAGTGTGACCAGCCAGTGCTTTCCCTTGCTTATGCTTTCTTGTCTGGCTTTTGTGCCTGGTTTTATGTTGGTTTCATAAAAACTTCCATTGTCTTCTTTCATCTAATGCTCCTGCCAAGAATCCTGTTACTCGTCATCCTCTGGCTGCTTTAAGAGTCACTCTCTGGGATTTGTTAGGATTTCTTCTTATTTCTTTGTGCTCCAAAACTCCATCATAGTTTATGTAAGAGCATTTTATTCAGAGTCATACTGTTTAGTGCTACTTTTAGAATCAAAAGGAAACCCTTACATGGCACTCAGGGGTTCATTTAGCCAGAGCACAGCCATCTTTCTTCCCCATCAGAACTTTTCTTCTCTTGCTGGCCCACTGCCTCCTTCCTCCATGCCTCTAGAATTCCACCTGGAGCAGACTCAAACATCTGAGCAGGGACACAGTTCAGGAAGCACCGGGCTCTGAGCAGATGGATGTCCCACCCAGTGTGTGTGTGTGTGTGGGGGGGGTCTCAACATTTTCCTTTTATGGGATACAGCATTTTCTTACCCTTTTCCTGCATGTTGGCAGAGAGTTTCTGGTCTTGATAAGTGATTTACTCATGGGTTGTGTGTATTTTGCTCTTATCAGTTGTTATTTAGTGGGCTTTAAAATGTGATCTAGGGTGGGGATGTAGCTCAGTTGGTAGAGGGCTTGTCTCACAGGCCCTAGGTTTGATTCCTAGCACCACTGGGTGTGGGGGCACATGTCTGTAAGCCCAGTGCTGGGCAGATAGGAACAGGAGTATCTGGAGCTCAAGGTCATCTTTGACTACAAAGAAAGTCACAAAGCAGCCTGGGCTACATGACACATCTTTCAAAAATGTGATGTCCAATTAATTCCTTCTTATTATAGACGCTCAATGTTCCTGACAAAGAAGTCGGACACCGGGGAGATATTTCCAGCAATTTTAATATAAAAAGCTGGATTGCATAAACTTAAACAATGCCGTAAGAAGCAGGAGGGGCGGCAGGAGGAACAGCAGGAATCATAGAAAGAGAGAAACACAGAATAAAATGGAACAAATTGTGTATGATCCGTAGCTCAAAAGATAAATGTAACCGGATTATTAAAAAAAAAATATTCCATCACTGCATGGAATAAATCTAGCTCCAAGCTGTTTACAAGAGGTATATTTTTAAAACATAATTCTGCAAGTTTGAAAATAGATATTTCAAGCTGTGGAGCCAGAAAATTACAATGATCTTTTATTGTTATTCCATCCTTGATTAAAATTAAGCTGGCACCAGAGGCTGCAGATCGCAAATGGCAATTTAATGGAGAACTCTAAGCATTTACCCACTTGGCTGCGATGAAAATGAGTGTCAAGTGCAAAGCTAGCCACTACATCCTGGGATATAAATAAACATAAAAACGGAAAATATTTACAGGAAACTCATTCTAAGGATACCAAGAAGATTGATGCTGGTCCTGGGCTTTTTTTTTTTTGGTCTGGTTTATGCTTATAGTATATTTTGTCAACATAAAATTGAAATTCTGTAAAAGTTTGTTCTACAACACAGAGTAAAGTGTTGTCTAGCCATGGCGAGCTGTTTATTTCAGTCACATCTACAATGTTTGAGTTGGGACTTGGGACGTGAGACCTAGAACAGTGTGCTAGAAAAGTAATAGTGATGTTTATCATAGAGAATCATATTTGTGGGATATATATATATATATATATGTATATATATACACACACACACACACACACACACACACACACACACACACACACACATACATATACAGGACCAGATCTTGCTATGTAGGGAAGACTGGACTTGAAGGCAGCTTTTCAAGTGTTGAAATTGAAGGTCTGCTAAAATAATTTTAAATTTAAAATTTTTCAAAATTATTACGGAGCTAAAGGGGTCTGCAACCCTATAGGTGGAACAACAATATGAACTAACCAGTACCCCCAGAGCTCATGTCTCTAGCTGCATATGTAGCAGAAGATGGCCTAGTTGGCCATAATTGGGAAGAGAGGCCCCTTGGTCTTGCAAACCTTATATGCCTCAGTACAGGGCCAAGAAGTGGGAGTGGGTGAGTAGGGGAGTGGGAGATGGAGGGTATGGGGAACTTTTAGGATAGCATTTGAAATGTAAAATAAGAAAATATCTAATAATAAAAATAAATAAAATTATTAAGGATTAATAGTTATATAAAAGACACTACTTTTCTTAATTTTGTATAAATTTTGTCTTGAGCTTTGGAATTTTCCTAAAATCTATCCTTCAGGCTTTCATATGGGCCTTGCTATTGTGCAGGCTGAGAGACCTAGTTCAGTGGTACTAATTTTCTCCGAGAGAGTTGCTGAAATCGGTGTGCTTAGAGCAAAAGCTGGACTGAGACAGCAATACAGAGAGATTTCATTATCTTGAAAGTTCACTGCGTTGTCCAAAGGTTACATTTCTAGACACAATATTCAACAGGAAAAAAAATCCCTGAACCAAATGCAGTTTCTGAGGTCTGCAGAGGGTGTCTGTGTGGGGCGGCTTCCTGGAGAGTGTGCCAGGGTGACAGTCCCAGAGTGGACAGGAAGGTTTGGTTTGGTATTTAGTTACAGTCCGGAAAGTGACAAGGCTAATCATTCATGGCCCCCAGCACCACCAGCAGGACTGGGCTTCTCCTGGCTGAGCTCTAAAATCTCTCTTTGTTCTTCCTACAGCAAGCTCACTTGGAAGAACACAATCATCTGCCAACTAAAACACCCAGCCCGGCATGGTGAGGCACGGGCTATCCCCACATTCGGGACGCTTACAAGTTCCAGGCTCGTTTGAGCTACATAGCAAAACCCTAGCAAAAATAAACGAATAAACTCTAAAATTAAATTAAAACTCTCTCTCTCTCTCTCTCTCTCTCTCTCTCTCTCTCTCTCTCTCTCTCTCTCTCTCTCTCTAGTGTATCTGATACAAACCCAAACCCATAGCCAACCACATCCTAAACAGAGAAAAACTCAGAGTAAACCCACTAAAAGCAAGGAAGATACAGGGCTGTCTACTGTCTCACTTTTGTTCCATGGCAAGAGCAGGAAATAAAAGAACCATAAATGGGAGAGGAGACAAAGTGTTGCTGTTTGCAGATGATACAATGCTACATATAAGAGACCCAAAAAAAAAAAAACCTCCACCAGGAAACTCCTAGACGTAATTAGTACTTAGCCAAAGTACAGAATAAAAATATAACACAAAACTTTGGTAGCTATTGAATATTCTAATGACAAAGACACGGAGAAGAGATCGAGTAAATAGTCTCATTCACAATACAAACAAACCTTGAAGTAACTCAAGCTTAGGAGGTGAAGAACCTCTACAATAAAAAAATTATAGCAGTCGGGGAAGACACTAGAAGATAAAAAGACCTCCCGTAGTCATAGTCGTGGGTTAACATTGTGAAAAGGACCATCCTACTAGAAAGCAATTTACAGACTCCATGAAACCTCCATGGAAATTTCCATGCCATTCTTTACAAAAAAAAAATTGGAAGAAACAACCATAAAACTCATATAGAAGCACAGGTGACTCTGGGAAGCCAAAGCAATCCTGAGCCAAAGGAACAACGCTGGAGGCATTGCCCAGCTCAATCTTACACTGTGCTACAGAGATAAAGCAATAAAACAGCGTGGACTGAGCAGGAAAGCCCCACCATAAATGGGGACTGTACTACCTCCTAGGTGGGGCTGGGAGCCTGGGCAGAATACAGTGAATAAGGACAAAGCTAATGTGCTAGCTCAGGCTCTCGTGCGTGCGTGCGTGCGTGCGTGTGCATGTTCTTCCTCCCCCTCGCTCCCTCTCCTCCCCCTCCTCCCTCTCCTCCCTCTCCTCCCTCTCCTCCCTCTCCTCCCTCTCCCCCTCCCCCTCCCCCTCCCCTCCCCCTCCCCCCTCCCCCTCACCCTATAGGTGCTAACTATCACAGAAAGGCAGGCAGGAAGGAATGTTAACCAGTATGAGCCTAGCAATCACCATTACACCAATGCATTCAGAAACCTAAAACGAAGCGTGGTGGTTTAGTAGAACACAATAGAAATTTGTGAAACTGGCCAAGGAGCTATAGGACATCTGAATGACAGAAACGGAAATGACAGTTTCTCCCTCTTACCCGATGGCACAAGCTTGGGTAGCTGCTCTGAGAACCAGACAGTTCCCATCCAGGACTGCTCCAGAGGGTAGACAAATGTCAACAGCCACACAGTTCATTTTATGAAACATTACTGACAAAAACAGTTCTCAGAGAAATAAAAAGCAAATATTGTTGATGAATACAGATACAAAATATGTAATATGTTAGTATCAATTTATGAAGTATTAAAAATAAGATTAGTGCTGTTTAAAAACTTAACAGGAGGGGTTTTCACTGGGACCCCCTAGAGATCTCGGAGCCTGTAGACCTCTATCAGGAGAGACTGTGAGTCTTTAGGTTCACTCAAAAGGAGCACACAAATGGTCTATTAAACTCAAACCCACTTATTAAATAAACTCTTACACAGGCAGAAACTACCTTTAACTTGGCAAAGCTCACACCTGGAATTCATACCATACTTAATTTTGAAATTGGTCATCAGAGTGAAGGCTTTGCCTCAGACAGAAATCCCAGAAACAGCTGGGCATGGTAACGTGTAGAATGGAGCTGAGGCAGGAGGATTAGGAGTTGAAGGCTAGATTGGGCTACATAGTGAAGCCCTGAACTAAAAAACAAAACAAAACAAAAAAAAAAAAAACAAATCAACAAACAAAACACTTAGTAATCATGATAAATAATATTGAACATAGTATTGTTTTAAAATCAATATGATACATAAAACCCAAGATGGCTTTAAAATATCAAAATTTTAGATAAAGCCATGTCCCAGGTAAGCATGCAGAAGCTTGAAACAAAAAGAGAACTCTGTGTTTCTGTTTAACAGCCTTGGGGAGGTGCTTTTTGGGGCATGTGTCTGTGTATGTGCATGTGTGCAAGCATGTATGGGCATACATGTTGTGGTACATGGGTATGTGCCCACAAGCATGTAAAGGTCTAAAGTTGCTAAGGGTGTCTTCTTTCATTACTCTCTACTTTATTTGTTGGGGAAAGGCCTGAGAAATTAATCCAGAGCTCACTGATTGGCTAGACCATCTAGCCAGCTTGCCCTAGGGATCCCTCATCTCTGCCTCCTGAGGGCTAGTATCGCAGGTGGGTGCCAGGACTGTCTGGAATTCAGATTCTGGTGTTCATGCTTGCTCCACAAACACCCTACCTGTTGATCCATCTCCCCAGCCCCTGGTGCAAACTACACATTTATCAAGGGATTAAAAAAAAACTTTGTAGGTTTATATACAAAGGGACATCTGTATTTACAATAAATTCACAAGCCCTATTTTAATAATTGGAAATGAACAGTCTGATTCTGAGCTTACTCATCTCATCTTTTCTATTCTATAGGCATGAGTTCTATGATAATATAACTGACTCTTTTCTATTTAAAAAAAAAAAACAAGATTTCATTATGGCTAGAGAAAGTAGCCAAGGAGCTAAAGGGATCTGCAACCCTATAGGTGGAACAACATTATGAGCTAACCAGTACCCCGGAGCTCTTGACTCTAGCTGCATATATATCAAAAGATGGCCTAGTCGGCCATCACTGGAAAGAGAGGCCCATTGGACTTGCAAACTTTATATGCCCCAGTACAGGGGAATACCAGGGCCAAAAAGGGGGAGTGGGTGGGCAGGGGAGTGGGGGTGGGTGGATATGGGGGACTTTTGGTATAGCATTGGAAATGTAAATGAGTTAAATACCTAATAAAAAATGGGAAAAAAAAAAGATTTCATTATGTTGTCTTGGCTAGTCTGGAAAAATCTCACTATTACAGAATTCATAGAGATCAACTGGTCCTGCCTCCTGGGTGCTGGGATCCCAGCTATGTGACACCATATCCAGCTAACTGTTATGTCTTTGGGAATTTGCTTTTCTGGTATTTCTTGGGAGTTTGGCTGTTGAGATCAACAATGCAGCTATATAAAGGTCACTTTCCGTATTTATATTTTCAGCATTTTGTGATTTATCCTGTGTACTCACTAACCCACCATTTCCTCTATCTCCTCTCTTGGTGCTGGTCTCTAATCCAGCTGTCAGTGATGGATGGCTTATCGGTTTCCCAGATTTAGCCAATAAAAATACAGGATGGATTACCAAATAAATTCTAAAAATCAGTAATATCAATTTTCATTTTTGAGACTTTACAACCATCAGGAACTTTTCTCAGTACCTTCTTGCCATTATTTCTCATTGCTAGAATTCAACAGGAATCACAAGGTAGGGATTATTATCCCAGTTGTATACACAGGGGAAGAGTGGAGGCTCAAATGTTAAAATGCAAGCTAGATCACAGATGAAAACAGTGCGGCCCAAATTCAAACACTGTTAGCTCTTCTGCTCCAGATCTACCAGCTAGGCAGTCAGTGGGACAGATACAGTGACACTCTGCCACACTAGGGGACACAGAGCATGAGGTGAGTGCTTGCCTCTGCCTCAGGCTGTCCTGGGTGTCTTTTCTTTTGCCCAGGAAAATTGGGGATCTTATAAGAGAATGTGTTCCCTGGACATGGGGAATAGTATGGCAGGTGGGATGTAGGCCAAGAACTTTCTCTAAAAGCAAAATGACTGGAATTATTTATGTTTAAAGAATAGAGGATAACATTTCAACACACATATACACTGAATTGATTACTATAATATGTCTGGCTTTTTATGTGTGTGTGGCTAGAATACCTAAGCTCCCTCTCTTACCTAGCAATTATTTAGTAGAGTTTATATCACTAATGATCCTTAATGCTGGTCATTGATTTCCAGAAATTCCTCTGTCTGCGTGACTCTGTGTCCTTTGCCAACACTTTCCCCATGAAATCGTGAAATATTGGGGACATATTTATATTAAAGACATACAGGCTGGAGGAATGGCTCATTGGTTAAGAGTCCTTGTTAAGATCCTTTCCAAAGGACCTGAGTTTGTTTCCCAGCACCCATGTTGGACTGCTTACAGGATCCAACACATTCTTCTGGCATGTGGCATGCATGCACACACACACACACACACACACACACACACACACACACACACACACACACACAGAGTCTTCTGTCTTAATCTACCTATCATCTATAGCTATATAAGATTACTCCTCATCAATAATCCTAAATTAACTGAGTAGTCTGTATTTTATCTGCTAACCCTTAGGGATAAGTCTAGGGTTTTGTGGTTTTGGCTGTTCGTTTGTTTATTTTTTTTTTCAACCATTTTTGTGGAACCAGAGCTAGCCACATAATGAAGGGCGTACAATGCAAATGAAGTGACTTTAGCTACTACCTCTCCTTACAAGAGAGATCTGAGGTTTGGGGCTGAGATAGCAGCTCACACACAGACATTTTAACATACAGATATGAGTCTGATAAAATCTTCATTCTTCTTTATCAATCAGTAAATAGATCTATGCATTTAGCTATGACAAGCAGATAGAATTACATCAGAAGCATTTTCAGTTTGTGTACCAAACATGGCCCAAAGAAGAGTAAGGGTTTCTTAAAGTACCTACAGAATATAAAAGTCAGAGTGTCCTTGGGTGAAACAAAATGTTTATGTGTTAACCATCATATTTTAATGTCTTGAAGATCTCAGGGTTCATTTAGAATTTCCAATAATCGAGATATCCGGCCACCTTCCCGGCCAGAGGACAGGTGTCTGCCTGGCCCGTGAGGCTTTTGCCTCAGAATCTGAAGAAGCCATCTTGGTTCCAGGACCCTGCAGAAAGTAGTCTGCACAGGTGAGTGTGTGGACTACAGAAGCTAACAGCTTCTGGGACAGGCAAGAACCACAGAGCTTCTGAGGCAGCGCCGTTTTCGGGCTCCAGACATCCAGCCACCTTCCCGACCAGAGGACAGGTGTATGCCCAGCCCGGGAGTCTTTTGCCTCAGGATCTGCAGGAGCCACCTTGGTTCTGGAACTCCGCAGAAAGTAGTCTGCACAGGTGAGAGTGTGGACTACTGAAACAACCGATTCTGTGACAGGCCAAAGCAACACAGCTTCTGGGAAAGGACCTGTTTTGGGCCTTCATCTTCAGCCAGAAGGAGGTCCAAACACCAGATAACTGTGCACCTTCCCTGTAAGAGGAGTGCTTGCCTGCAGAGACTGCTCTGACCACTGAAACTAGTCTCCCAGGTCTAGTGATAGAGGGTAACAAAATCACCAGAGGAACAATCTCTAAACAGAGACAACTGTAACAACTAAATCCAGAGATTACAAGATGGCAAAAGGTAAACATAAGAATCTTACTAACAGAAACCAAGACCACTCACCATCATCAGAACCCAGCACTTCCACTTCGCCCAGTCCAGGGCACCCCAACAAACCCGAAAAGCTAGACCCAGATTTAAAAGCATATCTCATGATGATGGTAGAGGACATCAAGAAGGACTTAAATAACTCACTTAAAGAAATACGGGAGACCACTGCTAAACAGGTAGAAGACATTAAAGAGGAAGCACAAAAATCCCTTAAAGAATTGCAGGAAAACACGACCAAACAGGTGATGGAATTGAATAAAACCATCCAAGACATAAAAAGAGAAGTAGACACAATAAAGAAAACCCAAAGTGAGGCAACGCTGGAGATAGAAGCCCTAGGAAAGAAATCTGGAACCAAAGATGCTAGCATCAGCAACAGAATACAAGAGATGGAAGAGAGAATCTCAGGTGCAGAAGATTCCATAGAGAACATCGGCACAACAATCAAAGAAAATGGAAAATGCAAAAAGATCCTAACTCAAAACATCCAGGAAATCCAGGACACAATGAGAAGACCAAACCTACTGATATTAGGAGTGGATGAGAATGAAGATTTTCAACTCAAAGGACCAGCAAATATCTTCAATAAAATTATAGAAAAAAAACTCCCCAAATTTAAAGAAAGAGATGCCCATGAACATACAAGAAGCCTACAGAACTCCAAATAGACTGGACCAGAAAAGAAATTCTTCCTGACACATAATAATCAGAACAACAAATGCACTAAATAAAGATAGAATACTAAAAGCAGTAAGGGAAAAAGGTCAAGTAACATATAAAGGCAATCCTATTAGAATTACACCAGATTTTTCACCAGAGACTATGAAAGCCAGAAGAGCCTGGACAGATGTTATACAGACACTAAGAGAACACAAATTCCAGCCCAGGCTACTATACCCAGCCAAAATCTCAATTACCATAGATGGAGAAACCAAAGTATTCCACGACAAAACCAAATTCACACATTATCTTTCACGAATCCAGCCCTTCAAAGGATGATAACAGAAAAAAACCAATACAAGGACGGAAACCACGCCCTAGAAAAAGCAAGAAGGTAATCCCTCAACAAACCTAAAAGAAGACAGCCACAAGAACAGAATGCCAACTTTAACAACAAAAATAGCAGGAACCAACAATTACTTTTCCTTAATATCTCTTAATATCAATGGACTCAACTCCCCAATAAAAAGACATAGACTAACAAACTGGCTACACAAACAAGACCCAACATTTTGCTGCTTACAGGAAACTCATCTCAGAGAAAAAGATAGACACTACCTCAGAATGAAAGGCTGGAAAACAATTTTCCAAGTAAATGGTATGAAGAAACAAGCTAGAGTAGCCATTCTAATATCTAATAAAATCGACTTCCAACCCAAAGTCATCAAAAAAGACAAGGAGGGACACTTCATACTCATCAAAGGTAAAATCCTCCAAGAGGAACTATCAATTCTGAATATCTATGCTCCAAATACAAGGGCAGCCACATTCATTAAAGACACTTTAGTAAGGTCAAAGCACACATTGTACCTCATACAATAATAGTGGGAGACTTCAACACACCACTTTCACCAATGGACAGATCATGGAAACAGAAACTAAATAGGGACACAGTGAAACTAACAGAATTTATGAAACAAATGGATCTGACAGATGTCTACAGAACATTTTATCCTAAAACAAAAGGATATACCTTCTTCTCAGCACCTCATGGTACCTTCTCCAAAACTGACCACGTAATTGGTCACAAAACAAGCCTCAACATATACAAAAATATTGAAATTGTCCCATGCATCCTATCAGATCACCATGGACTAAGGCTGATCTTCAATAACAACATAAATAAAAGAAAGCCAACATTCACGTGGAAACTGAACAACACTCTTCTCAATGATACCTTGGACAAGGAAGGAATAAAGAAAGAAATTTAGGACTTTTTGGAGTTTAATGGAAATGGAGCCACAACATACCCAAACTTATGGGACACGATGAAAGCATTTCTAAGAGGAAAACTCATAGCTCTGAGTGCCTCCAAAAAGAAACTAGAGAAAGCACACACTAGCAGCTTGACAACACACCTAAAAGCTCTAGAACAAAAGGAAGCAAATTCACCCAAGAGGAGTAGACAGTAGGAAATAATCAAACTCAGGGGCGAAATCAACCAAGTGTAAACAAGAAAAACTATTCAAAGAATCAACCAATCTAGGAGATGGTTCTTTGAGAAAATCAACAAGATAGATAAACCCTTAGCCAGACTCACCAGAGGGCACAGGGAAATCATCCTAATTAACAAAATCAGAAATGAAAAGGGAGACATAACAACAGATCCTGACGAAATCCAAAACACCATCAGATCCTTCTTCAAAAGGCTATACTCAACAAAACTGGAGAACCTGGATGAAATGGACAAGTTTCTAGACAGATACCAGGTACCAAAGTTAAATCAAGATCAGGTTAATGATCTAAACAGTCCTATATCCCCTAAAGAAATAGAAGCATTCATTAATAGTCTCCCAACCAAAAAAAGCCCAGGATCAGATGGGTTTAGTGCAGAGTTCTATCAGACCTTCAAAGAAGATCTAATCCCAGTTCTGCACAAACTATTCCACAAAATAGAAGTAGAGGGAACTCTACCCAACTCATTCTATGAAGCCACAGTTACTCTGATACCTAAACCACAGAAAGATCCAAAAAAGATAGAGAACTTCAGACCAATTTCCCTTATGAATATCGATGCAAAAATCCTCAATAAAATTCTCGCTAACCAAATCCAAGAACACATTAAAGCAATCATCCATCCTGACCAAGTAGGTTTTATTCCAGGGATGCAGGGATGGTTTAATATACGAAAATCCATCAATGTAATCCATTATATAAACAAACTCAAAGACAAAAACCACATGATCATCTCGTTAGATGCTGAAAAAGCATTCAACAAGATCCAACACCCATTCATGATAAAAGTCTTGGAAAGATCAGGAATTCAAGGCCCATACCTAAACATGATAAATGCAATCTACACCAAACCAGTAGCCAACATCAAAGTAAATGGTGGGAAGCTTGAAGCAATCCCACTAAAATCAGGGACTAGACAAGGCTGCCCACTTTCTCCCTACCTCTTCAGCATAGTACTTGAAGTCCTAGCCAGAGCAATTTGACAACAAAAGAGACCAAGGGGATACAATTTGGAAAAGATGAAGTCAAAATGTCACTTTTTGCAGATGATATGATAGTATATATAAGTGACCCTAAAAATTCCACCAGAGAACTCCTAACCTGATAAACAGCTTCGGTGAAGTAGCTGGATATAAAATTAACTCAAACAAGTCAATGGCCTTTCTCTACACAAAGAATAAACAGGCTGAGAAAGAAATTAGGGAAACAACACCCTTCTCAATAGTCACAAATAATATAAAATACCTTGCCCTGACTCTAACTAAGGAAGTGAAAGATCTGTATAAGAACTTCAAGTCTCTGAAGAAAGAAATTAAAGAAGATCTCAGAAGATGGAAAGATCTCCCATGCTCCTGGATTGGCAGGATCAATATAGTAAAAATGGCTATCTTGCCAAAAGCAATCTACAGATTCAATGCAATCCCCATCAAAATTCCAACTCAATTAATGGCTAAGATCAAAAATTCAGGTGACAGCAGATGCTGGCAAGGATGTGGAGAAAGAGGAACACTCCTCCATTGTTGGTGGGATTGCAAGCTTGTACAACCACTCTGGAAATCAGTCTGGTGGTTCCTCAGAAAATTGGACATAGTACTACCGGAGGATCCCACAGTACCTCTCCTCGACATATATCCAGAAGATGTCCCAAACGATAAGAAGGACACATGCTCCACTATGTTCATAGCAGCCTTATTTATAATAGCCAGAAGCTGGAAAGAATCCAGATGCTCCTCAACAGAGGAATGGATACAGAAAATGTGGTACATTTACACAATGGAGTACCACTCAGCTATTAAAAAAAGAATGTATGAAATTCCTAGGCAAATGAATGGACCTGGAGGGCATCATCCTTAGTGAGGTAACCCAATCACAAAGGAACTCGCACAATATGTACTCACTGATAAGTGGATATTAGCCCAAAACTTAGGATACCCAAGATATAAGATACAATTTGCTAGATGCATGAAACTCAAGAAGAATGAAGACCAAAGTGTGCACATTTGCCCCTTCTTAGAAATGGGAACAAAACACCCATGTAAGGAGTTACAGAGACAAAATTTGGAGCTGTGACGAAAGGATGGACCATCTAGTGATTGCCATAATCAGAGATCCATCCCATAATCAACTTCCAAATGCTGACACCATTGCATACACTAGCAAGATTTTGCTGAAAGGACCCAGATATAGCTGTCTCTTGTGAGACTATGCCGGGGCCTAGCAAACACAGAAGTGGATGCTCACAGTCAGCTATTGGATGGATAACAGGGCCCCCAATGGAGGAGCTAGAGAAAGTACCCAAGGAGCTAAAGGGAACTGCAACCCTATAGTTGGAACAATATGAACTAACCAGTACCCCAGAGCTCTTGTCTCTAGCTGCATATGTATCAAAAGATGGCCTAGTCAGCCATCACTGGAAAGAGAGGCCCATTGGACACACAAACTTTATATGCCCCAGTACAGGGGAACGCCAGGGCCAAAAAGGGGGAGTGGGTGGGTAGGGGATTGTGGGGGGGATGGGTATGGGGGACTTTTGGGATAGCATTGGAAATGTAAATGAGGAAAATACCTAATAAAAAATTAAAAAAAAAAGAATTTCCAATAATCATTAATTTGGGATGGGGAGAATCTTTCCTAAGCAGTAATTAGCTCTGAATATATATCTCATGAGAGTTAAGGGGAGAGCTCGAGTTTTCACTACAGTAAGACCTACACTCAACCTGTGTTCACTACTTCCTAATATCGTTCTGAACACATTTGCTTTTTATTTTATGAACTTTCATACCCACTGGAAGATTGAATGAATGCTCAATATATCCAACTCAGTTCAGTTCACTGTATTAGCATCTGACCAAGTATGTACTCATGAGCACAACACAGACACACACATACAGACACACACAGATAGATACACACACACTTCCCCTTTGGCTCACCATTTAATTATAGAGCACAGATATCATGAAATTTTATCTCTAGACCAAGAACATCTTAGGAACCACAACATTATAACCTTTTCTAAAATTTCAACATGAATTCAACAATATCTCAATATATAGCACATATTCAATTTCCCTTATTATCTAAATCATGATCATTAGAGCTCTACTCATTAATATTGACCTATTCTTTGGTTTTATTACATTTCTTCCATCTAGATGGTTTTCTAACTCCTTTGGCGTTTCACACACCTCTTGAGTTATTTAGATACCCTAGGGGATTGTACCTCATCTTAGCTTCTGGTTCCTTATGGGAAAAGTTCTAGTGTTAGCAGTCCTGGGTGAAGTCTCGAGTTCCCCACGGCACCGTGAGTCTTGAGATGCTGTGTGTCAGTCTGCCTCCTACCACTAGAACATTACCACAGACACCTTTCCTTTTTGTAGTTAGTAGATAATTTGTGGGGTGACCTGTAACCCACTGTTTAATCATTCACTAAAAACCTATGCCTGAATCAGTTGTTTTAGTGCATGTTAACAAGTGATGTTTAGGCGTCAAATCATTCCTTCTAGAGCCATGAGCTGTCACTCTTGTGGAAAGACCAGTTTTCCCTTTTTCTTCCTCTTTCTTTCCTCGTGATTGCCCATCCAGTGGCTTATAATCTATCGTTTTTCTTTTAGATGTTGAAATTGTTCCAGAATTGATCAGCATCTGGCACTTCATGCTGGTGCATGGACCCTTTAGAGGCAGTCACTTAAATCTTTAAATATGTTGTTATTTTCTGGTACAAGGTACTCCAAGCTCACTTTGTACTTGAGATTTCCTTGGCTCAGACATTGAATTTCATGTTTCTTCAAAGAGATGACTCTTAGAAATGATTCTTAGAAATCAAGATTTGAGTACGACGACTCCCAGAGTGGAACATCTTGTAGGCCCTGCTAAGCATTCGTGAATACCGATGTGTGCTATTACTGATGTGTGCTATTGGCTCTCGCACACAGAGTTCTTTTATTCAGGCCCTACTTTACAATCAGCTGAGGGTCTCAGAATATTACTTCAGCATTAATTCTACCCTAATGAATAAACAAAACCATTTTCAGAATTACAAGACCCATTACAAGCTTAAAAGATAAAACTGTAAAATTATCTGCAATGCCCTTATATGCCATACACAGTTTATAGTTTAGAATATGCCTAAACATTTTCTGAACCCATCTATGTCAGTAGGTTGCCAATTTCATATACTATCAAAAGTTTTACATTTTTTTCTGATGAAAATCCTGTTATTTATGTATAAAACCATACGTATTAGTGTAGTCTTGCTCCAAAGGCTCTCAATATTGCTTTTATCACATTGGGAAAGGTAGAAAGGTGCGTACCCAGTATTGATTGGTGTTTATCTCCAGTTGACTTTTTCTTGTACAGAGGAAAGCATTTTAATATACTCTGTTTCTTTTTCCACCAACAATGTGTCAGTTCTTAGATACTGTTCTCATTATTTTTGTAGCTACTATCATTGCAGGATCACCCAGCTCTTTTCTAGACTGGTTTTTAGATTGCAACTGTACACTGCTATAGCTGATAGTGCCACAAGGGATAAACTTGTGCATGTGTTATTTTAAATTGGTGGCTTTGCAAATTAAGAGTAGATTTTTAGGAGTAGAACTTTCAAATCTAGAAGCAAATTCCTATATAGTTTTGCTAGAGGTTTCCAAATCCTCATTTATAAAGATTGTGGCATTTTGCATTGCTCACAATAGGCTGGGCCCTCTTCTATAATTTAATAAAGGTAATCTCTCTCCCAGGCATGTCCACAGGCAATCTGATCTAGAGGATTCCTCAATTGAAGTTTTTCTTTTGCATGATTTGAGGCTGTGCTACATTGACAATCAAAGCTAACTAGAACAGCATCTAGCTTGACAGCATTCTGCCTTATCTTCATGCGTGCTGAGATTATAAGTCACACTTGGCTGTGTGTTTGTGTGTGTGTGTGTGTGTGTGTGTGTGTGTGTGTGTGTCAGAGAGAGAGAGAGAGAGAGAGAGAGAGAGAGAGAGAGAGAGGTGTGTATATGTATGTGTGTACAGTCCTCTTTCTCAAGAAGTATGTATGTAGCCTAACAGGCAATATGGAGTCAACATCTGAAAATTTTAGCAAGGACACCGATTAGCTAGGGGCTGCTTTGCAATATTAAACAGTGGAGCAGCCTTTGCAGATTTCTGTGATTATCTGGCACAGTTCATTATCAATGAAGTTCCTTTTTATAGAAGAAAGGTGAGCCTATGGAGGCACAGAGGTAGAACAGGCTCTTGAGTTAAATTTAGATTTGGCTGATTTAATGGAAACAGGAAATGGAAGAATAAATGTTTTTTCAAAATGGAGGGGGGTAGGGAAAGAGAGTTACAGACATCTTATAGTCCACTAAAATCATTGATTCTGTTGTTCTAAGTGTGAGGAGTCTGTTAGCAGAGCCAAGAAGCCAGCACTCGCAGTGTGATGAGCCACATCGTGGACAGGAAAGGGTTACTTGAGGAACAGCCCAGCTTAGAGGCAGAGCAAACAAACAACATGACAAGCATCCCTACAAAGCAATACATCAAGTGCAAATTAATACACAGCTAGCCTTATCTGATTATCTCAACTCTGGACACAGCCTTAAATCAGTGAGCATGCAAATCAGTTTCTGGACATTGAACACACAAGTCAGAAGATATATGGCTTCCCCAGATGCGTGTTATTTATTACAATTCTAAATATTCCACACACTTGAGCTTTTATTCTTCAGCGTCAGGGAAAGCATCGAAGGGATCTCAGTAGAGGATTTGTGTACACTAGTTTGCCTTCAAAGCATCCCTTTGCCACCATGTTGGGAACAGATGTGAAGGGACAGCAAGGACACTAAACAGAAGGTGTTGCAACAACCGGGGCAGGAGATAATACAAGTGCGGACTGAAGAGAAGAGGCAAAGTCAGCAAGAACTGGTCAGCTCTGGTGTATGTTTAAAGTAAATCCAAGAGGGGTAACAATGGGGGGGGGATCTCAAACGTTTTGCTAAAACATGGTATTTTTAAAGCCGAGAAGGGAAAGATGGTGAAAGAAACAATTTGGACAGAAAGGCTGGTGCTTTTTAATGGTGAAGAGACTGGCACCATTATGTTCGGTAGACTTGGTTATAAAAATCGGAACACACCAATGATATAGCAGTAAAGAAAACTTGCTTTTAAAATTAGTTTGGGTGACCAACCATTGACAACTCAAGAAATAAGATTAAGGCTTCCCATTTAGCTGTTTCATGAAACAGTGGTTCCTTTGAAAAGACAGAAACGTGACGTGCTGCGTGTTTACTCGGGAGCCAGGGGATATTTCGTGGGTAATTCGCTTCGATTGGGAGAGCCTGCGGAAGCCTTCAGGAGTGGTTACGTCTAATTCAGAAGAAAGGGTTGGTTGTACAAGAGCAGAACAGACCTGTAAAGTCTTGTTGGGAATCTTAGGGATGGACAGATCCTTTCTCAGCGGAGGACTCAGTCAGCACCAGGTCTGTTGAATCCGAAGGTAGAGGAGAGACCCAAAGAGGAGGTGGACTGAGCTGAAGAGTCACAGTGTGAGAGGAGTCACAGGGAGGCCTCAGCTGTCCTCACTCAGAAGACCGGACCCATTCCCTCCCCAGAGAAGTCGACCAGATTGTATTCAAGGCACCTTTACGCCCCAGTTAAAATTCTTTAATTCTAAATGAGACCTCCTCGTCTTCCAGCCTGGGAAGGGGTCATAATTCAGAAGGTATTAGCCAACTGTTCATCACCTCCAAAAGGACGGGATGTGAGGACTGGATGTGGACCGCTTAATCCTAACAGAAGTTATTGGTTCTTATTAAATCCCACAGTGAGGTCCTGAGAACAATCTGCCACCAGATTAATCTCCTTAAAACCTAGGTTTCATTTGCCAAACTCCCACAGTTTTCTGCGGCTCCCAAGGCTGGCCTGAAGGTGACTGGGCAGAGTCACTCCTACCCTCCCATCCAGCGGCTTCATGGGGTGTCTACTGTCCTGTTTGTCCTTCCCCCAAGAGCATTCAGAATCTAGCAATGCCTTCCCAGACCACCGCAGACAAAGAGGCCAACTACCTTAAGCATTTGCCTGGCATGGTCATTGTGCAACACAGCTGGGCAATTCTGACAAATGAGCCAGCATTCTCTCCATATCACTGGAATATGAGATAAGATGGATTCTAAGTTAGAATCATATAAAGTCCTAGCTATGAAGCAGGACAAAGATTAAAACCGTATATTAAATTGATCTTCATCGGCTCCCACTTGTGGACTTTTCTTAGGTATATTAAGGTTACATGGAAACCATAGTTACCAAAATGCTACGTTAACAATAGGCCCTAGAAACGAAGATGAGACTGACTCCTAAGTCAGCAGAGACCAAGGATGGAGAGTGAAAGGGGAAAAGAAAGAGGAGGAAGGAAGGCATGGGGAGAGACAGAGAAAGAACAGGAAGCTTCTAGTGAAGTGAGAAGGGACTTGGTGCCGAGTGACAGACAGACAGCATTAGTAGCACACCACTTACAAACCACCATTTGAAATACGACTACATCCCTCCAGTTTAAAGAACCGTTGGATTGAAATTTGAAAAACAGCTCTCATTTCACTCTGAGAGGCAAGCATGAAGACCCAAGTAGCAACAGCCACAAAGCTGTCCATTATTAGTGAATACTACCAATGATGGAGACACAGAACTTAAATCTGTCCCATAGGCAAAGTGATCCCGTTTATTGATTATAGCAATATGTGCCTCCATCTTCTCACAGTAAAGAATATTAAGTTAAATTCCACTTGCTGTAATTCTGGATCCCTACACTGAGATATTTCTGGTCTAACCCACTAGAACACTTGCATTTGGATGTTTTATGGATCACTGCCGCCACTTATGAGTCATTTATAAGAATTCACTCAGGATGGTTGCTTGTTAAAATCATCTCAGGAAGAAAAAAATCCACTGATATTAACGAGCAAATTTAATGCAGAGGAAGAAAGGATGCCAGCACAAAATACAAGTCAGCGCCCCTCCCATCTGCCCAAGTTTAACTCTGCTGTTCAAAGGACACGAACCTCAGTTTTAAAAAGAGAAGTGGTGGTGGTGCTCGCCTTTAGTCCCAGCACTCGGGAGGCAGAGGCAGGTGGGTTTCTGAGTTCCAGGCCAGCCTGGTCTACAAAGTGAGTTCCAGGACAGCCAGGGCTACACAGAGAAACCCTGTCTCGAAAAACAAAACCAAACCAAACCAAACAAAACAAAATTTAAATAAATAAGAGAAGTGGAAAGCTAAACCTTCGGATCTGACGTCCAGAACTATCTATATCCAGTCTTTCTTTCTTAAACTGACCCAAAATAACTCTGAGCATATCTCTTTGTTTTGAGACAAAGTCTCTCTTCATAACCCAGGTTGGCCGTCAACTTGAAAATCCTCCTGCCTCAGCCTCCCCAGTGTTCCTGCCATTTTAAGGAAGGTTCAAACCTCTACCTAAGTAGTAAGTTCTATTATTTACTTTCTTCCCCCAAATTCAACTCCCTAAATAAACGGATTGATAGAGGGAGAAGTTTTATGGAAAGATAGAAAAAGTACGCACCTGCGGAATGAGGAAGGAAACCAAAATACTTATTTGCAAATAGCTCAACCTACTCCCTACCTGTTCTCAGGTTATTGCTTTGTTGCTTTTATTTCTAACCCAGGGATTAAACCTAGGACATCAAGCATGACAAACAAGACAAGCAAGCACCATACCACTGAGCTACATCCTCAGCTGTCTATGGCTGGTATATGGATCTTAGGAGATTTTGTGTGTGTGTGTGTGTGTGTGTGTGCATGCGCATGCACACAAGAGTGTGGTCTGTCTCTGTGTGTGCTCGGTGATGTTTAATTTTTCTGTCATCTGATGGGATAATAGCAACCGTGTGATGTAATGTCTGCAGTCCTCAGTCCTGGACCATGGGCATTGTGCTAACTGCACATGAGCAGTGGCGTGTGGCATGTAAATCAATGCATCTGTGGGAATAAGTGCAGCACTTGTATAAGTTGTATAAGATTACACACTAATCACAGTGCCTCACGGTCAGATCACACTCCTGCCTCAGCATCAGCCTGTCCTTCCTGAATATTTCCATGAATGTCTGCCCAGTAAGTATTACTGCCTGCCTTATTTCTGGTAATTGGAGATGCAGGAGAAAGATGGGAGCCAGTCCAATCAACAGTCAGCCCAGAAATATTAAGATGGGTTGTAGTTTGATGAGAAATAGGTCAAGAGAATGTTGAAAAGTGAAGAAAAGGAGAAGAAACTATGGGCAGAAATTCTTACCCAACCACATCTAGTCAGGTGAGGTAGGAAAAATGGCCAGTGGAAAGAGGAAAGATGACCTCAGGAGTGGTGATGCTCACATGAGAGCCTAGCAAAGATGGGACATCCATTAGAAGGGCCAATGCAAGTCATATTACACTATTCTCATTCATATTAATTCTATAATAAGATAAAGTGATGAAAAATTAAATAAAAACACTCAAAGGCAGTTAGGAAGCCTTTGGCTACTAGATATTTAAATTGTATATGGTTTTAAATTGCCACTTAAACAAGAATTGGTATTTTGGGAAGAATCAAATTACAAAGCTCTTCTATCCTACCCCTTGAAAGGCTGATATGTATGGTGTTGGTTTAACTGTGCTGAAAGCCCGTATCTATAATCTTGACAGTTGTCTCTTCAGAACATCATGTCCCTTTACCTGTTGATTTGAAGCTGAATGGCAAACCTGGGTTGGTTTGGTCAGAATTGAAGCTCTCAGTCTTCTAGATGACTATGCTAGGCCTCCCTCATTCTATCTGCCTAGAAAGACTCCTGCAGGTACCCTCTCACACTCTCCCCGCCTGTTTTAGTCACTGTTCTACTCTTGTGAAGAGACACCATGACCAAGGCAACTCTCATAAAGGAAAGCATTTAGTTGGGGGTTTGCTTACAATTTCATAGACTTAGTCTATTATCACAGCAGGGAGCATGGCAGCAGATAAGTACTGGTACTAAGAGCTATATCTTGATCTGCTGGCAGAGGATGTGTGTGGGGGGGGGGGTGCACAGAGAGACAAAGAGATAGAGACAGAGAGATTGGGTTTGGCCGAGGTAACAGCCAAACCAACCCCAAGTGACATACTTCTTCCAACAATGCCCCACCTCCTAATCCTTTCAAAGAGTTCCACTCCCTGGTTACTAAGCATTCCAATATATGAGCCTACACCTTAATTAACACAGTGAATATCTTCTAGTTGAAAATATCACTCTTTTTTTTAACAATAAAAGCAAATATCTTCTGCTTCTTCAGTTATACCTTATGACCCAGCAAGGACAGTTGAATGAACAATGGATGGAGTAGAAAAACTCTGAAAGATGGAAATGAAGAAACCAGGTCACAAATAGGGATATGGATCTAACTTTAGATGTGGGAGATTTAGCTACAGAGGGGCACTGGGTCAAAAGACTGGGCTGTTCAGCACTGGGGGTAAAAAAAAAAAACAGGAAAATAGGAAAAGAAGAGGGAAACAAACTTGCTTTCATTTCTTGTAAAATACAAGAGTTTTAAGTATATATAGCAGAATGAGTATTTCCTAAACCTGGCAGTGGGTGTCCACGTATGTACTAAAGTGGTTCTCACAAGTTACAGTGGATACATCACTCTGGAAACTTCTCATAAGGGTAAATTCTTGGGACTCATCCCAGACTCACTGCGTGGCAGGTAGAGATGAAAGCTTCAACAAGATCACACTGGAACTGCAGAGTCATGGCAGTGACATGTTCTCAGTACTCTATGTTGCTTTAAGATATCACAGTGGTGACCTTGACCACAGCATTGGTAGAAAGTAGGTCTGGCTGCAGGATAGAGCCACAGAGTGTCCTGCAGAGTGAGAAAGGTAAGTTGTTTGTTTTTGTTTTTTTAATTTAAAGCATTTCAACTGCATAAAACATAGTTCTTAAATGCATGGAATAAAAAGTTCCAGCAATCATGGGCACAAACTCTTGAGACTTGGCCTAAATTAACCCAGATGTTTTTCTCAGGTTTTGGAGGTTTCCCTGTGTTGTTCTTCTCTGTGGTTCTCCTCTCTTCCTAGCAAGTTCCCGAAGCTCCCGGAGCTTAAGTGAGCTGATCTAAAGCTCCCCGCCAGGACATCAGTACTAATGGCCAAGCTGGAGAGTCTCTGCATTAAGATCATGTGCTTGACACTAGAGGCATCCTCACCCTGCTCAAGATCCCTTAGCAAGGGCCTTAGAGAGTGGATGCTGAGACAAAAAGTTCAAGGAGCCTGAACTCTCACTCTCTAACCTGCTTTAGAATTTAGTCCAAGTGGCCGATGCAGACAACATGCTGTTTTATGGAAACTGCTTAAAGAAAGTGCTATTGCCTGCTAGAGATTTGTGAAGCACACCCTGGAACCATTCACACTAAAATGCTACCGTTTGCAAAACTATAGAAATAAAATCATATTTCTTCACCGAGATGCCAAAAGTCCCCAAGATCTACTAAAAGGCAAGCTATATCGTTATGTTATATTTGAATTTTAAGCAAGGTTCTCGTTTTAGGGTCTTCCCTTTTGAGTGTCACTGAAACAGCCTGAGACGCACAACATGAAGCTGGAGGGGCCAGAGGAAGTGAAACCCTCTCACAGTGAGAATTCTGATTTTATAGCAATAGAAACAGCTCTAAACACTAACTTCCTGTTAGCAGGTGGGATAAACAGAACGATGCTCCCCCAAGGCAGCCATACCCAGATCTCCAGAACCTGAGTACATTAGGAAGCATGGAAAGAGGGCTGAAGGTTGCTATGAGAAATATACATAGGTTGATATGAGAAATTAACAAAGACTATCCAAATAGGCACAAAGTAGTCACAGGAGTTCTTAAAATGGCAGGTGATGGGGTGGAGTTAGAAGTATGAGCCAGTTAGCAGAAGGTCTGAGGTTGCTGGCTTTGAAGATTTGCTAAGGCCATTAGCCAATTAATATAGAAGCATCTAGAAGCCTTTGGAAGGATAAAATGGAGTCTTCTCAGAGCTTCAGAAGGAAGGCAACCCAGACACCTCAAACTCAAATGAGGTCTTCTTTCAGATTTCTGGCCTCTAGGACTAAATGACAATAACTTCTGTTGTTTTCAGCAAAGCAAGTTTTTGACAATTGGCTGTTAACAGCAACAAGACACTAGTGGGAAGCTAACACACTGCCTAGGAGAGGGAGGGTTGCAAGGTGGGGATCCCAGATTTCCTAAGGCTTTCTTTGGAAACTATCATCCCCCTTGCTGCTGGGGTGGAGGGCTTGCAGGTCATGGTCTCAGGCTGGCCACATTCCTCTTGGTCTCATCATAAAGAATTCGAGAGAAAATTCTGGCCTTGGCAATACAGCCTAAAGTTGGATTTCATCATCTGTGAATGAGGTAATTCACACCAGAGAAGCATGTGTGGGATTTGTTCCTGACTCCGGGCACAGAGCTCCTAACTTTGGAATTTCTGATTCAAATGTCCACTTCTCCATGTCTTAAAGACCTTATTTTATGTAATAGAAAATACCTCTGTACAACCAGGGGAGTCACCACAGTCTAACTGCTTGTAGAGTGTTTGCTGCTGTTCTTTTGTGGCTTGTGTCTGTAGTTTACGTCAGGGCCTCACCATAAATCAAGAGCTCAGGGTGGCTTCAAACACAAAGTCTGTCTGCCTCAGCCCCCCAAGTGCTGGGATCACAGGTATACACCGCCACGACTGGCTCGTGTCTGCCTGGTTTTCTAATATAAAATTTAGAAATTGCTAAAACTAGGGAAGGTTGAAGGTGTGAGCAGATGAAACTCTCAGGGCTAGGACTGTGCTAGGGTCTGGATAACTTCTCACCCAGTCTCACTGCCTGCACTTGCTCTGCTTCTGCAAGTCTCTCCAAGTCTCAGGGGGGCACAATTATTGCAGAATTAATAACTGAATACGTGGCCACATGATGGCTGTGTTCATGTTCCAGCCCCACAGCCCAGTCACTTTCTATGTAGCCCATCGATATGCTGGTATTCCTTCACCTAAGCCTTAGATGGCAGGTAAAGTTGTCGTCTGGGGAAAAAAAATTAAAACATGTTTTGATTCAGAAAGATAGCTCAGCAGGTAAAGGTGCTTTCAACCAAACCTACTGACCCAAGTTTGATCCCTGAGACCCGAATAGTGAAAATAAGATGCTGAATCCAGCAAGTTGTCCTTTGATCTCCACATGTGTGTTATGGTAGTAATGAACACACACACACATGCACACAAATGCATAGGAAGTAAATAAATAATGCAATAAAAATACTGCTTTGACAAATAGCAATCTATAGTTATGATACTAGAAAGTATATTTAAAGATAATATTCACATATATTCCTTCAAAGCACAACTTTAAAACAGATAAGACAAATAGAATTTTCATTCTCATGAATCAAACATCTAAAATCCATGGATATTTCTAAAGAATGGTAATGATGAGGAGAAGCAAACCAAGTAGAACTAGTAAGCATGACCAGCACGGAAACGCAATCCAGAGAGCCAACATGTCTCTCTTTCTCACTACTTCATTTCCACTTAATCCATTTGTGCAAGAATCCACGTTCCAGATAGTGTGTCATGAAGTTCTCTAGGTAGCATTTTGTTGAAGTGAATGGAGGGAGGATCTCTAAATCTGCTGTAAACAAGAACAGACTCTATAGCCTTCTCATCACATTCCCCACCATGTGGAACTAATGTGATGTGAGGCTGACCTTGATGGAGCATTGGCGATAATGAGGAGAAAACAGGGAAATGTTTTCTAATGCTAACTACTAGAGTGCTCTTTTTCCATCTAATACCTTTCTTAGACAGAACCTATATGGGATGGACTGAAGCTCAAGTGTGAGGCCCTGGGTTCAACAACTACCATGTAAAAATGAAAATAAACAAGGCTGGGGACGTGGCTCAGTTTCAGTTGGTAGAGAGTTTGCCAGACAAGCAAAAGGGCCCTGGGTTCATCCCCAGCACCACACAAAACCTGGGGTGGTCTTGTGCCTCAGTGGATCAAGATTCGTATCCGGTACATGATGAGTTTGAGGCTAGGCCTGGATCCATGAACCCCTATCCCTCCCTGAAACAAAACCAAAGCCACAATCAAGTTTCTCACCGAATGTGTCCCTCTTAGAGCAGTGAAGCTCACTTGATTATCTCACCCAGATAGAATGCAATACAGTATCTTAATGACTTTTTTTCCCTACCCTGAAAGTTATAGCCAAGTTTGAAATTATACACTTCCTATTTTCCATTTTCCATGATGCTGAAATATTACCCAGGAAATAAACCCGGTTGAGTCTGTTTATTTCCTAAAGCCATGAGAAAAATGTGAACTGTTCTCAGAGCCACACCCAGGGGACGAGGCTCCCGCTGAGCTCTCTGACACTGTGGACGTGTCTGGTCACTTTTCTCAGGCGTCTGCTTCTCCCCCGATGGCTCAGGAAGTTAGTGGTCTGCTGAGAACCAGCATCCTGTCCAAAATCAACAGAAACAGGGAAAGGATGAAGTGCACTGGACCACACCAGTGTCCTACCACAGGGACTGAGACGAGGAATCCTACCTCAGCTGTGGCCTCCTAACCAGGATCTGAGTTTGATCATTTGAATGTAATTTACTAAATGGCCCCCAAGCTAGTGAAACAATCAAAACACAATGTCTTCCCCCTACTCTTCAAACTGCCTTTGTTTACAGCTGTGACCTCAGTTCTTATAGAGAGCTTGGTTTAGTTTGTTTAGAGACAAACTTATAAGTAATGTTGCAGACCCTGGAGGGTTTGAGTCAACTGCTATTGTGGGAAGAAGGTGGTGACAGAGACCTAGAAGAGGGGGCAGCTCTGCTGGGTGGGAGGAAAGCTGTGGGGAGGGAACTCCGAAGGGAAACCTGACAAACGTGCAGGGTGTGGCAAGTGCTGGAACACAGAAGGCCCAGGGTGGACCTGGAGATCAGCAGTTCCAGCTGCCAGGATGCAGAGGTCCACAGCTCTTTCAGCTGGACATTTTTGTATCTCAAATCACTGCTCTCTTTTCTTGGTCAGGTAGCCCCTGCCTACCACATGCATAGGAAATTTCAGAGACTGAAGGTGGGATTAGGCCAAATTGTATGTGCTTGGCTTCCTTTTAAGTTGCAATGATCATAGGTCTTAATTTTTAGGGATTATTTATTAGTTAGTTTCATGTAGTCACAGCTGGAAATGCTAAGACCCCAGCTTCTTCTAGACACTCTGTGTGTCGGTTTATCTATCTGTCTGTCTGTCTGTCTATCTATCTAGCCTGGCCTCATACTTGAATGATCTTGAACCTCCTGCCTCCACCCTCCAAACACTGGCATGTGCCACCATGCCCTGTTTATGTGGCACTGGGGATGGAAGTCAGAACTTTATTTGTGTTAGGTAAGTGCTCTACTGACTGAACTACATCTTCAGTCCCAGAGTTACTGTTTTAGAAGTTTTTAAAATTTCAATAAAATGGAAGCAAAGAGGTCTAGCAGGTATTACTGTGGTGTGAAAATTATTTTGGCCTGAAGGCATTTGTAAATGGGCTTTTTCTCTGAACTCCCTCATCTGACAGAACTCACCTGCCAGAAGCCCTTTCCCGAGGGAACTAAAACAGGAAGATTGATTCTTATCAGCATTGACCTAAACAGACATTGTCACAGAGCTACCCTGTCTCCCATCCACTCTCCTGAGAGACCATTTATCTTTCTAAGAAGTCATCTGTCTTTCTATAAGTCTTCTACTTTTTTTCTATTAAAATGGTATGTGAACCCCAAGTGTGTCCACCTCCTGATTTCATCTGTGAATTCTCAGTTATTTCATAATTACATTTTCTCCATTTTCTTGCTATCTTCTCTTTTTGTTATTTTAATTTGCTGCATCCCAATCAGAAAAGCTCCTCCTCTCAAAAGCAGGGAGTTTGGTGTTTTGTATTCCCCTCTACCCACCATGCAGCCTCAACACACGCGTGCCCGTGCCTGCTGCTGGAACCTGGTCTATCCCGTTATTGGTGCTGATAGCTCCATGTGTTCCCCCCCCCGCCTCCACTTAGGAAATAGGGCGTGTGTGTTTGCTCACAACCCAGATGCAGAGGCACAACTGTCTGGGGCCAGAGCCAATATTATCTTCTCCACTTTGAATTGTGAGACAAGCTCACTGGTTAGACTAGAATGGTGGCCAGTAAGCGCCAGAACCTTCATGTCTCTCCAGCGCTGGGATTAGAAACACGAACCTCCACACTGTAGTGTAAAATGACGGAGTTTTTCCTCCCGGCCCTAAGCTCCCATAATAATGACTCTGAAACTCAAAATATATTTACAAATACCTAGGCCATATAGCTAGACTTGTTCCCTGGCTAGCTTGTAACTTATCTAACCCATTTATTATAGTTACGTGGCAGATTACCTCTGTTCAGCTTACTGTGCACTCCTCTGTGTTCCAGGTGAATCTTTCACACCTGCCTCTATCCCAGCAGTCTCTCTGTCTACCGGTTGTCCCACCTTCTACCTTTTCCTATAGGCCTTAGGTATTTTATTAACAAGTAGATACATCCATACACTACACAATCATTCTCTCCACATTGTAATTCTTATGTAGGTCTTGGAGATTGAACTCAAGACCTTGTGTTTGTCCAACAAGCACTTTATCAACTGAATCATTGCCCTGCCCCTTATAATTTAAACCCCTTATAATGTAAGCTTTAGTACTGGGTAGACTCTCCTCTTCTATAGGCTAGCAAATGCTAACAATGAGAATGGCTGACACTTTTATGACTGGGTAACTCACCATGTTAGGCAGTGTTCCCAGTGTGTTGGGTTAAAGGTTAAATAATTGGTAAAAAAGCTATGTCACCTGAGTAGCTGGGTAAGAAGTTCAAGGCAGGCAACTTGGGGGCAGAGCTCACGTCTTTAATTCCCATGCCTTCCAATACTTTCTTTCTCTTCTGGGCCTATGTCTTAACCATGTTAAACGTAGCGAGCTGTGATGTACTATTGAAAATATGCCCAACATGGAACATTCAAATTTAAAAACAGCATTTTTGCAATAAAATAAAATGAACCTATCAGTAGAGAAATTAGGAGTCAGGCTGCAAGTTTTAGCTTCTGGCCCACAGTCCAAACACCTGAATAAATACAGAGTCAAGAGCTTCCTACTCCATTCGTCTCCAGAGACCTAAAGCCAAAGAACGGAAGTGTGGTCTGACATTTCGAACTCTTAATTGTTCAAACTGAACTGAAATCCTGCAAACTCCCATGTCCTCAGAGTGAGCCGTCTCGTGGTGTTCCTCTCCAATTAAACTAATCTTGATTTCTCCTTTTATTTTTCCCCCTTCTATTTCAAATCAAATCTCTTTTTTAGCCTACTGCAAACCATTTCCTCTCTATAGTGTAATAAACTGAGACCTATTTTGAGTCTTACTCTTCATTACTAAACGAACCTTTAAATGC
Organism: Mus musculus; assembly: GCF_000001635.26. Classification (NCBI taxonomy): domain Eukaryota; kingdom Metazoa; phylum Chordata; class Mammalia; order Rodentia; family Muridae; genus Mus; species Mus musculus. The sequence goes on from NC_000069.6 coordinate 36,822,640, forward strand.
ACTGCTTCCCATTTCTGTCTTTCCCTAAAGTGTAATTTATACTATTGGTGTTAGTCAATCATTTATTCTTTTCCTATGCTTTGAAGCTTCAATTGTCCCTCTGCTAAATAACTATTTTCTGGTACCAGTAGAGCCTAAGAGGATATAAGTGTGTAATACAAAAGAGGATTTTTGCAAAGTCTATTAGAAGTAGACGGGTCAGCATGTCTCCATGGTTGAGCTAGCCTCTTCCTCTTTTCAACACATGTCTCTCTCTTCATTTCTTGGCTGCATTGCACTCTGTCTCCTTAATAGCTAGGAATCTTATTGATAGCCTGAGCCTACCCTAAGCCAGGGCCACTTGACTCCCCAGGTTCAGGGGTCACCAGCACCTAGAGCAGCAGCAGTTTCACAATTGAAAATCAGGTCGACCCATCTATCCATTAATTCTATCCAGCATTTAAGAGGAAACCCAGGTCTGGCTACTTTGTCTGTCTATCTATCTATCTATCTATCTATCTATCTATCTATCTATCTATCTATCTATCTATCTACCATCTATATGTCTATCTATGTATCTATCATCTATATGTCTATCTATGTATCTATCATCTATATGTCTATCTATGTATCTATCATTTATGTATCTATGTATGTATCTATGTATCTACATATCTATTTTCCTCTCCTTCCCCTTTCCCATTCTTTCTCTTTCTCTATCTCTATCCCCCAACCCCTTTCTTTTTGTTCTTCTTGCTATGTAGTCCTGGATCTTCTAGGACATACTGCATAGATCAGGCTATTCTTAACATCACAACAATCTTGTCTCTTCCCCCCGAGTGCTGGGACTATAAAATGTGTACCACAATGCCTGGCTACTTATGTTTCTTTAGGTATGCATCCCTTTTTGCTTTCCTGGGGTAGAAACATATAGTGAATTTTCTGTGCCCTTCAACTATCCATTGGCATGGGAGGTCTATAGTTTGTCTCAGTAGTTGGTCCTGGCTTTCCTGGGCCATCTTATCAGTAGGAAGTGGGCTCCACAAACTAAGTGCAAACTCCCTTTTCTCCTTACCCACCCCCTTTCCTTTCCTGTCTGCTCTCTCCCGTCCTTCCACTTTCTCTCCATCTCCCACTCTCCTCTTCCCTCTCCCTTTTCTCCTTGGCTGCTCTGAGACACATCAGCCCACTTTACACCAAATTCTTTTTCTTTGTTTCTCTCTCTCTCTCTCTCTCTCTCTCTCTCTCTCTCTCTCTCTCTCTCTCTCTCTCTCTTGGAAATGCTAGGGACCAAATTAGAGGCCTCATACATGCTGGGCAAGCATTTTGCTAAGTAATACGATTGAAATTGGGATTCTGACAGTAACAAGAACAAGATGTAAATATTTGTTCTTTATTTTTCTAGCATTAAGTGACTTTGCGTTATGATGCCACTATACAAGATATTAGATATACAATAGATTTCTGTTAAAATTAATGTTTCCTTACTCTGTTGAAGAAAATAAGATTTAGCCAGACAACCTTGTTCTCTGTCGCCATACAACAATGTTATTTCAGAGAGAACGCACAGGGGGGCCCATTATCTAGTATTCTGCACACTTGTGGTGTTGTCCTGGCTTATGCTCCCTTGGTTCTTCAGGCTTTTTACTGCATCTTCAGGAAACTGAGTTTTTTGTCATCCTCACACTTCATATTCTTCGTATGTCTGTGTGAGAGAAATCAGCAGTTATTCTTGCCCTTGCAGAAACCTTGTGGAACTCTTCGAGAACTTCCAACCAGTTGGGCCTTACAGAGAGGTGTGACCAGATTTTGGAATTAGCTTTCGAGCATATACAGCCTCCTCCGGGCTTCCGTTGTGTACCTGAATCAGATAGTCTGCCATCATTGTGGCACTTCTGTATGACACAGCTTTATAATGCATGTAGACACACTGGCCCAGTGACTGGCACCTCAGAGCAAACTGGACCCTTCTGTTGGAGGTTGGACAAGGTGAGGGACCCTAGTCATGTCGACCGTGCTAAGCTTAATTCCTGATATCCTCCATTACTTCGAGGTGTTTTGTATGAATCTAGTCTTGCACTCCTCATTCGTGGTGATCACCCCTCATTCGCCAGCTTGTCATGCTCCACAACTGCAACACGCCTAGCAGCACCAGGGATCCGATGGATGGTACCAGTCACTGTGAGTCCGATCCTACGCCCTCCTGGCAGACACCAGGTAGACCAGAGTAGCGTTGGGTAAGAGCTCCAAGGCCAGGGCAGCCTCTAGCCATGTGGAAGCAGCCACTCTGCCTGGCACAGCTGTGAGCTGCCAACCACTTCTGGAAGAGCCACTCAGCTGCCTGGCTTCTCCTGAGCCTTACAAACTGGACCACGCACCGTCCAACTCGCCCCTATCCCCATTCCAGCCAAGCCCCAGGGCTCCAGTGTTGGGCACCATAGCTTCGGTGATGATAATTCTCACTATAGTCAAAAGTTCCCTCTGGCTTGAGATGTAAGAATCTTTTTAATCCAGGTTCACAAACAGCCTGGAGACCTCCACTGTAAAAATGTTAATTTTACTGCATCTACTCTTAGTTTACTAGAATACAGAGCAGACAAATAATTATGATTTTTCTTTTCATTCTTGCCTGTAATGCAGTCCCTAGGCCAGCTAGGATCAGGATGTCCTTGAGCTGGGACAGCAGGGTGTCTGGATCCTATAATCTGGTGGTGTGACCTACCTTCTGGCTTGTCAGGCAGAGCCAGGGCTTTTTTTTTTTTTTTTTTTTTTTTTTTTAAGATACTTCTCCACTTAGCAAGAGCTGTTTGTCATCATATTCCATGCATGCAATTACCAACGTAAAATATGTCTACTGTGTGTGTGTGTGTGTGTTTAAACTTGTGACCCTCCTGTCTTTACTTCCCAGTGTTGTGAATACAGGCATATGCCATCATACCTGCTTGATTTATAGCTTCCCTGGTTTACCATTCAGGACCTTCTACAACCCTCCCCCTAGGTGTAGCACTCCATAACTCTCACACTTCCGCCAAGCTCATTTTGCTAGTACTATATAGGATTTCACTTCCTCCATCTACCTAGACAAGCCATCAAGCGCCTGTGTGACCTGCTAAGGGTGCAACTAGCTGAGCAGGCTCCGTACCCTTGACAAGCAGAATTCAAATCACTGATATGAACCCTGTGGCAGAGCGGAGTTCCTCAGCTAGATCTCCCTACTGTGTGTGTGTGTGTGTGTGTGTGTGTGTGTGTGTGTGTGTGTGTGTGTGTGTTCAGAGGGAAGCCTGGAGGGCAGAACAGGATACACTGGTTTAAGCCTTCATTTAATACCCAGAGCAGGGCTTCATCCTTATTTATTGTGTGGCTATGACAAAGCCTCATAGGCTGGGTAATTATAGGACACAGGATTTTCCCCCAGTGTTGGAGAGCAGGACGGTGGCAGTACCAATGTGCCACCCTCCAGTGAGGGTCCATCGTCATGTCTTCAGGTAAAGCTGACCACAGGGCTCCCACTGACAAGAATGAACAGCCATATGGCCTGGGCACATGTCACAGCCCCTCCTTTAATGCTAGTGCATCAACAGAAGGCACACTGAAACCACAACAGGGCTCAATACTGTTATTTAACTTCTCTGTGCTTCCATTTTGCCCTATGAAATTGGTGGTGGTAGCAACACCTGCCTTCTTTGGGTGATTTTAAGCGTAAGTGAACCAGCACCTTAGACAAGTTAGCCTTACTAATCAGCACCTAACATTAAACATCCCCATCTTCAACCTCCCAGATGATTTTAACTTTAGGACTTGAACGTTCATGAAGGTAGGCTTTATGTATTATTTTCTAGGAAGACGTTTCTGATTTATGATATGAGCCTTTCATAATGGTCTGTCCTCTGATCCAAAACACTCTAATCATGTGAAAGTGGACATTTTCTTCCACAGAGCATCATCTGACTCACCACAACTTTACTCATTTTCTATTAACAATCTGTTCTGCTAAGTGCATAACACATGTTAAAAGCAGTAATACTGATTGTTGACATCAATTCTAAAAACGTATTTTTGTGTTGCACAGTCATGGATAAGTGCTGGATTCTCTAAACAAAAGGGAAGCTATGATGTGGGATGATAAAATACACCTGGTAAAAATGTATCGTCATATGGCACCATACATGCCCTAAGCAGCATCTTGCAATACTTTCTCATTGATTACCTCATGATGTAAGAGAAGGAGGCTGTTCAAGTCTGTTTCCAGATGATGGTACTGAGGTACCACAGCAGTGACTGTTAGAATTGGTTTATTTTCTGTTCCCATGCAGCCTGCAAGCTAAGGATGGTTTTCACATTTTTAAATGGTTAAGGAGAAAATCAAAATAGAGTAATACTTCATGAAGCAACAATTATGTGAAACTCACATTCAAGTTTTCCTTGATGCAGCTTTATTGGAAGACATCCGTGTCTGCTTGTGTAAATATTGCCAATGGCTATTCTCATACTACAATAGCATAGATAAGTAGTTGCCACAGTCCCATGATGCAGAAGGTATTTACCAACTGGATCCTTATAAAAAAGCTTTGTCAAGCCCTGCCTTTAGAGGTTAAATGATTTCTGTAAATCACACAGTTTGTAGAGGAAACTTTGAATCCCAAAGAACAGGCTAGGAACTAGCTGTTCTTTTGTTTTATAGCCGGGGGGGGGGGGAGCAGTATTTTTGCACGTTTGGAATCATTTTGTGGACTGCCAAGCTTTGCAGCTTCAATTTCAGTCATGAAAAGCTTCAATTATAGATGCATGAGAAGTGCCCAGTCTGCAGATGTAACCTCTTGGGTGCTGCTGGCAGAAGCAGCTCTCTCATCATTTATTAGACAGTACCGTGCTTCTGCCCCAAGCCAACCTCAAAGCTGAAGCGCATCACCTGCAGGAAGCTCGTTCCTCCCAACGGTGCACACTGAGGTTTGCTCTTAGCTCCTGGCCTTTGTAATACCCGTCAGGAGCATCACATCCCTTGCCATTCTGAGGACAATCAAAAGAGCACAATGCCAGGAGAAAGATAGATCTCTCTCACTCATGGTGCCTTAAAAGTGGCTTCTTATTTTCTCTCTGATGCTCAGGAACAATACCTTCTCTGTGTCTGCCACACACAAAGAATGCCTTAAAAACTCAAGTACTATATGTGCTGCAGAGCAGTTCCCTTATACTATGAGCTTACGGTAATCTGGAAGAGAGCCATCTGTTCTCAACAGGGAGTGGCTTGTCTGGAAGATTTAAACAGGAGCAAGATGGCCAATTAGGGCAGTTTCCCAAATATTACTTTGTTGACTAATGATAGCCATTTTTTCTTATGAATTCTCAGAAAATTAAACACATCTATATCCAGACATACATATATTTACATATGCAAAAATCCATATCATTTTTGAAACCCTTTAAGCTTTAGAATAAGTGCTGAGAACCAAAATTTAATATCTTGCAGTATTTATCTACAAAATACAGTATTTGATATCTTTCCCAATATTGCATAGAGTATGAAGATCAATTTTCCATTACCCACTAAGATACCATATGTTATGATGGCTCACATATGACAGCGATTAACAAATTTGTCAAGGAGAAGGGTAAACTACACATATACTACAGTAAGAAAACTCTTAGAAAAACAGTTGTAAGGTGGTTTATTTCATTTCTATTGTCATTGTTATTAAAAAAAGACAATTGGAAATATATTAGGCTTAATTCTCCACTAGGCTGTCAGGGTGACCTCTAACAAGGAGGTCATTCATACAGACTAGAAAGGATGAGTAGGCAGAAGGGTTCTATTTGCCTTAGTTACATTTTTTACTAGGCAAATAATAGTGACCACTGGATGCTCTAAAATCAATTTGTAATTTAGTCTGATATTGCAGGGTTTAGCTTTTTTTTCAAGGTTTTAATATTGAAATTATTTAAGATTTACAGAAATTGCAAATGTTTCTGTAAACTGTCACCCACCATGATGGTTTGAATAGGTTTGGTCTCCATAGATTCATGTGTTTCAATGCTTGAGTGTAGGGAGCGGCACTGTTAAGAGATGTGGAGGTGTGTCAAGTGAGGTCTCTATGGTCAAGTGTGAGGTTTGGTCTTTTGATATATATTGGAATGCTAATACTGCCTTTCCCCTCCCCCACCCCCAATCTGGTTGCCCCAGGGAAAAAAGAGTCCTCACATACACCAAGTGGAGGTATGTGACCTTGCTCCTTAATTTAAAGCTGTTGGTTGAATAAAAATGCCTACAGCCTATAGCTGGGCAGAAGAGCAGTAGGTGAGCTTTCAGTTTTCCAGCTTGGGATATGAGGAGGACCATGAAGAGAAAAAGAGAGGGGGGGAGGGAGAGAGAGGGAGAGAGGGAGGGAGAGGGAGAGGGAGAGGGAGGGAGGGAGAGAGAGAGGTTGAGAGAGAGGTTGAGAGAGGTTGAGAGAGGAGGTGACACCATGGAGTAAGGGATCCTGAGAACTGGCCATGAGGAGTGTCCAGTCAGAGTAAACGTGGCCCAGGCAGAACATGGTAAGTCATACCTCAGGATTATTGCCAGGGAAGCAGACGAAATAGCACAGAGGGTAGATATCTGCCCAGTTCTGGTGATTTTACAGCTTATTGCAAATACGAAAGTTTTGTGTCTAAATTTAATGATCTAAGGTGGGGTAGAAATTCCTGATTAATATTAAATATTTACTACAATACTCAGGCTCTACACAATGTGGGATTTCAGTCTCTTCCTAGCTGCCTGCAGAAGATAGGCAATCTCCTCCTCTTCGTTGCCTTCAGATCAGTTCACACCTCCAGCACTATGTCTTCCTGGATGCCTCCATGTTTCCCACCATGATGATAATGGACTGATCCTCTGAAACTGTAAGCCAGCCCCAATTAAATGTCTTCTTTATACAAGTTGCCCTGATCATGATGTCTCTTCACAGTAATGAAACCCTAACTAAGACACCCAGATTCTACAAAGTTATCTTTTTTTAAATTGCTCCATCATTCTGTAGACAGATATAGAGACAGACAAGTAGATGGATGTAATTGTGATTTTGTACCACTTGAAAGTTACAGGTATGATAACTCGGTTATCATTCAATATCTCAGTGTTTATTGTCAAAAACAGAGGTTGTTCTCTTGCATAACCAAACAAGGAAATTAAGTCAGCTTTGCTTGTCTCATCCAAATTTCACAAACGGTCCAGGAATGTAGCTCAGTGACAGAGCATTTGAATAGCATGTGTAAAGCCCTGGATTCTATGCTCAGAATGACAATGACAAAATGAATTGATAGTTGCTAATCATCTGGGGAAGTGTTCCGGAATATCCGATTCCATCTAGAGGCACACACTGCAGTGAGTTTTCATTCTTTCTCCTCCGCTTTAGTTTGGACCCTCCAACTGGATGACCTTTGACTGTTTGGAAGAGTCCAGACCATTTATCTTGAAGAGCAGATCTCTATTTGTAGCTTCTGATATGTTGCCATCATTAATTCACACTGTGTGCTGAGATTCCTAGTGAGGTTTGACCCACTCTCATTGCCTCGGAGAAACATGTTGGCGCTTTGTTAGCCCACAGACAGTAATGATTTGCACTCATGGTTAGGGCAGTGTCTGCTGGACCTCTCCAATGCACAGATTTTAGGTTTGTCTCTTTGTCATTAGTACAAATCCTTTATGAACTTACTTTGTGGCTATGTAATGTTCCCCTTCTCGTTAAACTTTCAAACAGTAAACGTGTGGGTAGTCTTGTACAAAACCGCTACAATCTGATCAGTTTAGAGGTTGACCAAAATGGGGTAACAGGAAATGAAGAAACAACAGACACATATACAGAAAAGCTGGCCTTGGGTGAGTCAGGTAGTCCAATGAAGACATACTACCAACAACAACCTGAAAACTCACTTGTTTATTTTATAGAGCTGACCAAGGAGTCAAGCTTAGCTAATCTTGGTAGGAGAGCTTTGTAGGGGAGCAATCATCAGGCTGTAAATATCCCGGAGGAGGAGACCACAGTCAACATTTGCTACATGGACAAGTAGAGGTCTTGTCATTTCCCTGAGCCTGACCTGAGGAAGGCATTGCTATTCCTATGGTCCCGAAGTGCTCATGTCAACAACACACACTCATTCAGACCTCAGTCTGCTCCCCACACAATTAAACTAGAATCCTCATGGTTTATCCTGAAGCACAAATGGTATGAGTTTCATTGTGAGATTTTAAGTGGGCAGAAAAAATCCTGAACTGTTGTGTGGTGCACTGCTGGTGGTAGGAAGTGCTTTTACCAATGCAAGAAGTAAGAGCTGGGACAACATCAGAGGTGATGAGAGGCTGGGGGCAAGGACCAAAGTGATGTTAGTGCCTCCAGGAAAGGGGGAGCAACAGCATTGGAACAAAGTGTGAAGGCACAGGAAGAAGGGGCTGGGCCCAGGTCACTGGGCCGATCATGGCATTGAAGGAAACGTGGAGAACACAGAGGACAGAGGGCAAGTGAAGGCAGGGAGCCCAGTGTGTACTGTGGACCTCAGTGTGGAAGTGTCAGCACTTAAAAACAGAGACATTGAACTCAAAAAGAATTGTCAAAGAATGAAGCTTTGGAGGTGAGCAAGCTCCTTTAGCAGGAGGAGAAAGCCAAAAGAAAGAGAACAGCAGGGACTTTCTAAAAATTAACATGTCAATTGCAGAGTGAGAGACAGATGCTAAAGAAAGGAATGCACACTTTCTATCCATGTATGGTGGTCCTTGTCTATAATCCCAGATCCTGGGAAGCTGAAGCAGAAGGATTGCCATGAGTCCTGAAGTCAGTCTGTCCTACCTTGTGACTTTCAAGTCAGCCCTAAATACACTAAATAAAACAAAACCCAGCCTATGGGCCAAACAGAAGAATACATAGAACCCAGTGACCTGGGTAAGGGTCCACCGCTAAGAAAGTGGGTTCATTTAAGCCATGCTAAGGAGATGGGAGAAATAACTACTCTTTGAATGAAATAATATACTCTTCCTTCCCAGAATTCTCACCTCCCAGCACAGTACCTTCCACAAGGTTGTGTTGCATCTGCCCATATTTCTGAGTCCTGACTCAAACAGATGTAAGTTTTCCTTCTCAGTGTTTTTTTTGGATGCTGACCAGAGCTGAAGTATAGTTTTTCTAGTATTTGGATTTCCTTACTCTTTCTCTAAAGATCCCCTTCTACCCTGCTATATGGCTGACCTTCATGCTAGCTGAACTCAAAATAGCATAGCGGTGTTCCTTCCTTCTCTGGTCTCCTTTCTGTGAAGCTGTTGAGATTCTCAGCTTGTGTGGGAGAACCCTGCTGTTAAGGTTGCAGGACCCCATGACTGGGTGGCTCTCTGAGATCAGTATAAAAGGGAGGACTCCCTTTCTCAGTGGGGCTTCCTTTTCTCTGCCAGACCTTGTCTAGAGAGAGTTCCTGAGCACAGGTGCTTGGCCTTATCTGAAGAATGGCCTTGTGCAAAGCTGCATAACCCAGGACACAACTCCAGCTTCAGTTTCCTGACATGATAATGAGGTACTGTTTTATAATGACCAACTAGCTCTTTCTGTCACACCCCAAAAGCCCTTCTATACTCTATTCCTGGAATGATAAAGTAGAATTGACCCACTGTAGTGGTCTCCAGAAGTTCATCCGTCATACTCGTGGCTGTATGAACCCTGCTCACCTCCTACTCCCTCTGTCCTCGAAGGCGGGTGGCAGATGCCCCACCCCCACCCCCACCCCCACCCCCACCCCCAGGAGACAGGAGACCAACAAGCTTGCCTGACCTGATTATTTTCTTTTAAACTCTAATGGAATTGTCTTCAAGCTTCCATTTGAAGTCCCACCTCAGATTCTTTTATGAACCCCAAGGGGGGACCCCAGTACCCCTGGTATCATAATGATACTATTAATTCCTGCATTAGCACATCTGTTGGCTGGACATGTGGCACATTGAAAGAATGAGCTCACTCAACATGCATGATATTCTGGGGTCAATATCCAGAATTACACATGTAATAATGGTTATTAAAAACAAGTGAGCTCACATAAATAAGTTATCCCTTTATCCAGCTCTCTCACAGCTTGCTTCTTGCCCTACCCTCTGTCTCCCTACCTAACCTGGCTAATTCCAGGTCCTCAGAGGCACTGTAATTTCGTTTAACTAAGTTCACACTATCCCCACTTACATTCAGTCTTCCAAGACCCTGGAGTCTCTGCATATACATCCATTTTAGCCCCATGTTTGAACAGACTAGAGATTAATTAACAAGTCTCTCCAAGCCAATGTTCTCAGAGCATTCAGTGGGGACCCTTCCAAGTGAACCAAACTTGCAAATTTAGATTCATTACATGCTTGCTATGGCAGCCCCAGCAGCATAGCAAGTGACTGATCATGAAGAGAATATTAACAGGCCCTTTCTTCCAAAACAGTAACTTTCATTAACAGGTGCCCTGGGTGTCTTCCTTTTAAACTCTAACAAAATTGTCTAATAGAATGTAGGCTTGGCGACTCCCTGTCAGCTTGGCCAAGTACCCAGGAACCCACCACAGTTCAAAACTCTGCCTATCTAATCCTGTTTCCTGCCCCATCTTCTGCACCAGACTGAAGTCTTTTCCTGTGCTATACCCTCCACAGGCCCCCAGCTTGCTTCTACATACTTCTTTTTCTCTGTTTTGATCTGTAAATCATTTCAGTAGTCAGTGTTTTTGCCATCATTATCATGATGTATTCCTAACCAAGTTTTTATATTTTGTTCTTCTGCCGTGATAAAATATTCTGACTAAAGCCACTTAGGGGAGGAAAGAATTTATTTAGTTTGTACTTCCAGGTCACAGGTCCTATCTTTAAATAGGAACTCAAGGGGAAAAGTTGAAGCAAGAACCCATGGAAAAATGCTCACCGTTGATGACATTGTACTGTGCTTCAAGGTATGGGCAGGTGGGCAGAGCCAAGTTACCCCCCCCCCCACCACACACACACACACACACACTCTTTCTCTTAGCTTATGGAATGTTCTGTAGCATAAATTCTGTTTTGCTAACTTTAGGCTTCACAAAACATTGTTCTGACCTCATTTGTTCTTCTGTGCAGTGTTAATGTGCTCAGTAGCTGAGCATCTCCCCATGTGACAAGGTCCCTATGTGACCTTGTACCTACTGTGCCTGGGGTGACATTCAAAGATGCATTGTCCTGGGAGCCATTTTTATGATCACTTTCTTTGGTGTCACGCCCTTATGATTTTAGTAAGTGGGTTCAAACTCATTTGGAAGTCTGTATTTGGGAAACATCTCATTTTCCTTTAGAAAAATCCAATTTTCAAGTTTTTAAATTAGGCAGATAAAATCTTCACATATAGATTATCTATCACATATAGATTATCTATCACTTGGGTCATAAAGTAGCATAATGATGGTGATATTGATTCAGATCTGTTTTCAAAAAGTTCACTTTCAAGGAGGTGCTCCACTCCCCCACCCCTCACCCCCACCCCTCACCCCCCAGCCAATATCATCCTTGGCATAGATCTGTTTTTAATAATATTTTAAATAAGTGGCATCATTGGGTATGACAAAGTGTAATTGTCTTAACCTGTTTAAGTGGCCAGCTGTCGTGCTGGGAGAAAGCAAAGTATCTCTTTTATAGGTTTTCCACAGACACCTGCTTTCTGCACTGTTCTCCAAGCCATTTGTCACTCTCATGAAGACTGGCTTAACTAAAAGGTGGGAGCTGTAACCATTCAGACCCCATCTCTGTGTGATCCGAATTCATGTGACTCTGTTCTGACCCTGTAGGTTCCTTCATATTCAAACATTAAATCTGGCTAGTGCTTAAATATCCAATTTGCATAATTGCTAAGAACAAGCAGCTAATTCCACCTCCCCAGCTAATCTTACCTTTTGCTCCCGATACCAGACTTGACATGTCCTATAATGAAAGACATTGGAATACCAGAGCTGATCTCCATAGTAAATGGTTGCAGAGCTGGTTTTTTCTGTGTTTTGTTTGGACCCAACTTCAACCTGGAGGCCTTTGTGAATTCCAACTAGGAGTTGCTGCATAACACGTTAGGTGTTTCAAATCCATCAGAGTGAATTAGTGTCAAGACATACGAATCCAATATAGTGTTATTTGCCAAGTCCTTGCACAGCTTTAGGATTAGCCTGGCTTCAAGTGCATAAAGACAGACGTACAGAAAACCTGAGAGTAGGTGGTCTCTGTCCTCTGATGGAGAAGCCATGGCTGCTTGAAAGGTTAGTGTGTATTAAGGAGACAGGGTTAGCTAGTCTTGGAAGGAGGACTCTATAAGGGACTAGTCTCCAGGATGTAAATATCTGGGGGGGGGGGGGAAGAGCTATAATGGGCATTTCCTGCACACTCTGTCAACATTTGCACTCAGAGAGGAGAAAGGCTTTGTCACCACTCCCAGCCTCAAAGGCAGGTGGGGGTAGGGAGAGATCGAGAAGGTATTTTCAGTTTCCAATGTGTCTGAGGCTTTAGTCCTGTCAACAATACGCACCCAGTTAAGAGTTCACATACTCTGTTCCCCACAATTTCCATCATTTCACTGCATAACTCTGAGGGATCATTTTGCTAATATAGCTTCTGGCTCTGTATTTTGCTGAATTCCAAATACTTTTCTATGGACCAAGTATGGTGGCGCATACATTTTTTTTTTTCAAATTCAAGAACTCAGTAGGCAGAAGCAGATAGACCTCTGCAAGTTTAAAGCCAGTCAGGTCTACATAGTAAGTGCCAGGCTAGCCAAGCCTACATAGTGAGATGCTGTCTCAAAACACAAGCAAAACCAAATACTCTGCAGTGAAGAAGTGGGTAGCAGGCAGTAAGGACTTAAAGAGAAAGAAAAGAAAATCTGGCCTACAGAATTGTTGAGGTCTGGCATTTCTCAGTTGTTCTGGTGGTCTGTTGTTGATATGTTCCTGTAATTTCATAATAACATTAGGTACCACTTAGTGTGTGGCATGTGCAGCGCCTCTGAGCACCTTACAAGGTAGACATCCGCTGCTGGGCTGTAGGTTCTTGATGAGAATCGTCTTTCTTGGTCATCAGCATCATTCCAAGGTGAGCGCGCATGCTCAGGGCCTCACTTGTCCCGTGTGAGTGTATCTGGCTCCCCCTTCAGTGGAGTGGAGTGAGAGCTTTAACTCATGAGACTGAAACCGGAGATTCCTGAGAATCAGAAACAAACCATTGTGGGGAAACCAAGGGCACGGAAATGTATCACTGTGAAAAGATGCAGCAAGAGCACTTCTTGCGGCATACACAATGCGCACAGCATGAGAGCAGCTATAAAAAACACAAACAGGGAATGTTTGCGGAAAACAGCTAAAACCACAACAGAGGCCGGGAGGTGCTCGCATCCCTCCTGTGCAAAACATAATTACCAGAGAAAAGACCCCGGGGCTAAGAGAAGGAACCCGCGGTGCAGTTCAGACTTCAGATTCCAAAGTGAGATTTCTCCAGGCCTCATCCCTCTTACGGTATCCACAAAAGCTCTCTCCGTGGAGCCAGTGGTCCCTTCTCTTCCATTTCCCACCAACTAGAGGGACAGGGAAGATAAACAAGGCTACCATGCCCATCCCCCATCACTGATTTCTATAAAACTGGATGCAGAAGACGAGTGATCCAGAGTCAGTTCTTAGTGTAAGATACGTATTTATTTCTAATGTCTTAACATAGCTTAAAGTAACTTGTGACTTATTGTGCACATGTGTGATTAATCACAAATAGTAAATTATCATATCGTCCTTGAAATATAAACCTGCCCAAGGCCAGGCTTTTAGAATTAACCAGGGTGAAAAATAAAGCAATAACCCCCTGAAGTGATGCCAAGAGGTCATTTGACATAGTCTTATATTACTGTTAGGGAGTTTCGAAACCCCTATTTCACAGATAAGTTTACCTGACAGATTTAGAATTCCTCTTTGATATTGAAAGAATAATCTTTTTTAAATTGGGTCTATCAGCTACTTACTTCTCATGTTGCTTTGATGAATAGCTCATCAAAGGAATTTAAGACAGAAAAAGGATGATTGTGGCTTAGAGTTCAAGGGAGCAATCTGTGATGGGGAAGATGTGGAGAGAGCCTATCGGTTGGGGCAGGAGGCCAGCCTCCTGCATCCACACTCAAGAAGCAACAAGAGGGAATATGACGTTGGTGGGGCTATAAAACATTAAGGCTCTCTCTCAGTGATACCCCACTTCCTAAAGGTTCTCTGACATTCTCACAACACTACCAGACAGAGACCAAGGTTTCAAACACAGGAGTTCTAAGCATAGAATCGCTGAGACTAATGCGAAGCCTATTACACTCAGTCTGTTTTACTGCGTTTGTCTTGAGAGCATAAAGTCTTAGAGGTCAATGACTGTGCATTTTGCTGATTGCTTGTCTTAGTTTGGTTTCTATTGCTGCAATAAACAGTATGACTGAGAGCAACTTGGAGAGGAAGGGTTTATTTAGCTCATAGCATATAGTCCATCGCCGTAGGAAGTCAGGGCAGGAACTTAACACAGGAACTGGAGGCAGACGCTGAAGTGTAGGTTATAGAGGGACACTGCTTGCTGGATCACTTGTCCAGGCAGCGGTGGCACCACCCACAGTGAGCTGAGCCCTCACACATCAATCATTAATCAAGAAAACGCCCCATAGGCTGGCCTGCACGCCGATCTGATGACTACATTTTCTCAGTTGAGATTCTTCTTCCCAGATAACTCTAGATTGTGGTAAGTTGACAACAAAAAAAAAACCTAATCAATACTATTCCCAACTGATGTGACATCACAGAAGGAGGGATTTTAGTCATTTAGGATACTTTCATCTGGAATTAAGAGAAAATTCACCTCAATCTGCACAAGCAATTCATGATACAGATTATTTTTTATGGCAAGTAGCCCAGGCAAAGTTAGATGATGTTGCCAGTAGCTCGTATCATTATCAAAGTTTTTTTTCCATCTTTCCAAAATATTACTCATAGAATGTAAGCTTTGACTAGCAGAACAACTTCTTCTCCTGTGGACTGGACACAGGAGACTTCCAGACTCCATATGCTGGTGTCTGAGTGTGATGAACATGTGGCTATTTTTTTCTCATGCATCCTGTCTAGAGAGAAACATTTTACAGGATCCTTTTGACGTCTTTCCTTAGGAAGAGAACAACATGACCACTGCAAAACAATCACTGGCCAACTCGCTTGATTAATAAGATCTAATTCTGGGGCTTAGCAGGGTAAGACGCATAGCTATACCAATTATGTTTCATTTGACTATTGTGTCATGGAGAACTAAACTAATTAAGGCTTAAGTAAGGAAGAAAATTCCCCACACAAAAAAAAATGCTATCTATTGACTTTAAACAATACCTTGTTTAGCTTATGAATCTGATGATAACGGAGTGATTCTTCTGGGCTAGTTTTGTATGATCACCAGTTGACTCACCTGCAAGTCATACTTACTGGAAGAACATGAGCGTTATCTACCCACACTCTCAAATGGAGAGGTAGACTGGGTCACCTTTATTCATGTCTGAAGTAGTCTAGACAGGGGTCATTCACAGAGAAAGGCCCTAAAGAACAAGCAGAAACAGACAGCCTGCCTATTATGGTACAACCACCTCTGCATGTATCATTTGTCTGAGATCAGAAGGCAGTTCCTGAAGTTCTGATCCCCCCGAGAGAGGAAGCCTCGTCTGGAAGCCAGTCCTACAGGACAGAGCTATGGTCTTCCTCTCCATAGGGATGGTAAGAGTGTAAATCCAAAAGCATCATGCTAGCACATGTGCCAAGGAGAGGGCACTGGGTGATTAAGGTCTTTGCTTTCTCTTCAGCCCTATCTGCCCTCAGTAGTTCAATCTGAGAGATAAAGGATATAGTTCTATTTTTTTTTAAAGGAGACATTTGTTTTTATTTTATGAGCATGAGTGTCTGTGAACTACCCGGGTACAGTACCTCTCAAGTGCAGAAGACGCTTGTGGAACTGGACTTACAAGTGGTTGTGAGCCACCATGTGAGTGGTGAGATTTGAACCCACATCCTCTGGAAGAGCAGCCAGTGAGTGCTCTTAACCGCCAAGCCAACGCTACAGCCCCCAAGTGACTTTATTCTTCAGTAAGCATTCTTGCCTTGCGCTCACCCAGAACTGCTTCTGCAAAGCCCACCCACTGTGCATGAAAACCACACAGCTCCTACAGGCACTCTGCTACTCCATCCTCTGCAAGAGCACAGTTAGTTGGGTTTTATATTCATGTTTTTGCACTTCTCTATGCACTCATGTAACTGACTTGGATTCTAAATTCCAGCAGAGCAGAGAATGAGGTTATATATAAAAAAGGATTATTTTTAATATACATGTAAGTAGTAGCTTACAAATAAGTCCAGTGACTATATCTATTAACCTTATGCTAGTCTCTAGTAATCTCACAGAGAAACTAAGATTTATTTCAAGCTGCACCTCCTATGCTAATCTGGCTACCTCCCAGACATGACCCCAGTATACTTGCTTCTCATGATTGGTCTGGTTCTTCAGGGTTCAGGTGTGTTTCTCTGGACCCCTTCCTCATGGCTCCAATTCCTCCTTCCTCCTGGCCGATATCTACCTCTCTCTCTCTCCTCCTCCTCCTCCTCCTCCTCCTCCTCCTCCTCCTCCTCCTCCTCCTCCCCCCCCTCCTCCTCCTCCTCCTCCTCCTCCTCCTCCTCCTCCTCCCCCCCCCCTCCTCCTCCTCCTCCTCCTCCTCCTCCTCCTCCTCCTCCTCCTCCTCCTCCTCTTCTTCTTCTTCTTCTTCTTCTTCTTCTTCTTCTTCTTCTTCTTCTTCTTCTTCTTCTCTCTCTCAATCTCTTTCTCTCTTTCTCTCTTTCTCCTACCCCAGCAGGTAGAACCTTCCACTCTATTCTCTCTTTTGCCCAACCATTGGCTGATTAGCTTTTATTGACAAGGCAGAGAGTAAATGGTAAGAGTTGTTTACACAAACTTGATACAGGAGATTCTTGATATAAGCATTACAATGTCGTGTCTGGATTGAAACAAGATATGAAGGTAGACATAGAGGAGTGGTTCAGACACTTCTTTGATTTAACTGGGAATCTGGGAATATTGATGCTGAAGGTCTTTGTCCCCAACTGGCTCTTGATCAATCAACAAAGATGCCAGTGGCTAGTGGTTGGGCAGAAATAAAGAGGCAGGTCTTCCAGGTTCCTGCAGGCTAAGAGAGAGAGAGAGAGAGAGAGAGAGAGAGAGAGAGAGAGAGAGAGAGAGAGAGAGAATGAATCGATATACTTGGAGGAGAGAGATGGAACAGACTCAGAGCTGTAGGGGAGATCTGCCAAAATGTAGGCAGAAAGGGAAAGTGTACCATAGAAGGGCAGCACGAAATGGCTTGGGCAGGAAGATGAATGGGCTTCACAGAAGGTTACTAGACAACTAAACTGAGGGAAAATTTAGAGGTCTTGAGCTAGGACTAAAGGGGAAGGCATGCTAGCTGCAGGAGGCTTAGAAGAACCCAGCCATTGAGCCAGTAAGGCAGATTAAAAATGAGCTAGTATGTGTATATCTTTCATCTGCAGATCCAAGGTAGCAACTGGGGAGATGAGCTGGGAGCTCAAATCGGTGTAGCAAAAACTCACTGCTACTGGTAGGGGAATTAGTATTTGAATAACACAGTGCCAGAAAACATTATGCCTACAAGGCTGGGTGCCTGTCACGTTAAACACTCAAGTAAAGAAGCCCTTAGGTCCAATCACACACTTCATGGATTAAGAAGATGACCATAAGAAAGGACCCTGAAATCTGAAGCCTGACATCATCACAAGCGTTTGTACAAGCCAGAATTCCTTTGTTTGCGTCTTATACTTAAATATGCTTAAATTGACACATAATAATCACACTTCTTTATGGTTTGGGAATTGGAATTCTTTATAGGGGATTCATAAATTTAGGTGGGAAATAATGACACTGTTTTTTTCTGAACTCCACCTGAAATTTAATAATTTCTTCACTTATTAATTCAGGTGACAAGACAGAAATACATGGAACTGTGTTATCAGCACAAGTCACTGAGATCATAACATCTTAGAGTTGTAGATAATGTAAAACTCAGCTCTAATTCAAAATTATAGAGGATTTGGTATCTAATTTATACAACAGCTCCAGGGCTACTGTTTGGCTAAATGCAGTACTCCAGCCTCGTCAAGGGGACCTGTGGAACCGTCACTTCCTCCCAGTGTGCTCCAGCTTCTCCTGTCCCCCCCCCCCCCCCCCCGGCCTGAAATGTTCCACTCTCTGGTCCCTGCTTCTCATTATCCATCAATCGGGTATTTTTTTTTTTTTAATCTGCTAAACAGAACAAAGCAGTGTATCTCCGGACTCAGGGGTCTTTGCGCTCTGGAGCACAGCAAACTGACACAGATGTGGCTTCCCAAAGGTTGGGAAGTGTTATTCATGCACTCTCTTTGCGAACTCAGAACAGTTGCCTTGTCAGCCTTTTAGCCACCACTAGGTGGAGACTCTCTCCCCCTCATCACCCTTCGGGCTGTGTGAAGGAGAGAGAGTAAGGTTTGAAGTCCGAGTGGGTTTCATCAATCAGAATCTTCCTTCCTAAAAAAGCCGTTCTTACCACAGGGCTGTTTCTCTTTCTACATTTATTTACCACTTATGGTTGAATTTTGGAGTGGTGTTAAATGGGAGCAGAGACTTTGCTCTGTTCCGTTTCTGTATCTCCTGAACCTCAAACAATATCTGTTGTGGTCATAGGAGCTTAATATCCACTGCCTGATGTGCAGACTCCATTTTTTGAAGTTTATTTATTGTTATTATTTTCATATTTTCTTTTAATTTTTTATTCTTTTATTTTTATTTTATTTGTTTGTTTGTTTGTTTGTTTGTTTGTTTGTTTCGAGACAGGGCTTCTCTGTATAGCCCTGCCTGGCTGTCCTGGAACTCACTGTGTAGACCAGGCTGGCCTTGAACTCAGAAATCTGCCTGCCTCTGCCTCCCAAGTACTAGGATTAAAGGCGTGCGCCACCACCACCTGGCTTTCTTTTTATTTTATGTGTATAAGTATTCTGCCCGCATTTATGCTTACATATCATGCTCACTTCTGGTGTCTATGCAGGCCGGGAAAGGGCATCTAATCCCCTGGAACTAAGTTACTAATGGTTGTAAGCCACAATATAGATGCTGAGAAACAAATCCAAGTCCTTTGCAAGAGCAACACATGCTCTTAAAGCACTGAACCATCTCCAGACCCAGGCTAACGCCTTATTCGGAAAGGTAATTTCTAAAAGATCTGCTTTGTTTTAAATTATGCATGTGTATCTCTATGAGGTATATGCATGTGAATGCAGATGTCATTCACAATGCAGAGACCAGATGCACTGGATCCCCTCTGGAGCTGAGTTATAGGCAGTTGTGAGCCACGAGAGCCACGCAGTGTGGGTACTGGCCCAGGATCACATCATATCAGCACCCAAAGATGTTCTCTATATCATCCTCCTCCTTCAGTTCCTTGCTTCCTCCTCCTCTCATTTTTCATCTGTTTCATGTCTGTGCTAGGTGTGTGTACTATAGTTTGTAGTAACTCGCCATCTGTGGTGGGCATTGAGATCTGCTTCCAGTAATTTGCCATTATAAATAATGCTCCATAGAATTATCTGTTGTGGGGTTTTTTTTTTTTCTTCATAGTTTTGCATCTTTAGGGTCAATCCCTTGGGCTGGGAATTCTTAATTTAAATGCATGTGTGGTTTGTATAGATGCTCCCCATTTTCCCTCATTGGGAGTTCCGCCCTCTTATCCTTCCTTGGAGACTCTGAGAGTGCTTGTGTATGTTACTCAGTCTTTGGAATATTTGTTAATCTAATAGAACAGAAACAGTTTAGTTCAGCACTTCTCAACCTGTGGGCCGTGACCCCTTTGGGGGTCAAATGACCCTTTTATAGGGGTTGCCTAAGAACATAGGAAAACACAGATATCTACATTATTATTCATAACAGTAACAAAAGTGCAGTTATGAAATAGCAATGAAATGATTTTATGGTCAGGGGTCACCATAACATGAGAGACTGTTAAAGCACTGAAGCATTAGGAAGGTTAAGAATGATTGGTCTAATTTTTAGTGAAGGTTTGATTTCTTTCCTTATTTAGCTCTTCTGTTATCTCTCCTGTGGATTCTTGCTTTGTGTGATTGCAGAAGGTAAGCTGAGGTTCCCCCACCCACCCCCCCATCTGTCTTTACTGCATATGGTGGTTCCAACATCCCACCCCTTTCTTCCTTCCTTCCACTGTGCTGTTGTAGTGCTGACCTTCTTCCTGCTCCTCAAACTCCAGGTATCAGCCAGGCTTCTGCAGAGAAACAGAGTCTATATGATACTCATCTTGACAGCAACTGCAGGATGGCTCTTCAGAAGTAAATTTACCACATGGATCTATAGAGAGACACAGATCATTGTATAAATATGGGTTTATTAATGTAGAAATGTCTGTCTATAAATCTACATATAGCCCCATATTTCTTTCTATCTTCATCAGTCAGTTGATTGACAGATAAATACATAAACAAGATTTTTTTTTTGAGAATTTAGTTCATGCAGCTGTGAGCAGATACGTTTGAAATTCCCAAGTAGGCTTGCAGCTGGAAACTCCAGAAGGATCATTAATGCTGCAGTATGAAAGCAGGATTTCATCTCCTTGGGAAAACCCTGGCTTTGTTCTTAGGTAATAGCATGAGGCCCGACTACAGTATAGATGATAATCTGTCAGTCACCTGATTAAGGATGGTAATCTACAGTACCAGCATATCCTAGGAAATACATGGAATACAAATGACAGATGGATAATGATAAAATGAAAACCTTTATATAAGAAAGAAGGGAGAAGGGAAGTATTGCTTATTTTCTATTATTATTATTTTAAATTTATTTTAATTTTGTTTACTTGCTCACTTTACATTCCACTCATTGCCCCCCCTCCGGGTCACCCCCTCCCACAATCCTTCCCTCTTTCCCCATCTCCCCTCCCCTTCTTTTTCCTCTGAGTGTGTGGCGCCTCACCTGGGTCTCCCCCCATCCTAGCACTTCAAGTCTCTGTGAGTCTAGTTGCTTCCTTTCTCACTGAATCCAGACAAGGCAGCCCAGCTAGAAGACCATATCCCATGTACAGGCAACAACTTTGAGCAAGGGCAGGTAACCTAGTATCCCCCAGGCCCATCAGCATTGTGTGTGTCCCCCAAACCCCTACCTCCAGGTGAAGGGCAAGGGGAAAACCTCCACTCAGTTTAGATACATACAGGTCTACCAGGGTAAGCTGAGGTGAATGGCAGCTGCACACAGGTTCATTCACAGGTGGCCTTAGCAGTGATAAGGGACAGGTATCTCAGTGGGTTGAGCCCTCAGAGATTGGGAGGTCTGAGAGAGAAGTTTGTGTTTGGATGTAAAGAAATGCATACTACGTACCAAGCTTCCCCCCGCCCCCCTTTTAAATCACATCTTAGTCACTAATAGTATTTGATGTAGAGGACACTCGAAAGTGGTTTGGCCAGAAGATACCTGCTGGCCTTTTGTACCTCTGAACTAAAACTGGTAACAAGAGCACAAATGTGAGCATACAGTTATGATATAAGAATAGGTTAGGGATGGGAGCATAGCTCTGTAGTAGAGAGCACATGCCTAGTGGTGTGTAGTTCTGGGTTTGACCTATAACACTGAGAAAAACATTGGAGAATTATGAATGAAAACTTCCAGTTCCTATTTACACCTATTAAAAATAACCTTTAGCTCTTAACGTGACACAGTCTCAAATCACCTGGAAAGGAGAGCTTTGACTGAGTAACTGTCTTTATCAAGTTGGTCACTGAGTGTATATGTGAGGGACCTTGGGGTGGTTTGAATGTGAATGGCCCCCATCGGCTCATATGTTTGAAAATTAGTCATCACTTGGTGGAACTGTTTGGGGAAGGATTGGGGGCGTGGCCTTGTTGGAGGAGACATGATGTGGAGCAAAGCCACAGAGCAGGCGGCAATGGTTGAGGCTTCAGAAGCCTCGCATGGTCCCTAGTGCACTCTGTGTCCTGTTTGTGGATCCAGACGGGAGCTGCTGCTCCCGCACTGTGCCTGTCTGCCTGTTGCCATATTCTCTGCTGGGATGGTGATAGATTCCTGTCTCTCTGAAACTGGAGGCCCCAAATAAACCCTTTCTTTTATAAGTTGCCTTGGGCATGGTGGCTTTCTCACAGCAATAGAAAAGCAGTTAAGGTAGACTGTGCCTCGAATATTAACTGATGGAGGACCTACCCCACCATGCGTGGCACCTGGGCAGATGGTGCTGGGCCGCATAGGAAAGTCATTTAAGCATGAGGCCAGGTGAGCCATCAAAAGGTGTTCCTTCATGGTTTCTGCTTCCAGTTCCCACATGGGTTCTTACTCTGACTTCCCTGTATGCTGGACTGTAACCTTTAAACTGAAATTAGTTGGAGTGTTGTATCACACAGCAAAGAGACCAGAGCACTAGAACAAATTATGTTTCTGCAAGGAGTGCAACTGTTTCCAAAATTTTGATTTTTTCTTAAAAAATATAAATCTCCAGTAGAAGGACCAAGGCTCTTCATGGAACTATATGAAACTAAAACATATTCTTTTTTATTGAAGGAAAGAATTGGAAAGGTCATATCTTTAAGGAGTTCCTACTGAACAACTTGGGGCAATTTGAGACCAGAACAAAGATGAAAAAGAATTATAGCATATTAAATAAAAGATGATCATAGCTGGGTGTAAAGCTCATACCTGTGATTCCGAGACTGGAGGATTGCTGTGATGTTGAGGATAGCTTTGCCTACGAGGTGAGTTTGTAGCCAGATTGAGCTAAAGAGTGGGTCCTTTCCTTACATTACCACTATTACTACCATCATGGCTAACTTTACTTTGGCCCATTAGTAAGTATATGTAAGTGAGTGTGTGTGTGTGTGTGTGTGTGTGTGTGTGTGTGTGTGTGTGTACAGCGTGTGCTGTGGCATGTGTGCAGGCCAGAGAACAACTTGGTGCAGTCAGTCCACTCCTTTCCCCTTTGTGTGTACACTAAGGATCAAACTCAGGTTGTCAGGCTTGTGTGGCGAGTGCTCCTGCTGTGTCACCTCACTGGCTCTGTGGAAGAAAACCAGCTAACAGATTCTGTAGAAAAGATAAATAGAAAAATTATCACTCGAAGTCACTAATTAATATAGGTGAGACTCCTTTAACAATGGGTAAAGCTTTACTAAGGAAATACAATATTCACATCATTTCCAAACATCACCTCGCCGATAACATATTCATTATGAAAGATTAAAAAGCATGTGATTTTAATAATGTGATAGTGGTCACCATCATAACCAAGTGACAACAAAGTATTACCTCCCCCCGCCCCAGTCTCTGTGATGTACATTAACATATATTACCTATGTTATTCTCTTGACAGAACATTCAGCCTGAATTTACAATTAGGAAGTAATAAGATAAGTGTAGATTATAGGATAAATTTCACTACACCAAGCTTTCCAAATTGTCATCCAAAGTCAAATAAAAGGTAAGGAAACTCTTCTACATTAAAGAAGAGGAAAGAGTTCTGGGACATGGCTCAGTTGGTGAATTGTAAGCATGGTTGCCTGAGTTCAACACTCAGGGCCTATGTTAAACTAGAAACAGTCTCTATATTACTTCCAATGGAGGAAACACTATCATATAGATAATGAGATAACTTCATATAGTGCAGAAACATATAAAGTAAAAAAAAGAGGAAGAGATAAAAACACTACATGGAAACTACAGGCGTGGAAATGATGTCCTTGGGGCTCACCAGCTAGCCAGCCTAGCCTGCTTGGCAAGTTTTAGGTCCCAGTGAAAGACTGTGTCTAAAAAACCAAGGTGGACGTCCTGAAAAGGCCAAATGAGTCCATCTTTTGGACTACACACATACATACTCTGGTCATCTTCATATACATGAACACAAAAGCAGACTTTTTTATGACCACCAACCCATTGATAAATAGAAAAATTATCACTCGAAGTCACTAATTAATATAGGTCCTTAGTGGGGTCCTGGGTGAGAGCCAAGTGAAACAAAAGATGTGTTTGGGCAGGAGTTAGAAAAAGTTAAGTATTGTATCCAAGTTTAAAACAATGTGTTAGGGGCTTGAGAAGTGGCTCAGTGGTTAAGAGCACCATCTGCTCTTCCAGAGGACCTGAGTTCAATTCCCAGCAACCACATGATGGCTCACAACCATCTGTAATAGGATCTGATGCCTTCTTCTGGTGTGTCTGAAGACAGCGACAGTGTACCCACATACATGAAATAACTAACTAACTAACTAACTAAATCTTTAAAAAACAACAAAACAATACAATGTGTTAATTCAGTTTCTATGTATAATGATACCATGACCATGTAGCCAAGGCACTTCAGAGAGACCTATTTGGGGCTAACAGGTAGTCAGGGATGCTAACAGAGAGTGTGTCAGGTTGACTGACAGCTGAATTAATTAGGCATACAATTAACATTAGTATTTCTTTAACTTTCTGTAGATTTGAGATAGTTTCAAAGTGAGGGTTGGTGGCATAAAGTTTTTTTTTTCTCCATTTTTTATTAGGTATTTAACTCATTTACATTTCCAATGCTATACCAAAAGTCCCCCATATCCACCCACCCCCACTCCCCTGCCCACCCACTCCCCCTTTTTGGCCCTGGTGTTCCCCTGTACTGGGGCATATAAAGTTTGCAAGTCCAATGGGCCTCTCTTTCCAGTGATGGCCGACTAGGCCATCTTTTGATATATATGCAGCTAGAGTCAAGAGCTCCGGGGTACTGGTTAGTTCATAATGTTGTTCCACCTATAGGGTTGCAGATCCCTTTAGCTCCTTGGCTACTTTCTCTAGCTCCTCCATTGGGAGCCCTATGATCCATCCATTAGCTGACTGTGAGCATCCACTTCTGTGTTTGCTAGGCCCCGGCATAGTCTCACAAGAGACAGCTACATCTGGGTCCTTTCAATAAAATCTTGCTAGTGTATGCAATGGTGTCAGCGTTTGGATGCTGATTATGGGGTAGATCCCTGGATATGGCAGTCTCTACATGGTCCATCCTTTCATCTCAGCTCCAAACTTTGTCTCTGTAACTACTTCCATGGGTGTTTTGTTCCCAAATCTAAGGAGGGGCATAGTGTCCATACTTCAGTCTTCATTCTTCTTGAGTTTCATGTGTTTAGCAAATTATATCTTATATCTTGGGTATCCTAGGTTTGGGGCTAATATCCACTTATCAGTGAATACATATTGTGTGAGTTTCTTTGTGAATGTGTTACCTCACTCAGGATGATGCCCTCCAGGTCCATCCATTTGGCTAGGAATTTCATAAATTCATTCTTTTTAATAGCTGAGTAGTACTCCATTGTGTAGATGTACCACATTTTCTGTATCCATTCCTCTGTTGAGGGGCATCTAGGTTCTTTCCAGCTTCTGGCTATTATAAATAAGGCTGCTATGAACATAGTGGAGCATGTGTCCTTCTTACCTGTTGGGGCATCTTCTGGATATATGCCCAGGAGAGGTATTGCTGGATCCTCCGGTAGTACTATGTCCAGTTTTCTGAGGAACCGCCAGACTGATTTCCAGAGTGGTTGTACAAGCCTGCACTCCCACCAACAATGGAGGAGTGTTCCTCTTTCTCCACATCCACGCCAGCATCTGCTGTCACCTGAATTTTTGATCTTAGCCATTCTGACTGGTGTGAGGTGGAATCTCAGGGTTGTTTTGATTTGCATTTCCCTGATGATTAAGGATGTTGAACATTTTTTCAAGTGCTTCTCTGCCATTCGGTATTCCTCAGGTGAGAATTCTTTGTTCAGTTCTGAGCCCCATTTTTTAATGGGGTTATTTGATATTCTGAAGTCCACCTTCTTGAGTTCTTTATATATGTTGGATATTAGTCCCCTATCTGATTTAGGATAGGTAAAGATCCTTTCCCAATCTGTTGGTGGTCTTTTTGTCTTATTGATGGTGTCTTTTGCCTTGCAGAAACTTTGGAGTTTCATTAGGTCCCATTTGTCAATTCTCGATCTTACAGCACAAGCCATTGCTGTTCTGTTCAGGAATTTTTCCCCTGTGCCCATATCTTCAAGGCTTTTCCCCACTTTCTCCTCTATAAGTTTCAGTGTCTCTGGTTTTATGTGAAGTTCCTTGATCCACTTAGATTTTACCTTAGTACAAGGAGATAAGTATGGGTCGATTCGCATTCTTCTACACGATAACAACCAGTTGTGCCAGCACCAATTGTTGAAAATGCTGTCTTTCTTCCACTGGATGGTTTTAGCTCCCTTGTCGAAGATCAAGTGACCATAGGTGTGTGGGTTCATTTCTGGGTCTTCAATTCTATTCCATTGGTCTACTTGTCTGTCTCTATACCAGTACCATGCAGTTTTTATCACAATTGCTCTGTAGTAAAGCTTTAGGTCTGGCATGGTGATTCCGCCAGAAGTTCTTTTATCCTTGAGAAGACTTTTTGCTATCCTAGGTTTTTTGTTATTCCAGACAAATTTGCAAATTGCTCCTTCCAATTCGTTGAAGAATTGAGTTGGAATTTTGATGGGGATTGCATTGAATCTGTAGATTGCTTTTGGCAAAATAGCCATTTTTACAATGTTGATCCTGCCAATCCATGAGCATGGGAGATCTTTCCATCTTCTGAGATCTTCCTTAATTTCTTTCTTCAGAGATTTGAAGTTTTTATCATACAGATCTTTCACTTCCTTAGTTAGAGTCACGCCAAGATATTTTATATTATTTGTGACTATTGAGAAGGGTGTTGTTTCCCTAATTTCTTTCTCAGCCTGTTTATTCTTTGTATAGAGAAAGGCCATTGACTTGTTTGAGTTTATTTTATATCCAGCTACTTCACCGAAGCTGTTTATCAGGTTTAGGAGTTCTCTGGTAGAATTTTTAGGGTCACTTATATAT
Source organism: Mus musculus (assembly GCF_000001635.26). NCBI lineage: Eukaryota > Metazoa > Chordata > Mammalia > Rodentia > Muridae > Mus > Mus musculus. The sequence continues at coordinate 36,849,605 of NC_000069.6, forward strand.
ACTATCATATCATCTGCAAAAAGTGATATTTTGACTTCCTCTTTTCCAATTTGTATCCCCTTGATCTCCTTTTGTTGTCGAATTGCTCTGGCTAATACTTCAAGTACTATGTTGAAAAGGTAGGGAGAAAGTGGGCAGCCTTGTCTAGTCCCTGATTTTAGTGGGATTGCTTCCAGCTTCTCTCCATTTACTTTGATGTTGGCTACTGGTTTGCTGTAGATTGCTTTTATCATGTTTAGGTATGGGCCTTGAATTCCTGATCTTTCCAAAACTTTTATCATGAATGGGTGTTGGATCTTGTCAAATGCTTTTTCTGCATCTAAGGAGATGATCATGTGGTTTTTGTCTTTGAGTTTGTTTATATAATGGATTACATTGATGGATTTTCGTATATTAAACCATCCCTGCATCCCTGGAATAAAACCTACTTGGTCAGGATGGATGATTGCTTTAATGTGTTCTTGGATTCGGTTAGCGAGAATTTTATTGAGGATTTTTGCATCGATATTCATAAGAGAAATTGGTCTGAAGTTCTCTATCTTTGTTGGATCTTTCTGTGGTTTAGGTATCAGAGTAATAGTGGCTTCATAAAATGAGTTGGGTAGAGTACCTTCTACTTCTATTTTGTGAAATAGTTTGTGCAGAATTGGAATTAGATCTTCTTTGAAGGTCTGATAGAACTCTGCACTAAACCCATCTGGTCCTGGGCTTTTTTTGGTTGGGAGACTATTAATAACTGCTTCTATTTCTTTAGGTGATATGGGACTGTTTAGATGGTCAACTTGATCCTGATTCAACTTTGGTACCTGGTATCTGTCCAGAAATTTGTTCATTTCGTCCAGGTTTTCCAGTTTTGTTGAGTATAGCCTTTTGTAGAAGGATCTGATGGTGTTTTGGATTTCGTCAGGATCTGTTGTTATGTCTCCCTTTTCATTTCTGATTTTGTTAATTAGGATTTTGTCCCTGTGCCCTTTAGTGAGTCTAGCTAAGGGTTTATCTATCTTGTTGATTTTCTCAAAGAACCAACTCCTCGTTTGGTTAATTCTTTGAATAGTTCTTTTTGTTTCCACTTGGTTGATTTCACCCCTGAGTTTGATTATTTCCTGCCGTCTACTCCTCTTGGGTGAATTTGCTTCCTTTTTTTCTAGGGCTTTTAGATGTGTTGTCAGGCTGCTAGTATGTGCTGTCTCCCGTTTCTTCTTGGAGGCACTCAGAGCTATGAGTTTCCCTCTTAGAAATGCTTTCATTGTGTCCCATAGGTTTGGGTACGTTGTGGCTTCATTTTCATTAAACTCTAAAAAGTCTTTAATTTCTTTCTTTATTCCTTCCTTGACCAAGGTATCATTGAGAAGAGTGTTATTCAGTTTCCACGTGAATGTTGGCTTTCCATTATTTATGTTGTTATTGAAGATCAGTCTTAGGCCATGGTGGTCTGATAGGATACATGGGACAATTTCAATATTTTTGTATCTATTGAGGCCTGTTTTGTGACCAATTATATGGTCAATTTTGGAGAAGGTCCCGTGAGGTGCTGAGAAGAAGGTATATCCTTTTGTTTTAGGATAAAATGTTCTGTAGATATCTGTCAGGTCCATTTGTTTCATAACTTCTGTTAGTTTCACTGTGTCCCTGTTTAGTTTCTGTTTCCACGATCTGTCCTTTGAAGAAAGTGGTGTGTTGAAGTCTCCCACTATTATTGTGTGAGGTGCAATGTATGCTTTGAGCTTTACTAAAGTGTCTCTGATGAATGTGGCTGCCCTTGCATTTGGTGCGTAGATATTCAGAATTGAGAGTTCCTGTTGGAGGATTTTACCTTTGATGAGTATGAAGTGTCCCTCCTTGTCTTTTTTGATAACTTTGGGTTGGAAGTCGATTTTATCCGATATTAAAATGGCTACTCCAGCTTGTTTCTTCAGTCCATTTGCTTGGAAAATTGTTTTCCAGCCTTTCACTCTGAGGTAGTGTCTGTCTTTTTCCCTGAGATGGGTTTCCTGTAAGCAGCAGAATGTTGGGTCCTGTTTGTGTAGCCAGTCTGTTAGTCTATGTCTTTTTATTGGGGAATTGAGACCATTGATATTAAGAGATATTAAGGAAAAGTAATTGTTGCTCCCTTTTATTTTTGTTGTTAGAGTTGGCATTCTGTTCTTGTGGCTGTCTTCTTTTTGGTTTGTTGAGGGATTACTTTCTTGGTTGTTCTAGGGCGTGATTTCCGTCCTTGTATTGCTTCTTTTCTGTTATTATCCTTTGAAGGGCTGGATTTGTGGAAAGATATTGTGTGAATTTGGTTTTGTCATGGAATACTTTGGTTTCTCCATCTATGGTAATTGAGAGTTTGGCCGGGTATAGTAGCCTGGGCTGGCATTTGTGTTCTCTTAGTGTCTGTATAACATCTGTCCAGGCTCTTCTGGCTTTCATAGTCTCTGGTGAAAAGTCTGGTGTTATTCTGATAGGCCTTCCTTTATATGTTACTTGACCTTTCTCCCTTACTGCTTTTAATATTCTATCTTTATTTAGTGCATTTGTTGTTCTGATTATTATGTGTCGGGAGGAATTTCTTTTCTGGTCCAGTCTATTTGGAGTTCTGTAGGCTTCTTGTATGATCATGGGCATCTCTTTTTTTATGTTTGGGAAGTTTTCTTCTATTATTTTGTTGAAGATATTAGCTGGCCCTTTAAGTTGAAAATCTTCATTCTCATCAATTCCTATTATCCGTAGGTTTGGTCTTCTCATTGTGTCCTGGATTACCTGGATGTTTTGAGTTAGGATCCTTTTGCATTTTGTATTTTCTTTGACTGTTGTGTCGATGTTCTCTATGGAATCTTCTGCACCTGAGATTCTCTCTTCCATTTCTTGTATTCTGTTGCTGATGCTCGCATCTATGGTTCCAGATCTCTTTCCTAGGGTTTCTATCTCCAGCGTTGCCTCGCTTTGGGTTTTCTTTATTGTGTCTACTTCCCCTTTTAGTTCTAGTATGGTTTTGTTCATTTCCATCACCTGTTTGGATGTGTTTTCCTGTTTTTCTTTAATGATTTCTACCTGTTTGGCTGTGTTTTCCTGCTTTTCTTTAAGGGCCTGTAACTCTTTAGCAGTGCTCTCCTGTAATTCTTTAAGTGACTTATGAAAGTCCTTCTTGATGTCCTCTATCATCATCATGAGAAATGTTTTTAAATCTGGATCTAGATTTTCGGTTGTGTTGGGGTGCCCAGGACTAGGTGGGGTGGGAGTGCTGCGTTCTGATGATGGTGAGTGGTCTTGATTTCTGTTAGTAGGATTCTTACGTTTGCCTTTCGCCATCTGGTAATCTCTGAAGCTAGCTGTTTTAGTTGTCACTGTTAAGAGCTTGTTCTTCAGGTGACTCTGTTAGCCTCTATGAGCAGACCTGGAGGGTAGCACTCTCCTTAGTTTCAGTGGGCAGAGTATTCTCTGCAGGCAAGCTCTCTTCTTGCAAGGCAGGTACCCAGATATCTGGTGTTCGAACCAGACTCCTGGCAGAAGTTGTGTTCCACTCACTAGAGGTCTTAGGATCACGTGTGGAATCCTGTGTGGGCCCTTGCGACTCAGCTGGCAAGGTAGCCCGGGGCTCGAGTCGAGTGGAAGGGACTTGTGCCCCAGATCAGGCCCGGGTAGCCTGCTTCCCTATGTACCGCAGTCTCAAGTTCCGCGCGATTGGATTGGGGCAGGCGCTGTGTTCCACTCGCCAGAGGTCTTAGGGTCCCGTGGGGAGTCCCGTGTGGGCCCTTGCGGGCGTTGGGCAAGACTCTGCTGGCAAGGAAGCCCGGGGCTCGAGTCTCGAGTCGAGCGGAAGGGACTTGTGCCCCAGATCAAGCCAGGGTAGCCTGCTTCCCTATGTACCGCAGTCTCAAGTTCCGCGCGATTGGATTGGGGCAGGCGCTGTGTTCCACTCGCCAGAGGTCTTAGGGTCCCGTGGGGAGTCCCGTGTGGGCCCTTGCGGGTGTTGGGCAAGACTCTGCTGGCAAGGAAGCCCGGGGCTCGAGTCGAGCGGAAGGGACTTGTGCCCCAGATCAGGCCCGGGTCGGCATAAAGTTTTTAAAACTAATCTATTATATCCATGCATATGGAGAAAGCATTTTTGTGCCAGTGGTACACAGAACACGGCAATTTCAAAAGCAAAATTCAATTAACAGTAGTGCACTGATGAGACTGACAGATGACTGTCAGGAAAGAGCAGCTGATAAGGATCCTAGTGAGGGTAGTGGGGGGTGGGGAGGGGCTAGCAATGAGCTGCGCACTGGGGAGGAGTGTGATGTCCAGCAATGCTGTCAGCAGGGCTGTCCCCAGATGTCCACTATCTTCACTGGCAAAGCAGGAAACTTCGGTTAGAGGATGAGGGTTTCTGAAGGGAGGGAGAGAGGAGGAAGCAGAGGGCGGGTGCTGGGTCATTATCAGCATCTCTGCTTCTCTTACTAGTCTGTATACAGGGCTTGATTCTAAGGTACTTCTTCCTTTACTTTTTTCTTTCTTTTTTTTTTTCCTGCTCCATATCTTACAGTTCCAACCACAGAGCCACCAGAGGGCATAGGCTCGTGGTTGTTTATTTAGGTTTATGATACGGTTCTTCTTTCACAAGCCCCGAGGAAAAGCTCTGAGATACGAGCAGTGCATAAGCAGGATGTTGAGGTCTGGTACTTCCGGAACAGTGAGATACATCATTTCCTAACCACAGGTTTACAAACATGCAGGGCTTTGTGCAACCAGGAAAGCAAATGAGCTGCTTCCAGGGTCTCTCATTTACCGTTCTTCCTGTTGTATCCTTACTTCCTCAACATCTGCATTTTCTAACACACCAGGGTGAAGCCTGCAGCGTAACCCTCTATGTTTGCCTGCTGCAGGGGCCATGGTTTAAGTCACTATTGATGTCCTCTTCAGAAAAGACACACCCTTTCATATGAAATGCAAAGCCCTGTATAGCCTGTCCCAACTGCCTTCCTAGCTCTCAATGCTTTTTCTATAGATATTTGTTGTTGTTGTTGTTGTTTCATATTTGTATGTTGGCACTTGTACCCTCCTCCCTGGACTTCATTATTGTAGTACAGCTCTATTGTTTCAATGTTGTTATAGACAATAGTTATCTCCAACTGGACAAGAGGAGATGTACTGGAAAACATCTTCAGTACACAGGCAGCAGATGTTATCCCATGAATCATTCAAGGCCAATGGGAACACTAGGAAAAGTTCTTGGCTGTGCCTCTCTCAGTTAGTTCAGTCTCGGTCACTATCTGTTGTTAAGTCCTATTTATACCCTGCAAACATCGTGTGTCCTCCTTGGGTCTTCTCTCAGCATGTGATTCTGTCTCAGCTGACATTATGCCCCCAATCAGCCTGCATCCACAGAAGGGGCAGGAAACTGTATCACACCACCAGAAGTTTTTTGGTGCTTTTCTTTCTCTGGAGTCCCAACAAATGGAGTTCAACTGCGCTATATAAGGCAAACCCTAGCAACAGATCCTTTCAATGTGCCATTGTTTGGGGCTGTAAGTTTTATATATCAGTTTCCATATACCACATCATTTTTGTTTTAATATTTATCTATTTTTGCTTCAAAAAACAATATTGGTTTGTTTTTTCATCAAACTTGTCTTACCTTCTTTCCTTTCTTCTTTTATTCCTTTCATCTCCCTCCCTCCCTCCCCCTCTCTCCCTTCTTTCCTTCCTTCTATTTATTGAAACAAGATTTCATGTAGCCCACAATGGCCTAAAATTTGCTATAAAACCCAAGATGACCTTGAACTCCTGATTCTTCTATCTCCAACTGCAATAGAATTATAGACTTTACTTAATATTTTTAATACCTACTGCAGTAGCCCCATTTCTTCTGCTTAATGAAATCATTGACCTACTGCTTTTGAAGCAAGTTCTTTTATGTAATAAATCCAAATTTTCAAAATGGAGGCTTTTAAAATCACAACTTGTGGGTGCACCTGTCTCCCACTGCTGGGAATCTCATGCCCAACCCTGTTATATGGTTCCCGTCCTGCGCAGGACCACCGCTTTAGTTTTCCCTTCCACGCTAGTAGAGACAGGCTATTGATTCCTGCAAGAGGCTTACCACGGGGAGATAAAAATGGATGTCCTTGGAGAAAGGAATGCATATAACTAGTGGTTCATCTACTCACCACCTTTACTTCAATTTCAAGTCTATGACATTGAAATAGCATCAGGGCTTCACAGGTCATTTTGATCCCAGCAATGGAGAAGAAGCTGAGCTCAGTCAACCCTGAGGGAGATGCAGAGCTGCTTGCTGGAGTCTCACATGTTCTCAAGGGAAGAGCTTGACATTTTCTTACTTAACCCTACATTTTATTTCTAGCTCCTATGTTTCACAAAACCCTCAGTGTATGTGCATTTTTAAAGTATCTGTACATAGAGGTGGTTCTAAAAAAATAAAACTAACTAAAAATATCATGTTATTAGACTCAAGTGTAGCTCAGTGGTAAAATGCATGCTTAGAAAGGAAAGACTGGATTTGATCACTAGAACTGTAAAACAACTCCCCTAGCACCCCTCTCCACATACCACACTCACACACACACACACACACATACACACAAACCCACAGGCTCTTTCATGAGAACAAAAGAACAAAAATGCTAAAGAATTTTACATAAACACTACATTTAATATATATTCAAAATTTAACTTTCATTCAAGGTTTTCTCAAGTCGAATATTCCTTAACTCAAAAGAAAAGGACTTTCAAGGTATTTCCAGACCCAAAAGTCTATAGAATGACTTTTAAAATTTTACCAATGTTTGCGTTTGCTGCTAAGGGGACAATTAGTTTATACAAACCAAGATGAATAATGTAAAAGTTTGTTTTGATTTTGAATGAATTACAGTTTCAGTAAAAACTGGCAATGGGTTGCTTATGATAGCAGAAGGAATGAGGCAATAATTTGATTGCATGTTATTGCAGTGAGAGTTTATGGGAGTCAAATATGATTACTTTTAACAAAAAGTTATACTAGAGAATTATATTAGTGTATAGAGATAAATAAACACACTAAAATATTTTCTTTTAATGAACACATTAGCATTTTGGTTTAGGATGTTGATATTACTAACGGGGTGCCACAAAAACTGCTGCAGAGAATTTTATCTATTGCTGAGAAATATAAGCAATAGTTTAATGACATCATGTCCAACGTTTGAAACAGTGGCAAAATTTTAGTTCTAGGATACATTTACTAATTGAAATTATTTTTTCTTGTGCCAATTTTATAGAAAAGAAAGTTGAGGATCTTGCTTGCTCCTTAACACATTTTGATCCTGATGAGCAGAAACAATAAAACATCAAGTGACATTTATAAGATTTATAGTTTAGTTTTCACATTTATGATCTCGCCCAAAATAGAACCAATTCTACGCACTGGTTCTATATAAGCTGTCCCTTAAAGTCCTAAAGGTTATACTTTGCCATGGATAAATCATTTATATGTTTCTCTCATTTTATCATGTTGTCGCTGAAAAGTTCATCTTTCAGTGTTGACTGCAGTTTTTAGATTTGACTTGGAGCATGGGTCCATGTTGAGGCTTTTTTTCCTCTCGTGGATTTCTCACCATCAATCTTTTCTGGCTTTCTTCCCACTTCCCTGGCCCCTGTCATTGACTTCTCAATCCCTTCATTAATACTTGAGGGTGATCAGTACCATCTTGAGCTACCTTTTAAATCACACTCTGCTTCCTGCCCAGGTAATTCAAATCATTCCTTATCTCTAGTTATCAATGAAATGCATAACCAACAAAAGGAAATGCCAACAAATCAATGAAAAGATACATTTTAATTTAAATATGTAAAGGATTGTGAGTGGATTAAATTCAGAAAGGAACAAACTCTTTGGTAGGGGTAGAAACCTGCCTCTTCTTCCACGCGAGAACAGTTTGTTACACAGCAGAGGAGCAAACAACACTCTGCAGACAACATTTTGCTGAATAAGGAGAAGTCATAAGCATTGGCAATATCAACCAATATTATTTTCCATTCAAAACACACATTTTTAGTACACAAAAAGTACTGCGCAACCATCAGCAGAGTTTAATTTTAGAACATATTTGCCTTCTCTAAAATAACCCCCCACACTTTTTCAGTGAATCCCCAACTGTCTTAGTTCCTTTTCCACAGCTGTGACACAATGATTCAGGAACTTATAGAAGAAAGAGTTTAATGACAGATTTCAGTTTCAGAGGGTGAGGCTATGACCATCATGTTGGGGACCTTGACAGCAGGCATGGTACGGGAGCACTGGAAGAGATCTTACATTCTATACACAAGTAGGATAAAGATAGAGGGGAGAGTGGCAGGGACTAGCTGGGAATAGTGTGGGGTTTTGAAACCTCAAAGTCCACTCCCAGTGACCCATTTCCTCCAACAAAGCCATCTCTCTCTCAATCCTTCCCAAACAGTTCCACCCACTGGAGACCAGGCATTCAAACATGTGAGCCTGGGGAGGGGGGGAGGGGTCATTCTTCCTCAAACCATCACACTGGCTTCTAAACCCAACTCTTTCCACCCAGACCTAGAAAATTTACTCATTCACTTTTGATATCACTGAGTTGTCTTATTTTAAATCAGTGGTTCTCAACATTCTCAGTGCTACTTCATAACTGTAATTGTGCTGCTATGTACTGTAATATAAATACCTGTGTTTTCTGATGGTCTTAGACAACCCCTGTGAAAGGATCATTTGATCCCCCAAGGGATCAGAATTCGCAGGTTGAGAACCACAGTCTGTTGCAGGAAATTTTTTTTTTTTTAAATGAACCCCGGCATGTTCCTGCACATATACTGGCACCAGCGGACCACAATACTATGTCCCAGAGAGGTCCCATCAGCTCTGTCTCATATTCTATTAGCCAAAAAGATCTGCCATTCTCATGGTTTGATAACACAATACTCAGTAACCTGGTAAAAACAAGACTCAATGCTTATAGTTAACCAATCAGATTTATATATCAATAAATTTTCAATGCACAAGATGCCAACACAATAATTTCAGAACCAACTGATAATAATAAAAGCTGCCCACCTAGATTAAACAAATTATCCCAATATTCTAACCTTTATGATATCATAACAACCTGTGGCTGGTCATAGCCACGCTGATTCATGTCTGCCACCATCTTCCTTTCTCCCTGATCTTTCTCATCCTCAGATGCTCTACCTGTCTCCACAACTCTTAGCTCCACCTCCCTTTTCCCTGTCTAATCACAGGTCTCCTGCTGCCTCAATGTAATTGGACAGGCAAAATCCTTTGACAACAGTCATAAGAATGAAATTATGAAATAAAGTCTTTAATGATCAGTTTTTTTCATTTATAATATTTTCAAGATTTACCAATGCTGTAGCAAGAATTAGTTTCATCTCTCTCTCTCTCTCTCTCTCTCTCTGTGTCTTTCTCTCTCTCTCTCTCTCCCTCTCTCTCTCTCTCTCTCTCTCTCTCTCTCTCTCTCTCTGTGTGTGTGTGTATGTAGCCTAGAGGTCAACTTTGGGGGGTATTCTTCAATTGCCCTCCCCCTTGATTTTTGAGACTGAACCTGGAGCTCACTAATTTGTCCAGATGGTCAACTAGCAGGCCCCAGGGATCCTCTGCTCTGTTGCCATCTCCACCTTCTTAGTGCTGAGATTATGAGTGCTCTGCAATAACTAGCTTTTGAGATGTGAGATGAACTCAGATGATGATACTTGTAGGGCAAGCACTTTTACATATCCTCTGCCTCAGTTCACAGGTTTTTGTTTCTGAATACTGTGCCCTGTAATAGAAAAGTGACGTTTTCTTTATCAGCTGAAGGACAGTTGAGTTGTTTCATTTATGAGACCAGTATGAATAAATAATGCTACAATGAATATTCATTTTACGGGAACGTATGCTCCATGTTCTCTTGGACATACCCTGAGAGAAGAGTTGTTGGGTTACTCCTGGTCAGCCCTGTGTTTATCATTATGGAGAAGAGTCAAACTGTTTTCTAGGGTAGCTATGTGGCTCTGCATTCCCATCAGCAATGTAAGAAGGCTCCAGTTTCTCCGTATCTTCTCCAACACTACTTTTTAATAAATATTTAAACTTATGATTTATTGTTTCTAGAAATTTGGTCTTGTCATGTTGTCCGTTGCTTCAAGCTTCCAAATAGTTGGGTTTGTGGCCTATACCACTATGCCCAGCTTGTTCTTTTCATTGTGGTCGTGAGAATGGGTGTGAAGAGACATTTGATTAACATATTGGTTTGCATTTCCCTGTTGATAAAAGGTTTAGAGCATCTTTTCATGTGTTTATTAGTTTTTGTAGACTTCCTGGGAAATATATTCCAAATAGCTTGTATATATTTTCATGTATCATTTCAAGCTTTATTAGGTATAATATTCCCACCCACATTCCCACCCCTCATCTCTTTCCTCTTCTCTATTTTCTTCTTTTCCTTAATTTTTTTTTTTGTATAGTTTACAAACTGGCAGGTTACCATATGGCATTTTCATGAGTGCCTAATTTTGATCTACCCCCCTCTGGCATGGTGCCATTTACTTCTCTATTTGGGGGGAGTGCTGGGACAGGATCCCACTCTATAGCACAAGCTCATCTGAAACTCACTTTGTAGCCCAGGCTGACCTTGATCTCTGGACAATCCTCCTGCCCCAGCTTCCCAAGGCAGTAGAAAACATTTCTGGTGGCATCTTTATGATCTGTGCTATTCAGTTTCTCACCAAAGTTTATGTGAAACTGACAGGGCCCAAAGCATCCTCATCCTGGCTTGTGAGGGTTGATCACTTGGATTTGTCTCTAGGGAGACAAATCATGTGGAAGTCTTCCCTGTGAGGTCACTAGTGTTGAAACTTACTTGATCTCCCGATCAGTGGTCGGCCATAAATTGACAGCTTGAAGGACGTAAGTGCTGAGCGTGCTTATGGTCTTGGTCTTTTCCTTTTTGATGGACACATTGGTCGTCAAATTTTTCTGCATAGTCACAAGGACCCAGAGAGTGGTTGTCAGGTGTCTTAGGGTTTCTCTTGCTGTAATGAAACACCATGACTAAAAGTAGCCTGGGGAGGAAAGGGTTAACTTCATTCACAGTTCGGTCAAACATCACATAACACCAAAAGCATTGGTGTACTGGCTGTTTTTGTGTTAACTTGACACAGCTGGAGTTATCACAGAGAAAGGAGCTTCAGTTGAGGAAATGCCTCCATGAGAGCCAGCTGTGGGGCATTTTCTCAATTAGTGATCAAGGCGGGAAGGGCCCCTTGTGGGTGGGACCATCTTTGGGCTGGTAGTCTTGGTTCTATAAGAAAGCAGGCTGGGCAAGCCAGGGGAAGCAAGCCAGGAAGGAACATTCCTCCGTGGCCTCTGCATCAGCTCCTGCTTCCTGACCTGCTTGAGTTCCAGTCCTGACTTCCTTTGGTGATGAACAGCGATGTGGAAATGTAAGCTGAATAAACCCTTTCCTTCCCAACTTGCTTCTTGGTCATGATGTTTGTGCAGGAATAGAAACCCTGACTAAGACAATAGTGGGCAGGAACTCAAGCAGGGCAGGAACCTGTAGGCAGGAGCTGATGCAGAGGCCATGGAGGGGTGCTGCTTACTGGATTGCTTCCCGTGGCGTGTTCAGCCTGCTTTCTTATAGAGCCCAGGACCCAACAGGGATAGCACCACCTACAAGGGCTGAGCCCTCTCCCATCAATCACTACTAAGAAAATGTCCTATAGACTTGCCTACAGCCAGATTTTATGTAGGCATTTTTATAATTAAGGTTCCCTCCTCTCAGATGACTTTAGCTTGTGTCAAGTTAACCTAAAACTATCCAGCACACCAGGGATTAGGGATAGGCCTTGAGAAAGAGTGGGAAATGACCATAAAGAACAGTAGGAAGGAAATCTCTGTATGATGTGCTGTGATGGTTACATGAACTTAGACGTGACAAAGTGGCATAGAGCCACATCATACCAGCGTAAAGTATGTTTTCATATTGTACTATACTCATATAAGGCAGAACCATCAGAGGGAGTGGAAAAGAACATTTTGTATGACTGCTACTTCCTGTGAACTGGCTGTGATTTCAAAGAAAAAAAGTTATAGCACAAAATATCATTACCTGGTTTTTGTTATGAAATTCTTTTTTTTTTTTTTCTTTTTGATGTAGCTCAGGCTGGTCCAGAAGTTTCTCTATTGGTCTCAAACCCAGGCTTTTCCAATGTGCTGGGATGCTATGCATACTTTAGCTATGTCCAGCTAGAGAAGTTCACATTGTATTTGCTGGAGGCAGTTTTTTTTTCTTTTTCTTTTTCTGACACCATCTGCATTTTTCACATGCTGGTGAAAAGTCAAAGTAGGGGGAAGGTTCAAGAGCCAGGAAGTGTTGCTATGTAAATTTCCTGAGCCACCCTGAACTCTTTGCTTAATCATCTTCCCAGGGTTAGAGGCCCTTGGAATAGAAAAGCTCTACGATGAATAACTCATCTTGAAGATGTCATCTCTTTTACACCTGTAGCTCAGGGTGGCTCTTCCTCAGGGGATAAGAAGAAAGGAGACAAGTAAGTGTTCAGATTCTCCAATTCCTCACTCACTGTAGAGGAAGTCTGCTGTGAATTATACTTCTCTTCTTGCTATCCTAAGATCTTCTTATCTCTGGAGCAATTTAGTTTCAGTTTTGTTTTGTTTTGGGGAAACTGAATCATATCTCAGTCACTTCTAGTTCAAAGAACTCTTGCTAAGACTTTATTTATTTATTTATTATATCTGGCTTCACATCTGTTTAAAAGTGGATGCTCCCACCCCCAAGTGGAAATGTTGAGTGACCTGAACTCTTAGAACCAGAGGCTTAGATATTGACAGGTAGTGTAGAGAATGTACTGGAAGCTGTGGCGCTGGGGCTCAAATCCTAGATCTCTAAACTGACAAAGTACTTCAACTTCCTGAGCCTTAGGTTTTAATTTGTGAAAAATTAAAATATTTGGTTAATTTCCTAGGTCAGTGTTTCATACATCAAATGCATCTTCTGTGAGATGCATGCCATAGCTAGCAGACTCTCCTTTTTCTGGCTTCCTTTTCCTACGTTGATTATACTGTCTACATTATCAGGACGATGTTTACAACCCCCACGCCACAATTGGAATCTGGAACAAGGTAGTTTTCAAATCAGTAGTGACCTGTGTCTCTCAGACTAGGCTACGCCCTGTGGACATGGCCCCGCCCCTCTGCTCAGGCCTGTTCTCTTGTAAAAACAGGATTCGCCTCTAGGCACAGGTTCCAACTTTAGTCTTTAGTTTGGTCCTGAAGCTCAGGCTTTGCCCCATTGACCTAGATCTCATCCCTAGGGCCTAAGCCCTGTCCTCTGCCCCGGCCTTCCAAGGCCCCGCCTCCGCCCCGGCCCGCCCCGCCCCGGCCCCGCCCCCGGCCCAAGCGGCGCTTCTCCGTTCGGGCCTGGTGCCAGTGAGGGGCGGGGCTAACTCGGTTCTTGGGCGGGGCCAGAGTGGCGTACACGGAGGCGCTGGCGCCTTGACGTGATACGCTGCCAGTTGACGCAGCTGCGGTGCCGCTGGCCTCCACTCCTGCCTCGGCTCTACTCCTCCGCCCCATGGGTGTCCGAGGCGGCGGGCCGAGCTGGACGTGCTACAGGCTGAGGGTGTAAGCATCAGCGGAGGTCCCGACTCGGGGCTGTTGTGCTGTCAAGTGAGAGGAGCTCGAGAGGCTGCGCGCGGTGAGGGCTGGGAGGTGGCGAGGTGGGCAGCGCCTTTCCGGGTGAGTCTGGAAGGTTTGCGGGGTCGCGGCTGTGGCGCGGGCCTGGGGGTCGGAGGTCGGAGGTCGGAGGTTAAGGTGGAGGCCTAGCAGGCCCTGACAGCCGGGTGCTGGGGTTGCGGGCGGGGGGGGCGGGCGCGCGGACCTGGCGGGGTGGGCAGGGCCGAGCGCCCCGGGTTGGCTCGGCCCTCGTCTGGTAGGGCATACCTGAGTGGACACCTCTCCTGCCAGAGGAAGGTCCACAAGGGTTATCTTCCATCCGGGGAATATTAGATTTCTTCCTTCCTCGCCCCATCGGTTGTGGTGTTGACAGTGGGATGTCCGGTAAAGGGGACGAATTCTTGTAAATTTCCTCTGAGCAGTCATGGGTTCTGGAACGGAGAAAGTAGGTTTCAGGTGGTTTCGCGTTGCTGCTTTCATCCCGTGCATGACAACGAAGCAGATTTAATCTGACAAGTATAAAAGTGGATGAGTTAGTCAGAATATTTGACTTAGCAATGACTGCTATGTGCTATTTTAATATGCGCTCATACAGTTTGTAACAAAAAGGTGAAGCCTTTCCCCACTTTGTAGCTGAGAACCTTGGAACAGAACTGTTTCAAACCTGACTTTCTCACTTTATGGCCCCTCAGTTAGCATGCCACCCCCCCCCCATTACTCAAATGCCTTAAAAGTTTGCAAGGCAAGTGCCCTGTGATAAAATGTGCCAGGTGCCCAGAGTAGAGAGGAAATGAAGGCACAGTTCTTTCCAGCAGACTCGGTGTCAGTAGAAACATTCTTTCAAGGCTGCACTTTTAAGTGTGCCTCGCAGGTAGAACGTCACCATTAGCATCCTGACTCCTACCTCGTGGACTCCTATGTTTCTTTTACATATAAAGTGGTTCTTAAATTATTTTAGTCTTATTTGAGGTGTAGGAATGTAACATTGGACCAAATACTGAAGAGTTTCCTGGTGTGTTTAAATAATTTAGTTTGAAACGGTTGCTCTACCAACAAAGTTAGGATACCTTTTCTAATTGATTGATATGCTGGTCTTTTCAGACTTGTTAAGATGAAGCGCTGCAGAAGGACCTTCAGAAGAGGAAAGATAAACAACATTGAAGATTAAAAAACTAAACAAAATAAAACAAGAAATCTTGTGTAAGTATTTCTGCCTAAGATTTAAAAAAAATCTAATTTCTTATTAAAGTCCAGATAGAGAAAAGTTAACTTTATGCTTCATTTGTGATTCAGTCCATCTGTGACCCACAAATCATTCCATCTGCATTTTGGACTGCTGATACCTGGATACCTGATTGATAATTAACTCAAGTGCTTAACTTTTGCATTGGCATAGGAACGCCCAGGGGAGGGACCAACCATCGCCGGGTGCCAGTTTGCTTTTCTTTTGCTTGCTCTATTATTTGCTCATGTTTACAAAATGCTTAGAAAAGAATATTTATATGTCTCTGTGTGCGCTTGTTATTGTTGTAGTAATTTGCCTTTTAAGTACAGATAAAGATCTCTGCAGCCAAGGCTTGCCTGGAACTAGAGATTCTCCTGCCTCAGCTTCTTGGTATAGGTTTGCAACAATTACCCAACTTGAAATGTTTTCTTCCTTTCTCTCTCTTTCTTTCTTTCTCTCTCTTTTTTTTAAATTTTGGGTTCTAAAGAGAATAGTAAAAGACATGGATAAAAACGATTGAATTCATTTAATAGATATTTATAAAGTACTATATAGCAGAGACCATTTTGAGCTTCTGGTAAAGAATGAAATAGTAGAGGAAGAGAAAAGAAGTGCCTCTGTTTCTCTTGAATTATTTGCTGTGTGAAGATTATTCAGCAGGTTCTTACATTAGCTTTCAGCTTCTCTTCATGATGCAGTTGGTGTACAATGAGTTGTGGCTGAGCTGGATAGCCATAGATCTGTGGATACTCTGTGGCCTTGATCCATTGCCTTATGCCAGAATATGCTCTTCCTATTAAAGACTGTATTAGTTTCCTTTCAGTGCTGTGATAAGACCCCATGACCAAGGCAACATAAAGGACAGTTTAATTTGGCTTATGGTCCTAGAGGGTTAGAGTCTATGATGGTGGAACAAAGGCATGGTGGCAGTGGCTAGAGCAGCAGCCAAGCGCTTCGATCTTGATCCATAATCAGGAGGCAGAGTGCATTCTAGGAATGGCACTAGTTTATGAAATCTTAAGGCCTACCTCCACTGACACACCCATTTCAAGGCTACACTTCCTAAGCCTTGCCAAACAGTTTTACCAACTTTGAGTATTCAAACCACCACATTTCACTCCCTGGCCTCACCAACTTGTGGCCATATCATACTGCATAATGCATAATGCTTCTAGTCCAACTTCAAAAATACCTTTTGGTATTAAACTGTTTAAAAAAATCTAAAGTTTTAAGTCTCTTCTGGGACTCAAAGAAATCTCACAATTGTAAGCCTGTGTGAAATCAAAAAAATTTAAATATTTTCAATATTCAATGGCTTAGAATATGGATTCCAATTTTAAGGGGGGGGGGAGAATAGGCTATAGTAAGGAAATACTGGCCCAGAAGAAAGACTGAAACCCAGTAGGGAAAACCCCAAATCCTGAGCTCCATGTCTGAGGTCAAAGGGCTTGGATGGCTCTCTCCATTCAGCTTTCTGCCTGCAGCACACTCCTCATTCTTGGGCTGATTCCATTTCCTCTGTTCTACTCTCTCTGGCAGATATCCCATGGCTCTGGCACCTCTAAAATCTTGAGATCTCCTAGACAATTCTGGCTTAATTTACAGAGCTTCAGACGATGGCCTCTTAGGGTCTCCATGCAGAGACTCGCCTGTCAGCTGCTTGCCTGCAGTGGTTCTTCTTAACCGCTGAGGGGTTTCTGTCATCCTTTTACTCTTTTATCCTTCGTGACTCCACATTGTGCTGCTCACTGGGGATGGAGCCTGGCCTCACATTTACTGCAGCTTTAATTTGTTGTTGCCTTTAAATTCCTTGGGCTTTTTCTTTTCACAACTTGGAGGCTTATTTGACTGAGGTCTTACCTCAGTGTGCCTCCTGTATGCCAGTGCTTGATCTCCTTATCTCCTTCAGAACAAGCCTTGATTCCAGCACTACATTTCCGGGTTTCCCTTCAAGTTGTACATTTTGTATTTCATTTGCCCTACTTGATCTTTTTCATTGTAGACCTGCATAAGAGTGATTATGAATAACTATGTGACAGAGTCAATATGAGGCTGTCTTGAAATCTTCACTGCCAAAGAAATTAGTCTATTACTTTTCAACTTAGCCTCAGGCTGAGTTTTAGGACAAGGTTTAAAGGCAGCCACGTTATTTATTTATTTATTTGCCAAAATTCCATGAAAGTAGTCTGAGATGAGCTGCTAATATTTTTTCCCCTCTAAAACTTCTTGAGCTGGGGCTCCATAATCCACATTTTTCTCAGTACGTCTGCCTTCTTTTTATGTTCCTGCTTAGAAAATAGGAGC
Source organism: Mus musculus (assembly GCF_000001635.26). Classification (NCBI taxonomy): domain Eukaryota; kingdom Metazoa; phylum Chordata; class Mammalia; order Rodentia; family Muridae; genus Mus; species Mus musculus. Next base: position 36,866,815 of record NC_000069.6, read on the forward strand.
TTAAGCTTTGCTTATAGCATTCAACTGCTTTTCTCATCCAATGTCCTGAAGTCTTCCACATCTTCCCAAAACAAAAACAACAAAAATGGCATGGTCAGGCTTGTCACAGCAATAGCTCATTTCCTGATAGCAGCTGCTATATTAGTTTTTTTCCTGATGCTATAATAAAGACATCATGACCAAGGCAACTTGTAAAAGGAAGACTTTAGTTTGGCTTTATGGATCCAGACAGTTAGTTTGGGTGGTTAGTATGATGACAGAGCAAATGAGAACAAATGGCTGGAGCAGCAGCTGAGAGCTCACAGATTCTCAAGCGGGAGGCAGAGAGGGGCACACTGGCAATGAGGAGGTTGCTTTGAAACCACAAAGCCCTTGCCCAGTGACACATCTCCTCCAACAAAGCCACACCTCCCAAGTCTTTACCAACCAACGCCACCAACTGGGGACCAAGTAGTTAAACATATGGGCCTATGGAGGTCATTCTCTGGTCTTTACTAGCTCAAGATGTGTTTGTTTGTTTGTTTGTTTGTTTTTTCCTTTTTTTCCTTTTTTTGGGGGGTTTTTCGAGACAGGGTTTCTCTGTGTAGCCCTGGCTGTCCTGGAACTCACTTTGTAGAGCAGGCTGGCCTCGAACTCAGAAATCCACCTGCCTCTGCCTCCCAAGTGCTGGGATCAAAGACACGCGCCACCACGCCCGGCTTCAAGATGTGTTTTAACACTGGGTTTTTGTCTGATGACTTTTCTTAGGTGTTTTGCATTAATCTTATATTGAGGAGAATGCTGGTAGATACTGATCCCGCAGACTTATGCTGTGCAGCCTCAACACCCTCTTCCTTCATTCCTTTGATAAGAATCATGGGTTGTTATAATGGAAGATGGTGGTGATGTTGTATGGGGATTCTGTGTTCTTTTGTGGATGGGTCACTATTTCTCGGGAAACAAAGTATCTTTTATGTGGAGATTTGACTGTCAGAACATATCTCTCAGTTAATGTCAGTAGTAAACTCTGCCTCCTTAAGTATATAATCATTTGACATTTCTAAGATGATAAAAATTAGCATAAATAGGTACATGGCATTTTATCACATGTAATTCATTATAAAATATGTGGATATTTATTTGTACCTTTTTTTTTTTTGAGATGCATTTAACTAGCCTTAAATTCAGGCTCTAGGCTTAGCTACCGGAGGAAGTAAGACTATAGGAGTAATTACATTAACATTATCTTACTGTATTACTGGAGTCACTATGGCTGTGTATGTTCCTGGCCTTTTTTCTTCTTTGGTGTCAATTCTGCGTCCTCACATATTTGTATTTTTTTGACTATGGGTCTTTTCAAAGTGTGTGTCTCCTATATTTAAATTAAAAAATTGTTGAACAAAAAAGAGTGGACGAGAATAGAATGTTCATGTATTGTAAAGTGATCCCTTCCTTCTAAAATTTAAGCTGGTGACAGGTTTTGCAGTGCCTTGAGAGATGTAACAACATGTCTTACTCAGTTTGTAGACAGTGGGGAAAATGTAAATGTAAAAACCCCTTTCCCATTATTTTCTCTAGCTTTTCTGTTGTTTCATAGCATGCTCACTGTCTGTTGTTCTATACCCCCTCATTTTACTTTAACAGATGTTAACTTCTTTATGCTATGCTAATATTACACACACACACACACACACACAGAGTACACAAACAGAGTACACACACACACACAGAGTACACACTTGGAAAATTATGATTTGTTGTCATCCTCAAAGTGAGAGTTGTGCTGAACAATCAAAATATATTTAGAAAGTTAACAAGTCATATATTTTGAATTTCAGTGAAAAAGTTATCTTCATCATTCTTTGTCCATTTTGAAAAGATTTACTGTCATGTTTTCCCCAGACTTACCTGTGCTACTTGGTCAAAGGAATATTAACAATGCAGTTCTCTTTATGACTCTTTTCTCCACTTTTCTTTGACTTTTTTTTTAAAAATTGGATTATTACTGGATTCTTTTTGCTGTAAGTGAGCTGGGCTAATTGTGTGAATTGTGTATTTAAAAGGAAATACCTGTCTTGTCTTTTAATTAGAGTATAAGAACTTTATTTTTATTCATTCTTTATATATAGAATAATCATAATTATGCTACTTGTGTGAATATGAATATTGTCTTAGGCAATACCCAAGACACCCAATGTTGCTATTAAAAGACACTATGACTAAAGTAATTCTTATAAAAGAAATCATTTAATTGGGTGCTTGATTACAGTATCAGAGATTTAGTTTGTCATCATCATGATGGAGAAGTAGTTGAGAGTTTTATCCTGATCTACAGAGAGGGGGCGGGGGAAGAGAGGAGACAGGGAGACAGAGAGACAGAGAGAGACAGCCAGACACTGGCATGGGCTTTTGAAATCTCAAAGCCCACCCTCAGTGACACCCTTCATACAAGGCCATACCTCCTAATCCTTCTAATCCTGTCAAGGAGTCCTACTCCTTGCTGACTAACCATTCAAATATATGAGCCTATGGGGCTATCTTATTCAAACCATCATGTGTATATATCTATATACATATTTATCTATACAATTGGCTACATCTGCTCATAGTTTGACATTTTATTATAATTTATCCTGAACATCTGAAGACAAAAGGTCATTTAACTATTCACAAACTACCTAGAGTGAACTTGACTTGGAAATCTTGTCAAATATAGAGAAATGATGGAGATTATGAAGACTTGTTTAATTTATAAATATTAAGTGGCAACTTTTGGAGAAAATCTAGATGAGTAATTATGTAGATGCTTAATATTCCATATTAAAATAGGCTTTTATTTTGAGCTTTAATAGTAACCACGCTTCTCTTAGTAACTACTCCTTTTTTTTTTTTTTTTTTTTTTCTTGAGACAGGGTATCTCTATGTAATTCTGGCTACCCTGGAACTTTCTGTGGATGAGGCTTGCCTTGAACTCCCAGAGATTTGCCTGCCCTGAATGATAAAATCAATATATTACTAATGTGAACCATGGCCTTATATTTAGATAGAAATATGTACACAGTTCATTTGTTGTTTACTTGCATTGCCAGTGAAAGAAGTAGAAGGCAACTTATCAAGCCTTGTTAATTCACCTTTTATCCCTTTACATGATTTTTTGTTGCAGCTTTGTGAATCTTTGATTTCAAGTTTGTTAATCTCCTTTAGGCCTTTAGATGTTCTGGAATAACACCAGTGATGGATCAAAGGAAGAATGACAGCATTGTCCCCAGTATCACTCAATTAGAAGATTTCCTTACAGAACACAATTCCAATGTTGTTTGGCTTCTTGTTGGTAAGTAGACTGTGTATTTTCTGCATGCATTAACAACGGCCAGATTTTAGGCAGTGGCTGACTGAACCTGGAGTGCTATAGCAGCATCCGTTTATCTTTAGGAAAGGGAGTTTGTGTATGTCGTTTGAATATTTGCTCTGGAAATTGCTCTGTATTTTCCCCTCTTAGGCTGCCTAGTTATATGTCTTAAGAGAGGTGGGGGAGAAAAAACATTGATTGTCTTTAGCTTATTTTGCATGTTTTAAATTACCTTCCACATCCCTGCTCCAACACATACACAAACATTTTTATTATAAGTGTAATAAATGTCCACGGTAAACATTTTATAGTGAAACAACATATATTTAATACTTTATTTTCTTCTCAGTTGGGGGAAAATGGCAGTGGCTTATGCTATCTATACCTTTTTTATATAATGGTATAGAAGTTTTCTAGGTATGCACATAGTTCATTCAAACAGTGCATAATTAAATGTTAGAGAAGGGAAGGGAGGAAATGAGTGAATGAGTGGCTAACTGATTATGAAGGAGAAAAGGTAGAAAAATAATACTAGTGAAAAGAGGCTGTTACTGTGCACAAATCGACATGAAATTGTGCTGTTTAAGTTGAGTAGAAACTTGAAGCGTAGAAGGGAAAATAGGGAGGGTAGAAAGGAAAAGGAGACTTACCTGATACGCTTCCGATCTTTGCTATACTGAGTGCAATAGGAAGTTTGCATGTGTTGTTTCAACACACAAAGCAGTTTTATGAAGATAGGCTTTAATTTTTTCCATTTTAATCTGTTGGACCACTGTGGTCCATGGACCTTAAATAAGGTCCATGGATTGCATAGCTCCTTTCCCTGCGTGCATGCTTTTGCCTCTTTCATGATTTGATGCCATATGCTATAAGGCAGGGGTATGGGTGGAAGTGACACATATACCGAAGGAATAATGATGTTTCATAATTTGTAGGTAGGATTGAATTACAGTTTAGACTTTGAGTTCTGTATTTTCCATTTGACAAAACTACTGTAAATTCTTAATGAAAGCCAAAAACTAAAATGAATATTTTCAGTGCCCTGTACTCTTGGGTCCTAGAATCCTAATGAGGTAAGGTGAGGAAATGAAGACAGACACACATACAGAAGGAGTCAGGTGAGCACACTATGATGAAGTGGCACCCACTGCCTCATGACCCAAAACCTCAGTGTATTTATTAAGGACAGCACTGGGGAGGGGCTGGCTAGTCTCAGTGAGAGGTCTCTGTAGAGCAGTCTCAGGCTGTGAATCAATATTAGAGGAGGAGGAAAGCTGTAGCTGCTGGCTTGTTATGTACCTGGTTACTCATCTGTACTCTCACCCCTGAGGGAAGCTTTGCATTCTTCTGAGCTTCACCTGGGCAAGACTTGCAACTCCCATGGGGCTGAGACTTAGTCCCCAACATGGCTGTGCTTATGTCAACCTTCACTCTGTCAGGCTTCCTCTATTTCCTACAAATACTGACTATTTGTATGAAATAGAACTCAAATATTAGTGTGAAATTCATAAAAGCAGCATTGGAAATGACCTGAGTTTGATTAAGTTGCAGAATTTTTCCTTATTTCAGATTTGTTCCATTCCTGTCATGTACAGCTCCTGTCTATATAAACTTTTTTTTTTTTTTTGGAAATAAAACAGTAGCAATAAAAAGAGAATTTTTCTAAGAACAGTTTTTGTGGTGAAATTGTAGTACTTATGTAACAAAGCTGACAGAGCTGTTGTGGCTGGTGCGTTTAAGAAATATGGTGTTCTCTTAGGACTTGCTTACTGTTCTAAAAACTCTGCAACGAAAGTTTGAACAAACTTAAGATTTTACTGTGATGTTGGTAGGTCACATCTTAACCTACACATTGCTTTCACCTTTTTTAGAAAGACTTACACATTAAAAGCAAAGGGCAACTCATTACTTTTTGTATTTTTCCTTTTGTGTATTCATGAATAAGGTGTCTTAAAAATATAAATCTTGTAGATGACTATTCATAACTAACTAGACTATCATTTGCTCTACCATAATCAGTGACATTCTTCAAAAGTAGGGTATTGTCATAACAGTTACTATAGATATTTAGAATAAGGCAGCCTATTTAATGTTCCTTTTGACAAAAAGTCCTGTTTTACTGATTTTTATTTTGTATGTGCATATGCACATGATGGTGTGTGTGTGTGATGTCTGTGTTTTGTGGAGACTAGAGTTGACATCAGGTGCTTTCCTCAGTCTCTCTTCTGTCTTATATCTTAAGACAGGGTCCTTGAACAAAGTTGGAGCTCATTGCTTCCACTAGGCTGGTTAGCCGATGAACTCTGGGGATCCTACTCTTTCTAGCTCCCCAGGTCTGTTTTACAATTGCATGGTGCCATACCTATCTTTTATAGGGGTACTGGAGATCCAAGCTCAGTGCTTCATGCAAGCACTATACCAGCTAAGCCATTTCCCTGGCCCTGCTTATCTAAAAGTAGAGATTGTTGATTCATAATTTTTAACAATGATTTTTTCTAAGTTGAAAAAACTCATTAAGAAGGATGGCTGAGGTCTAAACTGGAGTGACTTGATTGTTGTGGCAGCAGCTCTTAAGCAGCTTACCTGTCTCTTAAGCTGAGCCATTGTTCCTTACTGGCTCCTTGCAGCAGGCTTCTGCTGGGCAGGGCAGGGCAGGGCATACTGAGAGGAATAGAGATGCTGTTAGAATCTTTGGGGATTAAACTGGGTATGGATACCCAGTAAGCCATGGATGGAAGAAAAACAGTAGCTTCAGTAGTGAAAGGACAAAAAAATTGGAAAACAAGTCTTTGGGACTATGTGGAGGGGGAGGTGGCATTGTGCTCTGGGCTTTTTCCTTCACTGTTACTGACTATTGCCTTGTTGCACACTGTGTTTTGTACTCATTCAAAATTATTAGGGTCGGAACAACTGTTAATTAAAGATTATTCTGTTTTCATAATAGATTGCCTTGCAGTCAGTAGTGACTTGTTCTCAGAGCTGAGTCAAGTCCAATGGGGAAAATGACACCTTAACCATATTACAATATAGTTCCACTTGAACAGTGCACATACTTGCATTGAAAAAAAATGTGGGTGATTAAAAATGACCTAATTTCAGATGCTTATATCCCAACACAGACCTGCAAGAAACATAAAAAAGCAAGGTTGTACTATGCATTTGAAAATTCCTGTGTGTGGGGAAGTTATAGGGAACTTTTGGGATAGCATTTGAAATGTATATAAAGAAAATATCTAATAAAAAAAGAGAAAATTCCTAATTAGATAATAAGAGACTCCAGTGAGAGCAAATTAGATGAAATCTCAAGGAAGTTAAAAAAGAATAATAAAGGATGTTCAGTGAAAGGAGAGGACATGAATAAACTGAGCAAATTAAAAAAGCATGAACAATTGAATGAAATTAAGATGTCAATACATAGATAAGAAAGAGGTGTTCATTAGAGACACTGGAAGTGCTGAAAATAAATTGGTTTGGAAATTTGGAAATGAAAATGCCAATAAATTAAAAATAAAAAATCTTAGAGAAAGTCTCACCAATAAAATAAATAGATCAAATGAAAAGTGAATTCCAGGGCTTGAAGAGATGATAGATGAATAGAATATCCCGAGAGTAATCAAGGTGAAATAGTAAGACAGTATGAAGAGAACACACAGGATTTGTGGAGTACCATTGGATGGATCAACTTGGAATCCGTGGGCAGAGAAGAGGGGGTAAACGGTATGCAGAGCAGAGGAAGAGTGGTGCAGGCTGTGACACACATAACGGCAGATACCTGTCAGAAGAACTCCTTCCTTATTTTAGTTTTTTTAACCAAAAATGAAGGCAGAGGCATGGAGCAATGCCTACAAGTTCTTGAAACGTTCCACTTTAATCTGATCAGAACCTACATTTAAAATTTTTTAATTATAATTTTTTGTTTGGCAGGTAACTAGGAAAATAAAATTTATGTAGGAAAGAAGCAATCCATGATTTTTAAGATTGCAAGTATTGTCAGAGTACAGATTACTATATGATAGTACATTTTGTTTTTACTGACTTGTTTTTCCTCTCAACAGCTACCATTTTGTCTTGTGGATGGATTATTTATCTTACATACTACAATTCTCGGAATGTTGGTCTTATTTTAACACTGGTTCTTAACAGATTGTATAAACATGGCTATATCCATATTGGTAAGTGTGTATAACACTATTTCTTCCATGTAATTATAAGATAATATATTATAAATTTATAGTTTACAAACAAATAGTAGCTTTAGAACATCACCATGTGTTTGAAGAAATCAGTCTATGTGGCCTTTCCTGTAACATTTCTTAGACAGAAATGAGCTGCCATTTGGTTATTTTTACCCTGCTCTTATCCTATTTGCTCCTTATTTTTTTTTAATAAAATGTACTTACTAGAAATATTTGAGAAACTTAAAATACTTAAAGTTTCCTTAGAATCTGCCTGGACTTTGAATAGTCATTATAGGTTTTCCCCTTTTTTATAAGGTTGATACTTTAAAAATTTATAAGTTGGTATAATTTTGTGTATTCTATTTTGTGGTCACTTGTTGTCAGTTTCTTACTATCAGGAGAAAATTTGTAAGTGGATGGAAATTTGTATTAGGAAGCCAGGTTCCTTGGGAATCCTAATGGTTATTTGGCAGAATGGGCAGTGAGGTGGCTGGATAGAGTCCTCCAGCAGTCCTCATATTCAGATGCTTCTTAATGAGTACAAGAAAATCTTCTCTGAAATATGAATCATCTTCTGTTAATTAGGGGAAATGACTGATGCAGACAGGCTAATGGAGAAAGATGATGAATTAGATACCTTTTGGGTAGTGTAGTAGCTGTTTATAATTAAACAATTTACTCATATGAAGTAGTTACATATTATGGCTATTTAGTAGTTCAGTCCGTAGTGGTTTGATCCTTTTGTTTTCATTGGTGAAAGAAAGATGAGCAATTTATAAGAATTCCAAGGGGGCTGGAGAGATGGCTCAGTGGTTAAGAGCACTGATTGCTCTTCCCAAGGTCCTGAGTTCAATTCCCAGCAACCACATGATGGCTCACAACCATCTGTAATGGGATCTGATGCCCTCTTCTGGTGTGTCTGAGAGAGCACTGGTGTACTCATAGACATAAAATAAATAAGTAAATCTTAAAAAAAAATTAGCTAAAAAAAAGAATTGCAAGTATATGGAGAATAGAATGGGAAAAGATTAATTATTTATTAAAGGCTAGGATTCATCTAAGTTCTTAATCCTCTAGTGTGCATTAAAAGAATTGCTGTATTTAATTATCATTGTGTTTTTCCTAACAGGTTCTTTCTCTTTCTCTGTTCTTTCTGGAAAAGTCATGGTTCGTGAAATATATTACATTACAGAAGACATGTCTATTAGGTAATGAAAAGTGAAAAGAGACCCAAACAAATGTGAAATATAAAAATGATTTTATTTAATGACTTATACATTCAAATAAGCCATAAAAGGTTTTTTTTCAGTAATGTTTAAAAATTATTTTTGCCAATGAGTTAATTTGGTTTAGTTAATTTAGACTAGGAAAAATTTTTCTTAGCTGGCAGTTTATAGAAGTGAATAATTGCATTTGATTTGTAGCTGAAAAATTGAACCATTGATGGACCTGCCATTTCAATGGTGGTTACATGAAATATGTGTTAGGAATATTGGTAGTTCTTATCAACTAGCTCCTTATTCAAGGTAAGCATATACAAGTATTGAGCATGTATTAGCAACTAAAATTTTGCTGTAAGAATATAAACTAATATGAATATAATAGGAAATGACATAATTAAAGTGTTTTCTGTAAGCTTTGAAGAAAACCTTACTTTATTTTTTCCAAACGTGAGGTGTAGAGAGATGATGGACTAATTCAGACGTACTATGATTTGGCATTGTTTATACCTCATTTAAAACTTGCAAACAATTTCTGTGGTTGTTTATAGTTACTTCTAAATCAAAAAATAATATTTATGAAGCTGAGAGTGAAAGTTGATTCTTTTAAGGCACGAAGTTATAGGTCATTGTTAGATATGAAAGACTATCTTTGAAAGTTTTCTTTGAGTTTATTAGTACCCTCTTTAATTAAAGATTTGCCTTTTAAAATAGTACTCTTTATACTTTAAAAATTTTTATTAAAATATGAAATTTTCTGTTAACTCTTTTACTGTAAATATAACCTATTTACGTTTTATCTAATTAGAAGAGTTGTTTGAGTAGTTTATATTTGTTATACATGATAAGCCTATACAATTTTTATCAATCAGATAAGTTTTTCTAATTTGGATTAGGCAGTCTTTCTTTTTTTAACTGAACGGTGATGAAACAAGAACGAGTTGAGTAGAGCTAGGTGTGATAGGCCACGCCCATAATCCCAACACTTGGAAGTGGAGGCAGAACGATCTCAAAGAAGTTTATAAAGTCATCATTGGCTTTAAAACAAGTTTGTCCATTTGCCTAGGAATTTCATAAATTCATTCTTTTTAATAGCTGAGTAGTACTCCATTGTGTAGATGTACCACATTTTCTGTATCCATTCCTCTGTGGAGGGGCATCTGGGTTCTTTCCAGCTTCTGGCTATTATAAATAAGGCTGCTATGAACATAGTGGAGCATGTGTCCTTCTTACCAGTTGGAGCATCTTCTGGATATATGCCCAGGAGAGGTATTGCTGGATCCTCTGGTAGTACTAGAGGGCATTATCCTGAGTGAGGTAACACATTCAAAAAGGAACTCACACAATATGTACTCACTGATAAGTGGATATTAGCCCCAATCCTAGGATACCCAAGATATAAGATACAATTTGCTAAACACATGAAACTCAAGAAGAATAAAGACTGAAGTGTGGACACTATGCCCCTCCTTAGAATTGGGAACAAAGCACCCATGGAAGGAGTTACAAAGACAAAGTTTGGAGCTGAGATGAAAGGATGGACCTTGTAGAGACTGCCATATCCAGGGATCCACCCCATAGTCAGCATCCAAACGCTGACACCATTGCATATACTAGCAAGATTTTATCGAAAGGACCCAGATGTAGCTGTCTCTTGTGAGACTATGCCGGGGCCTAGCAAACACAGAAGTGGATGCTCACAGTCAGCTAATGGATGGATCACAGGGCTCCCAATGGAGGAGCTAGAGAAAGTAGCCAAGGAGCTAAAGGGAACTGCAACCCTATAGGTGGAACAACATTATGAACTAACCAGTACCCCGGAGCTCTTGACTCTAGCTGCATATGTATCAAAAGATGGCCTAGTCGGCCATCACTGGAAGAGAGGCCCATTGGACTTGCAAACTTTATATGCCCCAGTACAGGGGAACGCCAGGGCCAAAAAGGGGGAGTGGGTGGGTAGGGGAGTGGGGGTGGGTGGGTATGGGGGACTCTTGGTATAGCATTGGAAATGTAAATGAGCTAAATACCTAATAAAAAATGGAAAAAAAAATAAAACAAGTTTGAAGCCGACCTGGGTTTTAAAAAGTGAGTAGGTAAATTGTTTTCTTATTTTTCTAATCTGTCTTCCCTCAGGATTCAGGATGGTTTTATCATTTTTCGGTGGTGGAAAATGTATAACCCAAAGCAGAAACAACATGGTAAGTTCTCATTTTTACATGTATAAAAGGTATTTGATCATATAGTCAGAAATTTCCTTTATATGTATTTAAATGTTTTACATTATAGTTTTTGTGACGGCATTTAAAAAGCTGTTTTTTATGTCTCGCTTAAGTTAATTTTTCATTTTACCGTATTACTCAGTCATATTATCAATCTCTATCTATGTTTCTAACATCTGTTGAATATGTAGACCTGACCATATTCTGAATAAAAGGGCTTCCTACCACTCTAATCTTTGTAAGACACTCTTCAGCTCCTCTTTATTCATACTTGTTATGTTACCCAACTTTGTCTTGAATTCCTGGACTCTTAAGAGATCCTGTGTTTCAGCCTCTTTAGTAACTGGACTATAAGTATGTGCTGCTATACCGCAAATGATTATTGCTGTTAATTACTTGTTTATCAGCATTCATATGGCTTCTTTTATTAGGTCTCTTGTTCATTTCTTTTTTTGGATATGTTTATTTATTTATTTTTTTAAATTTAATTTTATTTGTAATTCATTTTTTAGTCTCCATATTCCATTCACCACCCCTCCCCATCCACCTTCCGACTGCTCCACATCCCATACCTCCTCCCCACCCCACCCTGTCTCCACGTGAATGTCCCCACCTCCCACCTCACTTGACCTCTAAACTCCCTGGAACCTCCAGTCTCTTGAGGGTTAGGTGCATCATCTCTGGATGAAGGCAGACCCAGAAGTCCTCTACTGTGTGTGTGTTGGGGGCCTCATATCAGCTGGTGTTTGCTGTCTGTTTGGTGGTCCAGTGTTTGAGAGATCTCGGAGGCTCAAATTAATTGAGACTGCTGGACTCTACAGGATCACCCTTCTCCTCAGCTTCTCACAGCTTTTCCCTAATTCAACAACAGGGGTCAGCTGCTTCTGTTCATTGGTTGGGTGCAGATATCTGCATCTGACTCTTTGAGCTGCTTGTTGGGTCTTTCGGAGGGCAGTCATGCTAGGTCCCTTTTTGTGAGTGCTCCATAACCTCAGTAATAGTGTCAGGCCTTGGGACCTCCCCTTGAGCTGGATCCCACTTTGGGCCTGTGACTGGACCTTCTTCTCCTCAGGCTCCTCTCCATTTCCATCCCTGTAATTCTTCCAGATAGAAATTACGGGTTAGAGGTGTGACTGTGGAATGACAACCCCATCCCTCACTTGATGTCCTGTCTTCCTGCTGGAGGTGGGCTCTGTAAGTTCCCTCTCCCTACTGTTGGGCATTTTATCAAATGAAAAGCTAGAAAAGAGTCTCTTACCTCCCCAGGTCTCTGGATCATTCTGGTGTGTGTGTGGGGGGTCCCTACAACTTCCTATTTCCTGAGGTTGCCTGTTTACAATCTTTCTGCAGGACCTCACCCAATACTAGGTCAGATTCCCCTCCCCCCCCACCACTATCCCCCACCCTGTCCACTTTCTCTCCCAATTCCCTCCCTCCCTCCCTACTTGTTATTGCTTTCTTCTCTCTCTTGTTCATTTCTTAAGCAATTGTTTTCTTCCTGTGGAGTAGTTTGAGTTTCTTAAATATTCTGTGTATCACTTTTATCAGAGGAATTTTTTTATTAGTTGTATGGTTTGAAGATATTTGTCCCCAAATGGTTTGTATTTTCTGTTAACTATTTCCTTTGTTATGAATATACTTTTATTTTGACATAATCTCACTGGTCTTTTTTGCTTACGTTTTTTGGGTCAAGCATAAATATCAGTACATGGACCAAGGTGATATTTAGTTATTACTCTTTTGTTATTTTTTTTTCCTGGTGTTTTATGATCTGGGGCTTCACAAGTCTTTCAAACTATTCTCTTGTGTTTTGTGGTCCATTTTTCTCCTTTGCATCAGTTTTAAACTTTGTGTCTAGTTTAGCATTGAATACGTGGCCTATCTCTCATGATTTGGGGTGAGAGTTTTAAAGCTATGTTTTTGTGCTCATGATTTCCTTGGCAGTTCTGGTTCTTCTTTAGTTCCACATGAACTTTAGGACTGTTTTCCATTTAGTTGCTATCTTGGTCAGTGTTCTCTTGCTGTGAAGAGACTCAGTGACATCACCAACACTTAAAATGGAAAGCATTTAATTGAGGTTTGCTTACAGTGCTTACAGAGGTTTAGTCCATTGTCATCATGCCAGGGAGTATGGTAGCATGCCAGGAGACATTGTGCTGGAAAAGGAGCTGAGGTGTCTACATCCAGATCTGCAGGCAGCAGGAAGAAAGCAACTCTGGCCTTGGAATGGGCTTTTTGAAACCTCAAAGCCAGTGACATACTTCCTCCAACAATGTTCACCTTCTAATTCTTTCTGGTAGTGCCTCTCCCTGGTAACCAGGTATTCATGAGCCTACGGGGCGTTCTCATGCAAACCACCACAGCTATGAGAGAATGGGGTTCTGAGGTGACTTCACTGACTCTGAAGACCCTCTCTAGTAAAATTTTACAGTGTCCCAGCCCAGTGAACATGAAATATATTTCTCCTAATTCAATCTCTTTCCTTCATGTTTTACAGTTTTAACTGTTTAGGACTTTAACTCCTTTGGTTAATTTAATCTTAAATACTTTTTACTTTTATTTTTGGTAACTATTCTTGGGATTGTTCTCTTGAAAACTTGCTATTAGTGTGGAGAAATGTTAATGATTTTTGAATGTTTGATTATTTTTAATCTTGTAACTTTGCTGAGTTCACTTTTTCAGTTTTAAGAGTTTCTGGTAGAATATTGAGGATTTTTTAAACTAGAAAATCGTGTTGCCAGCAAACACTTTGATGTCTTCCTTTTCTATTCATGCCTTATTTATTTCTCTTGACTTACTACTTGGACAAAGAATTACAAGTTTGAAATGACGTGAGGGTGGATATTCTTGTCTTCATTGGGTCTTAGAGAAAGAATTCCACTTTTCACTACAGAGTTAATGTTAGCTATGAACTTACTGTATATTCCACCCACCTTTTAAAGGAATTCGCTAATTTGGAAGTTAATGTTCTTAGCAATGTGCTCATAACCATACCTGTCAGAAGTAAAAAAAGATGTGAAATGGCAATGTAGAATGCACTGTCCAATCTGTGTGTATTATCCAGTAATTTAGAGTAAAGTACATTGAGTGGTGATATGCTGGAACATATCATTGACAAAATCTAAGCACTCAGTAGATTATGTAATTATTTATAACAGTATTATAATAGTGACTGTATTTCCATTCTCTAGAAGGACTTTATAACTGAGATATTCTTTCTTGCTGACTTAAGGGCAGATTCATGTGTTTTGACAATTATCCATTCAGTATAGATGGTTTGCATTCCTTGATGGAAAACTTAGGAGTCAGGTTGGAGCATGGGCTTGAAAACAGTGGAAGCTTTTCAGACTTCCAAGGAGATAAAGACAGACTCTTCATAGGACTAAGATTTTCATTACAGTTGTTTGATTGGAAGAAAAGAATGGTGTTCAGGTCCACAATTTTTTTTGCTGTAAATGTTGGTTGGAATAATTTTAACCATTAACACATTGAAATTTGTTGGTTGTTCATGATCTTTCTAGGAAGAAAGAAAGAGAGAAAGAAAGAAAGAAAGAAGAAAAGAGAGAAGGAAAAAAGCGAGGGAGGGAGACAGACATATTTAATGCTTCTTAGCCATAGAATTTGGTATTAAATATTCTCTAGGTTATAACATTAGTTCTTTGCAATAGATAGTTACATGTCTGTAGAAAGACATTTGTCATTGTTTTAGTAGGTGTACGTGTATGACCTTAGAGTATGTGCCTGTGGGTGCTTGTCTTTGCATACTTCTAAGTCTTTATATGAGCACACCTGTGATATACATCTTTGTGTATCTATTTCTTTAATAGGTATAGTATTCATTGTTTCTCTGTGTCTATGAGTGTGCTTTTACAACACGTGTCTCTACGTATGTATTGGGGTAGGGATGAAGGATGGAGGGATGAGTTTTGCTCTATAGAGTACTTCTGGGAATTTTAGGCTTAGATTTTTAAAAACCTACTTTTAATAAGGTTTCTAAAATGCTTCAGTGCCCCTGCCCTTCTAACCCACCATCAAAAAAGAAAATGTGGAAAAAAGATGGTAAATAGGATAAGGGGATGTAGATCTGTTTAAAAGTAGTTCCTTAGGGTGGTTCTATTTGTCAGAATACCAGCAGTCCAGTTTAGTAGTGCCAGGATACCAAACAGAAATTAGCAGCAGTGGCACGATCCAACAAAAACTGACAGGCCTAGGCCAAATAGGTATGAGTTAGGGAGTGACCAGGACCCACCAGGATTCCAGGAGAAGTTTTCTGTTGTGCGTCTTTCAAAAAAGCAAAGATCAGCAAAGATGAAGATGCTAGACCAACACAAAGCTAGGTATACAGGCTTGCCATCACTCCCTGTTGAGTCCTATTTATACTATCTCCAAATATCATGTATTCTCCCATGGGTCTTGCCTCAGCAAAATACCATATGAATCTGTCTTAGCAAAACACCACATGAGTCTGCATCACATGATATATCCAACAACGTCCACTTCAGAGAATTATAGCAGGCTGGTAACAATGATAAAAAATAATGACAGAAACCCTGAAGAACTACATGGATGTCAACCAATCAATCAGGCTTAGGAATTTGATTTACTGTTGGCACTCTGGATGAAATATTGTCAGTGCAGGCAAAACGAATAGAAACAATAGGGCACAGAAAAAAGGACATGAACTTAGCTAAATGTTTCTTTAAAAAAATAGGTAAAAACATGCTTTTACAAACTTTAAAAACTTGCTATTTAATACTTCTCATAAGTGATTTTTAGAAGGAAAAGATAATCTCTAGGCTGATAATTGTTCAATATAACCTAAATTTTATTCAATCTTATTTAAAATTTAGACCCATTACTATTTTTGTACAGTGATTCAAGTATGAATTGGGTTCCTTCCTATCTTTTGGGCATATAGTAGGTGCCAGCGATACTATGGTAGGCTTAATGAGCAAGCATTTTCTTCTAATAGGAGAGGCAGTAATGAACAGTGTGAAAAACCAGGGCGTGGAAGAAGGAATTAGGGGATCTTGCAGTGTTTGGTATTGTGTACTTAGAATTTAAGAGGGTTATTAAATATATTTAGAAATTAATAAATATATCTTTATACCTTGGCATCTTTAATACCTTAATGCAGGTATGTTATAATATCAGCTTTATTGAAAGGAGAGAACCTTATGAATATTTTGCATAATAGAGATGAAGTTGAGGGTAATCCTGCTTCATTTTATGCAGTCCTCATTTGTTTAGTCATTACTGCTGCTCCCATTAGGGACAAATCCTCATTGCCTTTATTGCATAAACCTAATGCGCAGGACATTTGGGCTAAAGAGTCATTACTAAACTGCCAGGTTAATTAAGTATGAAGGCGAGTATCTTAGTAAGTTTTGAGTTGAGTTGTTTATGACTTGAAAAATTGTATAATAATTTCTACTTGTACTGCTTCATGTGAGATTATAAACATTCTACTTTATATTTAGTATAAATAAATATTTAAACAGCATAAGATCTCATTGTAGATTTTTCCTTTCCTAGAAGTATGACTTACTAGGAAGATACTCTGCTTGCTTGCTTTCTCTCTCTTTCTTTCTCTCTCTCTCTTTTTCTTTTCTTTTCTTTTCTTTTTCTTTTTTTTTTTTTCTCAAGACAGGGTTTCTCTGTGTAGTCCTGGCTGTCCTAGAACTCACTCTGTAGACCAGGCTGGCCTTGAACTCAGAAATCCGTCTGCCTCTGCCTCCCGAGTGCTGGGATCAAAGGCGTGCGCCACCACGTCCGGCTTCTTTTCTTTCTTTTTGTACAAATGAGCTCTTCTGTATAGCATTCTTCTAGGCACTAGCAATCAGCAAAATGGTCCCATTGTTCACTGAGCTTCCTACATTCTTGATGGGAAGATTCAGATAATCAGCAAATAATGAGAAAATACATTGAGGAGAAAAAGTATAAAAGCAGGCACAGTTGAGTGTGGAGTACTTTTTGGTAAAGTTGCTCCTGGGAAATCAGGAGAGTCTCCATTGGCAGAGGGGAGTTAAAGAGAGCAATTCAGCATTAAGAGAGTGCATGTCCGTCAGTGTCTCAGGGAGAACTTTCTGTGGTTCTTCTGTTCCTCTCATTGCCAACACCACCGGGCCAGTTTACTTAGAGTTAGGGTAGAAAGCAGAATTACCAAGTGAGAGGGTAGACTATATAGGGCTTACATATTTCAAAGGCCATATTATTTTTCTGAACAAGGTAGGAAACCATTAGAAAATTAGAGAAGAGAGGATGAGAAGATCTTGAGTTTTAAATAGTCTGTTAGAGTGTTAAGCACAGGCACAAGGAAGAACACAACAGAAGCTGAGACTATTACAGGAAGTAGAAAGTGATGGTGACTTGAACCAGAGCATTAAAAAGGGCTTGGATTTCGAATGTTTTGTGAAAAGCAGACATGAAAGAGCAATCGAAGCTTTTGAGCTTTAGCAATGGAAAAGACAAGCTTTCTGTTGATGAGGGACACTCCGTATTGGGTTTGGGTAGGAAAATCAGGTGTTGGTAAACCTTACTTCAGAGAAGTCGGACACATTGAGTGCTGCCACTTGCCCTTGGAGTCCTGGGCACCACTGTTGATTACTAAGCACAGGTTTAAACCTGATGCATGATTGAATTTGATTCACTTGTTTAAAATGGGTAATTTCACTTATTCGTTTCAAGAATTGTGGTACTTTATGTATATTAATAAAACACTGCCTATGTATCATCTGCTTTTAAGAATTTGATATGCAGTAAGGAGGAATGGTGGAATGGTTGATGTAATAGGGATTGTCTTAGCTCTTAGTCGTGGTAAACCTGGAGAAACAGCAGAGAATCAAGGTCAAATAACTACTTAAATAACAGGAAGTACAGTTCATGGACGCGGAGTACTTGGAGTTAATATATATTTTATTTTAGTACCATTGATTTTTTTTTTTTAAGGACTGAATTTGTTCCTCTCTACCCAATTGTCCTAGAAAGGAATGAGAAAATACCTCCAGATTGAACTAATAGGATTACTATGCTAAAAATAAATGTTTATGATTTGTTTGTCTTCGTTTCTTTTAAAAAATTGAATGGCAGTGCATTTTGTTAGTTAAAAATTTATATTTGCTTATAGTTTTCAATATTTCATTTTGATGTCTACAGAAAGGATAGATACTTGTTTAAATTATAGCTTCATCTACTATTAAGATGAGAGTTAACATGTTTTTTTCACTCATTTTTAAAAATGAAAGTTTTTTATAACTGATTATCCAATTTTAAAGAATATGCAATATGATCATTTAGGTGGAAGTGAAAAATAGACTATGTTACAAAGATGTTAAGAAAATGTAACATTTTATTTTAGAACAAAAGAAATTTTTGATAAGTTTATTCTAATATGGTTGACATGACCATGGCTTGAAACTTTCTCCATAGAAACTAATGTCCTTTCTCTTATAAGTTGGGTTGTTTTACTTTGTGAAACAAGTTTTGATAAAAAGTACTGTGATTAAAATCCTTGAAAGTTGACTAAATCCTTTCTTTCCATTCTGCTGTTTGTTTTATTCATTCTTTTTTTTTCTTTTTCTGTAACTTGTATCTTTAGATCCAAAGGCAGAAACCAGATTATATATCACAGTTAATGACTTTGAATTTCATGTCTACAATCGGTCTGATCTTTATGGACGCCTTCAAGAATTGTTTGGTTTGGAACCAACTATAATTCCACCCAAGAAAGATGATGATAAAACCCGGGAAAATGGGAGAACAAGAACGCAGTCCAAAATTGAAAGGTTCAGTTTAATACTTGAATCTTACACATTTCTAATGTTTAAACTCTTTTTTAGTAGAATATCATTAACATTGTTCACCTAAACAGAATATAATCTCTTTGTTTTATATAGCTATATAATCTTTCAAAAACTGAAGTAATGTAAGATTAGTTTATATAAAAAGCCCTGTCTCTTTTCTTTTCTCTATATTACTTTTCTCCAGATTCAGACAGTTATTAATTTGCCCTTTATCTTTTAATATGTGTATGTAAATATATACCATATTTATGTATTTGAAGTACACAGGTAAATATTGTGTTTATGAAAATCATGTGTGGTCTCTTGTCTAATGTCATTTTTCTTTGATTTGCACTCTCTCTTTCTCTCTTTCTTGTGGTGCTAGAGATTAGCCAGGGCCTTGGTCATGCTAAGTGAGCACTCTACCATTTGCTAATCCCCAGCCCTGTGATCTGCTATTATTTTGGAAATATATATTGAAATCTTTCTGTATCTGTGTACCTTAAATATATAACAATTTTACAAAGGAAAATAGAATATGTTCTATGTGCTATAAAAATGTGTATTACTGTCACTTATCTTTGTTTATATATATGTTGTTAAAGTTGAGAGTCAGAACAGGACTAGAGAAAAGAAAATCTATTGTAGAAAGACAGATAAAACTTTAAGAAGGCACTTAAAATAATACTCAGAGTCAGTACAATGTTCAGTGCATAGTAATTTAGTCTGAGTCTTGGAAAATAAGCCATAATTAGAAAGTTATTAGTAAATGAAATGACTCATATACCCTTTCTAGTGAAATGAAAGTTTCTTAAATTAAAAATTTTATTCAAAAGGATTGTTTTTGTCAAACTATTATTTTCAAATGCAGCTCATTTTAATTTTAATTGTTATATTTTAGAGACACTCTTATTTATATTTTTTAGTCTGAAAGATGTTCCATTGTATGAAATATTATTCTGATTTTTTTTAAGAGAAGAAAATCTTGTTATTGAAACAAAATGCATATGATAAAACAAGCCAGTGCTAGAAAGGCAAATATTATATAATCTTGTTTACATGTTGAGTTTAAAAAATAAATTTGTTTTTACTCAGCTAGGCATGGATACAAATGTGAGTTTTAGATCAGCTAATAGTGAGACCCTTTCTTAAAAAAAGTAAAAAATAAAAAGAAACTCCCAAAGAATAAAATATTGTTTAAAAATAAGTAGAGAATAGATAGCCAACAACACAGGCTCCCTCCCCCTGAGTCTTAAACTCAGAGAAACCGGGTAGAATTGTGGTTCCTAGGGGCCAGAGGTGATGAGGGCCATCCTGACTTACATCTTGATGGCATACGTCACCTGGTTGCTGTAATATCTTAGCTGTGTTATAAAGTAGGGTGATGGGATGGGTGCCACAGTACAAAAAAATGTCATGTTCTACTTTAGAGTGTTCTTCTAGAAAGGTAGTTTTTCACTGTAGCTTCAAAAATAAACCAGAATGAAAAAGTACAGGCTAAGAAATCCTTTTAGGGACCATGCTGTCTTCATGTGGTGGTTGTTTTGTTTACTTGAATACTCTTTAGATGTATTTGGAAAATGCAGCTGGCATTAGTGATGTATGATGTGAGGTAGTTTAATTTTGTACTCTCAGGTATTTAAGATTTTCTTCATGTCAGTTTTATTTTTCTCATCAGAGTTAAAGTAAAAACAGAATCTCAAGACCCCACATCTTCATGGAGATCACTTATCCCAGTCATTAAGGTCAATGTGAGCACAGTAAGTAAATTATGTTGCGTCATGTTTGGCAGGTTAATGCAAATCAAAGTCTATGTAAGAAAAGAAAGCAATTTTTTGTACATTTTTTGTTCCTATTTCTTTAGCATGTGAATGAGCTGTTTTAACACCAGCTCTACATTTGGATGCTTATTAAATCTGAAGGGATATTTACAAATGTTTAAATTACTCTAAACTTATCTCTAGATTTTTTTAAATGTTGGTTTAAATGGATGATGATTATTTTAAATAATGATTTAAGTAGCATATACAGCTAAAGTGGAATCATTTAGTTGTTGCATAAAAATGTTCCTAGTTCAGCTAAGGAAAACAATGACTAGACTATGTTGGTATAATATCTCTTTTTATGTTTTTAGGGACGTTTGGCCTTTGGGAATCATTATCAACCTCAGACTCTATGCATCAACTTTGATGATGCGTTCTTAACGTATACTACAAAACCACCTTCAAGTCATCTTGACCAGTTCATGCACATTGTGAAAGGAAAGCTTGAAAATGTTCGAGTCATGCTTGTTCCTAGTCCAAGATATGTTGGCCTACAAAATGATGAGTAAGTAAACATCATGAAAGTGGTAGCTTCTTTCCCCTGGAGCCTATAGCAGCCTTCTCATTTCTATGGTAGAAGTTGTACAGTAAGTACAAGGCTTTCCAGTTGTTAAAGTCTTTGTGCTAAGAAGTGATAGTCATACTTCTCAGTGTGTTTCTGTGTAGTTAGTAGTATAATTATTTTACTCTCTTTTGCTCACTTATTTTTGTTTAAATTAAGCTTTGATGTTGTTAGGATATGCCCATTAAAGGTGTATTTTTCTGTCTAGAAAGTTTAGATAAATAATAAAATGAAGAGATTAATTTATAGTGGATTTAGTGAAAGTTGAAAATTGACTAATTTTTTTTTTTTTTGGAAAATTTGGTTAGAATGGTCTAATTTTGAGACAACCATTTAAGTTTTCTTTGAACCTCAAAGAGTTTTTCTATCTGCATGCTAATGTTTCCCCATGCTGAAATAGCTGTTCTAGTTAGAAGATAGGTTGCCTGAGAATGCACAGCAGACCCACTACTTAGGTGAGATGCTTGCAGCAGGAAGGGACCAGGTCTGAGGAGACAGCCCTGCCAGACACCGGGTCTTGTCTTTACCTCTGGAATAACGGTCCCCATTCCTCATATTTTTTCAGTCTCTTCTTTTTTATGATGAGTACTCTGGCTGAAGTTGTGTAATTTTAAATAATATATATATGGAAACTTTCTATTGTGATATTTCAGCTTTTTCTTTGTTTTATCAGCCATGTAAGTTTTTATGAAATTATGGAAAGCAGCTTTTAACTCTTGGCTGATATGCTGCTAAAATAAAATCTCCAGGATCAGCTAGTATGGTAGAGAGGTTCCCCTATATTAGTTCTAGGTGACTATGGTCTACTTCACCTAACTCTTAGAGACTTGACTAAAGATGTTCTGGAATTTGGTAGATGAACAAAACTTTGTGTTAATAGGTCAAGTGTAATGAACAGAACTGTAGTTTTAAATAACTAGAGAGATAAGAAAGTGTTCTCCTATTAATATTTTATATAACATTATTTAAAATTGTATTTTTCAAAAATGTAGATACTGGATGCCATGCCTTTCATTTTAGCACTTAAGAGGAAGGGGTAGGCAGATAAGGAGTTCAAGGTCCCACGTGGTTAGTGAGTCTCAGGCCTTAGGCTACATGAAATTATATTTAAAAACAAAGCAAAACAAAACAAAAACTCCCACCAGATTGGCTTACCTTTTGTGGCTTTCTAAAGCCTTTATTTTGTGGTATTTAGAAGAAAATTATTGCATTCATATATGCTGCTATCTAATGATTGAAAGATGGATTTTTATGTAGTAGACAATAATATGGGATATGGCAGAGAAGCTGTTAACTCTAAAGTTTGAGAGAAGGAAACTTAGAGAAGCATTCATGTCAAATTTTAAATTCAGGATAATTGTTGTACATTTATTAATCAGTGAAATACTCTTAGAGAAAAGTAATTAAATTGTTATAGATAAAATGACAATTCTTTTGTTTCTGAATGACTATAGTACATTTTTCTGGTTGATTAGCTATTACTTAGGATTATAATGATAGTAATATAATTATTTAAATTTTGCCATAAAAGCAGAATTTGATTATTATTATTATTTGATTATTTCAGTAATTATTGTTGTGTTTAACCTCCATTTTAATTAAATATATTTCTTTTCAAACTTAAAGTGAAGTCTCTAAGCCAATTGTTTTCTTCTTAAACTAATTTACCAATAAAATTTAAGTCATTTTATCATTTAACCTGATGTAAAATACAACTAGAGTAACTTTGTATAGTGCTTGTCTGTGTGAAAGATGTTCTTTTCCTTTTAAGATAGAACCTGTCATGTGCTTTGTAGGTTCCCCCTTCTTTGTTTTCACTCTTGCTCACTGTCTGCTAGACTGCAGAGCACTTTGTAGTGTAAGATGTACCTCGTGTGCCTCATCCTTGTTTCCTTAGACCCCCGAGACTGATGGGAGAAGGGTTTGTGGTGCTGCAGTCAAATGATGTTGATCTCTACTATTACATGGATGAGCCAGGTATGTCCTCTTTGAAAGTCGTACAGGAATGGCTCTGTTTCTTCCCTGAAGGACTGTTGCCTACACATTGGAAATCTTCTGAAAGTTAGCATCAGTAAGTTAGAAATTTGACTATGAGAGTGTTAAATTTCTTTAAAAAGAGATGTCATGTCTTAAGAGTTGAGTTATTACATTACTATTTTATAAAATAACTCATTTCTACAGATACCTTAAAAATTGATGCAGGTAATTCTAAAGAAAATCCTTAGGGAATGTGGAACCGGGTCGTTCGTCTTAGCTTAAAGGAGAAAATCACAATTGTTAGACTTGAACTTTAAAACTTAAAAATTGAGACCTAGCTACTTTGAGTGTTTGATAGATGGCTTCCATTTGAGAAAAGTACCTAATATTGGATTGTTTCAGCTTCTGTTCTTTTTGCCACCAAGGGATTTGTGTGGTCACACACCCTAATTTTTCAGTATAGGACCAGGATTTTACTTGCCTTTTTATCATGACATTGCAGAAACAATGGTGCTCTCAAGGGCCCTCCCCTGACTCCTTGATCACTAATTGAGGAAATGCCTTACAGCTGGATCTCATGGAGGCACTTCCTCAAGGGAGGCGCCTTTCTCTGTGATAATTCCAGGCTGTGTCAAATTGACACACAAAACCAGCCAGTACAATTACTAAAGCTATTCTTTATATAGGTAAATAGTAAGTTTATTATTTAATTGAAATCATGGAATTTTAATTCGAACACACTAAATTTAATATATAACATACAAACAAAACAAGACAAAAACGTTTTAGGGACTTACAAAATTTTAAGTGTAAGGTTTCCTGAGACTAAAACATTTGAACTGCTAGTGTGTAGTGGTTTTAACTAATTGCCTTTAACTGTTCTGGGATACAGGACTTGTTCCAGAAGAAACAGAAGAGAGTACAGAAGGGGACATAAGCAGTGAAGACTGTAAATTACAAGACTTACCTCCATGCTGGGGGCTAGACATCGTTTGTGGTAAAGGGACAGACTTTAACTATGGACCCTGGGCTGACAGGCAGAGGTACTTGAGTGATTATATTTCTAATAATCTTTCAAGTGCATTGAGATCTTATTTTTATACAATACTAGCTTAATGTTTTAAACTATTTTTATTATTTTTTAATTATGTGTATTCATATGTGACTGTGGGTGTGTGCACATGAGCTCACGTATCCATAGAGGCCAGAGGATCTCCTGGAGCTGGAATTACAGTCAGGTTTGATATGCTCATCATAGGTGCCAGGAACCAAACTCAGGTCCTCTGGAAGAGCAGCTGAGCCATCGCTCTACTACCCCCACCCCCAACCCCACTCCTGCTCGGCTTAGTTTTTGTAACTTATTTATATTGTGGCAAAATAAGTTTTCACTGAACACTTTGATCCAAATATTAACTTGTTTATGGAGAAACCACAAACAAGCTGCAGTGAGCAGCCTACTTACTGGTTCTTTTGTTTTATTTTTGCATTTCATTGATGATTTATTTATTGACCCTCTGAGAGCCTGGGGCTTTGGGGGTATATAGATTCATAAATGAAAGACTTGGTAAAATGGAAGACATAGCTTTGGTGAGGCTTTAATTCATGAGGGAAGGGTCTTAGTGACAGGCTAGAAAACAGTAGTGGTTTCCTAGCACTGAATAGCAAAGCATCTCTGGGTATACATTCAACAGTGGAGACTTGTCTAATTAAGTTCTGGAGGCCAAGAATCCCACTTGGAAGTATTAGCAGTGTTGGTTCCCTCTGGCCATCATGAGAGGAGGATATGTCCCAGGCCTCTTTTTGAAGCTGAGGCAACATGTGATGTCTCTGTAACCATATACAGTCATGTTCTAAACGCTGGGCTTAGGATTTAAATATGAATTGTTTTAGAGCACAGGTTAGCTTGTAACAAACTATTTTGCATTATGGTTATTACAGTGAATGAAAAAGGCCTTATTAAATGATGTGTGGCTGTAGTTTATGAAGGAAGTAGAGATTTTCTAGGGGAAGAAAAATGGTGTGAATCATCAAGGAAAAATGAGTAGGGATAGTAGAAAATTGTCCTGAGGGTCTCATAGGTAGATCAGAGTTCTATAATAAAGACATTTCAACTCTCCAGAGGCCTAGGTAGGAGAATTGTGAATTGGAGGCCAGACTGAGCTATGAAGTGAGACCCCAACTAAATGCCATGAGCTGAGGTTCTGAGTAAATGGTACCTTGTCTACCTAATTGCGAGGGCTAAAGAAAATAAGTAAGTAAGTAAATAAATAAATAATAATTGCTTGTATGGATTTTACAGTAATGAGGATTATCTGAAAGGCTTGCTTATTTGAGGCAGGGGCTCTTGTTCAACCTGACCTTACACTCTGGATTCAAGTGAGCCTTTTGCTTTAGTCTCTTGACTGTCTGGAACTTGTCTTGAGTATCATACCTGTCTACCTGGAAGATTCTTTTAAATTATTCATCTGTTAATTTAAGTAACTTTTATTTGTAATAGATTATGACCGATTTACTACGTTTGAAGAATTTTAAAGGCAACATTTAGCACTGTGTTTTTTTAAGTGGCATTTTACATTGCTTAGAATTAGTTTAGTTTTGAATTTGTGCTCAAGCTTTCTTGTAGAGAGAAAAGCCAAGTCCCTCACTGAATCGGGAATTATTAACCTGTTGAAAGAGTGGTGATATTTCTGTCAATGCTGTCTTAGTTAGGGTTTCCCTTGCTGTGCACAGACACCATGACCAAGGCACCTCCTACAAGGACAACATTTAATTGGGGCTGGCTTACAGGTTCCGAGGTTCAGTCCATTATCATCAGTCATGGCAGGAAGCATGACAGTGTTTAGGCAGGCACGGTGCAGTGGAGCTGAGAGTTCTATATCTTCATCTGAAGGCATACAGGAGAAGACTGGCATCCTCAGGTAGCTAGGAGGAAGCTCTT
This sequence comes from Mus musculus, assembly GCF_000001635.26. NCBI lineage: Eukaryota > Metazoa > Chordata > Mammalia > Rodentia > Muridae > Mus > Mus musculus. The sequence goes on from NC_000069.6 coordinate 36,892,841, forward strand.
TAAAGCCCACACCCACAGTGACACACTTCTTCCAACAAGGCCACAGCCCTAATAGTCCTATTGCGGCAGAGGCCAAGCTTATTCAAACCACAACAGATGCATTGATTCTTTTTATACTTTTTTAGTTTCAAAAAAACTTCCTACCTTCTGTTGTTGGAATAATTACACACTTTGTCAAGTAATATGGGATTTGTTCTTACTTTTTAAAAAATGGCATTAGATTATGGGATAGACCCCCGGGTGGGGCAGTCTCTGGATGGTCCATCCTTTCGTCTTAGCTCCAGACTTTGTCTCTGCAACTTCTTCCATGGATATTTTATTCCCTATTCTAGGGAGGAATGAAGTATCCACGAGTTGGTCTTCCTTCTTGATTTTCTTGTGTTTTGGAAGTTGTATCTTGGGTATTCTAGGTTTCTGGGCTAATATCCATTTATCAGTGAGTGCATATCAAGTGACTTGTGATTGGGTTACCTCACTCAGGATGATACTCTCCAGATACATCCATTTGCCCAAGAATTTCATAAATTCATTGTTTTTAATAGCTGAGTAGTACTCCATTGGGTAAAAGTACCACATCTTCTGTATCCATTCCCCTGTTGAGGGACATCTGGGTTCTTTCCAGCTTCTGGCTATTATAAATAGGGCTGCTATGAACATAGTGGAGCATGTTTCCTTCATACCGGTTGGGACATCTTCTTGATATATGCCCAGGAGAGGTATTGCTGGATCCTCATACGAGACAGCTATACTTTTCTTTTTATAGTAATTTTTTTTAGGTTTAATGATGCTGTGGTCACTGTGCCATCAGTTGAAAATGAGAGGCTTCTATTAAGTAATAAGCTAAATCTATTTGGACTGTATTCAGAAATCTTAGAAGAACTTAAAGTGTTTTTTGTTTTTTAAATCTGTTGAACAATTCTATTAAAAATGAAATGTTTTTGTATTTTTATTAGTCAAATAATGCATGATTAAGTTATAATTAATATTGCTATAATTAAAATATTAGCACATATTTACTCAAAAGCACAAGTTAAAATTTTGATAATATAGTTTTTTAAAAAAGATATTTCTACTATATATACTGTGTGTATATATGCCTGCAGGCCAGAAGAGGGCACCAGATCTGGTTATGAGCCACCATGGGGTTACTGGGAATTGAACTCAGGACCTCTGGAAGGAGACAGTGCTTTTAATTTCTAAGCCATCTATCTCTCCAGCTCCAGTTTTTGAGTTTTGAGACAAGGTCTCTCTACATAGCTCTCCATGCCCTAGACCTCACCGTGTAGACCAGGGTAACCTAAAACTTAGAAAGCGACCTGTCTCTTCCTGAGAGCTGGGATGAAAGGTCTACTACACCAATCCTGGCATATAAATTCACTTTAGAGACTGGCTGATCTTTGTATTATTTAGAAAAATGATACTACAGTTAATGTGCGACAGAACTTCACTTTCATAACCTCCTCTAGCAGGTTTTTCCTTTGTTGCGAGAGAATCCCAGTGCATTTTTCATTTAGTCTCAGAGCCATTCATGTTCATAAAAATCACAAGGCTTAATTTTCAGTGTGCTTTTATTCATGTGAGTAGTGTTTGCTTCCCTATTTTTGTGGAAGATGGCTTGTGTGATGGGGGAAGGTATTATACATTCCTTAGGTTTTTTTCATCTTTGTCAAGTGATACAAGGAGATGTACACTCAGCATCTAAATACTTGTTCACTTTTTAGAACATACTGTTGTTTGTCCTTTCATTGATACTATGTTGATAAAAGAGATTGCAAACAGTTGGAGTGACGGCTTGGTGGTTAAGAGAGCTTATTGGTCTTGCAGAGGACCTTGATTTTATGGCCAGCACCCACAGCTGTCTGCAACTCTGGTTCCAGAGGTCTGACAACCCTTTTGTCCTTCACACGTGGTGCATGCATGTTCTGCACAGATATATATGCCTGCAAAATACTCATACATATAATGTAAAAATAAAGGTTACATTTTTTTGAGTGATTATGAAAATAATAGAAAACTCTTCCATGTGTGCATGATTAACGTAATCCTCAGTGCCACTCCATGAGATAAGTTATTCTTATAGAGAAGGGAGCAGACCAGGTTTCCTCAGGAAGATTAGGTCACTTGCTCCGGGAAGAATGATAAATTAAGCTATACTCTTTCAGTTCTTTCTTGATAGTTGTACACCTGATATGCTTGCAGCATTTATTATAACTCACATACACTTAGATTGAACCCTGCTCATGTCTCACTCGATAATATTATAATGTTAGGTGTTCAAAGCTCATTAATAAGATGTGGAAAAATAGTTTGTCAAATGAGATAGCAATGATAATGTAAGGTTAAAATATGATTTCGGACCCTTATCAAAGACAGTTGTATTTGACTAAAACACTGTTTCTCTTTTTCCTTTTTATGTAGAGATTGTTTATGGAAGTTTTTCTTTCCACCTGATTATCAAGTTCTGAAAGTCTCTGAGATTGCACAGCCTGGAAGACCAAGACAAATCCTTGCATTTGAACTCCGAATGAATATTATTACAGATGCTACCATTGACTTGCTGTTTACCAAAAACAGGGTATCCATTATAAGATTGTAGAGAATAGTATTAAAAATCTGAAAATGACTTTGCAGATTTTTTGTGGGTCCTATTTCTATGTTTAGCTTCATTTCTGTGGGCTCCCCATTCCTCCTTAATTTTAACTTTTTGCTTTTATAGTCCTTTATTTAAAGTGTTAAATAATGATTAATATTAATAACAATGGACTTTAAAGTTATCTTCTAGTTTCTCTATTATATTTTGTTAAATTGCTTTAAGTATAATTTTTATATAAATTTGAATCTTGATTTGTACAGAGTTTTAGTAGTTCATATTAATAGTGATTATATTTCTTTGATAATTTAAAAGTAAATGATAAGAACATAAGTACAATAAATGTCATGTAACTCAATCTTGTTCTTTTGGTAGGAAACAAATGCTGTGCATGTAAATGTAGGGGCTGGCTCATATTTAGAAATTAATATTCCGATGACAGTTGACGAAAATGGTAAGCTATCATTATTTTGCCTGAAATTATTAGTGACATAATTTATATATTATTATAGTTTGTTAGTCCTTCCAGAGTAACAGTAGTAGTGTTTCATTTTTATTTTTTGTCTTTTAATTTAAATATAGTTAGTTTTTTACTGATACATAAAAGAGTACCTATTTATGGGATACTATGTGATACTTAAACCCATGTATATAGACGTAGAATGTTCAAATCAAAGTAAATATGTCTGTTTTTACATTTGTAACTTCTGTGTGGTAAAATTCATTTAAAATTTTGTTTAGTTCTGCACTTATTGAGATAGTGTCTCACTGTAGAGCCCATGCATACCAAAGAGGTGCTGTGTAACTTAGGCTTGTCCCCAGCTTGAGATAACTCTTGTCTCAGACTCCCAATTGCTGTCTATGATCACAGCTCGGTACCACCATGCTGACAGGCTTTCCTTGAACTTTGAAAAGTATACTGCATATTCTCATTATCTGCAGGTTAGTCTGCACTTTTGTCTGTAACTTAGTAGTCCTTGTTCACTCACTCCCACCCTTCTTTCTCCTTATTCGCCCCAGCCATTATGCTCTCAGTTTCTGTGAGATCAGCTTTTGTTATTGTTGTTTGTCTTGTTTTTGATCTTAGGTTGCATGCTTTAGTGAGATCATTAATATCTTAGGTTGCATGCTTTAGTGAGATCATTAATAAGATCACATCATTTTTTTGTTTTGCTTATTGCACTTGACAAAATGATATTCATTTTGAGCCATTGTGTCACAGATGATAGGATTTTATCTGTTTTTTTTTAATACAGCTAGCTTTCCATTTCATATATGTATCATATTTCTTGTCCATTCATCAGTTGATGGATATCTTCTTAGCTTGTTTTCATGTCTTGGCTTTTATGAATGGCACTGCAGTGAATGTGGGCACTCAGGTGGTCTCCAGCCTTCTTATTTCATTGTCTTTGGAGATAGACCCTGTAATGGAGTTTCTGGGTAACATGATGGTTCTATTTATAATTTTTTGGAAGTATTTACGAGCAGATGAGGAATAGTTTTAATTTTTATGTTCTTGTGGCTTAAACTTATATAATTATTTGATATCTAGACAGAACAATTTTCTACTTTTTAGGTGTTTGCTGTATTTTTATTATATTGTGTTTATCTCTTCTAGGACTGTACATGATTTGCTTAATATTTCCTAGTTAGACTCTGGTACTGTAAGAATAGATACTGTGCAGCTCATATTGAACTCAGATTCTGGGATTTAAGCAATAATTGGATGAATAACAGGCTTAAATGTTTTTCTTTTTTGAGAGGAAAGAGTTTATTTCATCTTATATCTTATAGTACATTATGAATGTTAGTCAGGACAGGAAATCAAACATGAACTTGGAGACATACACTGAAGAAGAGATCATGAAGGAATAGAATGACTATCTTGTGCAGACTGATTTCTTATTCAGCTGCTCATGGATGGCACTTGCAGTAGTAAATCATCAGTCAAGAAAATAGTCAATGATCTTTTGCCTACTAAACAGTCTGATGGAGACATTTTCTCAACTGAAGTTTCCTTTTTTCAGTTTGACTCCTGTTAGACTATATTTGATACAAAAGAAAGAACAAAAGAAGAAAAGAAGAAAGAAAGGAAAGGAAGGAAGGAAGGAGAGAAAGAAAGATTTTCTCAAAAAAACCAGCTCCTGGTTTTGTTGATTCTTTGTATAGTTCTTTTTGTTTCTACTTGGTTGATTTTAGCCCCGAGTTTGATTATTTCCTGCCATCTATTCCTCTTGGGTAAATTTGCTTCCTTTTGTTCTAGAGCTTTCAGGTGTGCTGTTAAAGCTTCTAGTGTATTCTCTCTCCAGTTTCATTTTGGAGGCACTCAGAGCTATGAGTTTTCCTCTTAGGACTGCTTTCATTGTGTCCCATAAGTTTGGGTATGTTGTACTTTCATTTTCATTGAATTCTAAAAAGTCTTTAATTTCTTTTCTTTATTTCTTTCTTGACCAAGTTATCACCGAGTAGGGCATTAGTCAGCTTCCATGTATATGTGGGCTTTCTGTTGTTTTTGTTGTTCATGGTGATCTCAATGAATGGGATTATTTCAATCTTCTTGTATTTATTGAGGCCTGTTTTTGGACCAATGATATGTTCAAATTTGGAGAAGGTACCATGAGGTTCTGAGAAGAAGGTATATCCTTTTCTTTTAGGATGAAATATTCTGTAGATACCTTTTAAATCCATTTGGTCCATCACTTCTGTTAGTTTCAGTGTGTCTCTGTATAATTTGTGTTTCAATGATCTGTCCATTGATAAGAGTGGGGTGTTGAAGTCTCCCACTATTATTGTGTGCAGTGCAATGTGTGCTTTAAGGTTGATATGGTGGATAATTATCATTACTTTTATTTATTCCTATTTTATTTTATTTTATTTTATTTAGCTCTCCTATCTTGTCTTTGTCACCTGTATTGGTGATACTATATGGAGAGAGAAAATAGAGAGGTTGAATTGTTTATTTTTACAATAAAAGCTATAGCATTTGGGCTATTCCAACTAGTTAATCCATTGAAACAGTGACTGAGGATGGCATCATATCCACCATCACCTAACTGTGATTTCTTGTGAAGAACTCACAAGAAATTATATTTGCTGGTTTTAAAATAATAGTCATGTGAGGCCATGAAGGAGATAGCTGATTCTTTAACACTGCCTAATTCAAAGGAGGTATTTGTATTTGGTAAGAAAAGTCTAAGGAGTGCCTTGATTATAGTCTGTCACAGGGGAGAATGGAAGTTAGAGGTTGTACAAAATTAATAGTGGTTCAGATATGGCAGTGCCTTTTCCCTTAAATTTCATAATGTAGGGTCTAGAGAGATGGTTCTACAGTTAAAAGCACTTTCTGTCCTACAAACGACCAGCACTTCTTGGTGCCTACAACCATCTATAACATTCTTTTCTGGCCTCTGAGGCACCATGAACACATCTATGTGTTCACATGTATATGCACATACCCAAGGCTGGCAAAATATTCATAAAATAATATCTTTAAGTTAATAATTGTGTTATTTAAGGTTTCTGCTGCTGTGATGAAACGGGATGGCCAAAAAGCAAGTTGGGGAGGAAAGGGTTTATTTGGCTTACACTTCATGTTACTGATCATCATCAGAGGAAGTCAGGATAGAAACTCAGACATGACAGGAACCTGGAGGCAGGAGCTGACGCAGAGGCCATGGAAGGATGCTGCTTACTGGTTCTCGGCCCATGGCTTGCTCAGTCTGCTTTCTTATAGGACCTAGGACCACCAGCCCAGAGATGGCATCCAACCACAGTGGGCTGGACCTTTCCCCACCCAGCCATCATGAATTAAGAAAATATTTTACAACTAGATCTTTTTTTTTTTTTTCCATTTTTTATTAGGTATTTAGCTCATTTACATTTCCAATGCTATACCAAAAGTCACCCATATCCACCCACCCCCACTCCCCTGCCCACCCACTCCCCCTTTTTGGCCCTGGTGTTCCCCTGTACTGGGGCATATAAAGTTTGCAAGTCCAATGGGCCTCTCTTTCCAGTGATGGCCGACTAGGCCATCTTTTGATATATATGCAGCTAGAGTCAAGAGCTCCGGGGTACTGGTTAGTTCATAATGTTGTTCCACCTATAGGGTTGCAGATCCCTTTAGCTCCTTGGCTACTTTCTCTAGCTCCTCCATTGGGAGCCCTATGATCCATCCATTAGCTGACTGTGAGCATCCACTTCTGTGTTTGCTAGGCCCCAGCATAGTCTCACAAGAGACAGCTACATTTGGGTCCTTTCAATAAAATCTTGCTAGTATATGCAATGGTGTCAGCGTTTGGATGCTGATTATGGGGTGGATCCCTGGATATGGCAGTCTCTACATGGTCCATCCTTTCATCTCAGCTCCAAACTTTGTCTCTGTAACTCCTTCCATGGGTGTTTTGTTCCCAAATCTAAGGAGGGGCATAGTGTCCACACTTCAGTCTTCATTCTTCTTGAGTTTCATGTGTTTAGCAAATTATATCTTATATCTTGGGTATCCTAAGTTTGGAGCTAATATCCACTTATCAGTGAGTACATATTGTGTGAGTTTCTTTGTGAATGTGTTACCTCACTCAGGATGATGCCCTCCAGGTCCATCCATTTGGCTAGGAATTTCATAAATTCATTCTTTTTAATAGCTGAGTAGTACTCCATTGTGTAGATGTACCACATTTTCTGTATCCATTCCTCTGTTGAGGGGCATCTGGATTCTTTCCAGCTTCTGGCTATTATAAATAAGGCTGCTATGAACATAGTGGAGCATGTGTCCTTCTTACCAGTTGGGGCATCTTCTGGATATATGCCCAGGAGAGGTATTGCTGGATCCTCCGGTAGTACTATGTCCAATTTTCTGAGGAACCGCCAGACTGATTTCCAGAGTGGTTGTACAAGCCTGCACCACCCACCAACAATGGAGGAGTGTTCCTCTTTCTCCACATCCACGCCAGCATCTGCTGTCACCTGAATTTTTGATCTTAGCCATTCTGACTGGTGTGAGGTGGAATCTCAGGGTTGTTTTGATTTGCATTTCCCTGATGATTAAGGATGTTGAACATTTTTTCAGGTGCTTCTCTGCCATTCGGTATTCCTCAGGTGAGAATTCTTTGTTCAGTTCTGAGCCCCATTTTTTAATGGGGTTATTTGATTTTCTGAAGTCCACCTTCTTGAGTTCTTTATATATGTTGGATATTAGTCCCCTATCTGATTTAGGATAGGTAAAGATCCTTTCCCAATCTGTTGGTGGTCTTTTTGTCTTATTGACGGTGTCTTTTGCCTTACAGAAACTTTGGAGTTTCATTAGGTCCCATTTGTCAATTCTCGATCTTACAGCACAAGCCATTGCTGTTCTGTTCAGGAATTTTTCCCCTGTGACCATATCTTCAAGGCTTTTCCCCACTTTCTCCTCTATAAGTTTCAGTGTCTCTGGTTTTATGTGAAGTTCCTTGATCCACTTAGATTTGACCTTAGTATAAGGAGATAAGTATGGATCAATTCGCATTCTTCTACACAATAACAACCAGTTGTGCCAGCACCAATTGTTGAAAATGCTGTCTTTCTTCCACTGGATGGTTTTAGCTCCCTTGTCGAAGATCAAGTGACCATAGGTGTGTGGGTTCATTTCTGGGTCTTCAATTCTATTCCATTGGTCTACTTGTCTGTCTCTATACCAGTACCATGCAGTTTTTATCACAATTGCTCTGTAGTAAAGCTTTAGGTCTGGCATGGTGATTCCGCCAGAAGTTCTTTTATGCTTGAGAAGACTTTTTGCTATCCTAGGTTTTTTGTTATTCCAGACAAATTTGCAAATTGCTCCTTCCAATTTGGTGAAAAATTGAGTTGGAATTTTGATGGGGATTGCATTGAATCTGTAGATTGCTTTTGGCAAGATAGCCATTTTTACAATGTTGATCCTGCCAATCCATGAGCATGGGATATCTTTCCATCTTCTGAGATCTTCCTTAATTTCTTTCTTCAGAGATTTGAAGTTTTTATCATACAGATCTTTCACTTCCTTAGAGTCACGCCAAGATATTTTATATTATTTGTGACTATTGAGAAGGGTGTTGTTTCCCTAATTTCTTTCTCAGCCTGTTTATTCTTTGTATAGAGAAAGGCCATTGCCTTTTTTGAGTTTATTTTATATCCAGCTACTTCACCGAAGCTGTTTATCAGGTTTAGGAGTTCTCTGGTAGAATTTTTAGGATCACTTATATATACTATCATATCATCTGCAAAAAGTGATATTTTGACTTCCTCTTTTCCAATTTGTATCCCCTTGATCTCCTTTTGTTGTCGAATTGCTCTGGCTAATACTTCAAGTACTATGTTGAAAAGGTAGGGAGAAAGTGGGCAGCCTTGTCTAGTCCCTGATTTTAGTGGGATTGCTTCCAGCTTCTCTCCATTTACTTTGATGTTGGCTACTGGTTTGCTGTAGATTGCTTTTATCATGTTTAGGTATGGGCCTTGAATTCCTGATCTTTCCAAAACTTTTATCATGAATGGGTGTTGGATCTTGTCAAATGCTTTTTCTGCATCTAAGGAGATGATCATGTGGTTTTTGTCTTTGAGTTTGTTTATATAATGGATTACATTGATGGATTTTCGTATATTAAACCATCCCTGCATCCCTGGAATAAAACCTACTTGGTCAGGATGGATGATTGCTTTAATGTGTTCTTGGATTCGGTTAGCGAGAATTTTATTGAGGATTTTTGCATCGATATTCATAAGAGAAATTGGTCTGAAGTTCTCTATCTTTGTTGGATCTTTCTGTGGTTTAGGTATCAGAGTAATAGTGGCTTCATAGAATGAGTTGGGTAGAGTACCTTCTACTTCTATTTTGTGAAATAGTTTGTGCAGAATTGGAATTAGATCTTCTTTGAAGGTCTGATAGAACTCTGCACTAAACCCATCTGGTCCTGGGCTTTTTTTGGTTGGGAGACTATTAATAACTGCTTCTATTTCTTTAGGTGATATGGGACTGTTTAGATGGTCAACTTGATCCTGATTCAACTTTGGTACCTGGTATCTGTCCAGAAATTTGTCCATTTCGTCCAGGTTTTCCAGTTTTGTTGAGTATAGCCTTTTGTAGAAGGATCTGATGGTGTTTTGGATTTCGTCAGGATCTGTTGTTATGTCTCCCTTTTCATTTCTGATTTTGTTAATTAGGATTTTGTCCCTGTGCCCTTTAGTGAGTCTAGCTAAGGGTTTATCTATCTTGTTGATTTTCTCAAAGAACCAACTCCTCGTTTGGTTAATTCTTTGAATAGTTCTTCTTGTTTCCACTTGGTTGATTTCACCCCTGAGTTTGATTATTTCCTGCCGTCTACTCCTCTTGGGTGAATTTGCTTCCTTTTTTTCTAGGGCTTTTAGATGTGTTGTCAAGCTGCTAGTATGTGCTGTCTCCCGTTTCTTCTTGGAGGCACTCAGAGCTATGAGTTTCCCTCTTAGAAATGCTTTCATTGTGTCCCATAGGTTTGGGTACGTTGTGGCTTCATTTTCATTAAACTCTAAAAAGTCTTTAATTTCTTTCTTTATTCCTTCCTTGACCAAGGTATCATTGAGAAGAGTGTTATTCAGTTTCCACGTGAATGTTGGCTTTCCATTATTTATGTTGTTATTGAAGATCAGTCTTAGGCCATGGTGGTCTGATAGGATACATGGGACAATTTCAATATTTTTGTATTTATTGAGGCCTGTTTTGTGACCAATTATATGGTCAATTTTGGAGAAGGTCCCGTGAGGTGCTGAGAAGAAGGTATATCCTTTTGTTTTAGGATAAAATGTTCTGTAGATATCTGTCAGGTCCATTTGTTTCATAACTTCTGTTAGTTTCACTGTGTCCCTGTTTAGTTTCTGTTTCCACGATCTGTCCTTTGAAGAAAGTGGTGTGTTGAAGTCTCCCACTATTATTGTGTGAGGTGTAATGTATGCTTTGATCTTTACTAAAGTGTCTCTAATGAATGTGGCTGCCCTTGCATTTGGTGCGTAGATATTCAGAATTGAGAGTTCCTCTTGGAGGATTTTACCTTTGATGAGTATGAAGTGTCCCTTCTTGTCTTTTTTGATAACTTTGGGTTGGAAGTCGATTTTATCCGATATTAAAATGGCTACTCCAGCTTGTTTCTTCAGTCCATTTGCTTGGAAAATTGTTTTCCAGCCTTTCACTCTGAGGTAGTGTCTGTCTTTTTCCCTGAGATGGGTTTCCTGTAAGCAGCAGAATGTTGGGTCCTGTTTGTGTAGCCAGTCTGTTAGTCTATGTCTTTTTATTGGGGAATTGAGTCCATTGATATTAAGAGATATTAAGGAAAAGTAATTGTTGCTTCCTTTTATTTTTGTTGTTAGAGTTGGCATTCTGTTCTTGTGGCTGTCTTCTTTTTGGTTTGTTGAATGATTACTTTCTTGTTTGTTCTAGGGCGTGATTTCTGTCCTTGTATTGCTTCTTTTCTGTTATTATCCTTTGAAGGCCTGGATTTGTGGAAAGATATTGTGTGAATTTGTTTTTGTCGTGGAATACTTTGGTTTCTCCATCTATGGTAATTGAGAGTTTGGCCGGGTATAGTAGCCTGGGCTGGCATTTGTGTTCTCTTAGTGTCTGTATAACATCTGTCCAGGCTCTTCTGGCTTTCATAGTCTCTGGTGAAAAGTCTGGTGTAATTCTGATAGGCCTTCCTTTATATGTTACTTGACCTTTCTCCCTTACTGCTTTTAATATTCTATCTTTATTTAGTGCATTTGTTGTTCTGATTATTATGTGTCGGGAGGAATTTCTTTTCTGGTCCAGTCTATTTGGAGTTCTGTAGGCTTCTTGTATGATCATGGGCATCTCTTTTTTTATGTTTGGGAAGTTTTCTTCTATAATTTTGTTGAAGATATTAGCTGGCCCTTTAAGTTGAAAATCTTCATTCTCATCAATTCCTATTATCCGTAGGTTTGGTCTTCTCATTGTGTCCTGGATTACCTGGATGTTTTGAGTTAGGATCCTTTTGCATTTTGTATTTTCTTTGACTGTTGTGTCGATGTTCTCTATGGAATCTTCTGCACCTGAGATTCTCTCTTCCATTTCTTGTATTCTGTTGCTGATGCTCGCATCTATGGTTCCAGATCTCTTTCCTAGGGTTTCTATCTCCAGCGTTGCCTCGCTTTGGGTTTTCTTTATTGTGTCTACTTCCCCTTTTAGTTCTAGTATGGTTTTGTTCATTTCCATCACCTGTTTGGATGTGTTTTCCTGTTTTTCTTTAATGATTTCTACCTGTTTGGCTGTGTTTTCCTGCTTTTCTTTAAGGGCCTGTAACTCTTTAGCAGTGCTCTCCTGTAATTCTTTAAGTGACTTATGAAAGTCCTTCTTGATGTCCTCTATCATCATCATGAGAAATGTTTTTAAATCTGGATCTAGATTTTCGGTTGTGTTGGGGTGCCCAGGACTAGGTGGGGTGGGAGTGCTGCGTTCTGATGATGGTGAGTGGTCTTGATTTCTGTTAGTAGGATTCTTACGTTTGCCTTTCGCCATCTGGTAATCTCTGAAGCTAGCTGTTTTAGTTGTCACTGTTAAGAGCTTGTTCTTCAGGTGACTCTGTTAGCCTCTATAAGCAGACCTGGAGGGTAGCACTCTCCTAGTTTCAGTGGGGAGAGTATTCTCTGCAGGCAAGCTCTCTTCTTGCAGGGCAGGTACCCAGATATCTGGTGTTCGAACCAGACTCCTGGCAGAAGTTGTGTACCACTCACTAGAGGTCTTAGGATCTCGTGTGGAATCCTGTGTGGGCCCTTGCGGGAGTCAGGCGACTCCGCTGGCAAGGTAGCCCGGGGCTCAAGTGGAGTGGAAGGGGTTTGTGCCCCAGATCAAGCCCGGGTAGCCTGCTTCCCTATGTACAGCAGTCTCAGGTTCTGCGCGATTGGATTGGGGCAGGCGCTATGTTCCACTCACCAGAGGTCTTAGGATCCCGTGGGGAGTCCCGTGTGGGCCCTTGCGGGTGTTGGGCAAGACTCTGCTGGCAAGGTAGCCCCTACAACTGGATCTTATGGAAGCTATTTCTCAATTGGGATTCCCTCCTTTCAGATAACTCTAGCTTGTGTCAAGTTGACATAGACTAGCCAGGGTAGTAATTCACATAGTAAATATCCCTGTGTCATTCTACAGTGCAAACTTGTTCAAATGTTGGCACACTGAGATAAGGGGCCACTTGAAGACTGAGAAATCAGTATCTCAGATCCCCATATAGTAGAAAGAGAGAACTAACTCTCATAGGTTATCTATCCTCTGACCTCCACACACACATCTACCTGACTGAATAAAATGTAAAAGATTATTAAAAGAATTTGGTAGATTTAAGATAATTTTATGGACCTGCGATTCCAAATACACAGAAGCCTGAAATATTTTTCATATTCAGATGTTTGGGATGAAAAAGAAAGCCTACATCAGGGCACATGCCAGGGTAGTTATAAAACTTTTAGAATAATAACATGTAGCTGTGATCTTTGAAAAAGAAGCCAGTTAAAAGAGGAAATGGCACTTCAAACTTCTGCTTATGCCGAGAATGGCCTGTATTGATGTGAGACTGTCATTACAGGAGACATATATAATATTTGGCAACTGTTTTTATATAGGGAATACTTGAAAAATCATAAAAAATATATATACTTGAATCAGTAGCTAAAGAAAAAGTATAGGACTTGTGCTTATAGTTGAAAAGTTTTGCTTAGAAGTAAACATGTACAACGTTCTCACATTCATAAGCTTTGCATCCATAGACTAAAGCAGTTATGATATGGAAATATTTAAGAAGAGTTGCACTTGTAGTATGTATTTTCCCTTGTTATCTTCTAAACAATACTGTTCAGTGGTTACTGCATAGCATTTATATTATATTAAATATATAAGTAATGTGAGATAATTTGGCATATGTGGGAGATACATGTAACAATTGGAATATTTTGATATTTCACATAAAAGTCTTGAACGTCTGTAGATTTTAATTTAAATGTAGCATTTTAGAACCATTGTATATGGATATTGAGAGGCCACTATGGGTTTGCTCTCAAAAGCAAACCAGGATAGATACCATGTGGTGGTGATGTTTACTCATTGTTGTCTTAGATGAGGAGGATCCCTTGTTACATTAGCAAGCTTCCCGTCACTGAAGCTGTGTTTCAAGGATTTCAGTTTTGAAGTGGTAGAAGGAGTTGGTTCTACTGCAAAAATTTAAATTGTGTACTTTTTATTCTGGCTCTTACATTTTATGTTTTTATTTATTAGGTTATACCCCTGCTATTAAAGGACAACTATTACATGTTGATGCTACTACCAGTATGCAATATCGGACCCTTTTAGAAGCAGAGATGTTAGCAGTAAGTCTAAATATATGATATACATTTGTTTAGTAGGTATAGACTTAGTTTTAATTTTCTAATGTAAAATTTCTAAAACTTGTCTGTATTCTTATTTGAGAACTACCAACTAGGTACTCTGGTTATACCAAGCTTGGGAAGAGTGGCAGATTACTCGTACTGTGTGCTGCCTTTGACATCCTTTATACTGTTCCACTTCTAATACATAGGAAGTGCTAGGAGCTCACAAACTGTTAGGATGTAATTTTTAAATTCCACGTATTTTTCCAAAATTGTAAATAAAGTAATTTTTGATTGCATGTTCTGACCCTATTGGGCTTCTCTCAGGACTTAATTAATTTTATTCTTTGACCTAAGTCAGTGACTAAGTTTTAAAGAAAAAAGTCTTGATGGTACCCTGAATATTTGGAAGTGGCCATGGTTTAAATTTCAGATTAGGTTCTCATTAATATGTTACTTTAAAAAAAGGGCAGTAACAACAACAACAACAACAACAACAACTCTGTAGGATGGTTGGTATTCACAGAAGATTCATTTACATCAGATGATGTCATAAGGTTCTTAGTTACTTGTTTTAAGCCAACATCTTATACATTCAGATGTGTAAGATGAAATTTGATAATTAGTAAGAAAAGCCCCCCCCAACACTCAGATTATAATCATCTATGAGAGCATGCACAAATAGTCAGGTATGTTTTAGCCTCAAAGTCTCTGTGCAGTCTTTTCTCTTGGTGTGGGTTAAGTCAATTCCACTGTAGTTGAAATAAAAAACAACTTATTTCTTAGAGTATGAGTATAAAAACATGTAGTCAGTATATGAATAATGTAAAATTACTATATAAAATCTATTATTACATAAAAATATAGTATTAAACTTATCAAATTTAACATTCATTACAGTTCTGCACTTGATGGAACTCTCAAGCTGTTGCTGATAAGTGGGACCATGTAAAACAGTGCTAGTCCTCGGCAGGCAGCTGTTTCCTGTGCAGCAATGCCAAGGCCAGGCTGTAGGATAGTACCCATGATAGTCCGCCTTCCTTCCTTTAACAGAGGAGGAATTAGGGACTTGGGCTGTTTGTTACCTGCTACGTTAGCTGGTGTGTGTTGCTGAAACTAGAGAATATTTCTTTCCCCTCAGAGAATTTTGACCACATCAAAGCTTAATATCTCAAAGATCTGGGTATTGACCATAGACACTGACCTTTTACAGCAGTTTTAAAAGTCTCAAAGACACTTTCTGTTCATCTCAGTGGGAAAATAAGTTTTAATTACTCTCCAGATTATATGACTTCATTCCCAATGCTGTTAGCATTGTCACATTTTAACCTCTAACATTTGTTTTGCAGTTCCACATCAATGCCAGCTACCCCAGAATTTGGAACATGCCACAGACATGGCAATGTGAATTGGAAGTATATAAAGCCACATACCACTTCATCTTTGCACAGAAGAACTTCTTTACAGGTAATTTCTGGTAAATATCGACAGTTACTTGTGTGGTGAGCTTATTTATATTCTGTAGGTTTTACTTTTACATTTAATATAGGGGTGTGCTGACATGACATGATATGTGTGCTTTCCTTTTTTCCTATAATTTTTCCATTTATTATTCTCCCATATATTGTATCCCAAACTGCAGTTTCCCCTTCGTCCTCTCCTCCCAGTCCATCCCTCTACCTCCTCTTTCCCTGGATCCACATCTACCCCTTCACCTTTTCCTCAGAAAAGAACAGGCCTTCCTGAGACATCAACCAAATATAGTATAAAAATCTACCATAAGACTAAGCATGTATTCTAGCATCAAGGCTGGATGAGGTAACCCGGTAAGAGGAAAAGGCTCCTAAAAGCAGGCAAAAGAGTCAAGAGACATCCCCTGCGCACACTGTTAACAATCCCATAAAACCACCAAGCGACAGAAATATAACATATATGCAGAGGACCTAGGTCAGGCTGTACAGGCTCCCTGATCTCTGTGAGCCCATTTGAGTCCCAGTCTGTTGATTCTGTGTGCTTTGTTCTTATGGTGTCCTTGATCCTGTGGATCCTCCAGTCTTTCCTACCCCTCTCAGGACTCCATAAGCTCTCCCTGAATTTGGCTGTGGGACTCTGCATCTGCTCCCATCTGTTGCTGGATGAAGTCTCTCTGGTTTCTCTGATGACAGTTATTCTAGGCTCTGGTCCCAGCATATCCTGCAGGGATGACAAACGGTAGGTTGGAGATTTCTGTGGCTGGGTTGGTGTCCCAGTCTCTCCACTTGAGACCTGGTTAGAGGGGATGGCCAGTTCAGACTCCATGCCAACCAGAGGTTCTTTCATCCTTGAGAAGAGTTTTTGCTTTCCTAGGTTTTTTGTTATTCCAGATGAATTTGCAGATTGCCCTTTCTAATTTGTTGAAGAATTGAGTTGGAATTTTTGATGGGGATTGCATTGAATCTGTAGATTGCTTTTGGCAAGATAGCCATTTTTACTATATTGATCCTGCCCATCCATGAGCTTGGGAGATCTTTCCATCTTCTGAGATCTTCTTTAATTTCTTTCTTCAGAGACTTGAAGTTCTTACCATACAGATCTTTCACTTCCTTAGTTAGAGTTATGCCAAGGTATTTTATATTATTTGTGACTATTGAGAAGGGTGTTGTTTCCCTAATTTCTCTCTCAGCCTGTTTATCCTTTGTGTAGAGAAAGGCCATTGACTTGTTTGAGTTAATTTTATATCCTGCTACTTCACTGAAGCTGTCCATGTCCGCCCGTTTCTAGGAGTCTTTGCTAGTGTAGATTCCAAGGAGATTCCATTGCACCAAGTTTTTACCTTACTTCTGCAATGTTTTCCAGTTCTCTCCCAATATTCTCTCCCTCAGTCACCCCACCCTATCCTTCCTCTTCCTGTTCGCACTCACCCCCAGTGCACCCTCGAAATTGATTCTATTTCCCCTTCCTAGGAAGATCCTTACCCCTCTCCCGTCCCCTCCCCAAGCCCTTCCTGTTCATTACCCTCTCTGGGTCTGTGGACACTAGCATGGCTATCCTTTACTTTATAGCTGATACCCACCTACAAGTGAGCACCAGCCATGCTTGTTTTTACTCTGGATGTTTTTTTCTGGTTTCATCCATTTGCTAGCAAATTTTATGATGCCATTTTTTTTTAACAGCTAAGTAAAACTCCAATGTATCAATGTCCCATTTTTTTTTTAATCCATTCTTTGGTTACACATCTAAGTTGTTTCCAGTTTCTGGCTATTATGAATAAATTTGCTCTGAACATAATTGATCAAAAGTGTCCTTGTGGTCTAGTGGGGCACCTTTTGAATATATGTCTAGGGGTGGTATGGCTGGGTGTTGAGATAGGTAAATCCCCAGTTTCTGAAGAGCACTGTGTTGATTTCTAAGATGACTATACAAGTTAGCATTCCCACTGGCAATTTATGAGTGTTCTTGCTCTATATCCTGGCCAGCATGAGCAGTTTCTTGTGTTTTTGATCTTAGTCATTCTGACTGGTGTAAGAATTTCAGAGTCGTTTTGATTTGCATTCCATTGATGGCTAAGGATGCTGAACATTTCTTTAAGGTTTTTTTTTTTCAGCAATTTGAGAATCCTCTGATGAGAATTCTGTTTATATCTGTACCCATTTTTTAATTGGATTATGTGGTTTGTTGATGTCTAGTTTCTTGAGTTCTTTTTATATTTTGGATATTAGCCCTGTGTCAGATGTGGAGTTGGTAAAAATCTTTTCCATTCTGTAGGCTGCTGTTTAGCTAGATGAAATATTTTCTTAATTTGTTTTAGATTGGAACTATCAAAGGTAAGGGACTGGTTTTCGTTGTTTTTTTATTTTTGTTTTTTTTTTAACTTTTTTTAAAAAATTAAATTATTTTATTTATTTACATTCCAAAAGTTAACCCCTTCCTAGGCCCCCCTCCCTGAATTTTTCACCCCATCAGTCCCCTCCCCATACAAGGCAGTCCTCTGCTACCTATGTGCCCTGGTCCACAAACCCGCCGCCCGTGTATGTTCCTTTGGTTTTGACTTAGTCTCTGGGAGCTCTGAGGGGTCCAGGTTAGTTGTCAATGTTGCTCTTCCTATGGGGATTGCAATCCCCTTCAGCTCCTTCAGTCCTTCCTCTAACTGTTGCATAGGGGCTCCTCAATCTAATGGTCAGCTGTGAGCATCTGCATCTGTCTTAGTTAGATGCTGGTAGATCCTCTCAGAGGGATAGTCACGCCAGACTCCTGTTTGCCTCAGTAATAGTGTCAGGATTCGGTGTGTGCACATGGGATGGATCCCCAGTTGGGCAGGTCACTGGGTGAGCTTTCTTTCAATCTCTGCTTCGTTTTTGTCCCTGCATTTTCTTTAGACAGGAACAATTTAAAACAATTTTGAAGATTGGTGAATGGCCCCCTACCTCAGCTGGGGGCCATGTTTATCTACTGGAGGTGATATCTTCTCGTTTCATCTCCTCACTGTTGGGAGTTTCCGCTAAGGTTGTCCCCATTGAGTTCTGGAAGCCTCTCATATTCCAGGTCTCTGAGACTTTCTAGAGGTTCCCACTGCCCCCTACCCTCAACTGCTGTATATTTCAATTCTGTTTTTATTTACTCCAAATAATGACAATAAAAATATTAATCCAGTTTTGATCTTAGAAGCAAATGGAAGAACTCAGTTCAGGCTGTTGCTTTTATCAGGCTAGTGTAAAAAGTAAAGATTGCATTGATCAATCAGTTGTTCCCTCTTCCAGCTTGATTATTTCATTTTGATTATTGTCATCTATGAGAGTATACTTAAGTAGTCAAGTATGTTATTCTAGGCTCAGAGTTCCTGTTCAGTCTTTTCTGTTAGTATGACAAGTCAGTGCCATCACAGTTGAAAAAGAAAGTAACAACTTCTTAGCATATTCATATTTCATGACTATAAAAATATAGTCTGGGTCTATGAATAATATAAATATTACTAAATCAAATATAGTAGCTTTTATTGATTCAGGCTCTAGAAGTTTAGTCCCACAGAGTCGATTTGATTTATTAGAATAAACAGCTGCTCCATGAAAATATAACGTTTGCTTTACTATGTTCTACTATATAAATCTTTTTTTATTGGATATTTTCTTTATTTACATTTCAAATGTTATCCCCTTTCCCAGTCCCCTCGCACCCCCAGAAATCCCCTATCCTATCCCCCTCCCCTTGCTTCTATTAGAGTGTTTCCTCACCCACCCACCCACTCCTACCTCCCCACCCTAGCATTCCCCTACACTGGGGCATTGGGCCTTCACAGGACCAAGGGCCTCTCCATTGTTGCCCGACAAGGCCATCCTTTTCTACATATTCGGCTGGAGCCATGGGTCCCTCCGTGTGTACTCTTTGGTGATTTAGTCCCTGGGAACTCTGGTTGATTGATATTGTTTTTCTTCCTATGGGGTTGCAAACCCCTTCAGCAACTTTCTCTAACTCCTCCATTGGGGACTCCGTGCTCAGTCCAATGGTTGGCTGCCTCTGTACTTGTCAGGTTCTGGCAGAGCCTCTCAGGAGACAGCTATATCAGGCTCCTGTCAGCAAGCACTTCTTGGCATCTACAATAGTGTCTGGTTTTGGTAACTGTATATAGGATGAATCCCCAAGTGGGGCAGCCTCTGGATGGCCTTTCCTTCAGTCTCTGCTCCACACTTTTCTCCATATTTGCGCCTGTGAGTACTTTGTTCTCCCTTCTAAAAAGGACCAATGCATCCACACTTTGGTCTTTGTTCTTGAGCATCATGTGTGTTTTGGGTATTCCGAGCTTTTGGGCTAATATCCACTTATCAGTGAGTGCACACCATGTGTGTTCTTTTGTGACTGGGTTACCTCAATCAGATGATGTTTTCTAGATCCATCCATTTGTTTAAGAATTTCGTGAAGTCATAGTTTTTTGTTTTTTGTTTTTTCTTTTTGATACTAGCTGATAATTGGAGTTTAATAGACACTTCAGGGATTCCAGCATTTTTGATTAAGAACAAAGAATTTAACAGAGATGCATAATAGTAGCAATAAGCTGAGAGAATATAATAATAAAAATATATTGCCAAGAGGAAAACCAGGTCAAAGCAAAGAGATAAAGTTTAGTAACACAAATTGGGGCTTTTATTTCCACTTCTCTGGTTTTCTAGTTCATTTGCTTAATAAAAACATTTTCACACGTGCTCTGTTACATGTAGATAAACATAGAATTTATTCAAGTCATTTCTTGTTACCACCTTGAATCCCCACCCAGAAGTGTTGTTTCAGTGGTTTTGTTCATTTCCATCACCTGTTTGGATGTGTTTTCCTGTTTTTCTTTAAGGACTTCTACCTGTTTGGTTGTGTTTTCCTGCTTTTCTTTAAGGGCCTGTAACTCTTTAGCAGTGCTCTCCTGTAATTCTTTAAGTGACTTATGAAAGTCCTTCTTGATGTCCTCTATCATCATCATGAGAAATGTTTTTAAATCTGGGTCTAGATTTTCGGTTGTGTTGGGGTGCCCAGGACTAGGTGGGGTGGGAGTGCTGCGTTCTGATGATGGTGAGTGGTCTTGATTTCTGTTAGTAGGATTCTTCTTACGTTTGCCTTTCGCCATCTGGTAATCTCTGAAGCTAGCTGTTATAGTTGTCTCTGTTAAGAGCTTGCTCTTCAGGTGACTCTGTTAGCCTCTATCAGCAGACCTGGGAGGGTAGCTCTCTCCTTAGTTTGAGTGGGCAGAGTATTCTCTGCAGGCAAGCTCTCTTCTTGCAGGGAAGGTACCCAGATATGTGGTGTTCGAACCGGACTCCTGGCAGGAGTTGTGTTCCACTCACTAGACAAAACAAACAAAGAAAAAAAACACTTCAATTTTCTAATCACAGTATTTAACAAGTCCATCTGGTAATGTGAGCAGCTTTTGGCCTAAGGAAAAAAATGTCATTGAAGTACCACAAATGTTTGACACAGAAGCTAATAAAAATATTTTTGGCAGTCACTTGTTAGACTCATAATTATACTTTTGGCTTCTGTAGAGTTGCTTCCTGTTATGTGACCGCCAACATTCACATTAGATCACTTGCCGTAGCCGTCTTCCTTGGCCTACTACCAATATGGTGGTAGGTGGTCAGTGATGTTGAAAGACCCACAACGTGATGACTCCCCCACGTTCTGACTCAGGAGAGGCGACACCCCAAAATCACCAACGAGAAACGGTCTTGCTGCAAATTGCAAGAGGATTTTTATTCAAGAGCGCTCTCGGGCCCACGGTCATACACCACGCAGGGGTAGAGGACTGTGGCGCCCAGAGTAGCTGGATAAGGGGGTATTTAAAGGAAGGAACCAGGTGGGAAGGGCGTTGTTGGAAAATACCAAAAATACCAGTTAAGAGTCACAAGGAAGTACAAAGTCACAGGTGTCACAAGGAATACCTGGTAATTGTTAACTCTCAAGACAGTTTCTAAGAGCCCCTAACGATAGCACATTTGCATTGCAGGTTCCAGCAATGGTCAGGGTGGGTCAGGGTGACTTTCTTTGAATGAACACTCCTTGAACCCAGGAAGCGGGTGGGTGGAGGAATGTCACTATCTGTTTTATGACTAGCATACCTTGGAGCACTGAGTTTACTACTCTTTCATTGTCATAGGGCTTTTTGATTAAGCATTTAATTTTCATCTTTCTAGATTCATTTAGCTTCTCAATTGAACAGAGATTTCTGGTAAACAGTTTGGAGTTATTGTTTCTTGTAGTGGAAACTTAGTAGTGTCTGTTATGTATGCAAAACTATTTTTCATGCTAATTTTTAACATTTATCAGTAAAGATATTGTAGAAGTTGGTGGGGAAAAATTATTTGATGATATAAAATTTTAAGTAAGATTTTAAAATCTTTATTAAAATAGAAGTTAGCTATTTGCACCATTTCAGTTACTACTGAAGAAAAACATAAAATTTGTTAAAATCAGAATTGGCAAATGAGTTTATTTACAAACTACATTGACTTCCTGATAAATATATCATTTGATTTTGGTTTTATACAAATTTCATCTCTGCCTTCTAACCAATTTAAGTATATGGTAGATAATGCTTCTAATAGATATCTCAAGCTTCATAATAATTCAGAACAAATACTAAATATGATTTCTGCCTACAGAGAACTTGTAGACATATCACTTTTTTCCCCCTTGTTTTCCATTACTAGTCTCAAGTACACTGACAGACACACTAGACATAAAATGAAACAATGGCAAACAGTATCTATGGTGAGCTAGCTTTGAACTGTGGTGCTTAGACTGCATCTAAGTTGGGAGAACATCCGAAATTATTACTGTCTGAAGCCATTCAGAGAAAATGTGGGAGGATTTTTAATGGTAGAAATGGTCTTTATAAAATTGAGTTTGATGTAATATGTTAGGCATGATTTATATAACAGTTGCCATTTATAAAGCTTATTAATTTGTATCTTTTGCGTATTCTAAAAAAGCAAACTTATTATTATCTCTGAGTTAACAATTAGGAACTTGCAGCACAGAATTATGGAGGCCGAGTTAGAGGATACATTTAAGCTCAGTATTTGGACTGCAGTCCTTGTGCTTCCTGTAGCACCTACCATTAATAATGGTTGTTTCTCTTCATCAGAAAGGCTGTGAATGGCAGGAGTAATTGATATCCATACGTCATTCGTTCTGTGGTAGATAGATGCTTTCTATGAAATGGTATAGTTCTTGCATATAGATTGTATAACCTTCTGTACATCTTCATTAATCTGTAGATGACTTAAAATACTTATCATAGTGTAGATATTTCATAAAAATAGTAGTAATATTTGAGATATAACGACAGGGAAAGCTTCTGCATGTTCGTATACAAATAAAAATATTTTCAACCCATGGTAGTGCGAAACTGTGGTTAGGGAGAGATGACTATATTAGTTTCAAACAGGATATGTAGTTTGAGAAGGAATGCTGAGCCATGAAGAGTTTATTAAGGAGAAAAGCAGTCAGCCTGGAAAATGATGAATTCCTTTGTTAGAAAATAAAACACACACTCTTTCTCCCTCCCCCTCCCCCCTCACCTTTCCCCTCCTCCTCTTCCTCCCCTCTTCCCCCTCTCTGTGAATGTGTGTGTGTTTAAAGGCAAGTGTAGATGTAATAAGGGGTGTCTACCCACTGTAATATTTAAATGAAATAAAGATATATTTAAAGTAAATTTGATATACTAAGATTTCCCTTTTCTATTAATAGAAAAGGTTAATAGTCATATACTTTTTATTTATTTCTGTCCTATTAATGGAGTCAGTTACAGTTAAGATTGCATTTCATTAAGTCTCTTTAACGTATGTGGATGGTTATATGTACATGGCAGCTGATTTTTAAATGAAAGCCTACATTTACACCTGCTTTCTGTAATTATTCTAACTTGCATTTTTTTAACTCAAAGATCCTCTTTAAAATGACATTTAATAGCCTGTAATTTTCCTTGCAGTATTCTCAATGATAAATGTTTTCTATTTACAAAGGGCTTACCTGGTGCCATTTATTTGTTAAAATATCACATAAATCATCTCAGTTCTTCTAGTAAGTTAGGGAAATTGTTCTTTTATACAGGAGAAAATAACACAAATTACATTGCTAATAAATAAAGCCAAAGCTTGAAGTTACTATGGTCTGATATCAAAGTCCAAAACACATACCTAATTTTGTACATATAGCATCAAGGTTTCTATGTACTATGAATGTACAAAGATGAACTTGACACCTTTAAGACTAGAGCTATTACTGAAAGGTGTTGGTGAGTATATACAATACATACAAGTGATAGGAAGACAGAAGAAACATTTGTGGGAAGTGCTGTCAATAGAGCTAGTATCATTAGTCAGAGCCTTTGTTTCTAAGTTTAAAAGAAAATTAAGATACCAGAAAGAAATACTACATGTATGAACACAAATTTAAAAGCAGCAGTTAGGGGCCAGTGAAATGGTTCAGTATGTAACAATGCTTGTTGCATAAGTCTGGTGATTTGAGTTTGATCCCTGTAACCTATGTAAAGGTGAGAGGAGAAAACTGACTCCACAAAATTACCCTTATATACGCTGTGACATGATTGTGGCCTGACACATACATCACACACAATTTTAATAGTCATAATAATAATAAAATAAAAATTTATATAACCTTTTAAGCAACAATTTAAACATAACACATAAGCAAAGATTTTTTTTTTTTTTTACTTTTAAGATGACCACTTTTTTGTTTGTTTGTTTGTTTTGTTTTTTTGAGACAGGGTTTCTCTGTATAGCCCTAGCTGCTTTTTTTTTGTTTTTTTGTTTTTGACACTGCTTATTTCATTGTAGTCCCAGAATCTAGAACAGGCTGCCACACACTAGGCACTTAGTAGGATTTTGTTTCATGAACAGAATGTGAAAAAGGTTCATCTGAAACTTGAGAAGAAACATTAGTAGTAGTTCTTTTCTTTCTTTCTATTATATATATAATTTTCATATTTTTAAGCATCTCACTTATATGTTGGCTGGCCTCGAATTCACAGAGATGTTCTGCCTCTGCCTCCTGGGTGCTGAGATTAAATGGGTTCACCACTATGCTTAGCTATATTTATTATTAAGGTAATTTATTAAAGTGAGACAGTGTTCACTTACAAAATAGGAAGCCCCTCATGTTTTCTTCCCCATTAAAATAGGTAGAAATAAACATAATAAGAAGAGGATTCAAAGAAATAGGTGTACAAGTATAAAGATTCTTTTTCTTTAATGTGCAAAAGAATTTTTGAGAAATTAGAAAAAAGTGTATGTGTGTACACATGTGCACATGCGTGTTCAGTTAATTTTGCTTTTTGTTTTCTACTCTTATATTTTTAGATCTAATTCAAGACTGGTCTAGTGATAATGCTCCAGACATTTTCTCATTTGTTCCATACACATGGAATTTTAAAATCATGTTTCATCAGTTTGAGATGATTTGGGCTGCCAATCAACATAACTGGATCGACTGTTCCACTAAACAACAGGAGAACGGTAAGAGTGCTAGAAACTCGGCTCATCTACTCATTAAGATGTGCCAACAAAAATAGTGTTCAAGTTCAGTGGATTCCCTTCCTCCCTTCTTCCCTCTGTCCCAGAAATCAGATGTGTCCTTGTAGTCTGTCTGTTCCTTAAGCCAAAAATTTGATAGCCTGTGGTGATCGAGCAATCAGGCCTTTGCAGAAAAAGTAAGCTCCCTTCTAGCCACAAGATAGGTTTTTGTTCCTGTTAGTGCCTGCCTCCTCAGTAGGTCAGTCAGGTCAAATTATGTAAGTGGCACAAAGGTTGCCTACCTGCAAAAACTTACGAATCAGAAATCCCTTTTTTTCTTAGTATTGAAAGCTCTTCTCTTCACCCCATTGTCCCTATCCATCCCCATCCAGTGTTACACATGGTGAGTATCTCTCCTATGTCAGGTTCTTCTTCAGAGCCACACCAACTGAAGATCTTCTACAGGGTTAGCTCACATTAGTGCCTTTCCTTGAGAATGCTTCTCTCTTCATTCACTTATAACAACTAGAGTTGATTTTCCTGTATTATCTTAGACTACTTGAGAATTGGCTTAGATTTTCATGCTTCCATACAGTTAATCTTATCTATGTGTATATTTACTGTAGTTTTCCCATTTAAATTTTGTTGACACTAAAGCAGATCTACTTTCTCTGTTTACAGTGTATCTGGCAGCCTGTGGAGAAACACTGAACATTGACTTTTCTTTGCCTTTTACGGACTTTGTTCCAGCTACGTGCAATACCAGATTCTCCTTAAGAGTACGTACAGTTAATCCTGTTGTTTATCCCACAGGTTACTAGTAAGTTTAATCTCCCAGTACTTGTGTGTGCTCCTGTCCATCTGTCTCTCCCCTGAGCGTGTAGCATCTGCCAGGGACCAGGAGCTTTAGCATTAGTTATCTCCTCTGTCCTTCTTGTTAACAGCCCCCAATAAATTGCCCTAAAATACAAACTATTTTCTTAGAAATCATTTGTGATCTCTTTTATCTTTTTGTAATTGTTGGTAGAGCCCCTTCTACCAGAAATGTGCTATAAGCAAATTTTCTGTTTCCTTCTATTTGATTCCTAGTTAAACCGTAAATTCAGAGAACAGCCATAAGTCCTTTTTTTTTAGTTTATCTAAAAGGCAGCAATTATGAATTTTTAAGTTCAAAATTTTTGTGACATATCTAATATTAATGTATGGGTAAGCATTACCAATCACAATACTATTTGAATTATAGTAGTAAAAACACAATCACAATACTATTTGAATTATAGTAGTAAAAACAACAGTAATGATAGGATCAGTTAATATCTATTAACCCTTTTATAAATGAGCCAGATGCTGTTCTGAGTGATGTATGCATAGTAACTCATTTAGTTTTAACAAAGCCTTTTGATGTAGTTACCTGCATTTGTATGTTAGCAAACTGAGATGTATTCGGGCATGATCCTATAATGTTAGTATTCAGGATCTAGAGGCAGGAAGATGATAGAGAATTTGAGCTACATTGACCTATAGGAAAGAGGATGCATAAAAATTGGGGAACAGTTTATGTAAAATTTTATGCAGTTAGTGAGTTGCCTAGTTGGATTTTGAACCTTGACAATGTAGCTTAGGGTGTAGCATTCTTTAACCACCCTATTCTACTGTGTTTCCTGCTGAGAAACAAGACATTAAAATGAGAGACGAATAGGGGACCCATAAGAAAAAGTGACATTCAGCTAAGGTCAAGTTCAGAAATTGTAGAGCATATTCTACCTGATCCTATATTAGAGAAGTTTTGATTTTCTTAAATTGACTACGATCTTGAAACAACCATCAAATATAGTCATCGAATTGCTATTGGGAAATTCTGCATTGCTTTCTATAATATCTGGTCTATATTTTTCTAGAATAATTTAATTTTAGTCATTGTTAAATCTTATTCCTGGTATTTATCTGGCTTTTCAGTGTAAATATGGTATTTAAAATTTATTGCTTGATTTTCAGTTCCTTTTCAAGATTATATAGGTTGATTTAAGTGTATATAGTATGCTAACACATTTATGTATTGATTATTCTTATAAATTATTTTTTAGGGAGAAGATGTTGATCTTCATTTATTTCTACCAGATTGCCACCCTAGTAAATATTCATTATTTATGCTGGTAAAGAATTGTCACCCAAATAAGATGGTTCCTGAAACTGGTATTCCTGCCGAGTGTCAGAGTGGCCAGAAAACAGTTAAACCAAAGTGGCGCAACGTTACTCAGGAAAAGTAAGGGCATAGCATAGTGGTCTGAGGATTTTGTGCTCATAGGTAGAGAAATTCCTTTCAACAAATAAGCTTTATCTGTAACTAGTTTCCTATAGAAGTAAAGATTAAGTGTCTGAACAGATCTTATTGTCGTTTTTATTTTGAAGGGCTGGTTGGGTTGAATGCTGGACTGTCCCAAGTGTCATGCTCACCATTGATTATACCTGGCATCCAATTTATCCACAAAAAGCAGATGAACAGCTAAAACAGTCATGTAAGTGTTTTGAATATCATTTGTGTTTTCAAATAACTGCTATTTTAATGATTCTTTATTGGAGATACAAAAGATAAAATTAATTAACATATGTGTATTCTCAAATACCTACAAATTTGTATCCTTTAAGTATTTTGGAGTAATTATAGGTAATTTTAATTGGGCATTTACTCTGTATCAAAGCTGAATCAAGCAGTTTTCTTACTGATATTATGCCATTTGATCCTTATTAGCTCTCTGTGACATGGATAATATAATAATTATCCTTAATTATGTACTTTTAGAGTTACAGAGATATATTTTTCAAAGCAAAAGTAGCAAAGATGAACTATAAAATATAGTGTGTTATATAGTATATTTATGATGATTAATTGAGTGAAATGTTAGTTTTTAATACACCTTCACAACTGTCATGCAGTTTTTAGATTATCAAAGATAATGTGTTGCCTTCCTGAGTGTAGAGAAAGAATTCAGGAGTTCAGTGATTTTTATCTTTGTATTTTCTAATTTGTTATGTTTCTAAGGACAGTTTTTATAGTTATTCATACTTATGGTATTTAATAATGTCACACATATGTAAATGACTATTTATATGAAGACAAATTTAATTTAATGCCTAAATAGAGTTGGTGCCTGCTGTGACCTGAATTTCTATTTCAGGGACTTAGAATGTTATATGTAGTGGGAGCTTTCCATTGAGTCTTTTCCCAAATTGTAATTTATGCTTTCTTTATTGTTGGTCTTTGCTTTCTTCATTATTGGTCTTTCAGGTTTTTTTTTTGTTGTTGTTGTTAAATATTGCAGATACTGTATTATGATTATTTGATTTTATATAAATGCAGTGAAATTGTATATAACTTCTTTGAAGACCTTCTAAACAGTTTATTTTTTCCTGGCACACTAATCTTTTCACCTCTATCTATTTATTCCAGTGTCAGAAATGGAAGAAACAATGCTATCTGTATTAAGGCCAGCCCAGAAGACATCAGAGAGAGTTGTTTCTTCTCCATCTATGTCACCACGCCCTCCTGTTGATCCCTCAGAGCTTCCACCTGACAAACTTCATGTAGAGATGGAACTCTCCCCAGACTCTCAAATAACTCTCTATGGACCTCTGCTAAATGCCTTCTTATGTATCAAGGTATTATTGTAGGAAAAACTTAAATTTTTAAACATATGCTAAGTAGTGATAATAGAAAATTAGGGCCATAAGGACTATCTAGTTGGATGATTTAAATACTTGTTTAGCTATTTTATGTATACAATTGGATTCTATCCTACCGCCATCCACCCAATGATCAGATTTTTTTAAGAAAATATTTTTTTGTGTGTTTTTCTCTCCCTAACTCCTTTCCTTCCCTAGATCCTCCCTTCTTCCTTACAAACCCAACTTTACATGTTTCCTCCCTCTATCTCTTTCAAAAGAAAAAAAAACAACAACAAATAAACAAAAGTAGTAACAAAAGAAAAACCACAAATAGAAGAAACACAGCTGATTCTGTCGTATAAATTCATCACATTTTAATTATTCGTATAACACTTTATGGATATCTAGGCTGTTCCAATTTCTGGTTATTATTAATAGAGCAGCCATGCCATGAATGAACAAGTATCTGTGTAGTAGGATCTTGAGCTCTTTGGGTATATGCCCAAGAGTTGTATAGCCTGATCTTGAGGTAGATATATTCCCAGCTCCTTGAATAACCACCGTATTGATTTCCATAGTGGGTCTACAAGTTTGCACTCCACCAACAATGGATGGGTGTTTCCCTCATTCCATATCTTTCCCAGCATAAGCTGTCATTTGCTTTATTCATTTTGGTCATTCTGACTGGGGTAAGATGAAATCTCAAATAGATTTAATTTGTATTTCCTTGATGGCTAAGAATGTTGCAAATGTTTAAAGTGTTTCTCAGCCATTTGTGTTTCATCATTCGAGAACTTACTGTTTAGTCCTATACCTCATTTTTAAATTGAGTTTTCTTGATTTTCAGCTTTTATACTTCTTTATAATCTAGATACTAAGCCTCTATCAGATGTTCAATTGGTAAGGACCTTTTCCCACTCTGTAAGCTGGTGCTTTGTCTGAGTGATTGTGTCCTTTGCCATACAGAAGCTTTTCAGGTTCACGTGGTTCCATTTATTCATTGTTGGTCTCGTTGACTGTGCTATCCTTGTCTTGTTCAGGAAGTCTTTTCCTATGCCAGTGAGTTCATTCTAACCTCACTTTCTCTTCTATTAGATTCAGGGTATATGGCCTTATGTTGAGATCCTTAATTTACTTGGAGTTGAGTTTTGTGCAGGGTGATTGACATGGATCTTTGCATTCTTCTACATGCAGACATCCAGTTAGTAATAGTTGCTAGAGGAATAGATGCTAAAGGAAGAAATCGAAGAAGACAGATCTATGGGTAAATTTTAATTGTTATAATTTATATAACAGAAGTAACACTTAATATTTGAGTATAATTAGCAAAGATTTCTTTTTTTTTTTAATTTATTTTTTTTATTAGGTATTTTCCTCATTTACATTTTCAATGCTATCCCAAAAGTCCCCCATACCCACCCCCCCAATCCCCTACCCACCCACTCCCCCTTTTTGGCCCTGGGGTTCCCCTGTACTGGGGCATATAAAGTTTGCAAGTCCAATGGGCCTCTCTTTGCAGTAATGGCCGACTAGGCCATCTTTTGATACATATGCAGCTAAAGACAAGAGCTCTCGGGTACTGGTTAGTTCATATTGTTGTTCCACCTATAGGGTTGCAGTTCCCTTTAGTTCCTTGGGTAATTTCTCTAGCTCCTCCATTGGGGGCCGTGTGACCCATCCAATAGCTGACTGTGATCATCCACTTCTGTGTTTGCTAGGCCCCAGCATAGTCTCACAAGAGACAGCTATATCTGGGTTCTTATAAGCTATACCTTACAAATAAAAACTGATTTATCTCAGAGTAATCCAAATTATTTTCATCAAATTAAGTTTTAAGTGGGTGTGGACCATATTTTGGAATGAGGCATGAATACAGGTCTGCTTCCTTTTGGCCTAACTTTCCCACTGATGTTGATTAGCTGCATAGTAGGCTAGCACTTCCAGGTTAGTGCCTGAAGTATGGGCAGTCACTTATATTCCAGGGGCTGTTTCTGGAAAAATATTTGAGAACTGACTGTCCTAGAGATATTTTTACTCCTTTTATATTCAAATTATATTTTTAAAATGCCTCCTGTAAGTCATCATCAAGTCTTACTAATTTATTAATTATTTCTAATAAATGCTATAATCCATCAGATCCTCTTGCATAGCAAACAGTCTTGCTTATGGTTAGAGCAGCTTTGTGACATCAGTTCTATGAACTCCATGAAACTGTTTTCTTAGGAGTTTGCAACCTTGCTTTTATTTTTCTGTTAGATGTAAACTGTATCTGACTAAACAGGGATTCTTTTCAACAGGAGTAGATTACTTGTGACAAAGATGTTTTTTGTGGTTATGATTTTATAGTGCTATCCCCTTTCAGTTTTACCACTGCCGGGATTTAATTATTGAAAGCATAGTTGAGTAGGAATTTCTTATATTACTTTTTCTAGGAAGACATAATGACTCCAGCTATAGAGGGCACCATCAGACCGAAGAAAAGATTGCATAAAACTCTGGCTTGGTGAGCCAGTGGGCTTACTGGGGTTACTCAATAGAAGCATGAGGAACCTTTAAGGTAGCTTCACAACTATGAAGTCTCCCCTCAAGCAGTTTCCATAATGAAAAGCTGCATCACTAAAGTCTCACTACCGCACTGCCCTGCCTTCTGTAGCACCCTCCAGAACCACATGCAGCTGGAGCAGGATCTTAGGCGAGGGTCTCGTAACACCCTCCACCCTTCATCACCATCACCACAGGCTATGAGTTGTACCCTGCTTATTTGGTTACTGTGGCTGTAGATCTCTTGTAGGTCACCACAGCCACTCTGTTTCGTGAGTGCATGCCCAAAGAAGTAGCTGCACAGTGTCCTGACACATCATCTAGTCAGAAAGCAGAACGAGAGGAATGCTAGAGCTCTTGGATGTTCATAGGGTGGCGTCACCCACACCCAGGGTAGTTCTTTTCCACCCAGTTAAACTTTCCTAGAAAGAACCCAAAAGTATATATGTTTATGGTATTTATAAATTTCATCAGGTTGAAATGAGGTTAACCATCACAGGAGTCTTCCAAAATTACAGCTCAATGAGCTGCTAAGGAATCAGTGAGACCATGAGGTAGCTTCTGAGATGCTTAGATCTGATTGTAGCTGATGAGATAAAACCACAGGTGCCACAGACTAGGCAGAGTTAAGATTAAAAACAACAAGACTATGACGGGTATTTACAGTCCTATCAGTGAAATGCCTATAAAATTATTGGTTTACATGTGGGAAATGAGTAAGTCAGTATAGATTTTTGCCTCAAATATATTGTGTTGCTTTTTAAACATTTTTATTTGAAATATTTTTAGGTCAGGGAATATTTCTATGTAGGTAATCTTTGTAGCACATGTTAATTGTGCTATCATTCTTGACTCTCTTCTGGTGAGAAGTTTCAGCCAGTCTCCAGGATGACTGATTCTTCTTTCTACTCCAAAAATTTGCCCTGTTGCTATATGATGTTTTGATGGAATTCTTTTTTTGTGGTACCAAAAGTTTGTCTTCCACTGAAAAAAATTTTAAAATCTGAATGATCTAATAACTTAGAGCTTCTTTGAAATATTTAAAGCAAGTTATAAAATATATGACTTGATATCAAATATGTAAAAAAATTAGGCAAAAGTTTGTCTAGTTTAGTGAGTGAATTCAGTGCTTCTTTTTGTAATTCATTAAATTTCTGACTTGTGAACTACAAAACAGAGTACCATGCTGGTAAGAGGGTGCTGTCCTGTCTCAAGTGTCCTTACCTTCTGTTCTGTCGCTGTCTTGTCCATGAGAGAACTTTAAAACTTTTCAGGGGAGGCGTTATCTGTCTCGGTATAATTTATGTACTGAACATGCCAAGTTTACATATATAGATGAAAAGTATAAAGATTCATTTAATTTATAAATAATATACAAAACAAATCTCTCTATACTTGGTTGTTTTTGAAAAAGGGATGTCAAATCCACAAAAAACACTGGTCCTAGCTTTATCACCATGGTAAGGAACTCTAAGAAGAACACAGGGTGTGCATGCTTTATAGTCTCTGAAGCTGCTTTATAGAGTAGGAGATATAGAGTTGGCTGACACAACTATATGAACCCAAAGTAATTTCAGTCATTGAAACCCCACTTCTATAAGTACTGTGTCATTAAAAAATAAATAAATAAACAGAAGCTTCAAGTTATTTTGTTAAGACATATGGTTGTATAATAGCACTATTAACATACTTAGCTCTGTTTACTCTTTCATTTTTCATTAGTGAGGAAGACAATCTTGTTCTTTATAGTCATGTCATTTTAGTGGTAGCAATTAGTCACTTGGATGAAAGTTTTATGTAATACATATGTTCTTTATTTCAAATAGTTTTAATGGTCTTGGGTAGAAATCACTCCTACTGTTGATTTTGTTCTTGTTCTTTGTTTTGGCAGGAGAGGGACTTTTGTTTGTTTTGTTTGTTTGTTTGTTTGTTCTTGTGAGAAAAGGTCTTTTGTACTCCAGGCTGGCTTGAAACTAGTTTTGTAGCTTAAGCTGGCCTTGTACTCATAGCAATCCTCCTGCCACCGTCTCCGGAGTACTTAGATTACTGTCTGAACCAAAATTTGCCGACTTCCTCTTTCTCTCTTTTTTGAAATTAGTATCTGTCTCTTTCCTTTCATCCCTCTAAACCTTCCCAGAACCCCTCCTTGCTCTTTAAAATTCATGGCCTCATTTTATTGTTATTGTATGTATACACACACGCACACACACACTCCTATGCATACACATATACATTCCTAAATATAACCAGTTGGTGTACTCTTCTCTGGAAAAGACAACTGCTCTCAGCATTTCTCAGTACTTCCAGTTGTATGTGGAGTTTTGCAGCCTCGTGGGCTTTTCCTGTCTATTTTTGCAGGTCAGTTGGTATCATCCCTGTTTAGCTCATGTTCAGGGAGTCGTGTTGGTAAAACATTGAGTGTGGATATAGTCTCACAACAAACTTCCTCATCTTCTGGTTCTTACAGTATTTCTGTCCCCCTTCTGCAATATTCCCTTAGCCATTAAGTATGGGAACATTTTGCAGATGTGTTTATTGGGACTAGGCTCCACATCTCTTCATTTTGGTCACTTGTAGTTTTCTGTAGTGGTTACCATCTGTTGCAGAGCCCAGTTTCCTTGACGAAAGTTGAAGCCTGCACTTCTATGTGGGAATAAGGGGGAATGTTTAGATTGTTAGGGATTATGCTAGTTTAGTAGTGGTTATAGATTACCTTCTAATATCCATGACTTTACAGCACTGAATAATTAGCTAGGTTTCCAGTACTAGGCATAATTTCTTCTTGTTGGGCAGGTTTGAAGTCCAGGTCAGTAGCTATTGGTTACCACTAAGGCATGCATGCTACTGCTGAACCCTTAGAACTAACTACTGTGCCATGCTGCTTCTTAGGGTTCATCGGTGGCATCACTGAGTAGGATGGATGGTTGGCTGGTTGGTTGGTTTGTAGGAAAGTAAGGCTCAGCTGTTTGGGCTAGAAAATCGTTTATAGATAAAAGGACCTGAAGGACTTTTATCTACTTCATACTTGTCTGGACTCCATACCTGCTGCCATATACCTGCTGAGCTTGACTCCAAGACTGGGATGGTGTGTGTTTTGAGAACAGAAAACTAATGGTTTGAATTTTTTAAGTTTGAACAGTAAACACATCTGTCTTTATAAATGTAATGTTATAGAGCCTGGGGAAATGATCCAGTCAGTGCAAGCATAAGCACCTGAATGGAGTCCTGAGCACCCGGCACATAAGAAGTCATGTGCGATTGTGTGTGGGTTCTGGAAACACACTGGCCAAGCAGCCTAGTTGAATGGTGATCCTGCAGATCAGTAAGACTGTTCTCAAAGAGTAAGGATAGCAGCAATGGAAGACACTCAGTATCTTCCCCTGGCCTCTGCATGTGCCTGCACCAAATATTCATATACTATACATATCTAGAACACATGCATACCCATGAAATTTAATGTTGGAATTAAGATAGAACGGTGTTTATTTTTTATTCATGCTTTTTATCCTGTTTTACAAGGACATTGATCAAGGTTTTAGATTGTATCTGGGCTATTTATAGGTGGACAGGACTAGAGAAGAGAGGGAAAGTTACTGGTTTAGTCAATAGTAGTAGGATTTTCATTAGTCTTTCTATTAATTATATAAGCCAAAAGAATATCCTTTCCTAGGAGAATGTTCTATGGCCTGACCTTTACAATATAGCCTAATCATAAAATAAATTTGTCAGTAACCAGCAGTACAAAATAAGCCAAAATACCAACTTGGTTCTCATACTTAACAATATAACTAACAATGGTGATACTTAACAGATTTTCTTTCATACTCACAGATCAAGTAGGTAAAATGAAAGTTTATAGTCAATGGGAAAAGAGAACTTCAATCAAAACTAAATTTGTTTAAGACAATAAATTTTATTTACAAATATAAGGAAATCAGAATAATAATACTTTAAATACTTGGATATAAAATAAAAGTCAATGAACTATGTGAAAGAAATTTGATCATTGTTTAATTATGCTTTATTTTATTAATAATATAAGTTGTATTCTAAGAGCTTTTGAATATTTCTGATAAATATTCTAACTGGAATATATAATTACATATTTATCTAATTGGACTTAGCCAAGTTAGTTCTCGGTGAATGGATCTGCTTTGCTCTGAAAACTTCCCTGGGATTATCTTATAATTTTGAGAAGCAAAGACTGAAAACCATTGAGCCCTTCA
The DNA here is from genome assembly GCF_000001635.26 of Mus musculus. Classification (NCBI taxonomy): domain Eukaryota; kingdom Metazoa; phylum Chordata; class Mammalia; order Rodentia; family Muridae; genus Mus; species Mus musculus. The sequence continues at coordinate 36,928,201 of NC_000069.6, forward strand.
GACCTTCAGAGGTATCTTTGAGGACCTAAATATTTGTAAATTGTCTAGGAGCTTTACTATATTGCATATTTTAATATAGAATATTTATTTACAAAGAGAAATGTACTTTTTCATATGGCTTAAGTAGACCTGATACTTTTAGCTAAATACCGCAGTTTAGCGAGATGCATATTGTATAACGTAGGGTTCAGAGACTCATCTCTTATTAATGATAGCTTGTTTTAAATTTTACAGGAAAACTACTTTGGAGAAGATGACATGTACATGGACTTTGAAGAGGTAATTTCAAGCCCTGTCCTGTCACTGTCAACATCCTCCAGTTCTGGGTGGACCGCTGTTGGAATGGACAATGACAAAAGGGAAAATGAAAGTTCAGCCAAGTCAATCCATCCACTTGCCTTGCGGCCCTGGGATATCACTGTACTTGTTAATTTGTACAAGGTTCATGGGCGCCTTCCTGTGGTAAGTGTGATACATATATATTATGATATTTGTCTAGCACAGGAAGGTGTGTATCTTGGAACTTTACATTTTCTTTAACTTTTTTTTTTAAGCAATGAAAATATTAAGTTTTAATGGTCATAATGGAACAAGAGATTTTGAAATAATAATAAAAGATGTTTCATAAAGTATTTATTACAATTTCATAAAATAAAAGGATAATACATTTACAAGAGCACTGCATGGAGTAAATTAGAACTTACACAAAAATGTTGCAACTAGAATAATGAACCAGAACCTATATCTGAGAAAATCACAAATAAATATATTGAATGTTAAATATTGATTACTAGTTCAAGGTATTCTAATATATTCTTTAACTTTTTTTTAATTTACTTTTTATTTATTCACTTTACCTCCCACTCACTGCCTACCTCCTGATCACCCCCTCACACAATTCTTCCCCCTTCCACCCCTCTCCTTCTCCTCTGAGCAGGTTGGGGACGCCCTGGGTATCCCACCACCCTAGCACTTCAAGTCTCTGTGAGTCTAGGCACTTCCTCTCGCACTAGAGCCAGACAAGACAGCCCAGCTAGAAGAATATATCCCACATATAGGCCACAGCTTTTGGGATAGCCCCCAGTCCAGTTGTTTGGGGCCCACATGAAGACCAAGCTATACATCTGCTACATATGTGTGGGGAGGCCTAAGTCCAGCCTGTGTATGTTCTTTGGTTGGTGGTCCAGTCTCTGAGAGCCCCCAGGGTCCAGGTTAGTTGATTCTGTTGGTCTTTGGGGGCCCGCAGTCCTACCTGTGCTTCCATAAGAGTCCCTAAACTCCAGCCACTGTCTGGCTCTGGGTTTTGCATCTGTGTGAGTCAGTGGGTGGGTGGAGCTTCTCAGAGAACAGCCATGCTATATTCCTGTGTGCAGGCATAACAGAATAAGTGGTATTTGTCTATGGGATGGGTCTCCAGTTGGGCCTATTGGTTGGTTATTGCCTCAGTCTCTGCTCCATCTGCATTTCTTATAGACAGAGTAAGTTTTGTGGGAGGGTTGGTGTCCCTATTGTTCCATTGGGTATCTGCCTAGTCACAGGAGCCAGACTCCCCAGGCTCTATAACCCCAATGCTGTGAGTTTCAGCTAAAGATACCCCCATTGATTTTTAGGTGCCTCCCTTATCCCAGGTCTCCATTTCTTCTTGGAGATGCCCCCTACCAGTCCTCACCCTCAATCAGTTGCAGATTCATTCCATGGTCATCCAGCTATCTTCCCTGCCCCTTCCCACACCCTACCCTAAGACCCCAAATTCCCTTCCTGATCTCTCCCACCCAATTCCCTCCCTCCATCTGCCTTCCATGACCATTCCATTCCCCCTTCGAAGTGAGATTCAAACATCCTTGCTTTTGCCTCTTTCCTGTCCAGCCTTCTTCAGTCGGTGGAGCATAGCATAGACATTCTGTAGTTTATGGTTAATATCTACTTATAAGTGAATTCAAACTATGCATGTCTTTTTGGGACTGGGTTACCTCACTCAAGTTGATATTTTCTTGTTCTATTTGCCTGCAGATTTCATGATGTTCTTGTTTTTAATAGCTGAATAGCATTTGATTGTATAGATGTACCACATTTTCTTTATCTATTCTTCAGTTGAGGGACATCTAGATTATTTCTAGTTTCTGGCTATTATGAATAAAGTTTCTATGAACATAAATTGAACAACTGTCCTTGTGGGATGGTAGAGCACCTTTTGTATATATGCCCAGGGGTGGTATAGATGGGTCTTGAGGTAGAACTATTCCCAGTTTTCTGAGAAACCACCAAATTGATTTCCACAGTACTTGTATAAGTTTGACCTTCCACCAGCAATGGAGGAGTGTTCCCCTTGCTCCACATCCTCACCTTACATTTTTTAACTTTTATTGTGAGACCACGAACCAGTTTGGAGCATTCTGGAAAAAAGGAAAGGAAAGAACGAAAGAGGTTCAGGTTTGACCTTAAAGGTTGAATTGTGTAATAGGTTTGGATTTAGGATTTATTTTGGTTTTGCTTCAGTTTGAAGCCTGTCCTTGAGCCTGTTGAGGCTGATCTGACCTGACACGGGGAGCCAGGCACTTCAGACCCATACAAGGAGAGGAGACTCTGGAGCACTATGTTGCAGTCTGACTCCAGGTCATGTATGCCACCAGTGCATAGCAGAGGTCACCTCTAGTTCTTATGTTGTTCAAAAGGGGACAGAATAATTTTTTTGGTTCATTTTCACTATTATTCTCTTTGAAGAATCAAAATCTCTTAATCATGATAATTGTGATGTCTGAACTTTGTGTTTTGATGGTGGTGTTTTGTTTAACTCTAGCACGGAACCACCGATGGTCCTGAGTGCCCAACAGCATTTTTGGAGAGACTATGTTTTGAAATGAAAAAGGGATTCAGAGAGACCATGTTGCAACTCGTCTTGTCACCCCTGAATGTGTTTGTCAGTGATAATTATCAGGTAATGTCAAATGACATATGATAAAGATTTAAGATATTTATCATCAACATATATATTACCAAAATAATGTAGCTTCCATGTGTTATTCTTTTTTTTAAAATAGATTTTCGTTTCACTGTACCACTGTGTTTTATATATGTGGACATAGAATAGCTGTTTGTAGAGTTCATCATTTTGTTGTTAGCGCTAGTCCTTATTTATGTGATCCTAATTATGTTTTACTTTTTTTTTTTTTTTTTTGCTTTTAGAAATGGAATGAAATAGTTTATGACTTTCTGATATGTTTATAGAAGGGAATGATTTCTGTTAACTAGTACCATAAAATACACATGTCAATGATTTAATTCCCAGTTACCTAATAAACTTAGACAATATCTGGAAAGTTCCCTCACCATACTTTTTGGGACTCTTTTGGAAGAGAACTAGTGACTCTAACCAAATGAAGACACTACAATTATTTTTTAAATGTCAAACAGTTTCGGTTGCTATCTGTTACTACAAGTGTGTGTGATGTCAAAATACAATTGGAGCTTAATGTAAGCCAAATACATGAAAATAAAAATGTACATCTCCAGACCAGTAGTAGATGATCAGTTTCAATGGATCATGCGCAGTAACTGATGACTTTATTTTGAAAAAAGAATAGCCATTTTTACCTTTTGTTTTAACCACAGCTGATTATATTTTTATCTGTAGACTTTTAATTTATGTGAACCAGTGTCATTTAAAGGATCCAGGCTTGCTTTGAACTTGTAATTTTCTGTCTCAGCCTGTTGAGTGCTGAAATTCTAGGCATGAGTCAACATTATGGCTAGTTTGTTAATTTTATTTCTTTATTTTTAAGTTGAAGTTTTTTCTTTGTCTTTATTGAAAATAGATTTTTTTTCATACAACACGTCCTGACCACGTTTCCCCTCCTTTTACTTCTCCCAGCTCCCCCTAGTCTACCCAACATCCACTCCCCCTCCATTTTGTCTTCAAAGAAGAGTAGGCCTCCAAGAAAAAACAGCCAGACAGGGTAAAACAAGATAGAATAAGAAAAGGTAAAAGCCTTCCTATAGAGGCTGGACAAGGAAACCCAAAAGGAGAAAGAGAGCTCTGAGAGAGGAGGCAGGCAAATGAGTCAGAGAAACACCTGTTCCCACACTCAGGAGTCCCATAAAAAACACCAAGCTAATAGCCATAAGATACACTTGGAGGACCTGGCACAGACCCATGCCGGCCCCATTTTTGCCACTTTAGTCTATGTGAACCCATATGAGACCTGCTTAGTTGACTTGGTAGGCCATTTTCTTTTGGTGTCTGTCATTCCCACTGAATCCTATACTCTTTCCTCCCTCCCTTCCAAGGAATGTTTCCCTGATCACCAAGGGTACCCAATGGAGCCATACAATTTAGATTCTCTGTCTGCATAATGCTTGGTTTTGGGTCTCTGTACTTGGCTCCTATTGGCTATTGGAGGAACCCTCTCTGATGATTACTGGACAGGGCACCAAGCTATGAGGATAGCAGATTGACTATTAGTAATTATTTCATTGAATTTTTCTCCAGTTGTATTGGGTTCTACCCTAGGTCTATGAGCTATACATTGTCCAGGTCCTGGCCAGCCATGCAGTGTAGGGCATGGGCTCTTTCATGGCATGAACCTAAAGTCTAACCAAACATTCGTTGGCCACTCCCCACAAGTTCTGTGCTACCAGTGCCCCAGCACATCTTGCAGCAGAACAGATTATAGGTACAGGGTTTTGTGGTTGGTTGGTGTCTAGGTTTCTCTTTCTATGACATGTAGAGTATCTTCTTGTGCCAAAGAGTCGAGAATGTAGGCTCAGTGTAACAGCTCTGCCTCTCTACACTCACTAAAGTGCACAAATGTTGTCCTCATCAGTGAGGCTCCTGCTGTCAGTTTTCAGAAAGTGACCTTCTGTCCTAGCATCTGCCTGAGTTGTTTTGGGATCTTCATGGGATGTCTTTGGCTAATAGACAACTGAATGTAACTCAGTTCCATTACCAGAAGCCTTGCCTGATATACAGAAGATGACCAGTTCAGACTCTGTATCCTCCAAGCCTAGAGGACCTCCCTAGGGTTAGTTACCCCCACTGCATTAGGTTTCCACTTATTTATAGAATTTTATTTTTTGTATTTGTTTATCTGATGTCATGATCATAACAGTTGAAATCAGTAATAGTTGCTATACAATGTTCTTATTTTCCTTTTTGAAATGTTCAGTTTGAGATATAGATCTTTATGAAATAACTAAAATTTTTGAAAAGGCTTTTGAATATACCAGTCCATCCAAATCCTTTTATAGGATAAGACTTTAATATATTACAGTTTAGATTCAGACATGTATGGTGTGTGTTCATAGTTCAGCATAATTTTTTTAAACAATTTTTTTATTAGATATTTTCTTGATTTACATTTCAAATGTTACCCTGAAAGTCCCCTATACCCTCCACCCGCCCTGCTTCCTGGCCCTGACATTCCCCTGTACTGGGGAATATAATCTTTGCAAGACTAAGAGCCTCTCTTCCCAACGATGGCCGACTAGGCCACATATGCAGCTAGAGACATGAGCTCTGGGGGTACTGGTTAGTTCATATTGCTGTTCCTCCTGTAGGGTTGCAGACCCCTTCAGCTCCTTGGGTACTTTCTCTAGCTCCTCCTTTGGTGGCCCTGTGTTCCATCTAATAGATGACTATGAGCATCCACTTCTGTATTTGCCAGGCACTGGCATAGCCTCACGGGAGACAGCTATATCAGGGTCACTTCATCAAAATCTTGCTGGCATATGTAATAGTGTCTGTGTTTGTGGCTGATTATGGTATGGATCCCTGGGTAGGGCAGTCTAGGGATGGTCCTTCCTTCTGTCTCAGCCCCAAACTTTGTCCCTGCAACTCCTTCCATGGGTATTTTGTTCCCCTTTCTAAGGAGGGACGAAGTAACCACACTGGTCTTCCTTCTTCTTGAGTTTCATGTGTTTTGCAAATTGTATCTTGGGTATTCTCAGTTTCTGGACTTATATCCACTTGTCAGTGAGTGCGTATCATGTGTTCTTTGTGATTCCGCATCATTTTTATTACATGTGTGTTCAGACACTAAAGGAAGACACAGAGCTGTCACTACAGAAGTCTCATGTGTACAAAGCTTTAGCTTGTCATAGAATTTGAAAAAAAAAACATTGGACCTCTTTTTTGTGATTAGTGGGTTGCTACAGTTATTTTGTGTTCTGGGATATGTGTGTGTGGAAAGGAAAGGAACGCTATCTTTTTTTTAAGCCTTGATATTAATAAAGGGGAAATTATTTTTGTATGGGTGAATTCTGAGAATCTTAGATGAATTTCCAGTTTCTTCAGATCACAGAATCATGCTTCAACTTTTAATTACGTCATTCACAAAAGGCTTTACTAGATTTAAAATAAAAACATTTTATTAAGCTCATTATGAAGTTTTGTATTAACCCATATTATTGAGGTACATGAGTTTATAGAGAGATGAAATTTTAAAATATTTTTGGAGAATTAGAAAAATAATTCATGGGAAGGAGATGTGAAGGTAGTTGTTGTTTTGTTTCCTTGGTTATTTGCACTTTATATTTCTTCCCAAACATGAGGGTGCTGTATCCATGCTCCTGGAATTTGCCTACCTGCTTACCTTGCTCACATTCTGTTAGAGTAAGAAAGCATTGGATCATTTGTCTACACTGTTAACGTGCTTTTGTGATAGGAAACTTCACAGTGTGGCTTCTCCCAAGCGACACTGATGCGCCATTCAGTCTGCCACTATTACTCCTGGTGGCATTACTCTTAACGTGGTGCTCTAATGTAAAGGGTCTGAAGTCAAGTACTGGTTGCTGTGCACAATTATACAGTAGCACACCTTTTTACTTATGGTCATGTCTGATCTTATTAGTTGCCTAAAGCTATCCTAATAAAGTATATGGACTGGGTTGCTTAAAATGGCAAGACATTTATCCTCTGCCAGCTCTGGGTGTCCACAGGTAAGATGTTAGTGGGGCTGTTATCACTGAAGACACTCATTTTCTTGGTTGCTGGGAGTCTCAGCAGCCCTTGGTATTTCTGAGTTTGTAGATGCCTTTCTCAGATTACTGCCTCAGTTCTCAACGACATCCTCCCTGTGCACCTTTTTGTCCTAACTTTTCTCTTCCTGTATGTACACTGGTCATATTAGGGTCCATTCTAATATAGCACAAGCTCATCTTAAAGTGATTATACCTGTAAAACTGTATTTTCAAATTTTCATATGCATACGGTTCAGGACTAAACCTATTTTTTAGGAGTTACGATTCAACTTGATACAGTATGATACAAGGCATAACATTCAAAATACAGTATTCATTTTGATAAATCAGATAAGTTGAAAATTCTGAAGTTTTTTTTTCAGAAGAGACTTTTATTGTCTATTTTCTGCATTCTTTCTAATAAAAGAAGTTAAGGCATAGAGAATAGGTAAAGTTTTATATGAAGTCATACAGTTAATGTAAAATAAAAATTGTAGAAGAGCTTCTAGAGCTATTGCAGTTATAATTTGAAGTTTTCTTTAAAAAATTGACAGATTTAGTCCTCATCTTTAAAGAATGTTTTAAAAAGTGCATTTTCATAAATTTATTTCAAGGCAGGAACACTAACCTCATGATAGGACCTATACACATATGCAAAAAGAAAGAGCATAGTTGTAACAGCTTACTAAATATCTGTGAACTATCTTAGTATTGATTGTTATATTGAAGGTCCCAACAAAACAAATCTGTCCAGCTAGTTAGTAGCTAGTTAGTAGCTTCCACTTTTTTCTTAGGTAAAGTGAGATTCTTGGTGAACAAAACAGCAATGGTCCTCACTTGATTCAGTGGAGAAGATTATAGGGAGCAAATTGAAATTAGATAATCTCAAGTATAAAAAGTACTAGGAGAAGACATATGTTGTGCTTTCGTAGCATATAATAGGGTCTGGAGGTAAGATTATGACCATATTTGCATTTTTGAACAGTCTGTTTTATTGTTGGTAGAGTGGAACAAAAAGATTGAAAGTGCATGCTGGGAGGCTGTGTGATGCTCTTACAGGAGGTCACAGTAAATGAACAGAGGTAATAGAGAGGATGGAGACATGTCTATGTGTTTAAGGGTGTTTCTAAACTAACCTGTGTGAGTGTGTTCATGTGTGTATGTGTTAGTGGGAATCAAACCCAGGGTTTCATGTATGCTAAGCAAACATTCTGTCATTGAGCAAGGGTACATCTCCAGGCCTGTAAGTATTCTGAATGCTTTGTGAAGCCTGTGTATCAAGGAATACTTTGTTTTGGGATATAATATGTCTTAAACACTTAATCTTAGCCGAAAGGCTTAGAAATGATTTGGAATGTCTTAATTTCTCTCTATAATCCTTCCTTTTTGGTAGTAAGTATATAAGTCTATGAGATAAAATTATCCTTTTATTTGTAAAAATCGTCCTCAAGATCTGTATGGGTATTGGTTCTCCATTCCTCCCTCCACCTTCTTAATTTTACAGTCTTTTTTCAGTTTTCTTTGTTTTAGTATTTTAATAGTATGATTCCTAGCCTCCTAACAAGACCGACCCTTACATTCTCTGTCAGAGTACTAACTTGTTTTCATTCATGTTACCAGCAGTTACCAGTCTGAGATCTGGATACTTTCAGGATATAGTGTCTTTCCTTGTGGTGGGCCTCACGTGTAGATGCTCTACCACATCAGCTGAACAGATTCTGATGTCTTACTTTCCAGACAGCATAATTTTATCGTTCATATCCATGGGGAATTAGGCCAGTAGAAATTATTGTGTGCTTTCTTGGACTTCTTACCATCTTGTTGTTGTTTTCAGCAGCGACCCCCTGTGGATGAAGTACTCAGGGAAGGTCACATCAATTTGTCAGGTCTCCAGTTGAGAGCACATGCCATGTTCTCAGCTGAAGGTCTTCCCTTAGGAAGTGACTCCTTAGAATATGCATGGCTGATCGATGTGCAGGCTGGAAGCCTTACAGCTAAAGTCACAGCACCACAGGTAGGTTTCACAGCGCCATCTCCTAGGTTTGTTCTTACAGTACTGTCTCCTATCATCTGCTTTGTTTCTGTCTCTCTGTTGCCTGCCATTGGATCCCCTTTCCCTAGCTCAACTGCCTTGTCTGGCCTCAGTAGGAGAGGGTGCACTTAGTCCTGCTATAACTTGATGTCCGAAGGAGGGGTGGTACCCAAGGGGGGCTTCCCCTTCTCCTCAGTGGGTATAATGAGGGGAGGGATTTGTGAAGGCAAGACTGGGAGAAGAAGGAGAGTGTGCTGCAATTAGATGTAAAATGAATAAATAAGTAAAAACATTAAAAAAAAATAGAGTCACTGTAAGTCAGCCTGATGTTTATTGCATCCCAGTAATGCCATTCTAGTGGGATCCATTCTTGACTCTCAGAATTAGCGACAGAAAAGCCATTGCCAAATTTTACTTTTCTTGGCCATATATGATTGACTGATACATAGTTCCATATAATACATGAATTTTAGATTTGTTTTTTGGGGAAAAGATGCTCCAATATTTGAAGGCCAACTAATTCAGCTTTAATAATACTTATAGAACAGTTCTCATCATCTTGTTTTTTTTCTCCATCTTATGTGTTATATGGAACTATACTAAACCATAGATAATTTTATGTTTATTGTGTTAACTAAAATTATATGATCTTAATTGTTGAAATTATATATTTGGAATGACATTATATGTATCTGTCTCTCAATATGTTTATTATTAACAACTCTAATGCATTATAAATCAAGGGTATCAGCTGGACAGTGGTAGTGCATCTTAGTATTTGAATTATTCTGTTCACTTAAGCTGCTACATAGACAGAAATGTTTTCTTTCATCTTCAAAGTACCTATTTTTTTAAATTGTAACTCAGTATTATCATAAATATTATCATAGTTTTTCAAAATTAAATAATAATTAGAGGATTTTCAGTGCCTTTTTGTGCAGTTACCTGTCCAGTGGATCTAGTTAGCTTTAGAAAACTAAAAGTTTAACCCTTGATTTTAAAAAGTATTTGTTTTAGAAGTTGAAGTGGAATTTTTAATTGAAATTAGTTTTCTTTTAGTAATGTATTTGATATTCACAAATGGAAAGCAACAAGCTTATAAATGATATCAAGGTAGAATATCATTGGTTAGCCAGTATTTATTAAGTAGCAGCTACACAATTTTGAGTTCTTTCAGTCATGTTAGACTTTGTAAACTTTTGAATCCTGGATACTTGTTTAGGAGGCTAATAATATTGTCACCCTGTTATTACCTGTAGCTGGCATGTCTCTTGGAATGGGGGCAGACATTTGTTTTCCATGTGGTATGTCGGGAGTATGAACTGGAAAGACCAAAGTCAGTTATAGTATGCCAACATGGAATTGATCGCCGGTTCTGTGAATCCAAGGTATGTCAACAGGTGTACTGTCAATACTGTAACCATTCATGCCATTTTTAAAATGAAACATTGATGCTTAGCTTTAGATCAAATGTATATAGCCATGAAGTTAATAGCTCACTATTTTCAATTAATGATTTTGTAAATTCTTATTTAGTTGTATCTAAAATGAGGCCAGTATGAAAACAATTCACAAATATAAATAATGTAAGAATTTTATATTCATTTACATGTTTATTGTTAAAATTCCTATTTTATCTTACTATTATACTAACTATCCACTTGTAATTCAGTTGTGTATAGATAGATAGATAGATAGATAGATAGATAGATAGATAGATAGATAGATTTAGAAATCGAAGCAATAAAGCCAAGTAAGTACCTTATGTAACTGAATTCATGCAGCATCCTGAAACTTAATTTCAGTATTGGCATTTGTCAGATTTTTGACTCCACAGACTTAATGTTCTTTTCAGAATACTGAGTTGCCTCAAGTAAGTAAAATTTTAGTACCCCCACAAGGGTCATAGAGTATAGATAGGAGCCTCTACAAACTGTTTACAGTGATGATTAAATAATGTTACTGTCACTACGTGCCCTATGAGTTTGGGCTATCTTCTCTCAGTTTTTTAAGTATGCATACTTCAGAAGACTGAGAAATCATGGTACTTTCAAGCAAGGAAAATAGTGTTAGTTGTGTGCAGATAAGATGTCAACAGTTGACTCTTTCATTCCCTAACGGTGCTTCCCTGTATGTTTTTGCCATTCAAATTGTATTTGTTTGTTACATCACTAAAATTCTACTTTAAAAACGCAGTAATGCCCCAGAGAAATGTTTATGTCATTAAAGGTTTTATTAATCAAATTTATTACAGCATAATATACATGTATTATATCCACTCTTTTTAAGTTGTACAATATAAGTTTTAATATGTGTGGTTTACGTGTAAAAAGCTCTATACATTTGTATATCCATTAGCAAAAGTGCAGATAAAGAACATTTGTTTTTATATCAGTCAGCCCTTGTCCTATAAAAAGTGTGCCTCTTGCCAGGCGTGGTGGCTCACGTCTTTAATCCCAGCACTTGAGAAGCAGAGGCAGGTGGATTTCTGAGTTCAAGGCCAGCTTGGTCTACAAAGTGAGTTCCAGGACAGACAGGGCTACACAGAGAAACCCTGTCTCGAAAAACCAAAAAACAAAAACAAAACAAAAAAAAAACAAAACAAAAAAGCCAAACAAACAGTGTGCCTGTTTTGTCAGTTCATATTATTTTGTTTCGCTCCATTGTAAACACTTTGTTGTTGTTACGTGTGTATTTGATGCGTGTATATGGGTGCTCATGTGCCTCAGTACTTGTGTGGTGGTTGGAGGACAACCTTATGGCTTCTGTTCTCTCTTTCTACCTTTGTGTAAGTTGTGGAGTTGAATGTATGTTAAGAGCTTGTATTGGCAAATGCTTTTAGCTGCTGAGCCATCTCACAAGCTCTTCTAATTTTTTCTAGAGGAAATCCATTGGTATAGAGCATTGCCTGTTCTGAAAAGCAACTGTTTCTTCTTGTGCCTCTGTTACTAATGTGCCACTTCTGCTCTGGCCAGACGTGTTTACTCATGACTTCCATTTCCTCAGGTTCATTCAAGCGGGAGGATGTCTGTTTTCTTCCAGTCTAAACATTACCAAATCTGCTTTAGAATCAAAGTGAAATAAAGTGTGTGTGTACTACTAATATATTTATAGTTGATTTCCTCGTGCATGGTATGGAACCATGCACATAAGACAGATGTGTGCCTGTGCATGTGATTTTCCTAGGGAAATCTTATACTAGAAGATTCATACTTGTAAGTGCTATGCAGCTGTATACTAAGCTTGTGATGTGTTTACTTCATCTATTTACTCTGACTAATTTTAAGTCTCAGTAATAAGTAACATATATGTTATGTATACTGTTTATATTACATAATATAGTCAGAGATTGAGAGGCTTGCCAATTTTAAAATTGGTACATGGTTACATAAGGTTAGGTTTCTAGTGGGTTATTTTTATTTCTGATTATTTCTGCTGTCATTATAAAACAGTGAAATTTAATTGAATAAATAATGATCATATAACAAGAATCTTACTTAAATAGTGAGATTTAGCTACGTGTCAAACAATGAATTAATAGTTGTACTATCCTTTTTTTACTTTAGTTGAGTTGTATTCCTGGGCCTTGTCCAACATCAGATGATTTAAAATACACCATGACTCGTTTAGCAATAGATGGATCTGATATTTATATTGTGGAACATGGTTGTGCTACAAATATAAAGGTAACCATTTGTTTATTTCTTATCCAATGTAATTCATTTTCTTTTTACTAATGTAAATCTTTATGTTTTGAAACATTTGTCCCGTGTGATCTCATAGACTATTCCTACTTAATACTCATATCTATTTTCTTGAACAGTATTCTGTTAGTGCTTCTACCACTTTTTCACCTTGAATTACCGTGGATTCATGAAAGGATGTAAAATTACAGGTTGTAGTTATGCCCATAGTATAGTACTCTTAAAAAGATACTACTGTGAGTCACTTAATAAGCTGGACACACTGACACACATCTAAAGCACTCCAATGGGAAGGTGGCCGAAGAGCCATGAGGACTGCCTAGAAGCCTGCAGGCAGGCCAGTTAGTGCTGCAGAATAGCAGCAGAAGCAAGAGAGATGCTGCCTCAGCAAGGAGCAAGGGGAGAACTAACTTCTGAAAGTTGCCTTCTGATGTCCAAGTGTATTCCAGGACACACAGCGATGTGTCCGTCTGACCTACCTCCCTCCCTCCCTCCCTCTCCCTTTCTCCCTTCTTCCCTCCCTCCCTCCCTCCCTCCCTCCCTCTCTCCCTTTCTCCCTTCTTCCCTCCCTCCCTTCCTCCCTTCTCTCCCTCTCTCATTAAATAGGGTTTGTTTTGAATGTCTGTTGGCTTTACCCATTTATACTTCCCCCTTGGCTTCTGAAAGCATTTGCTTACTTCCCTGCTCTATGTATTTTTATTTTAAATCAAGCCCTGCCATGTTCCTGTGGTTTCAATACTCTACCTTCCCTTGTCCTTTTGTAGGCTCCTTTACTTGCACGTGCTCTTTAGAAATCACTCACTTACTTAGTGGGGGCGGGGAGGGGGCGGGGACGCCATGCTTGTGGCAGGCAGAGGACAGCAGGCAGGAGTGTCCCCTCCTTTTACCACATGGGCTCTGCTGCTCTAACTCTAGGACTGACAACATACTTCCCTTCCCTGCTTCCCAGTCCCAGCCCTGTGTGAACAGATTCATTTTCTTACGTTTATGTATTTATTTCTAGTGTATGTGTTGAGAATCAGAGGACAATGTGTAGAGTTTGTTTCTTTCCATTTACTTTCTGGTTGTGGGGATCCAGCTCAGGTGGTCAGGATGGTGGCAAACTCCCTTACCTACTGAGCCTTTCCTCCTCTGTTCTCTCTTTTTGTTTCTGCCACTATGTTCTTTTACATTTATTTATTTATTTATTTATTTTTACTTTATTTCAGGTAGGTACCAGTTCTGTAGTTTCTGCTAAGATACTTAAAAATACTGAGCTCACAGCTTTGTTTTCTTTTCTGCTTCAACTCTAGATGGGTGCAGTTCGAATTGCAAACTGTAATCTTCACAATCAGTCAGTCGGGGAAGGAATAAGTGCTGCAATTCAGGACTTTCAAGTGAGACAGTATATTGAGCAATTAAATAACTGCAGGATTGGACTTCAGCCAGCAGTGCTGCGCAGAGCCTACTGGCTGGAAGCTGGATCAGCCAACTTAGGTCTTATTACAGTTGATATTGCATTAGCTGCCGATCATCATTCTAAACACGAGGCACAGAGACATTTCTTGGAAACTCATGATGCCAGAACTAAAAGGTGGGTGAAACCTTTTAAGAGTAGCAGTATCCGTGTCCATTGAAAATTATTGGTTAAGTTTTGAGGAAATTCTACAATTGTGGTAGATCAAGAACATTTTAAATAAAGATTTAGTGACTGTGCTCCTGTCTGTACATTGGCTAATGTAAAGAAACCTGATACTTATAAGTAAATGCATCATTTGAGGGTCTGTAGTGATGGTGTGGTTTGGAAATAACATTTTTTAAATGTTTTTAAAGTCTATACTATCTATTTTACATTGATAATAATTCAAGTTGTGGTTTCCAGATGACATAAGACACTATTCAGTCTTTAAGCTCCGTGCTTTCAGTTGATTGCTCCAGGAGACTATCATATCATTGTGTATAGCAGAAAACTCTTTTGGCAGGCCTTCAAAACTTGAGGGATGAGTAAGAACACCTTTTAAAACAGTTGTCAGAGCCTGCTGCTATTCTTATTTTCATCTTTCTTGCTATGGCACAGCTGTGTTTTTGTTTTGAAAGGCAAATTGATTAAAAAGATATACTGCAATATTAAATGTTTTTTGTATTTACTTTGATTTTTATATATATTAACAATTGAATTATAATTGAATACCAATTTTCCTAATGAGCTTTCTTCTATGTTGTTTTGTTTTATTTTGTGTTCCATTTAGATTGTGGTTTTTGTGGCCAGATGATACCTTGAAGAATAAGAGGTGCAGAAACAAGTGTGGCTGTCTCGGTGGCTGCAGATTTTTTGGTGGCACAGTAACTGGCCTAGATTTCTTTAAACTTGAAGAGTTGACACCTTCCAGTAGCTCTGCATTTTCAAGCACAAGTGCAGAGTCTGATATGTATTATGGCCAGTCTTTGCTACAGCCTGGAGAGTGGATCATTACTAAAGAAATCCCCAAGACTGTAGATGGTAATAAAAATGTGTTGTATGTGGTGCTGACCTCTTGCCTCTCTGTCTCTGTGCCATTCTGAGAGAAGCCCTGTTACTTAATTCAATAAAATTGATTTTTTTTAGGGGTTAAAATAATCTATATGCATTTTGCAGGTAATTTAAGATAAATGTAGTGTTTTGCTAAGGTAGATCTTTCCATCCCATATATGCAATGGGGTGAAATGAAAACACAACACAGTTAATATGATTACATGCTGTGCGCCTAGGTTGGGCAGATCTACCGCTACACTACCATCTTCCACAGCTTATGAGACTGCTTGGAACTTGCAGTTTCTCCAGGCCTTGTGCTTCTGCTCAGCTTTTCTTCTTCCTCCTCCTCCCCTGCATCCTCTTTTCTCTCCAGCTCCACCTTCCCTTTTATCTGCCCAATCATCAGCTCTCCTTTATTTTACAAGTTAAGGTGGGAAGCAGGTTTACAGGAAATCACTGAGTGCTGACTCATTCCTTGTTCACAACCACTCACAGGAGAACAGATTTAACATCAAATATAGTTGGCCCAGGGCTTTCCACAGCAGTGTTTCTTTTGGAGAGGGGTGGCATAGAATCAAAGCAGGTGCACTCTTCAGACCTCCTGCTCTTGAGAAGGAGCAGCTTTCCCTGCAAGGCTTAGCCTAAGCCTGTCCTCATAAACCCTGATTCCCTCTATCTCACTTCAGTTTACTTTTATAGAATATCCTATCACTGGCAACATTGTTATTAATGCCCCCATGTCAGCAACTCATTTTCCAAGATATTTTTCTTGCTAATAAAATTGAACATGTCACAAAGAGAGGTCTGATCTTCTCTGAGTGTATCCAAGATGGTGGTGTAGACACACTGGCCTGAATGAGCAATGAAGCTGTCACTTGTTGAGTGTGTTAGCTTTAGATTTAAGTGTTGCCTTTTCTTCAAAGATTTCGGAAATAAGTTTCCCTTCTTAGAAATACATTTCTGCAATTAAGTTGAATGTTTACTGCCTAAATTTGCACATTACATAGATGTGAAATATAAAGGTAAGTTTTGATATTTCATCAGTATTTAGCATTTTCCCTATAGGTTACTCAAAAAAAATCCTAACTTTGTTTTTCTTTTGGTAGACTTTTAAAATAAAAAGTAGTAGTTTTAAAAATTCTTATCAGATTGATTTCCTGTACAAAGAAGGAGACAGGGAGGCTACAATGCTTAATCATTGTATAATGGTAATGCCAAAATGTGAATGTGCCATTTAGGGACATTTTATTTCAGAAATGTTACTATCACATAAAACTTACAAGTAACTACAATTTCTTGGGATTTAAAAATAAAATGGATATTAGCACATAGCTCTCTTCTTGTAACCTTATGGGTAAATAATGTTTATTTAAAAGTGTTAGCTCTGTTATTCTCATTTCTTCCTCAAGCTGTCATGCAAGGTAGGTATTATCCCTGTTATTTGTATGTATGTTTGTTTGTGTTTTTGGAACATAATCTTGCTGTGTAGCCACTTAACCTTTAAATCATAATTCCTCTACTCTAGAGTTAGACTCTTTTGTTTATCCCTGCCTTACAGGGAGGAAACTGAGGGTTTTTTTGAGATTAAGTGTACTAAGTCATATAGCCAAGTGGAATATGGGTTAGTAAAGACACTTTAATGTTCTTTCTTGTGTCCCTGAGTTAGCACTAATAATGGGGACTTCTTGAGTTTCTGTCTAGCAGATTGAATGAAACATAACTACCACAAACTCAAAAGATCTTGTGTGGGGAGTTTATGCATGGCGCAAAGTGGGAAGAACAATTTCCAACATGTGAACAGAGTGAGGGCAAGGCTGATTATAATTTTTACAACATTTAATCTCCTTGTGGATTCTTGAGAACAGATTATAGATCCTAAATTACCTAGGATTCATATGTGGGAAGATTTCAATTAGCACCTACAGTATGAGTTTCTGATTGTTGAGCTTTCCTGGAGCCAAGTGTAGACATATAGTGTTAGGATGGAGTAAACTAAGCTTGTACTGGTCGAATTAAGGATTCACTTAGTGCCTGATGTCTGGAAATGAGTCAAACTAACCTATTTTTCTTTTGACTTTCATTGTTCTGTTTTACTTTGTTAAATTCAGAGAATCTTTGCCCTCCATGAATTCCACCTGGAGCTGCATTCTCATTAAAGAATGTGTTTTCTGCTTAGCAGCAGGGGTGCTTTTTCTTTAGTAGTTCAGGGATCTCTGCAGGAGAGGGGAAATTGAGCAAATTTTATGCTGTGGGGACTAAAAGGTGCACTATCTCTTAGTGCCTGCTCTTTCATTTTCATATCACTTCAAAGGGCTCTTATGAAATGACATAGGGCCTGTCTATTTTAGCTGTGAATTTATTATTCATCTGTTTATTGCTTTGTGTTTGAGGTTGTTCTAGACACTGGAAGTACATCAATCCCTACTCCGATTCAATTTGTACAGAAAATGTGGAAAATGTTTAAAACAAGTAATCTGAGTGCAGTGCATGATGCTCTTGTATTAAAGTCTTGTGATAAATATGAATTGAGTGCATAAATGTGCATGCACGCATAAGTGTGCACACATGCGCATACATGCTGGGGATTGAACCGCTGGTTTCCACATCCTGATCAAATTCTCTACCACTGATTGGCCCTTAGGTCTCAAATTCTTCCAAAAAGAAACAGCAAAAGTTTGCACATTGTAGACTGTGGACCCAGAATTTTTTATACAACTTTTTATAGTGTGTAATATCTTACTATGTGTAGTTAGATACTTGTATTTTTTAAAAAGGACAATACTTTAAAATGTAGTTATATTGCCATATTTTCATATATTCCTTCAAAAATGTTTACAGTCACTTAACCCACGTTTTCTTTGCTTAGGAAATGTGAACAGTATGAAGAGGAAAGAATGGGAAAACAAATCAGTGGGAATAGAAGGAGAGAGAAAAACTCAGCACCTTAGTCTTCAGGTGCCCTTACGGTCTCACAGTTCATCCTCTTCCTCGGAGGAGAACAGCAGCTCCAGTGCTGCGCAGCCCTTACTGGCCGGCGAGAAGGAGAGCCCCTCCTCTGCTGCTGATGACCACTCCGTTCAGAAAGACTTGTTACATAGTGCCAGAAGAGATGATGGCCAAGCAAGGTCAGTGTGCACTTAGACGGGGAAACACTGGTTATACTTCCCTAAAATAGTAGCACACGAACTTCGTTCCTCTCCACTTGCTCATTTTAGATTATTTTTCCTTTGAACCGGAACATATAGTGTCTTTCGAAATAAAATTAATATACTCTGCAGATATTAGAAAATGCAAAAATGTATTTATAATGGGAATATTTCACTCAGTGAATTTTTGTTACTATTCATATACTATATTACTTTATTGAATATTTCTTAGTCTTAGCATATAACGGTTGAACACTCCCTTCTTTTGAATTACCCTTGCCTAACAGTACCCTTCACAGTTTGCTTCCACCTTCTTGGCTGTACCTTCTGTGTCCAATATCAGGCTCTTCACTTTGCTCTTCTTCTTTTGTTTCCTTTTCTTATAGCGTGACATTTGTAGAGAGGTGATGTTCTTTTGAATTCTGTTCTGATGTTTCTCCATTTATTCTGTGCAGCTTCCCTAGCCAGTCTAAATAGATATTTGACTTAATTATGATGATAGCCAACATCTTTTAAATATAAAAACTATAGTCAAAACCTTTGTCCCTCAACCTAGGTACCATGATATTTTTGTTTGAATGTTTCATGGAGACCTTCAGTTACATGTTGTTACAATGATTGTTTTAGTCACAGTTCTCTAGAGCAGGGTTCTCAACCTTCCTTAAAGCGGCGGCCCTTTAATACAGTTTGTCATGTTGTGGTGATCCCAACCACCAATTGCTACTTCATAACTGTGATTTTGCTACTATTTTGAATTGTATTATAAAATATTTTAGAGGTAGAGATTTGCCAAAGGGGTTGTGACCCACAGGTTGAGAACAGCTGCTTTAGAGGAACAGAGCTGATAGAGTGGGTAGGAAATGATGCCTTGTCCTTATGTTTTCCTCAGTAAAGCACCCTAAATCTATTTTGCTTGATGAAATTTAGAAGATGTGGAAAGAGAAAAAGAACCTTAAATATGCTAAGAATCCTGGATTTCTTTAAATTTTTGTAATGCTTAACATGTTTTGCTTTTGTTTGTGGATTTTTTTATAGCTTTATGAGGGATATAAACTCATGCTGTAATGTTTCACTATTTTGAATTAATATTTTACTATAAAATTCTGGATATTTTATTTTTAGTAATATCAACATTACTTAAATGATTTTATAAGTATTTTATGTTTAGATTATGTGATGTGCTGAAAATAGAAACAGTTTTCTTCTCTTTTAGTGTCCCTACAGAAATCTCAGGAACCAGTCCTGTGTCTCCTAACACCCAAGATAAGTCAGTAGGACAGTCTCCTCTCAGATCTCCTTTGAAGCGTCAAGCCTCCGTGTGCTCCACTCGACTTGGTAGTACTAAGAGTCTCACTGCTGCTTTTTATGGAGACAAACAGCCTGTTACAGTTGGAGTCCAATTTAGTAGTGATGTCTCTCGAAGTGATGAGAATGTCCTAGACTCTCCAAAACAGAGGAGAAGTTTTGGTTCATTCCCTTACACACCATCAGCTGATTCTAATTCATTTCATCAGTATCGGTCAATGGATTCCAGTATGTCAATGGCTGATAGTGAAGCCTACTTCTCTGCAGCTGAAGAATTTGAGCCCATTAGCAGTGATGAAGGCCCTGGAACTTATCCTGGTAGAAAAAAGAAGAAAAAGCAAATGCAACAGATTGATTACAGTAGGGGTTCCATATATCACAGTGTAGAAGGACCCCTTGCTGTCCATGGAGAAGGCATTACAGACCCTCGGACTCTCCCATTCAAAACTCATCCTTCCCAGGCTTCCTTTGTCTCTGCATTAGGTGGTGAAGATGAAGTCATAGAACATGTGTACATTGTAGAAGGTGAGAAAAGAGGAGAGAGTGAGCAGGTCACGTCTCAGCAGCCTGTGATGAGTTGCTATCACACTTACCTTACTCAGTTTCAGGTAATAAACTGGTCAGTTAAGCATCCTACCAACAAAAGAACCTCCAAGTCCTCATTGCATCGCCCCCTTGACCTAGATACACCAACCAGTGAAGAAAGTTCCTCATCCTTCGAACAGCTTTGTGTTCCAACATTCAAGGTACAAATCAAATCATTATTTTCCATCAACATACTGATATAGTAAAACCAGTTTTAAGTTGTTAAGCTGAGTCATTTCAGTTCTCTTCTGAAAGATAGACTTTCTGTTGTATGCACTTAGACTACAAGATTATTGCTCAATATTATAAATTGAAACAAATTAAATCAAGGATAGTATAAGGTTTCAGTGTGTTAATGTAGTAAATTACTATGTAGCCTAATCTATATTGCCATTGTTCCTAAGATTAGGATCAAATTTCTTTGTGAGTTCATGAAGACTGAAGTAGGCTGTCAGAAAACTAACTCGTGAAAAAGAACGTACAGAGGAAGGGCATTTGCAGTTCCTGTTTGAGTCATGTCTTTTCTGATTCTACCTTCATAATTCTTGTCACTTACTTGAGGAAAACACAAAGTTACCCATTGAATATCTTCTTTTAAATATTTATATTTAATATATCAAGATCATAATAGTAAGATTACTTTGGGTACTCACAAATATCACTTATCATAACAATCAGAAATAATTAAAATTTTAGACTATAAGCAACATTTTTTCTATTCTAGGTCATCAAACAGGGACTTACTGCTAATTCTTTGTTAGATAGAGGGATGCAACTTTCAGGATCAACTTCAAAGTAAGAATTTTATGTCTTTTTTTCTTTTCTTTCCTCTTTCTTTCTTTCTTTCTTTCTTTCTTTCTTTCTTTCTTTCTTCTTTCTTCCTCTCTCTCTCTCTCTCTCTCTCTCTCTCTCTCTCTCTTTCTTTCTTTCTTTCTTTCTTTCTTTCTTTCTTTCTTTCTTTTAAGGCATATGCTCTTTTTATGTTGCACAACTTGCCTTCAATTCTGGGACTAAAAGAATCTTTCTCCCTCAGTCTTCCAAGCAGCTAGGACTACAGGTGTCAAGAAAATGCACTTTTAAAGTTCAGAGTCATAGTCCTTAATTAGGAGATTAGTAGACTTTATTCTGAGTAGCAAATCTTTTGTAGACCTTATTTTGGGTTTAGACCTTATTTTAAGAATAAATTACCCCAAATAATTTTTTGTGCAGGAGTAGATAAACATGTTTGCATATTTTAGGACAGTCCTATCTAGTAAATAAATATATCAAAAATACTTGTTGTCATGTGATATAATTGCCATCTTTGACCAATATGTATTTTAGTACCTCATTCAGCCTGGTTTTGAAAAGTGTTTAGACTGGAAATATTAGTTTCTGTGAATTTTTCCACTGAAATAAATGTAATTTAAATGTTCACTTACTTTAACAAAGCTTCAACTTCTATTCTTGTTTATATTCTATTAAGTAGCACCCCGTATACTCCACTGGACAAGAAAATTGTTGATACCACAGATGATGAAACATTAACAGAAGAGTGGACCCTAGATCAGCCTGTTGCTCAGACCAAGACCACAGCCATTGTGGAAGTGAAAGGAACTGTTGATGTTGTTCTCACTCCGCTGGTGGCCGAAGCCTTAGACAGGTATTACCTTTGTCTAAAAATAAGACTACTACTTTATACAGTGATGCATTTACATGACATAAGTAAATGGAATACAGAGTTTATTAACTAGCTGTTTTTAGTAGAAATAGAAGTAGATTTTAAAGTGGTTGTCTATTAGTTAATCATCTGATATGTTTTCAAGCTAAATATATTGTAGTGTTATAATAACTATAATATACTTTGTCTTTTACATTTGACTAATAAGCATAAAATGACAAACATGTGGGGAGTAATTATTTTATATTCATACACATTAATTGAAGAAATAAAGGGAAAATAATAGTTACTTACTCTGTCCTGCAAGATATACATAGTCTATCAAAGAAGATAAAACTGACCCAGGTAGAAGCCAAAATGACACAGAATAGAGTGTGAATCCTGTAGATAATGAAGAAGGGAAGGCTCAGTGAGGACCAGTTCTCATGAAAACACTTTTGCTGGAATGGTACAGGGTGTTTTCTGATAAATTGGCAAGATTCTTGGAAGGAGTCATACTAATGAAAAATATAGGAAATTATCTTTAGGAGAATCAAAAAGACTTTAGGAGAATAAAATACTACTGGTTTATGCCATGTTTGGTTGATATCCCTGGGAACACTACTTTTTTCTCAAGGGAAATGGAGGAGGAATGGATTGGGGGAGAGGGGAAGAAGAGGAGAGGGCCTGAGAGGAGAAGGAGGGGAAACTGTAGTTGTGATGCAGTATATGAGAGAAAAATAAATAAATGAACTAACACAAATGTGTGCATAGTGGAGAGCTTCGGGACATTAACATGTACGTGGTTTCCTCATTTTGGGGGTGGGTGGAGCGTGCAAAACCATTGCGAAAAATAAGTAAATGAATGGGATTACAACAAATTAAAAGTTTTAGCAGACATAAGACATAGTTCATAGGATGGGAAAAATATTTAAAAAGCAAATATTTGACAAAGGGTAGATATCTAGAATATGTTAGGAATTCCAAAAATCTGTTAGCAAAAATTAAGAATAGTCAGTAGACCTAAGTAAGTAGACTTTTCTCAGCACACACATACAAATGTCAATAGGCATATGAAAAATTAGTACTGACTTGGGAAATGCCAATTAAAACTATAGTGAGATGTTACCCAGTAAGAATGACCGTTGTTAAAAGGAGAAGGGATTGTTATACATTGTTCATGGGAAGGTAAGCTAGTACATCCTATACTGAGGCTTTTCCCAAAGCAAAAGACAAGAACTACTGTGATTCAGCAACCCTATTTGTAGGTTTTTATGCAAAGAAAATTAAATTATTATGTTGAAGAAACATCTTTCTCCCATATACACCAGCATTATTTACAGTAAGTAAGCAATGTAAGTGACCCATGCCCACCAAATGACAACATTTTGTACATTTACACACTGGAATACTGTTTAGCTTTAAAACAATTAAATCCTGTCATTTATGACAGTACAGCTGGAACTGAAGGTCAGTAGGTTAAGTCAAATAAGACAGGCACAGACAAACTGTACATGATATCACTCGTGGAATCTCAAACAGTTTTTTTGTCTTAGAATTTTAATGGTAGACCAAAGTCTAGTGACAGAGAGAGAAGAGGTAGAGGAATGTTGATCAGCTGATATTGAGATTCAGTTAGAAGCTCTGATGTGCACTGCTGATGTGTTTAGAAGTTTTTAAGGTTTTCACTTTAAATAAATAACATTCATATTACCTACATGGTACCTTGTTAGAATGTACAATCCTAAAGTTTTTATGTATAGGGTAAAAATATAAAAAATAAAGTTTGGATATACATTTAAGGTGCAAGTCTGTAGAAATTGTTGAACATTATTTGTGGTAGGTGCAAATGTTCCTGCCTAATCTGAGATTTTGGGGGTCAAGGCAGGGCTAAAATTTCAGAAATGTTTTTTCCTGTAGAATTTCTAAAGATGTAATTTAGGATTTTGCTTTTTGGTATTGAAAAATTGTGAATATTCAATGGTAAGTTTCAATGATTGTTTGGTAAAATAAATCATAATATTAAATAAAATTTTAATTTTTTTCTTTTTCTTTCATCAGATATATTGAAGCTATGGTTCACCGTGTGAGTACTCGACACCCAGCTGCGATTGTAGATGATCTTCATACTAAAGTCCTTAGAGAAGCTGTGCAAAATAGCAAGACTACCTTCTCAGAAAATGTAAGAAGTCTTTTTGATTCAGTTGGTATAGCAAGTTGAGTCTTCCCCATGTGTTGGAATATCTAAACTTGAAAAACTTAAATATATCAAAATCTTATCACTAAGTTAAATTGGAATCCATCTGATATGTTCTAAAAGCCATTGGCTTCATAATAATAACTACCGTGGATTAGTAGCACTAATTAAAAATCACAGCTTTCTTTTTATTCTTTTGTTTTGAAAGTAGCTTAGAACTAGCCTTTCTTTTTTTTTTTTTTAAATTGGGTATTTATTTCATTTACATTTCCAATGCTATCCCAAAAGTCCCCCACACGCTCCCCCACCCACTCCCCTACCCACCCACTCCCACTTCTTGGCCCTGGCGTTCTCCTGTACTGAGGCATATAAAGTTTGCAAGACCAATGGGCCTCTCTTTCCACTGATGGCCGACTAGGCCATCTTCTGATTCATATGCAGCTAGAGACATGAGCTGTGGGTTGGGGGGGGCTGTATTGGTTAGTTCATAATGTTGTTCCACCTATAGGGTTGCAGATCCCTTTAGCTCCTTGAGTACTTTCTCTAGCTCCTCCATTGGGGGCCCTGTGATCCATCCAATAGCTGACTGTGAGCATCCACTTCTGTGCTTGCCAGGCCCCGGCATAGTCTCACAAGAGAGAGCTATATCAGTGTCCTTTCAGCAAAATCTTGCTAGTGTATGCAATGGTGTCAGCGTTTGGAAGCTGATTATGGGATGGATCCCCGGATATGGTAGTCTCTAGATGGTCCATCCTTTCATCTCAGCTCCAGACTTTGTCTCTGTAACTCCTTCAATGGGTAGAACTAGCCTTTCTAGCAAACCTTGTCCTTAAATGATGAAAAAAAAATTTAAGATTTATATTAAGAGTGTGTGTGTGTGTGTGTGTGTGTGTGTGTGTGTGTGTGTGTGTGTGTAGTTGTGTGCACATGATTACAGATGCCTGTCAAAACCAGTAGAGGGTATTAGATTCTCTGGAGCTAGAGCTGTGGATAGTTGTGAACTGCCTAATGAGGATCACACACTGGTGGTCTTTTGATGATTCTCTTTTGATTTTTAAAATGTATCTGTAGTGTATTTAGATTAAGAACTAGGATAGAGATAAAATTGAGCCTGAGTTATTTCTGGTAAACTAGTCATTATTATTCATTCTGTGTTATCCTTTCATGTGAAATACCTGAAATACATTCAGGTATTTCAGGTAGAATGGTATGAATAAGGGAAAATTGAGCTATTTCCAGCCAATAAGGAGCCAGTTATCAGAAACCAAGTCAGCCTTCAAGACTGTGGAGTTCAGTTTTACTATTACTACCACCAATAATAATAATAATAATAACAATAACCTATTATAAAAATATACAATTATCATTTTGTTTATCTGTGAATGTTTTTCATTTTAGTACATAGTACTTTTTTTTCAGTCTGGTAAGCTGGCCTATTTGCCAGCTTTTGCCTGAATTTATGACCGAGTATTAGGATAGTTATGTCATCTTGGTCTGGGGAGTGTTAACACAATGAATATATATGTTGTGGATGATGTAGAACTTGTGAAATGCATGGGAATTAATTTTGTTCAATGCTTTAGTTATCCCCCAAGCAGGATATTCGAGGAACAAAAACTGAGCATCCTATGATAGGAACAACTAACCAGGGACAAATTCAGACAAATGTCACAACGAAGCAAGATAATGTGACAATTAAAGGACTACAGGCTAATGTGAGCATACCAAAGGTAAAGTTAAGCTTTTCAGAAATATTTTCTTGATGTAAGTGGGCATATTTAGTTGTTTTGCCTTTTACATTTAACAAAGGGAATGTTTAGTGAAACAGTTTGCAGTATCAAAAGATATTCTCCGTTCTCTTGATGATCTTTTGATTTAATTAATTTAATTTAGCAGACTACTACTAAGTATTTAGTAAAATGTTCCATATTCATCTAGTAAAAATTTAACTGTGTTCTTTTGTTTGAGAATTTTATGCATTCATATAGTGTGTTTTGATCAAGTCCTCCCAGTTCCCTCCCCCTGAACTCCTACATATCCACCTCTACCACTTTCCCCTCTCCCTGAACTCCTCCCGAGCCACCTCTACCACTTTCCTCTCCCAATTTTATGTCTGCTCTTTCTCTAAAGCCTTGGAGTCAACACGTAGTCTCTTAGGATGTGCACATCACATCAGGGACTACATTCCTGAGGAAACTGAGTCTCTCCCCTGGTAGCCATCAGTTGACTAGAGCTCCTCTGACAGCCCCTACTTTTGCTGATAGTTTGGCTAACTTGATTTTTTTTTAAGTATAATTTTTTTATTGAAAAAACTTCTTCATAAAATATATTTTGATCATGTTTTTCCCTTCCCCAGTTCATTTCAGATTGCTACCCTCCTCCTTACCTACTCAACTTTATGCTCTTTTTTTCCTCTCTCTTTAAAATAAGCAAAACAGAAACACAAAAAAACAAAATAAACAAGACCAAAAAAGACAACAAAAACAAAACTAAACAAACAAGACCAAAAAGCAAAATACCCCCAAAACCCAAATAAAGCAAATTGGGGAGGGGGGAGTCTACAAAGATACAACTCAGTTTATTTTTGTGTTGGCCAACTACTTCTTGGAATGGGGCCTGCCCTAAAATGTGGTTAATATACCCAGTGAAACTCCATTGGAGGAAACCAGTTTTTCTTTTGCCAGTGGATATAAGTGGCAGATAGCTTCTGGATTCACCTGGCGTTAACTTGTGTGGATCTTCTTGTTCATGCTGCTTACTGTCTCTGAACTCGTATGTGTATCAGTCCTGCTGAAAGACTATTTCCTTGGAGACACTGTCATCTCTGCCTGGTACAGAACCTTGATCTTTGAGGGGAAGCGATCATTGAAGACATCCCACTTAGGACCTAGAGCTCCAAATTGTCCACTTGAGAGTTTCTGTGTTAATTACCATCTACTATAAGGAGAAGTTTCTCTGATGAGGCTGAAGTGAAGCTCTGATCTATGGGTGTAGCAGTATGTCATTTGGAACCATTTTATTTCTGTGTTCATTTAGCAGAATAATACTAGAAGGCTTTTCCCCATAGTCCCTTCATCTATGTAGTTTTAGGTTCTTGGCCCCTTTCACATTGTCAGGTATGGATTCCGTCTTGCAGAGTGGGCTTTAAATTTATTCAGAAAGTGTTTGGTTACTCCCATAACAATTGCACCAATTTATCCTACAGGCATGTCACTGTTGAGGGTTTCGGGGTTTTCAGTATTGATGATTGCTTTTCTCCAGTAGTGTGCAGAGTACCTACCTGCCAGTATCTAAATGCTAGGGTCAGCATGATCTTGTGTGAGTCTTGTACAGTTGTATATAATGCCTTGTCATATCTAGAAGACATAGTTTCACAGCAGTTACTCACCATCTTTGGCTCTTAAGATCTTTCCTGGTCTCTTTCTCATTCATATCTGAGACTTGGGAATGGGGGTGTGATGCAGATGTTCTGTTTCTGAATGAGTACTCTTATCCTGTATATGTTAAGTTGTAATCTTTTTAATTAATTGCCATCAACTTTAAAAAGGAACATCTCAAAAGAAAAAAAGAAATGTCTCTGTATTTTTCTTTTAAAGTGTAGTTGATCATGCTCTGGTGGGGGAACACACATCCATAAGTATTGTGTGCAGCACAAATTGGTCTTGAAGGGTTTTGGTTTTTTTTTCTTTTGGTTTTTCAAGACAGGGTTTCTCTGTATAGCCCTGGCTGTCCTGGAACTCACTCTGTAGAGCAGGCTGGCCTGGAACTCAGAAATCCACTTGCCTCTGCCTCCTGAGTGCTGGGATTAAAGGTGTGTGTCACCACGCCTGGCTCAAGATTTTTTTTTTTCTTTTTTTTAAGACACAAAACTGGGTGGGTAGGACAGGAAGGGATGGATCTGGGAATAGTTGGGGAAGAGAACGAATACAATCAAAATTTTCAACTAATAAAAGAGAGAGAAAGATAGAGAACAACTTCTTGAGTGTTGGGAGAATCATTAATGGATGAGTATAAAGACATACTTAGGAAAAAACTTAATACTATGTCTATGTAGCAGAACAATATTAGTAGGTTTTCTTCCGAGTGTGACCTATCAAGCCATCAGTTCTTGGCCCAGTTAACAATTCCAAGCATGAATTGTCCTGATTAGGCCTTAAATCTAGTCAGAAAGTATTGATTACTAGACAACATAACATTTTTGCCACTATTGTACTAGTGAGCATATCTTGACAGGAATCACAGCTGTTTTGAAAACTTAACAACTTTTGTCTTCATTACTCTCAGATCTATATACTATTATTATTGGTTTGTTTGTATTTGTGATCTAGGTATAAAAGACACTTTTTAACTTTACAATTCTGAAATCTGTGTCATTTGTGTGTTAGGTTAACTTATGCTTGTTGCAAGCTTCAGTGGAGGAGTCTCCAGCCACAGTTCCTAGTAGAAGTGTGACTCATGTGTCCCTGGTGGCTTTGTGCTTTGACAGAATTGCTACACAAGTTCGTATGAACAGGTGAAAAGATCTTATTAATTTGAGCAATGATTGTTGGAAGTGAAAAGTCTTGTTCTATCCTAATTATTCATAATTATTTTATAGAAACACTTGGGCAATATTACTGATACTGGTTTAGTTTCATTTTAAACAATGTAGTGAAATGTTTTTATTGGATGACATTTAAATGTTAACCATTTTGTACATTTTCTGTTTCCATTAAGAGGTGTGGTTGAAGAGACTGCAAATAATGTAGATGCTGGTAAAACATCAAATTTTGATAGATACGTTCATGCCAGCAAGATGCAGCCTCAGTCATCTGGGTCTCTTAGGTCAAATGCTGGAGCAGAGAAAGGCAAAGAGATTGCTGCCAAGTTAAATATCCATCGAGTCCATGGGCAACTTAGAGGTCTTGACACTACAGGTAAACTTCAGACATTTTGTTTCTTTGTCATTTGTAAATGTGAAATTTTCCAAAAGAGGACATTTTCCTTTGAACATTGCTGCAATTTGATACTATCAGGAAGAGAAAAGCACTTCTTCGTATGGTGTACTCATGGTATTTAACTATTCTATATTAGGTTCTGTGCAAAATGGAAAGTAAGTTTTAGGACTATCTGTGTTCTAGGTCATTCTAACTGCTGTGGCTATCTCAGTGTTTGTCTTAGAGTTTCTGTTGCCTCAATGAAATACCATGACCAAAAAGCAAATTTAGGGAAGAAAGGGTTTATTTGGCTTATACTTCACATCATAGTTCATCACCAAGGAAGCCCGGACAGGAACTTAAGCAAGGCAGGAACCTGGAGGTAGGAGCTAATGTAGAAGCCATGGAGGAGTGCTGCTTAATAGCTTGCTCTTCATGGTTTGCCTACAGCACAGTCTTGTGGGAGCATTTTCTTAATAGGTTCTCTCTTGTCAGGTGACTTTAGCTTGTGTCAAGTTGTTGTCATTCAGCACATGCTTATTTTACCTCTTTGTATAATACCACAGCATCGGACTTGAGGCTTTAACAAAGGAAAATTAATTTTTATAATTACCCGCAAACTGTAGTCTTAAAACTGAGGCAAAGAACAGTGGTTTGAGTTGTAAAAGGTCTGTAGATTGTAGTGGTGACCAGTTTGCACTTATTTATTAGATCATAAGCATAACATTATATAACTTGAAACCTACCAGCTGGAATAAAAGCTCATTACAAACAAAAGTCCCTATGAATTCCCATAGTATATTTGCATAAAAATGCAGGACACATGTAGATTTTTTGTTTATACTTATGTTTGAGATTCTCAGTTTCATGGCATTTGATAGCCACAGGGAGACGAGATCAGTTTTCTGAGTGCAGTACTCTGGGCTTTCTATTGTGTATGCCTTCATATGGGAGTAGACTGCTTACAAACTTAAACACATTTCTCACCTTATACCCACACTTAAAACTAAGTTCAAGAGATTTAAAGAGAAATGCAAATAATTAAGTAATCAGAATGATTTCAGAAAATGGAGGTTCATTTTACTGCATTGTATGAGTAAGCAGTGGATTCATGACAATGTCTAATAAATTTCAGTTATAAAAAATTTCAATGTTAAGCTGTCTTTCAGTAAAAGTTAATACTTTTTCTAGGAAATAATGTTTTCCCTGAGGCCACATAATTAAAATAATTTTATTTTGGAAATGATGAAAGCTTTTTGAAATACTTTGCCAGAAGGCTGTATTATTTAGACGTTTGTTGACAGAATTCTTTAATCTTTCAAAAAGGAATTGATAAATTCATTGTTAACTCTAGAATCGTCTTACTACATTGGAGGTAGCATTATTTTCTTTACATATTTTATTTATTTTTCTGCCTTTTCAGAATACCAAGATGCCTTTTTAATACAACTCATATATTAATGTCTGATTTTTGGTTTTTTTCTTAAAAGGATTTTCATTGTGTTCTCTCAATAATAGACATTGGGACCTGTGCCATCACTGCCATTCCCTTTGAAAAGTCCAAAGTTTTATTTACTCTTGAAGAATTAGATGAATTTACTTTTGTAGATGAGACAGATCAACAAGCTATCCCAGATGTAACACGGATAGGTCCCAGCCAAGAAAAATGGGGCTGGATAATGTTTGAATGTGGACTTGAAAATTTAACTATAAAAGGTAAACTTTTAACTCCTGAGTTCTGCTTTGGTGGGGATTTAAGTGTATTTAACAGTTTTTACTTTTTTTAGAGTAGAGCCTTGCCATATAAGAAGTAAACATTTCATGTGAATTCTTCCTTTAATGAAAACTACTGATTTATACTTGTTTCTTATATAAGACAAGGGGAGGAAGGAAAGTCTGATCTGGTTATGAGTAATACTTTAAAGCAGGAAAGTTGAATAGTTGTAAGACTTTCAGGCTTAATCTTACATGATACAGTAACTTAAAATACTAGTAGCTCTGTCTCCACACCTTTTACCTGCAAAGTCATACATAACTCTCTTAGATAAAGGCAAAGCCTAGTGAGGAAGAACATGATCTTGATGAAGTTCTATACAGATATTTTAGAGTATAACAGTGAAACACATCTACTTTTTTTCCTAACAAGTGGCTCCCTTTATTTTTATAGGAGGAAGACAATCTGGTGCAGTTTTATATAACAGTTTTGGAATTATGGGTAAAAATAGTGTCACAGAAAGGGGTGGAGTGCTGACATCCAATAATTCTTCTGATTCTCCTACTGGCAGTGGCTACAATACTGATGTCTCTGATGATAACCTACCGTGTGACCGAACCAGTCCTTCCTCTGACATAAATGGAAACTCAGTGTCAGATGAGCAAGTTGGTGATTTTCTAATGATACTACTAGTTTGGAAATAGAGAACTATATACTCAATTTAAAATCAATTTCTAGAGCATATTTCCTTGTCATTTCCTGTTTTAGAGTTGTAACATTTTGTTGACTATAGTATGATTACAGTATAGTTCCTGAATGGGTATAAGAATATATACTAATGGTGCACATTTCTGCCCATTATACTAGTTAGCATAATATTCTGCATATGTTATACACATAGTAAACATTGGCTAAATAAATGAATTTATAGAATTTAAGAAAGGTAGGGTGTGATTAGTTAATTTTAGAAGTCATTTTATGCTTATAGGTAATATTTTATATAAATTGTAAATGTTTTTATAAATATCTGCTTATTTTAGATATCATTTTAAATAATACTTTTTTTTTTTTTGAGTCAGGGTTTCTCTGTGTAGCCCTGGCTGTCCTGGAACTCACTCTGTAGACCAGGCTGGCCTCGAACTCAGAAATCCGCCTGCCTCTGCCTCCCGAGTGCTGGGATCAAAGGCGTGCGCCACCACGCCCGGCTATTCATTTATTATTTTATTATGGTAGAATTTAATTGTGATGAATACGGTAACAGCAAATTTATTTAAAATTGTGTATTGTTGAAAAGTTGGGCCACTAACTTTTTGGTGACCTTGGACAAACAATCAAAAATTTAGTGAATGTATGCACATCTGCACATAAACTCCTGAGAGTAAACAATAAAAGCATAAGTGAGCACCCTTTCATTAAGAAATAAATTGTGGGTACCTAGTGCTCATGATTATACTTACCTCTGGACTCCATTTTCTGGGGGTTATTTATTTTTATTTCTCTGTATGAGAGACAGATGTGTATGTGGGTATGGAGTATGCCATACCTTACATGTGGCTGTAAGCCCTTACCCTAACCTTGAGACAGGTTCCTCTAATGCCATATAAACCAAGTTGGCTGGTCTTTGAACATTGGAGATCTTCTGTTACTACCTCCCATTTCCTTGTAGGTACACACTGAAATACAGACTCATGTTTTGTGGGTGATTTGGTTTGGGTTGGGTTGGGTTTGGTTTCGGGTTTTTATTTTTAATTTTTTTTACACTTTTATTATTTTTTTGATAGATTTTTTTCTAATTTACATTTCAAATGTTGTCCCCTTTCCTGGTTTCCCCTCTGAAAACCTCCTATCTCCTCCCACTTCCCCTGCTCACCAACCTACTCACTCCCACTTCCTGGCCCTGGTATTCCCCTACACTGGGGCATCAAGCCTTCACAGGACCAATGGCCTCTCCTCCCATTGATGTCCAACAAGGCCATCCTCTTCTACATATGCAGCTGGATCCATGGGTCCCTCCATGTGTACTCTTTGGTTGGTGGTTTAGTCCCTGGGATCTCTGGTGGTACTGGTTAGTTCATACTGTTGTTCCTCCTATGGGGCTGTAAATGCCTTTAGCTGCTTGGGTCCTTTTTCTAATTCCTCCATTAGGGATCCTGTGCTCAGTCCGATGGTTGGCTGAGAGCATCCACCTCTGTATTTGTCAGGCACTGGTAAAGCCTCTCCGGAGACAGGTATAACAGGCTTCTGTCAGCAAGCACTTGTTGGCATCCTCAAAAGTGTCTCAGTTTGGTGACTATATATGGGTTGGATCCCCAGGCCTTTCCTTCAGTCTCTGCTCTATACTTTGTCTTTGTAACTCCTCCCATGGGTATTTTGTTCCCTCTTCTAAGAAAGACCAAAGTATCTACACTTTGGTCTTCCCTATTCTTGAGCTTCATGTGGTATGTAAATAGTATCTTGGATATTCTGAGCTTCTATGCTAATATACACTTACCAGTGAGTGCATATCATGTGTGTTCTTTGTGATTGGGTTACCTCACTCAGGATGATATTTTCTAGTTCCATCCATTTGCCTAAGAATTTCATAAATTCATCATTTTTAATAACTGAGTAGTAAGTACGCCATTGTGTAAATGTACCACATTTTCTGTATCCATTCCTCTGTCGAGGAACTTCTGGGTTCTTTCCAGCTTCTAGCTATTATAAATAAAGATGCTCTGAACACAATGGAGCATGTGTCCTTGTTATATGTTGGAAAATCTTCTGGGTATATGCCTAGGAGTGGTATAGCTGGGTTCTCAGGTAGTACTATGTCCAATTTTCTGAGGAACTGCCAAACTGATTTCGAGAGTGGTTGTACCAATTTGCAATCCCACCAACAATGGAGGAGTGTTCCTCTTTCTACACATCCTTGCCGCCATCTGCTGTCACCTGAGTTTTTGATCTTAGCCATTCTAACTGGTGTGAGGTGGAATCTCAGGGTTGTTTTGATTTGTATTTCCCTGATGGCTAAAGATGTTGAACATTTCTTTAGGTGCTTCTCAAAAATTTAGTATTCCTCAGTTGAACTGGGTTCTGATGATGCCAAGTAGTCTTGGTTTCTGTTGCTTATGTTCTTGTGCTTGCCTTTTACCATCTGTTTATCTGTGGTGTTAGCTGGTCTTGCTATCTCTGACTTTGGCTTGTCCTTCCTGCAAGCCTGTGTGTCAGTATTCCTGGGGGAACCAGTTCTCTCTTGGAGGAATTAGGGTATGGAGAACTGTGGTACAGGGTCAGCTCTGGGGTGCAGATAGAGACCAGAAGGATCCTGTCCCCAGCTGATCTTGGTTCTTGTGTCCTGGTGGATCTGTGAGGGTCCCTCTTGGGCCAGGAATTTGGAGAAAAGTGGTGGTCTTACCTGTTCTGGCAGGCGTGTGTCACTCCTGGGAGACCAGCTCTCTCCTGACAGTATTTGTGTATGTAGCTCTGTGGCACAGGATCAGCTCTGGGTGCAGATGGAAACTCGACGACTCCTGTCCCAGGCAGTCCCTTGCTTCCTGTGTCCTGAGGGTTCTGGGTGGGTTCCTCTGAGCAGCAGTGGTAATCTTACCTGTGCTCTCAGGCCTGTCCGCACTCCTGGGAGACTTGCTCCCTCCAGCGCTATTTTGATATGGTTTTTGTTTGTTTGTTTGTTTTTAATGTGGCTTCTGTTGATATAAACTCAGGTTGTCAGGTTTACTGGGCAAGTGCTTTTACTCACTGAGCCATCTCCACATTCCCTAGGAATTTATTTGGTGTATATTTGGAGAGTTTATCAATTTCCATAATAGTCTAATGGCCCAGCAGGTAGAAGCAATTGCTAGGTGTCCAGTCTGGCAACCAGAGTTTGATCTCTTGAATCCTTGTAATAGTAGTAGGAGAAAACTGACTCCACAAAGGTCTTCTCTGATCCCCATATATACCCCATGGTACTCTTACAACCACACTTACACATCATGTTCACATATCCCATAATAATCATAAATAAAATTTTAAGTTAATCAGTTTCATTATTCTTTAAAAGTGTTTGGAGGGTTCCATTAGAATTTTAATGAAGGGAATTAAGACATATGTGGCTATGCACTAAACAATTATTTTAGTATTCTTCCTTACCTTTTGAAAAACTACAGAATATTTCTTAAAGATTTATTTTTATTTTACGTGGAGGAGTGTTTTACCTGCATTTGCTTCTGTACATCATGTATCTGCTTCATGCCAACTGAGACGAAAAGAGGTTGCTGGATCTCCACCATGTTGGGGCTGGGAATTGCTCTCTGGCCTCACATTACAGAATTATAAGAGCCTTTCTCCCAGATCTTTTGCTCCTTGGATTTTGTAACAATTTATCCAGGCTCTGTGTTATTTTTTTTTCCTTTTTTTTTACCCAATTGTTTTTCCTCAAACATGGGTATTCCCTGGAAGTTATATTCATGACACTAATTTCCTTCACTCTCTGATATTTTCATTATATAGTGATACTTTCCTGTGCCTCTTTTACAAAATTTATGAATCATGACATTAAATGTGCCATGGCCCCAGAGACAAGTCAGCTTGCAGTCACTTGCTTGACCATGAATGTTGCTGCAGTAATAATGTATTAGTCTCCCTCTTTTTTTCAAAAGTCAAATTCTACATCTTTATATATCTAAGTTCTTGGCCTATAGCTTCTTGAGAAATCAATGTTTCAAATTTATTTATTATGTTTTATGATACTGAGGATTAAACTCAGGACCTTACAACATGCTGTGCGAGAACTAGCTCTACCTCTCCAGCTATATTGATTGGTTTTGTTGTTGCTGGTTTGTTTTGGTTCTGTTTTTTTTTTTCTCATTAATTTGTTTATCCACTTAACATCCTGATCATAGCCCCATTACCTCCTCTCCTCCCAGCCCCATCTTCATAAGTCCTTCCCCCCATCATCCCTTTTCCTTCTCCTCAGAGAAGGAGAAGTCCTTCTTGTCTACCTCTCTGCCCTGGGAAATCAAGTTCCAGCGGAACTAAGTGCATCTTCTCCCACCAGGCAGTTAGACTAGGGGGAGGGGATCCAGTGGCAGGCAACAGAATTAGAGACAGCCTCTGTTCTAATTGTTAAGGGACCCACATGAAGACCAAGCTGTACATCTGCTTCATATATGTAGAGGGCCTAGGACTAGCCCCGGCACTCTCTTTGGTTGGTGGTTCAGTCTCTGTGAGTCTCTATTAATCTAAGTCATTAGGTTTGGCAGCAAGGCAGTAAATACCTTTCCTTGCTGAGCCATCTTACTGGACTCCAAATACTTTACTTTGAAAAAACCAAAAGCTAAACCTGTAGTGTTAGATAATCAGGATGCTAAAACAGGGGGATCTCTTAAAAGCCCAGGAGGTCAATACTAGTCTAGGCAACATAGCAAAGTTTTCTCTTTTAAAACAGAAACAATGCATCTGAAAAACTTGTGTAAGGCTAAGGACATCATCAATAGGACAAAATGGCAATCTACACAATGGGAAAAGATATTCACCAACCCTTCATCCATTCAGAGGACTAATATCCAATAGATACAAAGAAATCAAGAAGTTAGACTACAAAAAACCAAATAACCCAATTAAAAATGGGGTACAGAGCTAAACAGAATTCTCAACAGAGGAATCTCTAATGGCTGAAAAGCACATAAAGAAATATTCAAAGTCCTTAATCATCAGGGAAATACAAATCAAAGTAACTCTTGAGATTCTGTCTCATTTCAGTCAGATGGATAGTATAAAACAGTTCAAGTGACATCACATGCTGGTGAGGATGTGGAATAGGAGAAACACTCCTACATTGCTTGTGGGAATGCAAACCTCTATAGCTATTTTAAGCAACATCCACAGGTCAAGGTTCTATGTAAGGAGCAGTCTGCTAAGCCTGATGAATGAAAAGGTTTTGTGCTTAAAGTGCTAATAAGTCTGTCTGACTGGTTCTGGAGGATCAATATTGGTTTTGGCTTTTTTATATAGGATGAAGGAGTTGAATCTGATGATTTGAAAAAAGATCTACCTCTAATGCCACCACCTCCAGATTCATGTAGCATGAAGTTGACTATTAAAGAGATTTGGTTTAGTTTTGCAGCTCCCACCAATGTGAGATCTCCTGCACATGCATTTTCTAGGTAAGAAATTTCAAAGTGTAATTTTGTCCATTGACAGTTCCTCCATGTTTCAGACAGCTTACCGTTCTGTTCTGAGTACTTCCTGAATTATTTTTCTGGCATATCTAATACCATATGAGTGATAGAATGGCTATTCTTACTATCTTTCTCATTGAATATTTTCTATAGATACTATATTTCTCTATTTAGCCCAATTTCTTTCCTAGGATTTTGGCTGTATTTGCTCAGCTTGCTGCCTTAGACTTTTGTTTTATATTTCACTTCAAACAAGTTTCCCGCTAATTCATTTCCAAGTATTAATTTTTTATTTAGATGTTGATAATTTGTCAGTGACCAAAAGGGAAAAATATTGTCAGGATAAAGTAGCATTTAGTGCTAGATATATAAAGTTTAATCTTAACACTTGTTTGTTTGTGTGTGTGTGTGTGTGTGTGTGTGTGTGTGTGTGTGTGTGTGTGTCTGTGTCTGTGTGTGTGTGTGTGTGTGTTTTAAAGGCAGCTAAACCTCTTAAGCACTGCAACCCCAGCTGTTGGAGCATGGCTGGTTCCTATTGATCAACTCAAGTCATCCTTAAACAAATTAGAGACTGAGGGAACCTTGCGAATTTGTGCTGTTATGGGATGCATAATGACGGAAGCATTAGAGGTATGTCTTTTAATCATATAAGGTATCAGATATACTTTGTTACTGTAAATTATTCATTACTATTAGTAGTTGTTGGAAGTTACTAGAACTACAAGTTCCTAATTACTAAATATCTTTGACTATAGAAATTTTTATACATATAATTCTAAGTCTTTTTGTTTGGTTTTCAGAATAAAAGTGTACATTTTCCTCTAAGAAGTAAATACAATAGACTTACAAAAGTTGCTCGCTTTCTTCAAGAAAATCCTTCTTGTTTATTATGTAATATTCTCCACCACTACCTGCACCAAGCAAATTACTCCATCATTGATGATGCCACGATGGTGAGTGTTCAAGGAAGCTGCTATTCTGTGGAAATAGTACTAGATGGGCATATTGAGAAATGGTTAGAAATACAGGTTAGTGAATGCCATTTTGCTCTGACTGACAGCTTGTATATAGAAGCTGTCGACATGGATAAAATTTCTCAGCTTGATAGGTTTAATGAGAAATTGTCAAAGATGAAATTTTGAAAAGTTCCAAACTTCAAGAAGGTTAGAGAGGTTGTGTAAAGCTAAATTGAGTGCTCAGAAGGAAAGTAAAGACCTAGAACTGAAAGGTTGTATTCTAGAAGCTAAAAGCATACATTTCAAGTCAGGAAGTAATCCCTAGAACCATTATGGTTTAATAAAATAGAGATTAATCACAGAGGGAACATACATAATTGTACAATTCATCCCCACTCATAGAAAATCAATTTGTAATTGTGGTTTTAGAATTTTGAGGACATTGCTTGATTTCTCCTAGCTTCCAAATAGTAGAGCATACACAACAATATTTATCCAAATTAGGCACCTGTGTATCAGTATTATTAATGGCTGTCCAAACCTTTCACTAGGCAAGTGAAGAATCTATATTAAATAGTGGGTTTTACAAAGATGTTTTTATCTAAGACTGAAATAGTATTTTGTACTATCCTGGAATTGATCACAAAGTTGCACTATGTGAGCCTGACATGCCCATCCTAGTTGTGGTCAGAGAAACTAGTACAGAGGAATTTGAACGCATTAGCCACGTGTGGTTGGATGCTCTACATACCAAGACAGGAAGCCAGAGGCTGTGAAGGTAGTGGTCTTGCTCTTTAATAACTGCCCATATACAGATTAATCAGGTCTCGCCAAAATGGCTGTAATGAATTTTAAGACCACTGTCCTCCACGATCTTCACTAGATCGCCTCTTAAAATAACCCTCCCTTTCAAACATTTCCACACTGAGAACCAAACTTTTAAAGTACATGAACCCTTGAGGGACATTCTCAATATATGCGTAGCTGTAGCAGGTTTTGTTGTCAACTTGAAAATCTGGGTAACATTGAACAAATTAAAGATCTAAATTTTTGTTCCTTCATCTCTAAGTGGGCATTTTGAGATTAAAGTTAGTTCTTCATTGTTATTACAGAGTGATGGTCTTCCTGCACTGGTAACTTTAAAGAAAGGATTGGTTGCTTTGGCACGGCAGTGGATGAAGTTCATTGTGGTAACACCTGCCTTTAAAGGAGTTAGCTTACACAGACCAGCTCAGCCCCTGAAACCTCCAGCTACTGTGGACCAGGAGCATGAAGAGGGACTTGGCCTGGATAATGGAGGTGGTCTACAAAGT
The DNA here is from genome assembly GCF_000001635.26 of Mus musculus. Classification (NCBI taxonomy): domain Eukaryota; kingdom Metazoa; phylum Chordata; class Mammalia; order Rodentia; family Muridae; genus Mus; species Mus musculus. Next base: position 36,967,311 of record NC_000069.6, read on the forward strand.
GATACTAGTGCTGATGGTGCAGAATTTGAGTTTGATGCAGGTAACTTTTGTTCAGGGAGCTTTTCTTTCCTCAGTGTAAACACTCTGTGTTCTTGTAGAAATGTCTTCACATCAATAATATGCCTCTTTAAAAGATACCAACCAAGACCTTTTGCCTGTAATTATTACAAAATTAGTAATAGGAAAATATTCTGACTGTTATATACTTGATCACATGGTACTCAATAATTTTAATAATTTTTGTCCCTAATTTGAAAATGTTGTAGTTGAACTATGCAGTTGTGAATTTTATTAATCCAAATTCACGGTGACTTTGGAATTTTTTTACTGAACAAATTTTATAATTTAGTTTTGTGAGATACAGTAGACCAATGAATGTATCAAATAGTTTAAATAACTTTAAACAAAAACCTGCCTTTTAAAATTTGTATTTGCTTATTAGTCTGTTTTTAAAGGAGTTTTCTTTTATCACCTGTGTCGTGGTAAATCTCCAACCCAAATATGCCCTGGCAATGAAAACACAACTCAATTAATATGAATACATGCTATGCGCCTAGATTGGGCAGATCTACCACTATACTACCGTCTTCCCCATCTATGGGACCCCTTAGAACTTGAGGTTTCTCCAGGCCTTGTGCTTCTGCTCTGCTTTTCTCCTTCTTCCTCCTCCTCCTCTGCATCCTCTCCCTCTTCCATTTTTTCCTTCTTTCTCTCCACCTCTGCTCCACCTCCTCTTTATCTGCCCCATTATCAGCTCTTCTTTATTTTACAAATTAAGGGGGGGAAGCAGGTTTACAGGAAATCACCTGAGTGCTGACTCATTCCTAGTTGCAACCCTTCACCAGAGAGTGGAATTAACATCAAATATAATTAGCCCCAAGGCTATCCACAACACACCTGTTTCTGGAAATATTTAAAAAATGAACCCACCAACACTCAGCAGGACCAGGCCATGCTCCTGCACTCCTGCTGCAAATACTCTCTAGAGCTAGCCCCTGTGCCAGGTGATCTTACTTGCTCAGTCTCTCTGCCCACCAACTCGCCAACCCTGCAAGGCCACATGGCTCCCACTGGGCCTCCATTCTGGTTCTCTTTCTCCTCCTGAGACCTCTCTCTCTGTCTCCTCAACTCCTCACTCTGCCTAATGTGATTGAACAGGAAAAATCCTGCAACAACCACTTGTTACATATATTTTTACTTTAAATAAATTTGGAGGCCTGAGCTGAGAATACAATTGTATATATAGGATATGTTGCATCTGAACAAGGTAGATATACTTTTTTAAAATAAATGTATGTTTTTACTTTAACTTTTTGCCAAAGACTAATTTCGTATTATGATGATAAGTTGTCTTACAGTGCTTTGAAAAAAAAATTAAAAGTACTTTGAGGAAGAAGTACTGTAAGAGAAAATTCCTAAAATTAAAGCTTCTAGAACACTTATTTAGCTTAATTAAAAAACATGGTTTTAATAAATGGTTTATAAGAAATAGCCTGAGTTTTATTGCTTATTATCTAGAATTTGTTATGCACAGAGGTTGAATTAGTTCAGTGACTACACCTTCTAAACACCAATGGTGCCTGTGTTCATTTCTGACACTCTGAATATTCTAGAAGGTGACTGAATTGGTTGTTGGCCACTATCAGTTACATGGCTAGTGTAAACTCATACTCAGGTTGGATAGTAAGGAAACAAAAAATTAAAAATCATAAACATTGTACATCTGTTTAGATTATGAAAATGTATAGTAATTTTACAGACAAGAATGTTGGTGATGTTTAAGATAAATATGTGGTCATATGTGTATAATTCATTTATCTTTTGAACCTTTACAGCCACAGTCAGTGAACATACAATGCTGCTAGAAGGAACAGCTAACCGACCACCCCCTGGGAGCTCTGGACCTGTCACTGGAGCTGAAATAATGAGGAAGCTTTCTAAAACTCACACCCATAGTGACTCTGCATTAAAAATAAAGGTATGGCATTGCTAGCACTGATTAGAGCTTAAAACTTAAAGAGCTGACCTACCTTTTTTTTTTTTTTAATTTCAGTGTTAAAAATCTTAGATGTCTATTCTAAATATTCCAGTAGTTTGTTAGAATTAATAACTTTATGATGCTTAATAACTTCAGTGTATAGATTTCCATTAAATTTGTACCATTAATACTTAATATTTAAAGACCACTAAACTTTTTTTTGTTTTTTTTTTCTAGTTATCTCCGAAACCTTTTTTTCTTATTGAATCTTACATGTAATAAAGTTCAGGGTTGAAAATGTTGATAATCTTGTCATTTAAGTTCTAGTAAGAAGCCGTTTAGGCTACACATTATTGATACAAGTTTAGGTTGAGTTTTTACAAATTATAATCTTAATTTATACTCCATTGTTTTAACAAGTTTAAAGGATTCTTGATAAAGAAGGAAAGCAGAGCCAAGTAAGTAGACTAGCATTGGGAGCAGTATCCTCACTAGAATCCTGCCCTGTAACTTGGACATTTTCTGACAGAATTATGCACCAGCTCCTTTATTTATAAGGTGTGGACTTTGATAGCATCCTCCTTTGGAAGATTGTGGTGAGAAATAACTGAGTGAAGACATGATAAGTTTATCTGACACTTGTATTGTTTTGCTTTATTGTTGCTGTTGTTAGTTTGCTATTCTAAGAACTGAATACGAGTTAATAGTATTACTTTCACTCAAAGTCTGCATATAGACTTACACTGGAATTTAGAATAATTTCGACATTAAAATTTAAAATTTCTGGGGGCTGGATACATGGCTCAGTGGCTAAGAGCACTGACTGCTCTTCCAGAGGTCCTGAGTTCAATTCTCAGCAACCACATGGTGGCTCACAACCATCTATAATGGGATCTGATGCTCTCTTCTGGAGTATCTGAGGACAGCTATAGTGTACTCATATACATAAAATAAATAAATCATTAAAAAATTTGAAATTTCAAAATGAAAATTATAACCAAAAACACATGAAAAGGGCTAATATATCTCAAACAACTACAAAAGCATTTTTAATCACTAAGAAAAAGATAAAATATAAAAAGGAAAAGTTTTAAAAATAGATAAAATTATTAAATATGTCACAGAAAAATATGTATACAAATATGAAGATGTATTCTCTCATAAGGAAATATAAAATAAATTGATATTTTTATTTTTATAAGATTAGGGTAACAAAACTTGATATTACATATGAAGATAAAAGAAAACAGTCATTCTCATACAATATTAGAATATTGTTGTATGACAGAATTTTTCTTGCAGAGATACTACACTCATCTACTTACCCCCAAATATAGAACTCCTGATAGGCCAAAGTATAGATAGATATCGCCAGAATTCAACTTGGTGAACCAGTGAGTTTTATTGGGGTTATGTACAGCAGTAGGAATGGAAAGTTTCAATCTAGGAGGAAACTGTTACATAAGAAGTTTACATGGTTTTGAAGGATCAGTGTGGCCCTAAAGTATAAGTGAAAACATTTACATGTCAAGGACTTTCATTCTGGAAGGAACTGTAAATGATCAGATAGATTCTAGAGCTTTCTTGAAAAAAATAGTGGATGTGACATAAAAGAATTAAACATTACAGGGCCAATAAATTATGTACACTGTTATAATTAACTACTATATAGTCTTTCCAAAAAGGGGTTGGTTTATGTGAGACTATAGATGCCACTGGAGTTACATGGATTGAGTTAATAGCAAAATATAGGGGTGTTTGTGTTATGTTTCTACTGTTGTGTAGAAACACCTTGACCAAGGCAACTTATTAAACAAAATTTAAATGGAAGCTTCCATAGAATTTCGGGTGATTATATTTGTGCCATCATTGTGGTAAGCATGGGAGCAGACAGGTAGGCGTGGCAATGGAGTAGTAGCTGAGAGCTTACTTGTCAAGACAATCAGGAGGCAGAAAGAAGAGATATTACTGGGAATGTTATAGCTTTTGAAACCTCAAAGCCACACCTCCTCCAACAAGTCCACACCTCTTAATTTTTCACAAACAGTTCCACCAACTGCAGGAACAAGCATCCAAACATAGGAGCTTATTGGGGGCCATTCACATTCAAACCACCACTGTGTTTGCTTTTATAACACAAATAATATAGGAATATGAGAAACTAGAAAATTCTTGGGGAAAATGATCTAGAAGATTAGAACATAGGACTTCCTATTGAAGTTTCTTATGCTTTTAACGTTTTTATTTTGTGTACATAATGCCTTTCAAATTAAAGTGTATTTTAGTTTTTCGTCTTAGTATTGTATTTTGGCTTTATAATTTTTTTTTTTTACATTTGATACCCAACAATCCTAGTAGACAAAAAGCACTGTGAGTTTAAAGGATAGAATAGGGTAAGTATTTATATAAATAAATGGTACTAAGTGTTATTAAGTGCTAGAAGTGTGAACATTCTAGTTTCGTTTTTGTTGCTATGACAGATACTCATAAAGCAGCACAGGGAAGCACAGGTTTTATCATGTTATATAGCTCATCATTTATGGAAAGTCAAGTTAGGAACTCAAGTAGCTAGTCATATCATATTGATAGTCAAAGGAGACTATTTGCTCTCAGCTGTGTCCTCTTTTATACTGTGCAGGACCCCTTTCCCAGGGAGTGGTACCCACATCTGTAAGCAGTTAAAACAATCTTCCAAAGACATGGCCATAGGCTAATTCAGTATTGACAGTTCCACATTAGACTGTCTCCCCAGTGACTCTTGGCTGTGTCAAGACCGGTGACAGTCAAAACCAGTGAGCAAAGATAGTCTAATATCAAGAATTGTGGAGTGGAAGTAAGGCATATGGATTAAAACGTCTGACTTTTCTTGCTTGGTTATTTATAAAACTGATTTTTCTTTTGTGAAATAAACTTAATCATCTATACAAAGAACATATCAGGGATAAGATATGAAATGTGCATAACACATGTGTAGTATGTTAAAAGTTCTCTTTCTTCCTATAGTGAAAGGCTTCTTCCTCTTCCCCATCTAAGTGAAAGCATGTAAACGTGAATGGACCTCCCACTTTGTCCTAAAACTTCAGTGGTCTAATGCACTCAAGTCCTTGTGTACTTGTCCTTGCTTAGTTTCCTGTCCTTAGTCAGAAAGCCTCTAGTTTCCTTTCTGTTGGTTGTCTATGCCTACCTCCAATAAAAAGACATACTTCCTTCTTTAGATTTGCTCTGTGTTTTTTATGTTTCTTTTTTTTGTTTATTTTGGTGAAGGTCTTGCATCTCCTTGGCTGGCCTAGAATTTACTGGTAGATTATGCTGGCCTTGAACTCATGGTGGTGCTCTTGCCTCATCCTCCTGTTTGCTGAGATTGTGTTCAATGCCATTGTATCTGACCTGGTAGTGATAACTTCCTTTTGATGTTGTCAGTCATGTAACAAGTGATTCTTAGTTTTAAATGGAGTAGTTGTATAGGGAAATTGTTTTTTGATATCAATTTGCTGATTCCATAATTAAGCCATAACAGAAATTGCTTCAGGCTACTTCTTATTCTTTAAATAGCCATAAACATGTTCTTTAAATACCTCATGACTTGCTTACATCCTGGTGCCGTGGATACCCACCCTCCTACCACTGATATTAACCAGCATTTATTTCCTATATTCTGCTTAAGATGCTGTTCTATGACTCTTGTTTAGCTGTAGAAATTAATGATTCATTGTTAAATTACTTCAAGGAATATACTTGAATATGATGTGTTGCCCTTAGTATTGTATTACAGAGTTATAAAAAAATTATTGTTTTTACATTTGACTTAATAATCCTAGTAGCCAAAATCGCTGTGAGTATTAAAAGATAGAATAGCAGAAATAGGAACAATTATGGTGGTTGTAATTATTAGCAGTCAGTTTCACTACTTCAGAAAAAACCAACTGTGTGTTCATTTTGTAGGGCATTCACCCATATCATTCTCTGAGTTATACCAGTGGGGACACTGCTACTGATTCTCCAGTACATGTTGGACGTGCTGGGATGCCGGTAAAGGAGAGTCCAAGGAAGGAGAGCCTTCTCAGCTATCTGACTGGAAGCTTCCCAAGCCTGCACAACCTTCTGGAAGGCACTCCTCAGAGAAGTAGTGCAGCTGTGAAAAGTAGCTCCCTCACAAGAACAGGTACCTAGCCCAGTGGATCCAACACACTCCTCTGGACTACAAGCAACTGCACTTCCTCACATATATACAAACACACACATACAATTTAAAATAAAATGCTTCTTTCAGTTACATTTTCTTTTGTGGGAAAAATAGAAAACCAGTTTATTATATACTTTGGTTGCATGACTAAACCTTTTACTTACTTTGTTTTTGAAAAAATATTTTAGAACAAAATTGTAAATTTCTCTTCATGCCTTTTATTTTTATTTTCAAATTAGTGCTGACTAGTGCCAAGCTACACATTCTGAGTCTAAAGAATGCAGAATCTTCACTATTGTGATAACAAAATGAATTTTGTACTAATGTCTTAGGATCCCCATGCCAATATCATGAGAGTTTAAAAATACATGGAGAGATGGCTTAGTAATTAAGAGTACTAGCTGCTCTTGAAGAGGATCTGGGTTCAGTTCCCAGCACCATCATAGCTACTGACAACCATCTGTAACTCCAGTTCCAGAGGATCCAGATTCCCCCTCTGGCCCCCACAGGCATGGCATACACTTTGTACACAGGCAAACTCGGGTGAAGCACCTGTATATATAAAATAAGAATAAATGAATCTTTAAAGTTTTTTTCAAAGAGAGACATTTTAATCCAACTTTCTGAAAGTATGCAAGTAGCATTTTTCTGTTTTATAGTATATAATAATCTTATTCACCATAAACTTTTTTTCAGGGAATACAGTAGCCACTGACATGCTGTCTGAACATCCTTTGTTATCTGAGCCATCATCTGTGAGTTTTTATAATTGGATGTCAAATGCTGTGGGAAATCGTGGAAGTGTGGTACAGGAATCTCCTGTTACAAAGTCAGGACATAACAGTCTTCCAACAGGTAATACAGTTATCATTTTCATATTAACCGTCTTCAGTCGTACATACAGTTACAGCAAAACCTTGTTCCTCAAAGGATAACTAGACGGTCAGCTGTTAGGATGAAGTTGGACCGTTTCAGCAAAAAGCTAATTAAACTTTGACTTGGTGTTATTATAATATCAAATACAAGATTTAACGAATTTAAAGCATTTAATGTGGTTGGTTAAACATTCATAACACAAAAGGAGGCAGGTTAAAAAACATTAAGTATAGTTACAACATGATATACCTACAATACAGGAAAATATCTTGAATCTGTCTAGTTCCCTCTGAGACATCATAACTATTAATTATATACTCTTTGTAGTTACTTAAATATTTAATCAGATCTATGGGGATAGAAAAGTAAGATTTCTTTCCTTAAGGAGAGAAATAAATTAGGGCCATTTATTAATTTTAAAAGATCATGCATGTATAAAAATATTTGGCAAGATGTTCCCCAAGAAAGTGGTGGCTGTATCAAGTGTAAGTATATCAACCTTCCTTTGCCTATTTTTGAAGTTTTCCATGTTAGTAAATATTGAAGAATATTGAAGTAGACTTTGGTACTGATTAATAAAGGCAGCTAAAATGAATTTTCGATGCTGTTTAAGCCATATGAGTTATTTCCTGATGGAATGAGAAGAGTGGTTGATTTGTGACTGCCCACTGGGTTGTTTCTCGTGTGGGTGTGATCTGAATTCTAACCACATGTTAGGTTTCTGCATTGACTCTTGACAGAAGAAAATAGAAAGATGGCATCGCACAGTTCTTGGTTCTGATTTCACTGTTGTTCAGAGTGGCTATAGTTTAAATTTTAAGACAACTTCAGTGGACTAGTTCCTCTCTATCAAGGGTCCTTTGTCTGGAAGGACAGGATATAAAGCTTGGATGTAATTCTGTTAACACCATGGCCTTTTCCTGCTGTACTTCCTTTTCAAAGATTTTCCAGTCGGAAAATTCTACATTTTGGATTGGCTGGCTTGAATTCCTGTATAAACATCATGGGTATTTTCTGAATATTTAATGTCATTTTATATTAGTCACATCTGTAAATATTTAGTATTCCATATTATTGGGTTGGGTTTTTTTTTTTTTTGTTTGTTTGTTTGTTTTGTTTTTCCTCTGTTGTCTGGTAAGGGCATTACAACGTAGTTGCTTTTAAATTTGACTTGATATGCGTTTGTTTGGTTTTTTGTTTCTAAATGATTCATATTTACTCTTAACATTTTGCTGTTAGGAGTTGCACCCAATCTTCCTACAATCCCGTCAGCTTCAGATTTCAACACCGTCTTATCTAGTGACCAGAATACTCTGGATGGGACACATTCTCAGCACAGTACTAGTCAAGATGATGTGGCAGGTGTAGAAGAAGCAAACCAAGGGTTTCCTGCTGTTCAGCTAGCTGATGCACAGGTGAGTGTGCCTGGGTTTCCTGAGACTGGTTCCTTCAGCAGTAGGTACCTGAGGTTCAAGTGAAATCTCTATTCTCTGCTTGTTGGAAAGACTTTCATGCAAAATAGGAGAGCCTTTAGAAGCAAATTACCCAATAGGTTATCATTAATTGAAAGTTTCATCATCATATTTTTGTTATGGGGAGTGGGGGTGGGTGGGTATGGGGGACTTTTGGTATAGCATTGGAAATGTAAATGAGCTAAATACCTAATAAAAAATGGAAAGGAAAAAAAATTGACCATGATATGTTTAACAAGTTAAATTTTATCATATTCTACAGACTCTTGTACAGTGTTAAGAATTTATTAAGTGAGTAGTTGGGAGACAGTGGATTTAGAATAAAGAAAGTAATTCAAACATGTAGATATCTATGAGTAGCAGTGTCTTAAAGGACTAGAAGGAGAAAGTAGATGTGAAATGTGAACTGTTGATGTAGTTCATACCAGTGAGCATGAAATCTAGGAAAAGTTGTTGTTTGCAAAAATATAGACAGATACTGTGAAATTATTTGGAATATATTTAAGTTTGAATGAATAGAAGGTAAGCTGGAGAATGGGGTATGGGGGATAACCAGGGTTTTAAATGTGGACATCGGAAAGCTGTGTATACACAACTGGATAAGAAAATTGTTATATTTCCCCCAGTTGTTTCTTCCCTTTATATAATAATAGAACAGAACATTTCATCCCTTTCCCATAAACAAGTTTCTGATAAACAAGTTTTACAGAAACAAAGGCAGCTGTTAATACCTCACAGCCTATTTCCTCTATCCTATTCTTCTTTTAGTTAAGTAAGTAATTAATTTTTTAACATCTTGACCTTGACCACAAGTTTTTCCTCCCTCCTTTCCTTCTAATCCTACCAAGCCCCTACCTCCCCCATCCACTCATTCCTCTTGTCTTCAAAAACGGGTAGGCCTTTCATGGATATCAGTCAGCCATGGAGTGTCAAGTTGCAGTAAGATTAGGCACCTCTCTTATTAAGGTTGGATAAAACAACTCAGTGGGTTGATAGGGGCCCCAAAACAGGCCATCAAGTCCCGGTCCACCCTCTGACTGTTCCACTTCCATACCTCCTACCTGTACCCCTGTCTCCACAAGAATGTCCCCATAGCCCCATCACCTACCCCACCAAACCTCCAGACTCCCTGGGGCCTCCAATCTCTTGAGGGTTAGATGCATCTTCTCTGACGGAACCAAGAGCCAGCAATCCTCTTCTGTATATGTGTTGGGGCCTCATATCAGCTGGTGTATGCTACCTGGTTGGTGGTCCAGTGTCTGGGAGATCTCGGTGTCCAGGTTAATTGAGATTGCTGGTCTTCCTACAGGGTTGCCCTCCTCCTCAGCTTCTTCCAGCTTTTCCCCAATTCAACCACAGGGGTCAGCACCTTCTGTCCATTAGTTGGGTGTAAATATCTGCATGAGAATCTTTCAGCTGCTTATTGGGTCTTTCGGAGGGCAGTCATGATAGGACACATTTTGTGAGTGCTCCATAGCCTCAGTAATAGTGTCAGGTCTTGGGGCTTCCCCTTGAGCTGGATCCCACTTTGGACCTGCCTCTGGGCCTTCTTTTCCCCAGGCTCCTCTCCATTTCCATCCTTGCAGTTCTTTCAGACAGGAACAATTACGGGTCAGAGTGTTGACTGTGGGGTAGCAATCCCATCCCTCACTTGATGCCCTGCCTTTCTCCTAGAGGTAGGCTCGACAAGTTCCCTCTTCCCACTGTAGGGCATTTCATTTAAGGTCCCTCCCTTTGAGTCCTGAGAGTCTCACCTCTGGTACATTCTGGAGGGTGCCCCTAACCTCCTACCTCCCAAGGTTGCCTGTTTCCATTCTTTCTACTGGCCCTCAGGCCTTCAGTCCTTTTCCCCACACCCAATACCAGATCATGTGTCCCCCGTCCCCCCTCCTCCCATCCCAAGTCTCCTTTTCCTTCCAGGTTCTCTCCCCAGTTGTGGTTGCTTTCTTCTCTCTAGTGAGACTGAGATGTTCTCACTTGGGCCCTTCAGCTTGTTGAACTTTTTGGTTTGGTTTGGTTTGGTTTGGTTTTTGTTGTTGTTGTTGTTTGAGACAACAAAACAGGGTTTCTCTGTATAGCCTTGGCTGTCCTGGAACTCACTCTGTAGACCAGGCTGACCTCGAACTCAATAATCTGCCTTCGAGATTAAAGGCCTGTGCCACCACCACCCGGCTTGTTGACCTTTTTGAATCCTGTGGACTATACCTTGGGTATTCTGTTGCTGTCTGAAGTTCTCTGTTGCTGGCTGGCAGCAGCAGGAGCGGAGAAGCATGTTTCCTGCCCCATGGAGAATTAGCAGGTTTGTTTGTTTGTTTGTTTTTAATTATTTACAGCAACATTTGTGGCTATTTGTGAATGGAGTTGTTTCCCTACTTTCTTTCTCAACCTGTTTATCATTTGTACAAAGGAAGACTACTGATTTATTTGAGTTAGTTTTATATCCACCCACTGTGCTGAAGTTGTTTATCAGCTAGAGAAGTTATCTGGTAGAACTTTGGGGTTGCTTATGTATACTATCATATCATCTGCAAATAATGACACCTTTATTTCTTCTTTGCCAATTGGTATTCCCTTGATGTCTTTTTGTTGTCTTGTTCTAGCTAGCAGGGGTACTATATTAACAGGGGTACACTGTTGTCTTGTTCTAGCTAGCTAGTACTATATTGAATAGATATGGGGAGAGTGGGTATCCTTGTCCCGTTTTTAGTGGGATTGCTTTTATTATGGTTAGGTATGGTCCTTGACTTCTTGATCTCTACAGTACTTTTAAAATGAAGGGCTGTTGTATTTTCTCAAATGCTTTTTCTGCATCTAAGGAGATGATCATGTGATGTTTTCTTTGAGTTTGTTTCTATAGTGGATTATGTTAATGGATTTTTATATATTGAATCAACCCTGCATCCCTAGGATAAAGCTTACTTGGTCGTGGTGAATGATGGTTTTGATGTGTTCTTGGATTCACTTTGCAAGAATTTTATTGAATATTTTTACATCGATATTTTATGCAAGATTGGTCTGAAGTTCTCTTTTTTGGTTGGTTTCTTGTGTAGTTTAGGTATCAGAGTAATTGTGGATTTACAGAATGAATTGGGTTTCTGTTTCTATTTTATGCAATAGTTTGAGGAATATTGGTATCAGGTCTTCTTTGAAGGTCTGATAGAATTCTGTACTAAATCCATCTGGCCCTGGGCTTTTTTGGTAGGAAGGTTTTTAATGACTTCTTCTATTTCCTTATGGGATATGGACCTGTTTAGATAGTTTAGCTTGTAGGACCCCCGATATGGGGACCCCCACTCTAGTCCAGGGATAGGGTGCACCCACGAACACACAAGAATCCTTCTTGTTGCAATACACACGAGGCTTTATTGGCAGAGCTGTGGGCCGACACGTACCTCACACAGGAGGCAGGGGAGTCGACTCCGAATCTCAAGAGCTCGGGGTTTTTATGGAGGAAAAAGGGATAGGGGTGCAAGGAATTTCAACAAAGGTATGGGATTGGCTCATTCAAACATTAACAGTAAGATTACATGTCAGCCAAAGGGCATCAGGACTTTGTTCCTGTGGGCTGGGGGCTCATCTTGTTCACATAGCAACCAGTTGATGTATGACTTTACCCGGCGTCAAGGGGCAATAGACAGAGGGGAGGTTCTGGCCAGATGGTGTTGACCCAGACAAGATAGCCCTGCTTGTCCTTGCATTCCTTTTCATCTTTACAGTCAAGCTGTTCTTAGGAATGTCCAACAGCCCTGCCCTGGCATGCAGGCTCATAGACAACTCTTTTACATGAATCACAAGTTACAAAATCTCATTTTCCTTCAAGCTGTTCTTGATTTAACTTTGGTATGTGTTTTCTGTCTAGAAAACTGTCCATTTCATCTAGATTTTCCAGTTTTGTTGAACATAGGCTTTTGTAGTAGGATCTGATAATTTTTTGAATTTCCTTCGTTTTGGTTGTTATATCTTTCTTTTCATTTCTGATTTTATTAATTTGGATGCTGCCTCTGGGCCCTTTAGTTAGTTTGGCTAGGGGTTTATCTATCTTGTTGATTCTCTCAAAGAAACAGCTTTTGGTTTTGTTGATTCTTTCTTCTCTTTGTTTCTACTTGGTTGATTTCAGCCCTGAGTTTGACTATTTCCTGCCTTCTACTCCTCTTGGGTGAGTTTACTTCTTTTTGTTCTAGAGCTCTCAGGTTGCTCTTAAGTTGCTACTGTAACATCTCTCCAGTTTCTTTACCAGAGTGCTTAGTGCTATTCATTTTCCTATTAGCACTGCTTTCATTGTGTCCCATAAGTTTGGGTATGATGTGTCAACATTTTCATTAAATTCCAGGAAGTCTTTAATTTCTTTGTTTATTTCTTCCCTGACCAAGTTATCATTGAGTAGAGAGTTGTTCAGTTCCACTTTTATGTGGGATTTATGTTATTTTTGCTGTTATTGAAGACCAGCCTTAGGCCATAGTGGTCTGATAGGATACATGGTATTATTTCAGTTTTTTCGTATCTGTTGAGGGTTGTTTTTTGACTAATTATATGGTCAATTTTGGAGACAGTACCATGAGGTGCTAAGAAAAAGATGTCTTCCTTTGTTTTAAGGTAAAATGTTCTATAGATATCTGTTAAATCCATTTGATTCATAACCTTTATTAGTTTCACTGTTTCTCTGTTTAGTTTCTGTTTCAATGACCTGTCCATGGGTGAGAGTGGAGAGTTGTAGTCTCTGACTATTATTGTGTGGGGTTCAATGTGTTTGTTTAGCTTTATTAAAGCTTCTTTTATAACTGTGCATGCCCTTGTATTTGGGGCATAGATGTTTAGAATTGAGACTTTCTCTTGGTGGATTTTCCCTATGATATATATGTGAAATGACCTTCCTCATCACACTTGGTAACTTTTGGTTGAATGTCTATTTTATTGGATATTAGGATGGCAACTCCAGCTTCTTAGGACCATTTGCTTTGAAGACCTTTTTCTATCCTTTTACTTTGAGATAGTGTTTGTCTTTGTTATTAAAGTGTGTTTCTTGTATGTAGCAAAATTCTGAATCATGTTTGTATATCCAGTCTGTTAGCTTATGTCTTTTTATAGGTGAGTTGAGTCCATTAATATTGAGAGATATTAAAGACAGATGACTGTTGTTCCCTGATATGTTTGTTTTTGTGGGTGGCTTTATGTGCTTGTGGTTCTCTCCTTTTGAATTTGTTATGAGATGCTTAATATTTTGTCTTTTCTTTGGTGTAGGTATCTTCCTTGTATTGTAGTTTTCCTTTTAGGATCCTCAGTAGGGCTGGATTGGTAGATAGATACTGCTTGAATTTGGCTTTGTCCTGGGATATTTTAGTTTCTCTGTCTATGTTGATTTAGAGTTTTGCTGGGTAGGGTAGCCTGGGCTGGCATTTGTGTTCTCTTAAAATCTGCATGACCTCTGACCAGGCTCTTCTGGCTTTTAGTGTCTCCTTTGAGAAGTCTGGTGTAATTCTGATAGGTTTAACTTTGTATGTTACTTGGCACTTTTCCCTTGCAGTTTTTAATATTCTTCCTTTGTTCTGTGCATTTAGTGTTTTGATTATTGTGTGATGAGAGGATTTTCTTTTTTTGGTCCCATTTATTTGGTATTCTATAGGCTTCTTGGACATTTATGGCCATGCCTTTCTTTAGGTTGGGAAAGTTTTCTTCTGTGACTTTGTTGAAGACATTTTCAGGTCCTTTAAGCTGGGAATCTTCGATCTCCTCTATTCTGATTATTCTTAGATTTGGTCCTTTTATTGTGCCCTGAATTTCCTGGATGCTTTGGGTTAGGAGTTTTTATGTTTCGAATTTTCTTTGACAGTTGTGTCAATCTCTTCTACGGTATCTTCTATACCTGATATTCTCTTCTATCTCTTGTATTATGTTGGTGATACTTACATCTGTAATTCCTAACCTCTTTCCTAGGTTTTCCATTTCCAAGTTTGCCTCCATTTGTGTTTTCTTTATTGTTTCTACTTCTACTTTTAGGTCTTAGATCACTTTATTCAATTCCTTCACCTGTTTACTTTTGTTTTCCCATATTTCTTTCAGTGAGTTATTGATATCCTCCTTAAAGGACTCTATTATCTTCATGAGATAGAATTTTAGGTCCTGATTTTCAGGTGTGTTGGTGCATTCAGGGTTTGTTGTGGTGAAAGAACTGGGTTCTGATGATGCCCATGTATATTGGCTTTTGTTGCTCTTCCCTCTCAGCATCTAGTTATCTATCCCTGGTACTTGCTGGTCTGAGTGACTCTATCTGTAGTCTGCCTTTTTTGTCCCTTGGTTGCTTCTGGTCTCCTGGTAGACCTGAAGCCCTGGCTGTAGTAGGCCTCCTGTTGGACCTTCCAAACGGTGGGGCAGGGTAGGGGGGTGGGCTAGGAATGGGCGTTTTCAGAGGAGCAGAAAAGCTGCTGATCTGTTGCCCTGGCTGCAGTAGATCTTCTGGCAGGCCTTTAGACTGTTGGGTCTTCAGAGGAGCAGTCAAGCTGCTCTCCTGTATGAAGCTGGACCTGGGAGGTCTTCAGACTGGTATCTGTTGTCCATTTACCTTGTGTAGAGGAACTCCTGGGATGCCTTCAAGCTGTGGTGTTTTCAGGAGAGCAGACTAGCTGGAGATCAGTTGCTCTATGTGCAGTGGATTTCCTGGGATGCCTCAGGATGTAGTATCTTCAGGGGAGCAGACTAGCTAGCAGTCTGCCCCAGCAGAAAGGACCAGGTGGAAGGGGAGTGTTATTCAGCAGGCCGGGGTTTTGGATGTGATGGGACCTGAGTCCACTGGGCTTCCAGAAGCAGCTGTGGGACTTCAGGCGGGTTTTTACCAAATGCTCTGAGTGCAGCGGATCTCCTAGGATACCCCAGGATCTGGTGTCTTCTGCGGAGCAGACTAGCTAGCAGAAGGTGTCTTTAATAAAAATTCGCTAATAAAGCGAATTGAGTCCATTGATGTTGAGAGCTATTAATGACCAATGAGTGTTAATTCCTGTTATTTTGATGGTGGTGGTGGTGGTGGTGGTGGTGGTGGTGGTGGTGGTGGTGGTGGTGGTGGTGGTGGTGGTGGTGGTGGTGGAGGTGGAGGTGGGGGGTGGGGGGTGGAGGGAGGTGGAGGTGGAGGTGGTGGTAGGGAGAGTGTGTGTGTGTATGTGTGTGTCTTTTTTTGTTTGTGTTGGTGTGAAATATATTTTCTATGTTTTTTGGGATAGTTAACTTCCTTGGGTTGGATTTTGCATTCTCATTTCTTTTGACTAGCTTCTCTGTTAGTTATGATAATAGGTCTGGTGCCAGGTTTTTTTTGTTTTTGTTTTTTTGTTTTAATAGAAATATACGGGTATCCATAGACCTTTAAAAAGCACAAATGAATGTAATCTAAATTATTTTACCCTCAGAGAAGTTATAGAGTAATTGATTTATTTTTTTATCAAAACAATTATGATATCTTTTGGTTTTGTTTCATTTTGTGGTAATAGATATTATGCGTTAGTATAAGAACAGAGTTATCAGTGAACAATAAACTATGTTAATGCTGTTGTTTGATATCTTCCAGGTTGTTTTTAAACCTCTTCTGAGTCATACAGGGATCCAGTCACAGGACACAATGCCCCTTTGTTACCGGATGTACTTCGGAGAACACCTTTCATTTTCAGGAACTTTAGACTGCCTCAGAGCAGATATTGTAGATTCGGACACAGCTAAAGACAGGAAAGGAAAAAGAGCAAGAAGGTATTTTTCATATTGTATAAAATTTTATTTTAAAATTATAATTTTAGTAACAATGAGAAGGTAATTTCCAGTTATTAAATGTAATGATCATATTTTATTAAGAATAAAATTTTGATTTTATTAATGGATCAGACAGTATTTTAGGCCTATTTTTATAGAAAGTACATGAGGTATTCTAAAGAATATCTATTGATATATTGATAAATTCACTCAGCACTATATGCTTAACTTCACTAGTAAAGTTTTTATGTCTGTGGTTTTAATCTTTGCACCGACAGTTTATTCCTAACATATGTTTTGAGTTGACTTTTACCATATTTGTGTAGGTGTGGCTGTATTTATATATGTGCATGTCTGTGTGATTGTATGCAAACATATATGTATAGGGACCAGAAGAGGATGTCGGGTGTTCTCTAACATGTTCTACCTGTTCATATGAGACAGTCTCTCCCTAACCTAAGGCTAATCATTTCTTTGCTAGGCTGGAAGCTAACAAACCCTAGAAATCCTCCAGCCTCCTCTACCAGCAAAGCTGGGTTTTAGGTGTTCATGGGATGCTTGGCTTATTAAATGAGTGCTGAGATCTGGACGCCAGTCTTCATAATTGCATAGCAACTAGTGAGCTACCTCTCCAGGTCCTCAGACAATATTTTTATCCAGGGATAGAGTAAAATTCACATTGAAAGCATAGCCATAAGAAACAAATATACAGGAAGACATATGTAACATATGACAGATAAAGCTATGAGCTTTCTGTTACTGCCATTCTGTTTTCATGGGTAAGTTTTACATTTCTTTACTGCTTGAATAAGCACTTTCAAATCTACTAACAGGTTTGACTCTTCCTTTGAAAGTTGGAATTTTACTTTGGGTATCTTGTTGACATGGACAGAAATCCTAAAATATGGTCATAGGTAACATTTCTGATAATGTTTTCCCAAAAGTCTTAGTTTTTTTGTTTTGCTTTGTTTTTGATTTTTTTGGGTTTGTTTTTTTGTTGTTTGTTTGTTTTGGTTTTTTTGCAGTTTTGCAAGTTGTAAGAGTAAAAGATCACTTATATTCAATTTAAACTTAAGAAAACTGGAATTTTAGTTTGAATATTCTGTTTAAATTTTTTAAAAATGAAATTACATTTATTTTTTTGTGTGTGTCCATGTGTATACTCATGTGTGCAGGCATGAGACAGCATTTGTATGGAGGTTTGGGGATACCCTCTGAGAGTCAGTTCTTTCCAGCTTGTAGGTCCCAGAATTGAAGTGATACCATCAGACTTAAGTAGCCAGTGCCTTCATCCATTAAGCCACCTTAGTGGCCCATATTTAAATTTTTAAATAAATTAATAAAATTCATTTTTGTAAACGAATCATGTATAGAATATAGGGCTTTCTTCAATTTAATTGAGGTCAAATTATCTGAGGATTTTCTAATAATACAGAAACATAGAAATAGTATTCTCTGTCTGTTAAACACAGAGAGTTCTTATAAGCTGTTTGTAAAACTTAATGGAAAAATCTTAAAAATGTTTGTCAAAATATTTTATAAATGTTTATGTATGTGTGTAGGAACACACATGCAAGTACATCATATATTTCTTCTAAGTATATACAACTACATTGTATAATCATTATATAAAATATATAAGATATAAGAAGTTGCCTATAGATATACAGATTTTGTGGATAAACACATATGTATAATTAAAAACAAGTTACAAACTTTTACTGGTATCATAAATGCCATGCGGTGGTACATGTACCAAATCCCACCCACCTAGCCACAGTTCCCTTTCTGTGATTCTCTAGCCAAACTTAATATTCCTCTCTCTATTGCTTCTGGCAGCACTCTGAGTGCTCTACACTCTTAGAACCAGCTCATAGGCAGCCTGCTCAGAGGTTTGCAGTTTTACTCTAAACTCTTGGTTTCTTGAGGTCTCACTACACTAGACTTTCCTCAGCCACTAATTTTAGTCTTAATTTCTTTGTTTTATAGCACACTATTTATTCTTCTATTTATTGTACATTAATTTTGGATTGTAATTTTTTGTATAAACATTCACTTTGACTTTAAAGCCTTGGCAATAAACCATTTAACATAGAGATTAGTATGCAGTATCTCTTAGATGTAGTTGACATGTTAACTTGTAAATTATTTGTAAAAATTAGTGGAAAAATTACAACCTTCAAATGTTTGTCAAAATATTGTATGTAAATATGTGTGTGTGTGTGTGTGTGTGTGTGTGTGTGTGTGTGTGTAGGAACATAGTATGTTTAAGGTTCAATTGTAGCTTTGGCTTCATAGTGTCCATGACAGTCCTTAACTCATCTGCTGCTTTTGCCCTAAAGGACTGCTTCAGCATATGCCCAGAATTCTTTTCTCCTTTTCTTGACTGTCCTAAACTTTCTTCTTCCTTTTGGTCATCCTTACATATATCAGATTTTTTGGGTTGTTTACTTGCTTTTTCTCAGAGATTTGTTATGTCACCATTCTGTTTGGGATTATTTTTGTAACATTTTATTCTTCTGTGAGTTCTGGGTCTTAGTATCCAATGTTTCCTTCGGCAACAACATGCAGAACATTGACCATCAGCCCCTTGTGAATGTCTGCATCTGTGCATATTATTACACTATCGTGTGGCATACTTTTTATTTAATAATAAATGCCATTATTCAATAAGGAATTACAGCTCTAGTTATAAATTCATATTTGAGTTGAGAATATCAAAGTATTTTCTGATTTTTTGTTTTTAAATAGAGATATGGCCCATGTTTTATTTGCCCTTTGTGGCAGTATATTCACAATACATATGGAACAAAAGAAGGGACATGATGGTTTACTTGAGATTTATCATTATTGTTGGTAGAAGTTGAGTGCCTTTTAAAAATAAAATGTTTAAATAACTGTAATTTTTACCCCAAAGTTTTTAGATAAGTCAGGGGATGTAACAATAATTTTTGTGTAAGATTTTAGGTATTTTTAAATGTGTTGTTTTGTTTCAGTTGGTTTTTCTTTCCACTTGTAACTTGGTAAACGAAGCTGTGAAGATTTTCATTCCAATAACTAATAGGATTATACTAAGTTTGAAATTTTAAGTTTAGTATGACGGGCTGGTTCTAATTGATCTGTGGCTAATTCTAAGTTTCTATACTATTACATGTGATATTAGATAGCAAGAAAAAAATGTTTGTTTTATTGTTTTTTTTTAATAGAAGCCAAATGATTTTGACTTCTTAGTTAATATTAGAGGAAAAACTAAAGGCTATCTACTAGCCCATGAACAGACTAGACTAGTGCAAACATGCAATGTATTGAATCTCTTGCTTAATGGTACAGTGCACCTTGGAGGTTATTATGTTTATAAATGCATAAGAATATGCTATGTAGTTCTTCACAAAAGGAAGTAACAGCCCTTCCCTTTGAACATTTTAGGCAAGGCCATGTGAACCTTCCCCCACTGGAGTTCAAGCCGGCATTAATGTTGGAAACCTTCAGCATCAGTGCTGTTGTAATGGAAAAGTCAGTGTGCACTCCGCAAAACTCCACCAGTGCCCTTTCCTTTCATGATCTCAACAAGCGCTATTACAACACCTTCCATTGCAACTTCACTATTTCCTGCCAGTCAATAAGTCAGCATGTGGATATGGCTCTGGTCCGTCTTATCCATCAATTCAGTACAATGATAGATGACATCAAAGCAACTCAGACAGACATTAAACTTAGTAGATACACAGCTGGATCAGCTTCCCCTACGCCTACCTTCAAAACCAGAAAACATCGGGATTTCCGTTCATCTGACTTCAGCCGCAGTTCGAGAGGGAGTCTCAATGGTGGCAACAGAGTAAATAATGCCAAGAACAAACGGGCCAACAATGAGAACAATAAAAAGGAATCCCGAAACAAAAACTCACTAGGAAGGTCTGAAAGAAGAACCTCAAAAGTATCTAGGAAAGGTTCAAAAGATGTAGTGGATCATATGACGATTCATATGGATGATTCCGATTCCATCACAGTGTCAGAGCAAAGTGAGCCTTCTGCTGAATGCTGGCAGAATATGTATAAATTGCTTAACTTCTATTCACTTATCTCAGATCCAACAGGGATATTGGAAAAGTCCTCAGAAACATTTGGACCAGCAGGTAACAAGCATTGTTGTGATTTACATTTTTCTGTCTAGAAATGCTAAAGAAGACTGTTCACCATATTAATGGTATAAATTATTAAAATGCATAGAAATTGGTAGTCACCAAAGAGAAAATAGTGCTGACATTCAGATATTCTGTCAGCATACTTCCTCCTTGACCCTGACATAGACTGCTTTTAAAGGATTCAGACAAACTTAATTTCAAGTATCTAGATTGATCATTTACTTCAGTAGGTATTAGAGAAGATGTTGAAAATTAATTGAGTCATCTACGAGGGAAAAGTCTACTTTAGACTTTGAAACCAAGAAAGCTAGCACAGTATTTAGAATGTTCTTTGTGCTGTGTTTTTTCAAATCTCAAACCATATATCTCCATTTACTAAAAAGGTGTTCGGAGTCCTACAGAGCCAACATGTAGAGTTGTGTTTGAGAATGAACAAGACAACAACAGCTTGACTAAAACACAGAGGAAACGTAGTCTGGTAACCTCTGAACCTCAGCATGTAACATTAATTGTGTTTGGGATTGGCATGGTGAACCGCACACACCTAGAGGCAGATATTGGTGGTCTGACAATGGAATCAGAACTGAAGAGGATCCATGGCAGTTTCACCCTTAAGGAAAAAATGAAAGGTATAACACTTTTCTAATACTTTAATGTTGCTTTGCTGAAAGAAATGTGTTTCTAATATTTGAAAATTCAAGAAAAATGAAAGTTGTACAATATTTGCTTTTCCTCATTGCCACTATAGAAATTTATAATCTAGTATTCACTTTAGTACCTTTTTTAAAAATTAAGAACTTCACAAAAATTCTATTACTGGATATAAAATTTCCCTAAAGTAATCAAAATGTGCCATTTATTTCTAAAATGGTCACAGAAGGTGTGATAGTTCATGAAATCTAGGATAGCATCTGTTTGAATACGCTCCATAGATATGTATCACAAGGGAAATAATGCTGTCAGATGAAATTGCTTGTAAAATATACCCCAGTTTCAGAAATTCCAAAATAAAATTAAATGTTTAAGTCGGTGGATAAAGCAGTATGGAATTCACTTTCATATCAGTGTTGTTTTCTTCATGGTTGTATTGTACAAGAAAAGGAACTTGTGAATTAACATTTGTTCTTGTTAACTTTATGATTATCCAACATACAAAGTCTAAATTTTTCATTAAATACTCTTCTTTAGCTGTTTTGTTTCATACCCTAAGTATGAAACAGAAGTTAAGCACTGATTTTTACATGAAAATTTATGTGTGATTAAAGAAAATTATGTAAAGAAGTGAAAAACTATAAAATGCTGAGAAAAATACAAACACACGAATTCTCAAATACAAGGCAAAAGATGGCTATATTGAAGTAAATTTTTAACTTTAGTCGTTTTAAGACTACCAATTTTTTCTTCTGTTGTTTTAGTAAACATTAAGAATTACATTGGTGCTTTTGGTTAGAATCTGGAAAATGGGCATTCACTTCTAAATGAATAGATTTAACATTTGCAAAGTTTGATAGGTCTTATCAATAGCCTCTAAGCTATATTTCTTCTTTATTGTAGCAATTCTAATTCTACAAACCTAGAAAGAACAGAAAATGACTGATGTTAAAGAGCTGGTGGTTATTTTTATAGCCCCAAGACAGTTTAAGATTTACCCATTCCAAGTTGTATCATAGGATTTATTTGTATGAAAAAAATCTAAAAGAGAAAAGCAGGCAGAATGACATATTTACTTTATTTAGATTTACAAGTAATAAATATATTAATTTCATAAGAGGTATATGGACCAAGAGTAGTAGTTTATCTGGTTTCCTTTTTTTTCTCTCAAAGCACATATGTGGTATAGACCATTTAATTCCAGTAAATTATTTAATGCATGAAGTCATGTTAAAGTGCATTTCTCCATATTTCTACTTTTTAGGTATACTCTGTATACATATATTTATGCAAAATAGTAAGCTGAGGAAATTTTCTTAAGGTAGTCTGACAATAATTGAGCACATTTATTATAATTTATAGTTATCATTTGTCATCAAATATATTGTAAATAAAGTAATTTTAATATCAGATACAATTATTTTCAGAAGTCAGATTACATTTTTTTCATATTTAAGATGTTTTGCATCAAAAGATGACCGAGACCTGTGCTACTGCTCACATTGGTGGGGTTAATATTGTACTACTTGAAGGGATCACACCAAATATACAGTAAGTGTGCTTATTTTTACTGTTTTCTTTTATTCCTTGTTACAACTTATAAATAACTTGGAATTCCTTGAATGAAGTCATCCTATGTAAATTTTGAGGATTATACTGTGTTTCTAGATACAATTGGAAAAAACAATTGATTTTGTTACTCCTGCCTATCCTAAATTCACTCCCTCTCATTTAAATAAATGCTTGATTTCCAGTATCTGGTGAGATTGTCTTATAAGAAAAATGATCATGGTACAAATTTCTATTTAGTATATAGGTTGTTAATTTTCCTGTCATTTAAATAGTTAGCTAAAATTTCAAAGAATAAGAACTCTCTTAATTTTAAGTAATCATTATTCACCTAGACTTCAGATTTGTCATTTAGCATTTAAGAAAGGTAACAGTAAAGCCTTTGAAATCTGTTACAGTATAAACTAAGCCTTTTTAAAGAGAAAGTATCAAACCAGGTGAAATCTGTTACAGTATAAACTAAGCCTTTTTAAAGAGACAGTATCGAGCCAGGTGTGGTAGCTCACCTGTAATTCCAGCACTTGGGAGATTGAAGCAAGACATTTGTTACAAATTAGAGGCCAGCTTTGACTGTATATTGCATCCCATGCTACCCTGGATTACAGAGTAAGAATCTGTCTAAACAAGGAAACAGCATCAACAACAAAAATCAAATTAAAAACAAAACTCATATACTCTATTTTAGTTCTTTGTTCTTAATTTTTTTCTGTAAGTTCTGTACTTGGGTCTGTTCTGATTAGAATGATTCTGATGTTGATAATATTTACTCATGGTATCCATAGCATTTGCATAGAGGAGTGCATCTAACCATATGACCTTATATCCTTAGTAGTATTTGCCTTCATTTCTAATTTCTTTTCAATGGGCCAGTTTTGTGTTATAACTAGAAGTGTTTTAATAGTTAAGGTCATATTTTGAGACTTTGTTCTTCTTTGATAGTATAATTAATGCTATGCTAATGTCCTGAAGCATAGTCCTCAGGCTAGATAACCACTAAATAGGAGATTTGACCCCTTCTTTCAAAGTTATTTTAGAAATCTAAATAATACAAAAACCTGTCTTGGGCAATATTTTTTTTCCATTTTTTATTAGGTATTTAGCTCATTTACATTTCCAATGCTATACCAAAAGTCCCCCACACCCTCACCCCCACTCCCCTACCTACCCACTCCCCCTTTTTGGCCCTGGCGTTCCCCTGTACTGGGGCATATAAAGTTTGCGTGTCCAATGGGCCTCTCTTTCCAGTGATGGCCGACTAGGCCATCTTTTGATACATATGCAGCTAGAGTCAAGAGCTCCGGGGTACTGGTTAGTTCATAATGTTGTTCCACCTATAGGGTTGCAGATCTCTTTAGCTCCTTGGGTACTTTCTCTAGCTCCTCCATTGGGAGCCCTGTGATCCATCCATTAGCTGACTGTGAGCATCCACTTCTGTGTTTGCTAGGCCCCGGCATAGTCTCACAAGAGACAGCATATTGATATTGATAAACAAGCCAGAGCCTGGTGGAAAGAAGATCTCAGACTTAACTCTTGCCCTAGTGGCTTAGGATCATTTCCTAGAATCATCACTGATCATTTATTTCATAGGCACTTCCTAGGCACGTCCCATCTTTTAAAAAAAAAAAAAGACCAGGAAATTCCCATGGTTAAACAGATCTCTCTCATTCATTATGGACAAACAAGAGGATGTATGAAACTCCTGTTGTAGGCTAGGAACTGAAGACCTGTTCATTTACTTAATCCACCTTGCAATTCTGTGAGCCCAGGTAATTTTTATCTCCACTTTATGGAATAAAAGAAGTGAGATTTAGAAACATCAAAGTATTAGCATAAACTATTTTAAATGGTCTAGTCAGAAGATCTCCATACTACACTGCTTCTGTCTTTCTTGTTCACCTACAGCAACCCATCCCAGAAAGCAGACTGGTGATTGTTCCATTGACTCAGAGCCAAGTTCCCTTAGATGCCCCAAATGCTGACTTTTTCTTATATCTTCTCGTCTGTTTTACCTCTTAAGAGAATGGCTTCAGTCGCTCAGCTTGTAGAACTTAACATTTATAAAATGAAAATTTAAATAATATAGAGTTGATATTTCTTATCTTTCCCCTTTATCAGCTTTTTTTGAAATATAAAAGTTACTCCTGGGCTGGTGAGATGGCTCAGCAGGTAAAAGCTCCGACTGCTCTTCCGAAGGTCCTGAGTTCAAATCCCAGCAACCACATGGTGGCTCACAACCATCTGTAATGAGATCTGACGCCCTCTTCTGGAGTGTCTGAAGACAGCTACAGTGTTCTTAGATATAATAATAAATAAATCTTTTTTTTTTTTTTTTTTTTTTGGTTTTTCGAGACAGGGTTTCTCTGTGTAGCCCTGGCTGTCTTGGAACTCACTCTATAGACCATGCTGGTCTCGAACTCAGAAATCTGCCTGCCTCTGCCTCCTGAGTGCTGGGATTAAAGGTGTGCGCCACCACACCCAGCTAATAATAAATAAATCTTAAAAAAAAAAAAGTTACTCCTTTGTTACTGTCAAAACTCGTAGTCTTAAGACTTTTTGTTAATACTATTTGGATTTATTCTTTAGCATTTCCAAATGCAATTAAAATGAAATAGAATGCGGAAAGTAGTTTCAAAAAGTCATTTGAAAGAAACCCTTAGGAGCTGGGCATTCGTGAGCTTCCTGCTATGCAGTCCTATTGTAACCAATGTACCTGTGAATGCTGATTTGCTTCCCTTTTGTTTTCCTGCTTCTCTTGAATCTGCGTCCGTAGATTGGAAGATTTTCCTACATCTCCTACAAGTACAGCCAAACAAGAATTTCTGTATGTCATATTCTTTTTCATGGCTTGTGATTAATACTGACTAGTATAGTACTTATATTACCATTGTGGGATGTGTATAGTTAGTCACCATCTCATGTTCTAGTCAAGCTTAAGTAAGGGCTGTCTCTTAGGTAAGACAGACTTTGTTTTCTTGTGCTTCTGTGGGCATATTATTTGATATCATAATGGAATTTTTCACTTGGTGAGTTTTTGTTAATTAAAAATTAATTTTAAAAAACTAACAGTGCATCAGCATGTTTTAACTTTATAATTTTGTTTTAATGGGAAATTTGTTGTTTTATCTATGGCTTTTACTCTATGTGCATTTGTGTTTGGAATATTTGAATTTTACCATTGCTGTGTTTGCAGTTAGCTGTACTTGAGGAATATGTGTAGGCGCTCACCACGTGAGCCTGTCATTACAGCGCGCTAGCATTTAGTTTAGCATTAGTTATGTCTTTGGACATTTTTAAAATAAATTTTAAATATATTGAATAAGTAGGTGATCTATATATTATGTTTTCTGCTGGTATAATCATCATATTTTATGAAATTTGTTTCATTATTTATAACAAGCCATAGATAAAACATTATTAGTTCAAAGCCATTTGTTGGGATTATGTTCTATTTCACTTCAATGATCAACTAAAAGTAATACAAATTTAATTTTATTACTGAAAAATAGCCTGTATAACATTGTCTTTTTATGAACAGAAAAGCAAAACAACCACAATTTAATTCCAATTTTCTGAGTTCTCTGGGTATTTAACCAAAAAATAATCAGTATAAACTTTAGAGCGAATTGTTTAGTGGCCAATGATCAAAATTTTTTATGGGCTTGAATATTATGTACTAGAAAGGCTCTGCGAAGGCAGCAATGGAAAACTATCAGGTGATGGTCTTTGTTGTGATACCATCACATTTGGCCACCTCATTCCAGTCCCAAGTTTTCTGTTAAGAGAGACAGTCATGTATAACACAATTGCCAAGTGGGAAAGAAATCTTTTATCATTGACTAAATAGCATATAGCCATTCAGCATATTCCACATTTCTATTGTAGAAAATTTCAAGCAAACTGACTTGAGATAGCCAGCACAAAACAAGTTATGTAAATTAAACTTTTCCACCTTCCTCCGTCTTTTAAGTTTGGAGCCAGTTCAAGGCAGGAAGGCCACGGTAGGGCCAGGGGTGTAGAGATGAAGGTAATGCTTCTAGATTTGTATAAGACTGATATGGTTATTCCAGAGGAATTTGCAAATTGCCCTTTCTGACTCGGTGAAGAATTGAGCTGGAATTTTGATGAAGATTGCATTGAATCTGTAAACTGCTTTCAGCAAGATAGCCATTTTTACTATATTAATTTTCTCTGGAAGATGACTAAACTTTGCAGCACGCTTGGTATGCCCACTGTATGTTAAAAATTCATGGCAGATGTCCATAAAGACAGGCTGAAGGTTCACAGGCGTGCAGTTTACAGAGCTCTCCAGATTTACCGTACTTTACAATGCTGGGGCCTATTCCCACGCCTTTTCCTGTGCTCCAGCACTTTCCTTTATAAAGTAGGCCCATGACTTCAATCTCAATAATTTGGTTTTTTGATGCCATTTTAGAAGTACATAAATGGATTTTTTTTTTTGTATGCAGTTTGTCTCTCTTTAGATCCCAAAACTAAAATGGAGGGGAAAAGGTTATGAGTGAGAAAAAAAAATCAAAGTAAAAAATTTTTTGTGTGTGCAAATGTTGCTAATGTTTGTAGAATTGTTAATGTTTGAAGAATTGAGCTGGAATTTTTGAGCTAATGTTTGTAAAATGTTGCTAATGTTTGTGCTTTTACTTAATATCATATATTCTAAAGAAATAATAGACTTTTCAATGCAGTATAAGATGAGTATATCTTAATATCTTTTAGAATAACTTTTCAGACTATGTTTTGACAAATGAATGCTCTCCTCCTAACTCATTGAATAAGAATATCTTATATTCTTGTTATTTTTCAAAAAATTTTTCTTTGCTTCTGTTTTAATAGTCTTCCTCCTCTGTTTTTAGAACTGTGGTCAAGTGTAGTATAGCCAAGTCCCAAGCCCTCTACAGTGCCCAGAGAGGGCTGAAGACAAACAACGCTGCAGTGTTCAAAGTAGGAGCTATCAGCATCAACATTCCTCAGCACCCTGCCACTTTACACAGCATGATGGTCCGCAGTTCTCACCAGCTGTCCAAGCAGATCTCAGACCTTATTAGACAGCCTTCCACAGCGTGAGCTATTTTATTTTTTATAGCCTGTGACTATACAGTAAGGTATCTTTTATTTTTGCTGTGATAACAAAGGTTCGTAACAAATGAGCAGTTCCTGTGAACATTGAGTATCACAGTAATGGAGCTGGTAGAGAGTATTCAAATGACATCTTGGGAGAATCATAGTATGTATCATTAAAGTATTATATTACAATGGCCAATAAGGTATTAATTATATCACATTGACCAATACTAAATATGAAATGTCAACAGCAAGTTTAAGAAAGAGATTCTAGAGATTTATTGGCATCACAATAAATTCTAATAAAAAGCAAATTAATGAATTCGAGAACTTTCAGTCATTGTTTAAATTTAAGAAATTGCAGCAGTCATTTATAGCTTGCATAATTTTGCATATTCCTTTATTATGAAATTACTATATATTTTTTAAGACAGTCTACATGCTAGATAGCATTTTAAAGGGCAGTAAATCAGACCTTTCACGGTAACCTTAGTCTCTGTGCATGTTTCACTATTCATAGCATATGCTTTTCTGACCTGTGTGTGTGTGTGTGTGTGTGTGTCTGTGTGTCTGTGTGTGTATGTGAGTATGTATGTGAGTGAGTGTGTATGTATGTGTGTGTGTGCATGCATGTGTGTGTATGTGAGTGAGTGTGTGCATGTTGTATGTGAGTGTGTGTATGCGAGTATGTGTATGTGCATGCGTGCATGTGTGAGTGTGTATGTGAGTGAATGTGTGTATGTGTGTGTGTATGTATGTGAGTGTGTGTGCCTGCATGTGTGTGTGTGTGTATGTGTGTGTGTGTATTCGTGTGTGTATGTGAGTGTGTGTGTGCATGCATGCATGGGTGTGCGTATGTGAGTGTGTGTGTGTGCTTGTGTGTATATGTAAGTGTGTGTGTGAGTGTGTGTGTGAGTGTGTGTGCGTGCATATGTATGTGTATGTGAGTGTGTATGTGCATGCATGTGTGTGTGAGTGTGTGTGTGTGCATGCATGGGTCTGCATATGTGAGTGTGTGTGTGTGCATGCATGGGTGTGCGTATGTGAGTGTGTGTGTGTGTGTATGCACCATGCATATGCACATGCTTACTTTCCCCATCCTATAAAGTGATGAAACAGTGTCTTGATGTCTCAGAAACCAGTGCCTATTTTTCCATAGTTGTTTTATCCAGGTTTTTAGTTCTTGTGTGATAAATTATGGCTCAAGTTATTACTCTGCTTTTCTAGGTCATCATTATTTGTTAGCTCTGTTCCACTGAGAAATCTAGTAATTTTATCAATAAAGTAGTAGTTTCTAATAGTTTTATGGGGTGTATGTGCTTTGGTTTGTAGCCCACAGCCTATGAAAGAAGATATTGCAACCCCACTGCCTTCTGAAAAAACCCCAACAAGTGTTAATCAAACTCCTATTGAAACAAATGAATTTCCTCAACTCCCAGAAGGCTTAGAGAAGAAGCCTATTGTTCTCAAGTTCAGCGCTATGTTAGATGGCATAGCCATTGGAGCAGCACTCTTACCATCACTGAAGGCAGAGTACAAGATGGGGAGAATGAGAAGCCATGGGATGACAGGTAACATGGAACTTTAAGTTCACCCATGTGAAATTACCCTCCCAACATCTTTCCATCCTTTTTTCCATTTATAAAATAGTTTACTCTTCTTTATTGGTTTTTCCTTGTCTTAATTCCAGTTTTTAAGGTGTAATAATAATTTTATTAATGATTTTAATTATTAAAATTTTATTTAATTATTACAAAATTAATGATAACTGCTTAGGTTTTTCATAGATTTCCTTTGTCACATTTACAAAAGGGATTGTTTTCTTACTCTGCTGTGAAATTTCTGTAAAAAATAATTGGTGACTAAATACAAATACTTTCTTCCATATCTGTTGGAATAAAAATGTCTTTTTCTCTTTTTTGTTTTAACATGGTAAATTACATTAATTTTTAAAGCACTAATAAACCTACTCAAATACAATGTTGTATTAAGGATATATGTATTCCAACTCTTTACATTTCAGAGTTTGTTTATTAAAATAGTTTTCTGAACATTTCAATCTTTATATTACCAGAAATAGAAACAAGGTAAATTGAGCTTTTGGATTTGGCAAAGTAAGAAAACATGGACTTTCCTGTATCAGAGCCCAGTTCTAACAATACACTGGCTAATTTGCTCATTTTGAAGTCTACTGGAATCCATAGGCTTCTGGGAAAAGCAAGCCAGATAGGCACTTTCAAGGTGAAAAAGTAGAATATCAAAGAGTGGACACCTTGTTGAGTAGCCAAACAAGAACCCAGAATTCTGTAAATGAAGAAAAAGGACAGAGCCAGTAAAAGAGTGGCACATTCATGAATACTGATGAGTGGTAACTGAGGCCTTGGATTGCTTTGATCTGGATGTTTTTATTTAGTGATACTGGCAAAAGAGGTAGTAGGAGAAGACCCTGGCTCCTGCAGCTTCCAGGAGCTAGTCAAAGATAGCCTTGACTGTAACAGGTGTTAGAGGAGCTCAGGGTAGTCAGGACCTTTGTGGCATCTCAAAGGTATGATAGTTGGAGTATAGCATTTTTCTGTTTATGAGAGGAACTTGGGTGTGTATACATTACCTA
Organism: Mus musculus; assembly: GCF_000001635.26. Classification (NCBI taxonomy): domain Eukaryota; kingdom Metazoa; phylum Chordata; class Mammalia; order Rodentia; family Muridae; genus Mus; species Mus musculus. Next base: position 36,997,594 of record NC_000069.6, read on the forward strand.
CGTCCTGAGCAATAATATAGTTGATGGTAATCTTCTGCCAATTCATCATACCCACGTAGCTGGACAATATCAGCAAAATAATGAAACTAACTCTACATTAATATTTCCTTGAACAACCCTTTGCCAGATAGAGGACTTAAAAAAATAAACACATTAAATTAAACTGTAACATATTACTTAGTCTCTTAATAGTTAAGGTTAAAGGAATGTGTGTTTAATGTTTTAGAATTTGGGACTTGTTTTTAGCTTGAGTTGTTTTATCTTGTTGTAGTATAAGCTTCTCTACGTAAAGGGCAGTGAGTGTGTCTTTCTGTTCTCCCTTCTGTGATAATGCAGACTCTGTAAGTGTCTCTGCATCTGACACAATGTTGGTTCCCAGTAGGCATCATAAATGCTGCTAGCTTAATAGTACTTGCTGACTAATTCTTTGTACTAAGTGTACTTGTTTAACGATATGGAGTAACTCATGTGTAATTTTTAAATATTACTTCTATATGATCAACATAAACTGTGGGATGACAAAATGTTTTTTCGTAGACATCATTTCTGTAAAAGTTTATTCTTTCAGCTCTCTGTTCCTTACACTGTTCTTTCAGGTGCACAGACAAGGTTTACATTTGAGTTACCAAATCACAGGTTGCGCTTTACTTCAAAAGTTTCTGCGACAGATATGTCAACTATCCCTCCTTCTGCAAGTCTTAACCTTCCGCCTGTTACCATGTCAGGGAAATACATTATGGAAGAACATGATAGTTACTCAGATCAAGTGTGGAGTATAGATGAACTGCCTTCTAAACAAGGGTACTATTTACAAGGGAATTATCTACGTTGTGTGGCAGAAGTAAGTTTACTTTCAAATTACTTTTTGCAGTTTATAAGTTTTCAAGATTTCGATACCAAACTACATAATGGTCCAAACTTTGAAGATTAAATGTTAAATTATTTGTTCCTACACAAGGCTAATCTACTGAATTTCAAGAGAAAGGGTGTGTGTCTGTCTCTGACTACCTCTCTTCTCTGTCTTTTATTGAAACAATGTACTAATCATCTACTAATTTTTATCTTATATGTTAAATTTCAAGGTCATTTTGGCAATATTTTTATGGTTTACTTTATAAAAGAGAATAAAAGCTAACATCAGGAGCTTTATATATTTACTTCTGTAGTCCTTAATTAACTTTAAGATAAACGTACTCTCTTTAAAGTGTTTGTGTGTGGGTGGGAGGGGGTGATTTTTAATAAGGTTATATAGAATTGAATACTACTAGTCATTATTGAAAGGTCACATGGAAAGGTAAAATAAATTAACAGACTCATTTATTATTTAAGATAATGCTAAAAGCTGGCACTCCTGACTGCCACATTATTTTCACTTCTGTGTATAACTGTCAGAAGCTTTCAAAGCATGATACACCTGTTTCATATGGTTTGAAAATACATAAGAAAGCTCTTTGAGCTTTTGATAGAAATACTGTAATTGGAGGAGACACATTTAAGTCTGATATACCTTTTTCAGATTGGGCTTGCTTTAGTACCTAAGAGTTATAAATTCTTTTAGTTTTTAATTTTAAGAGTGAATGTGTGTGGCACTGCTGTGTGGCTGAAGGTGAGATGTCACGATATACAGGGAAATCAGATGACACCCTTGTGGAGCTTGTGCTTTGCTTCTGCTCTTACCTAGGTTTTTGTAGGGACAAATCTCAAGAATCTAGGTTTGCACGGTAAGCTTCATTGCCCAGCAGCCCAGTTCTTTGCTGGAAGACTATTCTTTGTGGGGCTTTGGTTTGGTTAGTTTTCTTTTTTCTTTTTTTTTTTTAATTAGATATTTTCTTTATTTACATTTCAAATGTTATCCCCTTTCCTAGTTTTCCATCTGAAAATCTTCTATCCCCTCCCCGCTCTTTGCTCCCCAACCCACCCACTCCCACTTCTTGGTCCTGGCATTCCCCTGTACTGGGGTATAGAGCCTTCACAGAACCAAGGGCCTCTCCTCCCATTGATGACTGACTAGGCCATTCTCTGCTACATATGCAGCTAGAGCCATGAGTCCCACCATGTGTTTTCTATGATTGGTGGTTTAGTTCCAGGGAGCTCTGGGGGTACTGGTTAGTTCATATTGATGTTCCTCCTATAGGGCTGCAGACTCCTTCAGCTCCTTGGGTACTTTCTCTAGCTCCTTCATTGGGGACCCTGTGCTCTATCCTGTGGATGGCTGTGAGCATCCACTTCTGTATTTGGCAGGCACTGGCAGAGCCTCTCAGGAAACAGCTTTATCAGAATACTTTAAAGCCCATTTTCATTGTTCTTATATAGTATGTATATAATTATCTCTTTTCCCTAAAGTTTTGGATGATTGGCTTTACAGAAAAGCAGAGCTAACATACTCAACAGTACAATCTCATAGTCTGATTTTGTTTGGCAGGTTGGTTCCTTTGAACACAATCTCACAACAGATCTTCTAAACCACTTGGTGTTTGTACAGAAAGTGTTCATGAAGGAAGTGAATGAAGTAATACAGAAGGTGTCTGGTAAGGCTGTCTGGGGCTAGGAATGCAAGTTTCTATTTTTATTTGTCATATGAGGTTTCATGATCTAAAATAAGATGTAAGTGACATAAAATTATATTGATAACTAGTGTGAGTGTGTGTGAGAGAGAAACAGAAAGGTGAGAGGGGGGGATGGATGCACACTCATAAAGCAAAAGAGATAATCAGCTAGTTTCTTTTATTTTCTTTATATTATTCCCTTAAGCTGGGGTCTCTCATTGAACCTGGAACTGACCAGTTGTTTAAGACAGTAGGGTCCTTTATTTCAAGAAAGAAAATCTGTTGCTATGGCAGATTGGAGGGTTTTGGGGGCAGTTCTCTGTAAGAATCAAAGCCCACCATTCACTTACAATCTGGAGTAATTATAGGGCAGGGAGGGAGGATGAAGTTTCCTTCTTGGCCAGAGATGGGCGAAATAAATTGTGAGTAGCAAATGAAACAATGCGGGTGGTCACTGGACAACTCTCATGAACAGCTTTGAGGTGTGCCATATGTGCCAGGAATCTAGTTCGGGTTCAAAATGACCATGATTAACAGTCTTGACTTTTGTTTCCTTGGGTAGATGTTGTTCATGTAATTCTCTGCTGTCAAGATTAGCATCCCCATCACAGTTTGGGGGCAGTTTCTGGTGTTGAAAACTTTGGAGGAAGACATTTTTAAGGGTTGAGTCCTTCCCCAGAAGCCTCCAAGCCTGTTAATACCTATCTGTCTAACATTCTCTCCTCACAAGTGGAGACCCTGAAACCATTTAGAATATGGAAGTTGAATAAGTCTGGCTGCTTCCAACAAGGATTGGGAGATTAGAGAGGAAAAAGAGGGGAATTAGTGAGACTCTTGATGACTTTCAAACATGGAAGAACAGTCAAAGTGACCATGAGCTGGATCATCTCAGAACTGTCTGAATCAACTGTCAACGAGTATAGACAAAATTAAGACAGTGACTGAATACACCATGTCTAGAGAAGAGCATTTACAACTAAGATTATAGTAGATTTAAGAGGATTTTGCTGCAGAGATCTATATGTAAAGCTGGTCACCAATGAGTTGGCAGTCTTTGGCATGTTTTTACTCTTATTTTGTAGAGCTTGTAAAGCAAAGGAGACATATGCAAAATTATCAAGTATACAGAAAAAGTATTTATGTGATTTGGAAAAATATGAGTCCTTTAATTTGATTAAGAGCCTTAATTTGATTAAGTCATTGTTTTAGTATATTATTACCAACTGCTTTAACTTTGGGACATAAGTATGGGGATAAGTGAAAATTATACTAGAAATGGATATTTTTAACACATCACATTGGAAAGACCAAGTTTTTATAAGAGTACATCAAGGAAAAATTGGTAAATGAGAGCTAATAAGAATAAGGACTGGAGAGATGGCTTAGTGGTTAAGAGCACTGACTGCCCTTTCAGAGGTCCTGAGTTCAATTCCCAGCAACCATATGGTAGCTCCCAACCATTTGTAATGATCTAGTGCCCTATTTGGGTGTGTCTAGAGTCAGCTACAGTCTGAAGATGAGCTACAGTGTACTCATATACATAAAATATTTTTCAAAAAAAGAATAAGAGTAATTATGCTAATATGTGTAGACTAAGTTGCGTATATGGCATATTGCATGCACTCAGTAATTCATTCTCCTTGGTACTAGGGTCTGCACAGATATCTGTTTAGTTGAGAATGTAGCAAGTAAAAAAGAAAAGAATACAGATGGAGGGCCACAGTTGCTTAAGAAAAGGTAATCCAGAGAATGGTAACATCAAGAGAGCTATGGCTTAAAATTCAAATGAAAAAACAGTAATGGTGATTTAACATTTTAGAAATTGCACTGAAATGTAATGTAAACATCCTCTGTTAGAATTAGTTAGCATGAGACTTTCAAATGTGACAGCAGAAAAGGCCTTACTTGAAGGGAGTAAAGCTATCTAAAAAATATTAGTAATTTATGTCACCTGAAACTTTGGTGGTAGCTGGATGATACAGACAGGAAGAAAGATGGAGTATTTGATAGCTGGCTGCAGATAAGGTAATCACTAATTAAGATTGGTTAAGAAACCTTATTGTGGGTTTCAGATATGAGGTAGAAATTAGGATCTGCTGATGAGCAGAAGAAGGCAAAGTAATGCTGTAATTGTAGAGCAGCTGTTGAGAGAGGGAAAGTGCAAGCATTTAAGTAGGCACTCGGATTTCCAGGAAGCATCTAGCTAGCTAGCTTACAGAAAGTGTCTGCTTGGCTGCTGTTCACTAGTCCTAACGATTGGGGTCCTGTCTCATCACACTACTGTTCCTTTTTCTCTCTCTCAAACTGAAGATTGATTTGTCATTAAAGAAAAATGTTTTACTGGAGGTTTTCTTTTTAATACACAAAATATAGTCAGAATTTTGTGTGATAAGGAAGCTGTCTAGTCTTTCAGGATTTAACCTTTTCTAGGTGGGGAGCAGCCTATCCCTCTCTGGAATGAACATGACGGAACAACAGATGGAGATAAGCCGAAAATTCTCCTCTACTCCCTGAATTTACAGTTTAAGGTAAACTTCCATAACACTGATGCTCTTAGGACCAGCTTTCTAATTAATTAGTGTATATTTTATGTGGAAAATTTGCATGATGCATAATTGCAAAATAGTGAAAATAAACTGTATTCTGCTTACTCGGGGAAAGCTTTAATGTCTGAATCTTCTATCAGTGCTTTTTTTCTCCTTTTCTTTTTCATATTGACACTCCCCTCCCCTCCCCTCTCCTCTCCTCCCCTCCCCTCCCCTCTCCTCCCCTCCTCTCCCCTCTCCTCCCCTCCCCTCCCCTCCCTTCCTCTCCCCTCCCCTCTCCTCCCCTCTCCTCCTCTCCTCTCCTCTCCTTTCAAGACAGAATCTCAACTATGAAGTCCTAACTGGCTTGCTGGAACTCTCTCTATATAAACTAGGCTAGTCTTGAACTCAAAGATCCAATTACCTCTGTCTCTCTAGTGCTGCGGTTAAAGGAATGCACACCACCATGCCCAGTCCTTCTATGACAACTACTGCTACAATAATAGTAATAATGATAATAATAGCAACAACAGTAACAACATTATTATTAGCATGTATTTTGAAAAACTTCTATATCTTTCTATATCAGATTATTGAGATCAGCTTTATCTTCTGAAAGCAGTATTATATAATTTAAACAGTTTGTTTAGCGATGTTCCAGTGAACACTTGGTATTTCTAATTACTTCTTTTGTAATTTACTCTGCAAGAACATTTTGAATATCTGTTCAATTAATAATAGTCTTTTAGGGAGGCGATGGTAGAATGCTTGCCCATGTGTACAATTGCCTGAGTGAAGCAAAGCTATGGGTCTTCCTTGCCGCCAAAGGTGGGAGAGCAGGGCATGGCCAAGGAGAAAAAGAAAGAGCTGTAATACTTTAAATCTTAATTATCTCCTGTAAAAAAGTAAAAGTGCTAAAATGATATGTATTAACTATAGCATCCTAGTAATAACTGATTTAAAGAATGTGTGCCTTAGACATCTTATATATGCTATGACTTCTTATCATATTTCAAAAGATTGCATTTCAGTGAGTCTATATTGGTTCATTTTCTTATTTTCCTCCTAACGTGTAATCTGCTAGGGTATTCAGGTAACAGCCACCACACCTTCAATGAGAGCTGTGAGATTTGAGACTGGATTGATTGAATTGGAACTTTCAAACCGACTTCAAACCAAAGCCTCACCAGGAAGCAGCAGCTATCTGAAATTATTTGGTAAATGCCAAGTGGACTTAAATCTGGCATTAGGGCAAATTGTCAAACATCAGGTTTGTACAGAATATAATGGTATTGGCACTATTGTCTGTAAATTAACTTATGTGTTAGAATTTTAGAAATATTTTAAGTTCCTAAAATTTGTATTGTAAATTCTGATGAAAACTTACTTAGGCCTTTATAATTTTACTTTGCCATTTCTTGCCATTTTTGACTATATACTCCCTATTACAAGTTTGTGCAAGAGCAATCTCATGAGACTTTATCCAAAATCTGTAGAAACATTTGCTTGTAATATTTCAGTTTCTTAAGCATTAGTTACATCGCACTGTCTTGTGCTTTTATTAGTTAATATGTAAAGTGTTAAGTTTACACCTTCCCTATAGAATGTTTGAAATTTTCAAATGTAAAGTTTTAAGAAAAAGATAGCAACTAGTGTAGTTCCCTAATCAGGTTTACTGTTTATCAGAGATACTTTTTTGTTGTTCTAATTTAATTTTGCTAAATATGTCTTTTTAATGTCCCACCTAATTTTGATTTGAAGAGTCATTTTTAATTGCCAGTTGTGGTTTTAAAAAAAATCAATGGCTATATTAACTATTTCAAATTCTTACTAGAGTTAGAAAATGAATTTTTTTTCAAATGGAAACATATTTTGAGAGAAATCTTATTAATTTCAAACACTTAATACATTACTAGGCCTACCTCTGCTGGGTAATTGTGCTTGACAGCTTTATCACAGAGCTACAGCCCAGATCCAAGTTTACCTTTTACATAGTTCTTCATAATTTATATTAATTTTTAAGTACTTATGTTACAAATAATAAAGAATCTACCATTTAATGGCTAAATTTGGAAAGTATACTGTAGGTCTTTTGGAAAACAATGGTATATAATGTTTAAATGATTTTGGTAAAATTTTCCATTGATTTTGTTGAGTTTTAAATTTTATTTTAGGTTTATGAAGAAGCTGGTTCTGATTTTCATCAAGTTGCCTATTTTAAAACTAGAATTGGACTAAGGAACGCCCTTCGAGAGGAAATCAGTGGTTCTTCAGATAGGGAAGCTGTGCTTATTACTCTGAATAGACCAATTGTTTATGCACAACCTGTGGCTTTTGATAGAGGTAAGTTTATATCAGCCATGACTGTCTTCTAGGCGGTAGTCATGCTCAGTATGTATATGTATATATGTATGTATAGGTGTGTGTGTATATATGTATGTATGTATGTATGTATGTATGTATGTATGTATGTATGTATGTATGTATATACATATGTATATATGTATATATACCTTGGCTTTCCAGTGCAGATACCTGACAGCTAAAATGCCTCCTAAATCTGAAATGTGAGCAGAGCACCTAAGACGAGTCTTGCTAACTACAGCTTTTAAAGTCATTTCATATTTTACAATTATTTTGCTTTTGACATAAATAGGATTATTTTATTCCAAGTTCCAATCTTAAATGCTAAGTTTTTTAGTTGGATTATCTACCCATTTGTATTTACAACATACACTGATTCATTAATTCTGAAAAATGTTTTACTGTGTGCTGGCTAAAAGTGGGATACAATAGATAACTGGATCAGGATTCCTGCCCTCAAGTAATGTAGTCTGCTGAAAAAAAAAGAGTTCATATACACTTGTCAATGAGTCAAAAATCTTTTTTTCCTAGATCTGAAAGAATGTGTATCTTCCTTTGCTCTTTTGCTCTTTAGAGGAGAAACAAATTCTTCAGTTTCAACTTAGAATGTAGAGTTCACCAGGGAGATAAGCACATGAGATCAGCTGCTACTCACTTTCTTAACCTAGGGCTAGACCCGTCCTAGCATACAGTAGTACATACAAACATTTGCTAACTGAGAGAATTGAGTGTTTGTGAGCACAGTAGTCTAAGAGAAGATAGCAACAGCTTTTAGAGAAGAATGGGAAAGAAGGCTGACTGGATGGACAAACTAATGTTTAAATTATTTTTCAGAGGCAATAAGAAGATACTTCTGAATCTGTGTAAAATTTCAGTTCTCAGTGGTCTTAGATTCACCATTAAATACTTTGCTTTTGGCAGTGCGCCATAGCTGCTTTTTGTTTTGTTCCTGAGCCCTTTACTCATGCTCTGCATCTCCCATTTCACCAGCCTTCCCTTATCCTTCACCAGGTCTTAGAACACTCTCAACTGGTGTGTGGCATCATTCTTGATTTTTCTCTTCTAGTGGCTCTCCATTTTTACCTTCTTAGACTTCCATACTGTCTTGAAATGAAGATTTTCCTTTGCATGTTTTTCTTACTAACAAACTCAAATGACTTTGACCATTTCAAATTGCATTCTTTAAGATAATGTGCCTAGCATTGTGTCTTTGTTTTTAGAAATATTTCAAAGCAATAAGTACATAATAGTTGATTTTCTGCTGATATGATGAAGTACTGTGAAGAAAGGTATCTTGTAGATACAAAGTTTATTTGTGCATAGAGGTCAGTAGGATAGTCCATAATGGCTGTAGAGGCATGACAGTATGTAGCCCCAGCAAGAAGGTAAGAGAAGAAGAAGAAGGTAAGAGAAGAAGAAGGTCTAGTCCACACTGAGGAAAGCCCAGTCTGAACTCTAATGGGGTAATGCTACGAACTCTCATTGGTTCTGCCTTTCCCATAACTTCTCCGAATAGTAACATCAACTGGGAAACAAGTGTTTAAATGCCTGATCCTGTGACATTTCTCAGCCAAACCAACACAGAAGGTAAACTGTACAGTTAAGGACAAGGCTCCTGTTTTTTCATGTATTATTCCAACCAAGACCAAATTGTGTAATAGGAATTCTACAATATTGAATGGATAAGTGGACCTGGGTTTTCTTTCTGTTGTCACTAGACAGTTGCTTGCTTTCTGTTTCTTTCTTTTCTTTCTTTCTCTTTTTTTTTTCATGAAAAGTATTAACTGTATGACTTTAGTATCATTATAATTCTAGCCAAATTTTTCTGGTAGTAATTTTTACTAGAAATTATTGTTAATCATCAGAATTTTACAGTAGTTGGGATTTACTAACTGTAATAAATCACTTACATCATTGACTTTAGTTTTCTTTCTGCCTGTTCTTAATTTGCAAAAGCTGTTCTGTTTTGGCTGAATTATAAAGCTGCCTATGACAACTGGAATGAACAACGAATGGCTTTACATAAGGATATTCATATGGCTACAAAGGAAGTGGTAGACATGCTCCCTGGTATCCAGCAGACATCAGCCCAGGCCTTTGGGACTCTCTTCCTCCAGCTAACTGTGAATGATCTAGGAATTTGCCTCCCTATAACAAATACCGCACAGGTACAGAAAATCAAAACATACGAGGCTTTATTCCAGAATTGAAAGCTAGATATTGCTACTCAACCATTTCTGTGAACATGGATTATAACCATTTTAAGTAGAGCTGTTTATAACTTGAGCAAGGAAGAACTCCTAATTCTTACCTTTGCAAATAAGCTTTAGAATCATCTTATTGCTTTTTTTAAAGTAAGAGCTCTTAGGATTGATCTTTGTATAAAGTGGAAACAGGAATATTTCAAAATGACTTTATTACCCCCACATGTAACATGGTAGGGAATTTCAATTTTCTTACAAAGTGTAGTATGAATATTAAATAATTATTTAAAAACTTGCAAGTTATATATGTACTTAGATGAAAAAAAGATGCTATCTTCATAATTTAGGGCCAGTTTTCAGAAACGTATTGGAACTTGAACTTGTGGTTAAGTAAGAAAACGCTGTCTGCACTTGTCAGACCAAGAAGAAATTGCCCTAAGAATCATATGCAGAGATCTGTCTTATTGTTACAGTCTTCTTTCATTGTCACTTTTAATAGTTTGAATGTTGTGGCAGTTACTAACTGAATGGAGTAAACTTCTGTTGAGGGTTCTGTTTGGTTGAACAGGGCTAAGAGAAACTTGGCATTCAACTGTTGTTGGCGTCTAAAGACTTGAGATGTGGCAGCTTTTTAATGACATGATAAGACGGTTCAGGAAAGCCACACACATAAGAACTGGCCATCGTAGCCCACGAAACAGGGGCCAGACAAACACAGATATTAGCTCTTGCATATTAAAAAGGAAAAAGTACACAGGAAAATATATTTCATTTACTCAAAATGAAATTTTATTCTTTAAAAACCTATTTTGCTAATATTGAGGATTTCTAGACTTAACCATTTCTAGACTTTAATTATGAATATAAAGATTTCTAAAGTTTAGAAGTCATCTGGTCTGGAGAAATGACTCAGCAGTCAAGAACACTTGTTGCTCTTGTCGAGAACCTGGGTTTAATTTCCAACACCCATGTGGTGGCTCACAACCATCTGAGCCACTCTAGTTCAGTGGATCTGAAGCCCTCTTCTGATGTCTGTGGGCACCAGACAAGCGTGTGGTGAACATAAGTATAGGCAGGCAAAACATTCATGCACAGAAAATAAATCTTTAAAAATGCATTCTAAATTCACCTTTGCCTCATTTCCCTGTGATTTTTCTTTAGTCTAACCACACTGGAGACCTGGACACTGGCTCTGCTCTAGTGCTGACCATTGAAAGTACTCTCATCACTGCATGCTCCTCAGAGTCTCTGGTTAGCAAAGGCCATTTCAAGAACTTTTGTATCCGTTTTGCTGATGGCTTTGAGACATCATGGGATGACTGGAAACCAGAAATCCGTGGAGATCTAGTAATGAATGCTTGTGAGTCTGATTTATTTTCTATATAAGGCTTATAATTGTAAAAAAAAATTAAAATGTCTCTGTTGAAAATTGAAGGATGTTCAGATATAGGAATGCTTTAGAAATGAAATAAGGGTTTTTTGTAGTTAAAGGTAGCAAACTATATCTGTAAAAACTCTTAACTTCAGGCTTCTGGTAAGGCAGAAAGACTTACACATTTGAAGCCTGGTTTTTCCTGTAGTTGAATGACCAAATAAATAATCCTTGTTCCATGATCTGTAAGAAAGTGGTAATTGCAAGACCCAACTTAGTAAGCATAGAATAGATTGTGATTCTCCTGGACTAGAATTTCAGCTTTAATTATAGCTGACACAGGAATAACCCAACACACAGCCCAAGTTTCTAGGATTTGAAAGACTCATAGTGGACTCCTCTAATTCCACTCTGATGTATGTGATGATTTGAAAGGAGAAAGGTTTATATCACTTTTAATATCTTTAGGTATCACAGCAGAGATAACTACAGAATTACTTCTTTATAACAAAGCAGTGTACATATATATAGAATCTTAAAGATGGTGAACTAAAATCTTCAGTCAATTCTATGATGAAAATACTCTTTAGCAGGTGGTTTGCCATCATTTATGTAATTTTCTCCTTTCTGAAACATCACTATAACTTCCAAATTAAAGGCAAAAATTAATTTAAACATGATTTGTTTTGAGTGTGGCATCTTTTTTATCCATGCACTAATTAAAATAGACTATGATTAGAAAGAAAACAGACCATTTTCCTAGTAATTTGGAAAAAAATATCTCATAGAGAATATAAGAAATAGGCCTAGGGCTTAGAATTAAAACATAATTATTAAAATGAATACATTATTTAATACCTTGGTATATATTCTTTTAGCAGTAAAGAACCTTGCTATTCTGATTTCTGATATGCAGAATAACAAGATTTAGATTTTGCAGAAAATTTACTTTTGTAGCTTACTATTGTTTCTGAGGAAGGGAATCAGAGGAAGAGTAAAAAGAGTAATTGTCTTAATATGTTATATGAATTCAAAATGATAAAATGGACACATTGATTGAGTAATTTGTAGTTTCTAATGGGAGAGATACTAGTATGTAATTTTTATATCTAGGGGTAGAAAAAGAGATGATGTTCAAATTTTAAAGAGTTTTCATTATAGTATTCTTGAATTTGGAAGATTATTAATGTAGGCTTTGTTCTGACTGATATCCTTGACTAAAAGGTTAGCAGAGCCTATCTTAACCGGAAGCCACATCTTGCCTTGTTTTAATTTAGAATTGACCAGTTAGACATTCATACTTTATGGTTGAAAAATAAATTTTTCTAAGTTACTGCCATTGTATTTTTAAGACCATAATAGGGCAGGGATGTAGCTCAGTGAGCAGAGTACTTGCCTACCATTCAGAACACCCTGATTTAGATCTCTAGCACCACATACAATTGGCATGGTAGGCATGTCTGGAACCCCAGCCTTCCACACAAAGAGGCAGAAGGATCTGGAGTTCCAGGTTGTCCTTCTAATCATCAGCTGAGTAGCCAGTGTGACGCCAGCCTGAACTGCACCGTGAGGCACTAAGAGAGGAACTGATATTTACTCATAAAAGACAGTGCGCCTACACTGGGAATATTTTTCTTTCTAGGAAATTTTCAAGGAAAGACAAAAAACACTCCAACCTTAAGTGACATGTGAATACCAATTTAGAATTCACACAAAGTTATAAAAGGACATTTCATTTTAGACTAATCAAATTTAGATTGATATTTAATTTCCATTAAGGCTTATTGAAAGTAACCTTAATTCTTTTTTTTTACAACTTATTTTGCTTAGAGATGATTTATTTCAAAGATAGCCTAATCTTCACTAATTAAGTTTAAGGTACCAAGTTAAAGGTACCAGGCGTTAGCAACATTTTGCATTTAAGATCAAATATGTTTCACATATACACATATGTGTATATGAGTGTGTGTGTGTGTGTATGTGTGTGTGTGTTGTATATACACGGTGTCACAAAAATTGTCATAGAATCCTAGAGGTTAGTAGAAAGCAGTCTAGAAATGCCCAGATAGTGTGTCTCTAATAATTACATGCTACAAGTAAAGCCAAAACTTTGAGCTAAGTTGCTAAAATCATAAAATAAACACTTCACTTTGTATAACAAGACTACTGAATCCAAAGTTTGCTCTTTTGTGGGGAGGAATTGAAACCTAGAAGAGCTAGAAATCCTGTTTACATTTATGTAATTGTCTTTGGGAAAAAAAGACATGTTTAATATGAGGTACATGTTTAATCATAAGAACATTTTTATTGACAACTATTTTCGGGTTCATTCTTGTGCAGGTGTAGTTCCAGATGGTACCTACGAGGTTTGTTCAAGGACTACAGGACAAGCTGCAGCTGGTAGGTTTGCTGTTTACTTTGAAACAGAGTTAGGTGAAAATACGATGGGAAGTCTCAAATGCCACATTTATGAGTTGATTTATTGATGACTAGGGAGAGTAGTAAGTATTTTTGAGTAAGAAATCAAATGGTGATAGCATCAAAGGAACACCTCATGGCTGTAAAGCATAAGAAAACAGCTGACATCACGTGCCTGGAAAGAGCTCATTTCTGTTCTCATTTCAACAAGATCCAGCTCTTCTCAAGCTCAGAGAATGATTTTGGTTTTGTAACTTTGATGTTTACTGTGACTACTTAGTTACTTGTAGGTGGTGGATGCAGCTTATAACGGTTTCTGCTGTATCCATGGGAAGGTTGAGCTCAGAGGGAACGGATAGCCGCCATGCTGTTATACAGAAGAGGTACATACACACTATAAACATGGAAACCAACACTCTGTCTGGTGTTTGGAGCAGGTCTTGCTGTGAATGGCAGTGGGTATCTGATATGGCCATCATATAGTTCATAAGTGCTTATACTCCTATTCCTAGGACCTTGAAAATGCCACTTCTTTATTTAAACAGAAAGTAGTAGTGCCGGAACCTGGACACTGAATGTATTGTGGAAAATGTGTGGGATTGATGTCCACATGGACCCTAACATTGGCAAAAGGCTTAATGCTCTGGGCAACACCCTTACAACACTGACAGGAGAGGAAGACATAGATGACATTGCTGACCTCAATTCAGTGAACATAGCTGACTTGTCAGATGAAGATGAAGTCGATACCATGTCTCCTACAATCCATACTGTAAGTGCATTCACTGCTAGGAATTTCAAGACTGGGTTTTCCTGAGATAGATAACTGATTAACTTGAGGTTATTTCATGTGTTGTGGTTGCTGTTGTAGAGGAAGGGAGAAGGCGGTGATTTCTAGGTCTGCAGTTTACAGTACTGATGTGTGTTTCATCATAATGCCTTTATGAAATGTGCCTTAACCTCAGTGTAATATAGTAACATTGAAAGTAAGGTAAGGTCAATCTATAAACACAGAAAGTAGATCAGTGGGTTTTGAGTCTGGGGCTGGGGATGAGGTTTGAGAACAGGGAAGGGAAGACCTGCTCTTATGAGAGGAGCTTTCCTGGCTGGTACTAAGAGTGTGGTAGTGACTGCTTAGCTCTGGCCATCCTAAAGCTACCGAGCTGTACATTCTAAATGGATGGGTCTCATGGTCTATAATCGTATCTTAGGAAAGGGTTTTACAAATAAGTCTTTCAAAAAGCCAAGTGTTTATACTGTGATATATACATTTAAAATGTGCTTTTCCAACTATACTGCTTATTCTGTTGTATCAAGTTATTTAGTAGCAAAAGAGATAGTGACTTTCAGATTTCATTCTGGTTTTGATTTGTAGAGATTTTAAATACATTGATCTGTTGTATTATTAAATAGTTTTGTCTTGAAAAGTAATTTTAAATTAATAATACTGTTTATTATTTAGAGTTCAGATGGAAGTTCAGTAAGTGGAGATGGTCACAAACTCACCATTGGGCAGCGACTTGTAAATCACCTACTAGGCCTGGCACCTCCAAATCAGCGCTATTCTGTTCCTGCAGAGTATCTGTGTGATTCAGAGATGCGGGGCTCCCCTCAGTCTAGCCAGTCCCATTTGAAAGCATGCAGAGCACACTCATGGGGAAACGTAGGTCGCAACTCAGTAGATGCCTTATGAAATGAGGGGCTTGAATCAGTGGAGAATTGCAATCATCTTACCTGCTGTAGATGGCTTTGATTCTTGCATGCTCTCTTTGATCGAGGCATTAATTTTTGTAGTATAGATGGGCTGTAGGAACTGAAAGTGGTATTAACATATATACTTTGATTTTTTTTTTTAAGGAAGCTGTAGATTATCGAAGACAAGGAACATCTTCTAGTCAGCCAGGAGAACTGAGAGGAAGGAAGATTATGAAGCGCTTAGTGGACATCAGAGAACTGAATGAACAGGCCAAAGTAATAGATGACCTTAAGTATGTCATTGTTTTTTACTTACTGTAGCATTCTCTAGTAATAGAATAATAGGATGCTAAAGGTGGAAGAAAGCTTTTAGTGTATCAGTGAAGACATCAGTTCTCCAAGAAGTTCAATAATTTTTCTGAGATTATAAGGAATAAAGTGAAGGCTGAAATCCTGATTTTCTGTCTTTACAACCCACTTCTGTGCAGTGAGTGGCAGAGGAGCTCGGTATGCATGTTCATGCTTCACTGTATTCATATGCGTGGTTGAATGTGCGTGTTAATTTGCTAACTTTGTTTATAGATTGGAGCTTTTTTTGAGGAGTTAAGAATCAGTATTTATGAAAGGCTGTTCTGTTGTGACATGCAGTAAACCTCACAGTGTATTTGTGAGGTTAAATAGCATGTTCCGAATGGACTCTTAAGAAAACTGGCTCAGGGGTCTAGAGAGATGGCTCAGTGGTTAAGAGCACTGTCTGCTCTTCCGGAGGTCCTGAGTTCAAATCCCAGCAACCACATGGTGGCTCACAACCATCTGTAATGAGATCTGACACTCTATTCTGGTGTGTCTGAAGACAGCTACAGTGTACTTAGATATAATAAATAAATCTTTAAAAAAAAACTGGCTCAGAGTAAAGAGCTGAGATTTGTACTTATATAAATATGAATTCAAAGTCTCTCTCTCTCTCTCTGTCTCTGTCTCTCTCTGTGTGTAAGTCTTGATAGTTGATGTTAACAGGTTTTTGTTTTTTTAGAAAAAAAGTAGGGATAAGACAGTAAGCATTAGTAACTTTTTTAAAAATCTCTTGCCAGTGGTATTGTAATTTTACTAAGTACATCCCATCCAAGGATAAATATTCTTCTTGCTAAATTTTGAAACTTTGATTTTCTTTAAGTGGCCATGCTTCATCTTTTCTAGTCTTCAAATGCTTATAACTGGGGATTTTGTTGTTATTATTTGATCAGGATTTCCCAAAATACAGGAGTTTTGAAATATACAGGGTATGACCTTTAAGTTTCTCTGTAAATTTTCATGTAATAATTCATATTTTCCATTAATTTGAGTTTTATCCTCAAGGAGAAAAATGACTTGAGGTAAAAATATATGACTTCCAAAAATCATCCTACATTTTTCTGTAGAGTGAATGTTTGGTTTTCATGAGATTGCTTGTACCTTGAGATACATCAGTGGGTAGAGAGTGTAAGGTGTGTCCCTAAATGTTAGTGTGTCCTTTGTAATTTACCAGATATGAGCATTAAGTGTACAGGAGTTGGGCTATCCAGAAAAGACCCTGGGCTTTCCTAAGTGAGAGGGCTGGAAGAAGCACTGAGAAGTCACTTGTACTTTCTTGCATCTTTACAATAACCCCCTATTTTGGTGGGGTTTTTGTTTGTTTTGTTTCATTTAGAAAATTGGGTGCAAGTGAAGGAACCATAAATCAGGAAATTCAGCGTTACCAGCAGTTGGAGTCTGTGGCTGTGAATGACATCCGAAGAGATGTCCGTAAGAAGTTACGGCGGTCCAGTATGCGAGTAAGTTCGTGCTTCAGGATGTCGTGAGACTTTAAAATATATATATATATATATATATATATATATATATATATATATATATATATATTCACACTATAATTTTATTCCTTCCTCCCTGCCCCCGTCCACCCTCTGACTGTTCCACATCCCACACCTCCTCCCCACACCCCTGTCTCCCAGTGAATGCCCCTGCCCCCCTCTCCACCTGACCTCTAAACTCCCTGGGGCCTCCAGTCTCTTGAGGGTGCATTATCTCTGAATGAACACAGACCCGGAAGTCCTCTACTGTTTGTGTGTTAGGGCCTCAAATCAGCTGGTGTATGCTGCCTGGTTGGTGGTCCAGTGTTTGAGAGATCTCGAGGGTCCAGATTAATTGGAACTGATGGTCCTCCTGCAGGGTTGCCCTCCTCCTCAGCTTCTTCCAGCTTTTCCCTAATTCAACAACAGGAGTCAGCTGCTTCTGTCCACTGGTTGGGTGCAGATATCTGCATCTGACTCTTGCAGCTGCTCATTGGGCCTTTCAGAAGGCAGTCATGATAGGTACCTTTTTGTGAGTGTTCCATAGCCTCAGTAATGATGTCAGGCCTTGGGACCTCCTCTTGAACTGGATCCCACTTTGGGCTTCTGTTCCCTATCTCAGATATTTGTATTATTTTCATTTAGTTGAAAATAATTTAAACGTTCTCTTGATTACTTCTTTGACACATGCTATTTAGAAGTGTGTTGTTTAATCTTGAACCATTTTTTCCAGATAATTTTTTAACACAAACATATACACAATCTGGTTAAATTACATTGCAGTCTGACAGCAGTCATTATATGGTTTCAGCCCTTTAAATGTTATAGCAAATCTTAGAACCTAGAATGTGGCAGCCTGTTTGGGGGAGTTTTCCATGTTGACTTGAGAAGACTTTGTACGTGCTGTTAATGAACAAAGTCTTGAGTAGATGTTGATTATATCCATGTGACAGATGTGCAGCTGAGTTGGAGTATGTCCAAGTGGATTTTCTGTGTGCACTGGGTCCATTTCTGATGAAAGGTCTCCACCATGATAGTGAATCCATCTTTTTCTCTTTGCATTTCTGTTAGGTTTTGCCTTGGGTAGTTTAAATCATTGATAGTCAAACTGATTGTTGATATCATTGGATTAAACATCTACCTATTTTGTGTTGCTTCATATTGCTTTTGTTCTCTATTCATGCTTTCATCTTTTTTCTTGTCTTTTGTAGTTTTAACTAAACATTTTATGATTCCATTTTCTCTTTTTTTATTTGTTTACTTATTTTCTATTGGGTATTTATTTATATTTCAAATGTTATTCCCTTTCCTGGTTTCCTCCCCTCTCCCGGAAGTCCCCTATGCCATCCTCCCTCCCCTTGCTTCTGTGAGGGTGTTCCTCCACTCACCCACCCACTCTCACCTCCCCACCTCAATTCCCCTACACTGGGGCATCTATAGAGTCTTTATAGGATCAAGGACCTCTCCTCCCATTGATGCCTGACAAGGCCATCCTACGCTACATATGCAGCTGGAGCCATGTGTACTCCTTGGTTGATGGCTTAGTCTCTGGGGGGGTCTAGCTAGTTGATATTGTTGTTCTTCCTATGGGGTTGCAAACCCCTTCAGCTCATTCAGTCCTTTCTCTAACTCCTCTGTTGGGGACCCCACACTCCGTCCAATGGTTGGCTGAGAGCATCCGCCTCTGTATTTGTAAGGCTCTGGCAGGGCCTCTCAGAAGAGAGCTATATCAGGCTCCTGTCAGCAGGTACTTCTTGGCATCCACAATAGTGTCTAGGCTTGGTAACTGTATATGGGATGAATCCCCAGGTGGGACAGTCTCTGGATGGCCTTTCCTTCAGTCTCGGCTCTACATATTTGCTCCTGGGAGTATTTTGTTTTCCTTCTAAGAAGGACTGAAGCACCCACACTTTGGTCTTCCTCCTTCTTGAACTTCATGTAGTCTGTGTTATTTGGAGCTTTGGGGCTAATATCCACTTACCAGTGAGTGCATACCATGTGTGTTCTTTTGTGATTCGGTTACCTCTCTCAGGATGATATTTTCTAGAATTGATTTGGAATTTTGATGGGGATTGCATTGAGTCTGTAGATTGCTTTCGGCAAGATGGCCATTTTTAATATATTAATCCTGCCAATTAATGAGCATGAGAGATCTTTCCATCTTCTGAGATCTTTCTCATCTTCGATTTCTTTCTTCAGAGACTTAAAGTTCTTGTCATGCAGATCGTTCACTTGTTTGGTTAGAGTCACACCAAGGTATTTTATATTATTTGTGTATTGTGAAGGGTGTCATTTCCCTAATTTCTTTCTCAGCCTGTTTATCGTTTGAGAAGAGGAAGGCTACTAATTTATTTGAGTTAATTTTATAACCAGCCTCTGGGCCTGTGTACCAGAGGCTTTCCACGGAGATCTCTGGCCCGGGCTGGTTCAAGAGTTCTGGAGAAGGGAAGCAAGTGCGTGCAGGGAAGGGAGGTCACTTCTACCACTTCTGCTGATGCACTTGGCCCCACCTCCATCTCTGCACTGAGTTGGGTGGGGCTGAGCAGACTAAAGGCCAACTAGCCAGTGAGGAGTGGAGTGGAGCTTTAGGCAGCATATTGGGACAGCAGCTCTCTTCCCAAGTGTTACAACTCTTTGGACAGAAGGCTCAGTAGTTCTCACACACTTTTAATCCTTCAGAATAGGATTCTTATATACAGTTTTGGGGTGGGTAAGGGTCTGACAACAGGTACTTCTCATTGGCTTGGTCTGAGAGCTTTAAGGAAACTTATTTGCATGTGGGAGGGCTTGATGATGGTCCTACATGACTGATGGCCACACACCTCTCTTCGGGGGGGGCTGTGGGAAGCTGTGGGAAGCTGTAGCTATGTGACAGAAGTCAGGGACCCAGGAGGCATGGCCAAACACCTGCTGTCCCATGCAGGTGAAAGTCACCACCAAGCAGGTCACCTAATTTCCAGATCTTTGCTCAACTAGGGTCCAGGCAGTCTGTGCACAGCCTACTGCCCCACACCAGACACTTTGCTGAAGTTGTTTATCGGCTTTAGGAGTTCTCTGGTGGAATTTTGGGGGTCACTTAAGTATATGGTCATATCATCTGCAAATAGTGATATTTTTACTTCTCCCTTTCCAATTTGTATCCCTTTAACCTCCTTTTTTTGTCTAATTGCTCTAGCTAGAACTTCAAGAACTGTAGTGAATAGATAGGGAGAGAATGGGCAGCCTTGTCTAGTCCCTGATTTTAGTGGGATTGCTTCAAGTTTCTCTCCATTCAGTCTGATGTTGACTACTGGTTTGCTGTATATTGCTTTTACTGTGTTTAGGGCCTTGAATTCCTGATCTTTCCAAGACTTTTAACATGAAGGGATGCTGAATTTTGTCAAATGCTTTTCAGCATCTAATGACATGATCATGTGGTTTTTTTCTTTGAATTTGTTTATGTAGTGAATTACATTGATGGATTTCCATATATTGAACAATCCCTGCATCCCTGGGATGAAGCATACTTGATTGTGGTGAATGATCATTTTGATGTGTTCTTGTATTTGGTTGGCAAGAATTTTATTGAGTATTTTTGCATCAGTATTCATAAGGAAGATTGGTCTCAAGTTCTCTTTCTTTGTTGGGTCTTTGTGTGGTTTAGGTGTAAGTGTAATTGTGACTTCATAAAATGAATTGGGTAAAATACCTTCTGTTTCTATTTTGTAGAATATTTTGAAGGGTATTGGCATTAGGTCTTCTTTAGAGGTCTGATAGAATTCTCCAATAAACCATCTGGTCCTGGGTGTTTGGTTTTATTTTGTTTGTTTGTTTGTTTGGTTGGTTGGTTTGTTGGTTTGTTGGTTGTTTTTGGGGGGATTTTTTTTGGTTGGGAGTCTATTAATGACTGCTTCTATTTCTTTAGGGGTTATGGGACTGTTTAGATGGTTTATCCGATCCTGTTTTAACTTGGCATCCTTGTATATGTCTAGAAAATTGTCCATTTCATCCAGATTTTCCAATTTTCTTGAATATAAGCTTTTGTAGGATCTGATGGCTTTTTGAATTTTCACGGTTTCCTTTGTTATGTCTCCCTTTTCATTTCTGACTTCATTAATTTGGGTACTATCTCTGTGCCCTTTGGTTAATCTGGCTAAGGGTTTATGTTATCTTGTTGATTTTTTCAAAGAACCAGCTTCTGGTTTTGTTGATTCTTTGTATAGTTCTCTTTGTTTCTATTCAGTTGATTTCAGCCCTGAGTTTGATTGTTTCCTGCTGTCTACTTCTCTTGGGTGTATTTGCTTCTTTTTCTTCTAGAGCTTTCACGTGTACTGTCAAGCTACTAGTGTAAGCTCTCTCTAGTTTCTTTTTGGAGGCACTTAGAGCTATGAGTTTTCCTCCTAACCACTGCTTTTACTGTGCTTTTATTGTGTCCATAGGTATTGTGTTTTGGTATGATGTGTCTTCATTTTCATTAAATTTTAAAAAGTCTTTAATTTCTTTCTTTTTTTCTTGACCAAGTTATCATTGAGTAGAGTGTTGTTCAGTGTCCTTGTGTATGTGTGTTTTCCGTTGTTTTTGTTGGAATTTAAGACAAGCCTTAGTCCATGGTGATCTGACAGGGTGAATAGGATTATTTCAATCTTCTTGTATGTGTTGAGGCCTGTTTTGTGACCAATTACATGGTCAGTTTTGGACAAGGGACCATGAGGTGCTGAGAAGAAGGTATATTCTTTTGCTTTTAGATGAAATGTTCTATAAATGTGTTAGATCCGTTTGGTTCATTCTGTTAGTTTCACTGTGTCTGTGTTTAGTTTCTGTCTCCATAATTTGTCCATTGCCGAGAATGGGGTATTGAAGTGTCTCCCACTATTATTGTGTGGGATGTGATATGTGGTTTGAGCCTTAGTAAAGTTTCGTTTATGAATGTGGGTGCCCTTGCATTTGGAGCATAGATGTTCAGAATTGAGAGTTCATCTTGGTAGATTTTTTCCTTTGACCAGTATCAAGTGTCCTTCCTTAACTTTTTTGATAACTTTTGGTTGAAAGTAGATTTTATTTGATATTAGAATGGCTAATCCAGCTTGTTTCTTGGGACCATTTGCTTGGAAAATTATTTTCCAACCTTTTATTCTGAGGTAGTGTCTGTCTTTGTCACTGAGGTGTGCTTCCTGTATGCAGCAAAATTCTGGGTCCTGTTTATGTATCCATTCTGTTAATCTATGTCTTTTTGGGGAATTGAGTCCATTGATGTTGAGATATTAAGGAAAAATGACAATATCACCCAGATCAGGTTGGGCTCTGTCCATTTGGTTTCTGTTAAGGATAAGCCACATGTAAAACAGTGCAGCTGTTAGTCTGTATTTGTGGGTTCCGCAATCCTGAGCTAAGATAGCAACAGATCAAAAATATTTTTTAAAATGAATAAATAAAGATAATTGCAAAATAAAATTTTTTAAAATTGCTTCTGTACTGAACATGTACATACTTTTTTTTGTTACCCCCAAACAACATGCTGTAATAACTTTACCTCGTGTTTATGATCATACTAGGGATTTTAAGTAATCTAGACATTCAGACTATGCTAGAAACTATGTGTTGGTTGTATACGAGTACTAAACCATTTTAGTTTTTTCCATGACCTAATTATCTCTTTTAAATTTTATTTTTATTTTTTTAATTTAGTCTAAATTCTGGTACTAACACATTTTAAATAAGAGACTTGCACATACTAAAATTTGGCCATACTCCATACAACTATACTTGATTTTCTTTTCTTCTCTTCTCTTCCTTTTCTCTTAGTTATGTTAATATATAAAGCCCTGGATCTGGTCCTGAGAGATATCTGAGCTGCTCATTTCCACATGGTCATGTTCTCATGCCCTCAGGGACAGCTCACCAGGAACCCCCTCAACCAGGGCCAGCTCTACCCTTGCCAGGCAGGGTGTAGGGCGTCCTCTTCACAGTGTTGCAGTTGGTAAGGAACATGGCCCATTTTCCCACTCTCCTGAGCCCAGGGCAAGCTGTCCTGCCTGCCATAGGTGGCGAAGGATGAGGGTAGAAGGTAGTAGGATCTCTCTTACCCTTACCCATGCTCCTACACAGCAGACAAGTTGCAAATCCAGCTTTCTCATTCCCATGCTCAAACCCGCAGGGTCTTCTCTTAAGTGCTGCACCTAGTGAGGGGCAGGGACAGCTCTCCTGTTCGTGTGACCATGGGGCTAGGTGTCCTGCCTGCTGCAGGTGGTGAGGGGCAAGCGTGGAGAAAGGTATCTCTCCCTTCCCCACACCATTGTATAGGAGACAAGTGGTAGGGGCAACTTTCTCATGCTCATATCTTCAGAGCTGGCTCACCAGCAACTCCCACAAGGTGTGGTGCCTGTTCTCCCAAGAATTTCAGCTGGGCTAGGGGCAGGGTCAGCCCTCCTGCTCTCAAGCTCCCAGGGCCAGATCTCCCGTGGTGCCTAAGTGAGGGGGTGGGACAAGTTCTACATTAACATGTCCCCAGGCTCAGGCTATAGTCCAGTCCAGGGACTTACAACTGGCCTTTGGTGGTAACAGACTCCTGCTATTACAGGGCTACGGACCCTCAATGGGAGCACAGACCAGGGCCCCACTGTGGTTCCAGGTGTCATCATGGATCCTGGCATTCACATCAAGCTGTTCCTCACTATCCTCAAGTCTCCAGTTCTGCCTCTCTTCATTGTGCTCCCATCCTTCTGTTTCTCTTTCTCTTCCATTTCTCCCCCACTTACTTGTTCCTCTTAGTGGTGTCTGGGGTCTCTGAGTGTCTGGAAGCATGTCAGAAGTAGTCTCTGAGTGCTATGTGTCACTTGCGCGTTATGCCACTGAGGCAGGTTTCCCCCACATCAGTATACAATTGCCTTGAGTCACTTTGTTTTTCCTCTACCATTTTATTAGGCTGCTTCCCTCAAGGATAAGTGGGGTTTAGGTTACAAACCAAGTTACAGCCGATCGAAGAGCATTTCAGCTTCTGGAAGACCACCTCTTAAGAGAATGGAAAGAGCAAGGTAATACATATTTTAACCAATCAACCAAGATTCAATACTTTTTTTGATAATATAGAAATCACCCTTATTAGTAAAATAGAAATCGCTAGTTACTTTCTGTAAACATCATTGGTTTAATAAAAGCTCAAACCTTCATTCCTCAGTGTAGTAAGAATATTTTAGTAAGGCAATTTTATTTAGGTATGCTTTATGTATAACCTTACAGACTATATGAAAAAATGAAAATTTGAATACTGTTGTTTTTTTCTAGGTAATTAAATAGGAAAGATGATGGTACACATTAAATTTTTAATATTTGAATATTAAGTCAGCACTATAAAAATAACATGTATGAATTCCTGAGGTGGGTTCTAGAGTGGTTGGTAGAGTGTTTTTGCCTGGCATGTATGAAGCCCTGGCTTTAATTCCTCCTACCACACAAATTGGGTGGTGCATACCTGTAATGCTAGCTAGCTCTTAGGATAGATAAGGGGATCAGAACTCAAGAGCATTCTCTGTCTCAGCTACATAGTGGATTCAAGGATGGCCTGGGATACATGAGAAACCTATCTCCCCAAAAATGAAAAAGCATAACTCTTTTTTATAGGTTTAATTTTAGAAAATTGGAAGTTAATTGAGACAAGACTTTTCTACAGATGTTGAAGGTTAATACATGGAATGCCAAAATTTCAGTTATTTGATAAGGTTAATAGTTAGAAATAGAATGTTAATGTCATTAATAAGACATATAAAGCCAAGATTTTTTTATAGTGACCATATTGGGGTTTTGTACTTTATTTTTGTTGCATATTTATGCTTATATCATAACTGCTTTATTTTACTTATAGTTCTCGAATAGGAGAAACTGATGAGCTCCCAGAAATCCGTGTGGATGCAGCATCTCCTGGACCCAGAGTAACCTTCAACATCCAGGATACAGTAAGAAAGACAGCACTTGTTAGAAATTTGTGTTGCTAAGTGCTAAGTATTTTTTAAAAATTACAGACTTGCAATATTATAATTTTAAAGGTAGATCACCTGCAATGACAGGTTGCAACAGCTGAAGTATCTGCACTTCCAGCAAGCAGGTGCAGCCCATAAGAGCTCCATTGCATGCACATGGCCAAGTATATGCACAGTGACGATCCCATACCTGCATGCTCTTAGACGGGATTGGGTTTGGTTTTTTGTTAGACAGTTTTTGTTAGTAAGGACCCATGTTAAACTGTCCTCTAAGCAGTTGTTACTGTGAAATAAATATTTGTTTATGTGTTAGTGTGCATGGGATATAAATAGTAGAAGGCATAAGGAAGGTCAGCTTCAGAGCTGCACAATACAGCATGTTAAAATTTATGTTAAAATGTTTATTTGTGGATTGTTCGCATTGTCTTTATTTTTCACATTTTATTTTCTTTTCTTATTATTTTAATTAAGTTGAAAAACACAGTGTGGGGAAGTTCACCACAGTCCAGATCTCCAGGGGAAGGGTACTTTCAGGTACTTATGAAAACAACACAAAATTTGTCTTTAAAACTAATAAACTGCCCTGAAATTTTGCTTTAAAAATGTCTTCTTTTCAAGCTAAACTGAGACCTCAGAAATACTTTATATAAATATTTAAGTTTATTGGAATTATATTTTAATGTGTATTTTATAATACCCCATTTGGGTTTTATATTTACATGTAGCTTAATTTTACTTTGACCTTCAAATGTGAGGAATTTTAATCAGCTTATAAAATCAACTAAGCCAAATTTAAACTCTAAAACTGCAGTTTACTAAATCATTTACTATTGATTTGTTGATCCTAAAATCAATCTCTTTTTGATCCTGAAATCAATCTCTTTCCCTTACATTTAACTATGGAGTAAACCATTTTAAAATCAACATCTTTGTTAATTGCTTTAAATACAAGTCAAATCTAACTCCAAACAACAAACTGATTGATAATTGACTACTAATTCTTTTAAGTCACTGTAGTACATTAGTGTTCATTACATATTACATTCAGAACTGAATCTGATGGCATATGCCTGTAATTCCAGCTACTTGACAGACGAGGCAAAAAGAAGTGTGAACCCAACCTTTTATTTTCAGTTTTTTCCAGGCATGTTTTCATGTGGCCTAGGCTGGCTTTAAACCCACTGTGTCGCTGAAGAGTGCCTTAATTCCTGATCCTCCTGCCTCTGCCTCCCAAGGCTGAGATTATAGTCACGTGCCACTAAGCTCATTCTCAACCTGAAAAACTTATCTCTAAATCAAAGCAGTACTAAGGATATTGCTATCATGCATAAAACCCTAATTTTGATCTCTAGCACCAAAAAATAAAACTAAAAAGATCCATTTAAAAATTGTTATGTTCTGAACAGTATGAAAATGTGCTGCATAATACTTATTAGTACAATTAACATTTTAAGCTAGATTTTACCCTGAATGTATTATTAAACTAAACATATAAACTATTAATATAGGTATGTGTATATGTATATATTCTACACATAGCACCAGACATCTAATCTTGCCTAGAAATTTTCTTTTGCATTATAGTTAAAAAACAAAAAAGGAAAAGGAAAAGAAAACTGGCAATCATTCCAAATATGTTTCATTGTCTTTATTCTTTCAGACTTAAGTCTCATTATACATCCCACAGTTGCACTGTGTTTACTCAAACTGTATTTGATCTCAAAGCAATTAGAATGTAATACAGGGCCTGGAGACATGGCTCAGCAGTTAAGAGCGCTTGCTGCTCTTGGGGAAGGCCTGAGTCTTCCCAGCACCCACATGGTGCCTCATTACCATATATAACTCCACTTCCAGAGAATCTGCTATCTTCTTCTAACCTCTGTAGGCTCCTGCACACATGTGTTACGCGTAATATGTATGCTCAGGCACATACACATAAAAATTTTTAAAAAAAAATGAGTGATATACTAAGTTTGACAAAGATTTACCATTTTTCAAAAAAAAAAAACCTTGAAAATAAATCATGTATATGAATTTTAAATGGATTTAAAATTTAAATGGATTTTCTAGTTAAATGACTTTTTGGGTTTGGGTTTTTTGGGTTTTTTTTGTGGTACTGAGGATTGAATCCAAGGCCTCGCACATACCAAACAAGTGTTCTACCAGTACTTTACATCTGTAGTTATAATCAGAGCATTCTTACTGGTACCAATTTTTGGTGAGCCAGAGAGATATTTCAGTAAGGGTGCTTGCTACCAAGCTTGTCAACTTATTTTAATCCTTAGGATCCACATAGGAGAAAACCAGCTAGCTCAAACTGTTTTCTGACCTCCACAAGTACATTTTGGTACATGTATGCACTCTGCCCCTCCACACATACATACATACATACATAATTAATTAATTAATTAATTAACTAATTAATTAATTAAAAGTATGCATATTTGAAAATAATTCTAGTCCTATTTTTAAATCATAGTATATTCCTTTTTATTTAAAAACACTTAAGTTAGATAACATGAGGTTAGATATTAAACTTGGCAGTTGGAAAATAGATTATGGATATATGATTTCATATAAAATAAATATCAAGCAAAGAGATTACTTTTACAAAAATTTACCAACTTTAAAATTTGAAAGATGTTCTGAAAAAAATCTATTCATTTGCTCATTTATCATTTTAAGGGAAAAAAATACCTGATTTCTATAAATGTTTGTTTTACCATGAATCTCACAGTAACATCTACTACTTATTAGTAATAGATTAAATTATCTTGCCAACTGCATTCTATCAGGGCTACTCATTTTCAGATGACACTGGAGCATCACTGTTTATCTGGGAAACTGAGATCAGTTCATAGCAAGTTTTGCACACTTCAAAACTGGCTTGTCCATCAGTGGTGGCACACACCTTTAATCCCAACACTTAGGAGGCAGAAGCAAGAAGATTTGCTTGAGTTTGAGGCCAATAGGATCTACAGAGTTAGTTCCTGGACAGCCAGGACTACTCAAGGAAACCCTGTCTTGAAAAACTAAAAAAAGAAAAGGAAGGAAGGAAAAGGAACTGCAGCCCCCAGTTATTTACTTAAAATACAGCATGGTTAAGTTTGAATAATAGATACATGTTTTATTACTCAACTGTTCACATGTCTTTTGTCAGTCCATGAAAGTTCAGTTTTAAAGATTTGTCCACAAAACTTCCTCTAAAAAATATCTTTACTAACAGTCACTGTATTCATCATGAATTGTTCTTCCATTCTGATTTATATTTGTTTCTTTACACGTAATCTGCTTCCGCTTTGTGTGTACTAATAAAATATGATGCTTTATGTTCCTATAAAGTAAAATTTCACTGTGATTTTTTTTTCGCGTGTCAGTGGTACCTTACTGTGGTTTGACCGTTTCCTTCCTTGGTATGCCATTTCATATGTTCAAGAGTCTGACCTTCCTTTCAGTTCACAGTGAGGAAATCAACTCAGAGCTTCTAAAATGTTTAGATGTACATCTTTCATATTTTTAGTTTTTCTCTTTTTAATTGAGAGAGAACTTGAAAAACAACCTGATTTATATATATATTTTTTTTGTAATCAGTTTCCAGAGGAGACAGAACTGGATCTTTTGTCAGTAACAATTGAAGGTCCATCGCATTATTCATCAAATAGTGAAGGATCGTGTTCAGTGTTCAGCTCTCCCAAAACCACAGGCGGCTTTTCACCAAGTGTTCCTTTCCAGTCAGAAGATGGCCGAAGGGACGACAGTCTGTCTTCTACCAGTGAAGACTCTGAGAAGGATGAAAAGGATGAAGACCGTGAGAGGGAAAGATTCTATATTTACAGGAAACCCTCGTGAGTAGCCATTTACTGTAAGATCTTTAGGTGGTAAGTCAGAATCTAGAAGTGAGTCTAAGGTATATTATCCAGCCTCATATTTAACAAGCTAAGCATGACGTCCCATTCCTATCACCCCAGCAGTTCAGAGATGGAGGCAGGAGGATTAGGAGTTTAAGGTTCTCCTGAACTACATGGCAGGCTCTACTCCAGCCTGGGCAACATGTGGCGCTGTTTTAAATATAAAATCATAATAATAACAATAATAAATTAGCAGAAAAAGTGTTAATCTGTAAGTAATACTATACCTAGCCATAATTTCTAATGTGATTTAACTTTATATGGTGCTGTTTTCTTCTAAATATAAATAGGTTTATTTATATTGCTCTAATTATTTCTCCATGATAATACTTGTCAATAAAACAAAAATAGAGATATGGTTATAGGCTATGATATAGGAAAGAACAATATTCCTCCTGGGCTTAATAAAAATAATAGGAGACACTGAAAGATATCATACAGTTGAGGAAATAGGAATAGTAGAGGGAAGTGTGTATCAGTGAATGGGGATTTTAAGTCGTTCTTGGAAGAAATGAGAATAGAGTGTTAATGAAATAAAAGGCAGATGGATAGATAGGTAGCTCTATCTATCTACATATACATGAAGTCTTACTGAGAAATGTGCCCTCGTGAGGAGCTAGAAGGACCTTT
This sequence comes from Mus musculus, assembly GCF_000001635.26. NCBI lineage: Eukaryota > Metazoa > Chordata > Mammalia > Rodentia > Muridae > Mus > Mus musculus. The sequence continues at coordinate 37,027,037 of NC_000069.6, forward strand.
CAAATTTACCTGCTTCTAAAGCCTGATCCATTGCAACTGTGGCAGTAAGATTGAGAGTTTCCACTGTTGCCATCTCAGGCTCTTACTGTGCTCAGAGGGTTCCTGCACCCTTTCTGCAGAGTACAACAAATTGCTTTGGAACCTTTCATATTAGCATATTTGGCCTATTCCTTTACTTACTGGAATATAGCTTCAGATAACTTTCAAAGAAAAATTAAAATTCAAATCTTAAAGGTTTCAAAATATGGAGTAACTTTTATGTGCTCATTTAATTATAGCATTGAGTATAGAATTCTCAAAATGTTTGTCTTCCAGCACCAGTGTTTAGCATTTATTGTTTGTAATCTTCTCAATTCTGTCAGCGTAAATTACCCTTCCTTTTCTAAGTGTCTGAGTGTGTGTGCACTTCTGCAGGGTCTAGAAGTTGGTGTGGATCTCTGGAACTAGAATTTCTTATGGTTGTGAGCTGTCATGTAGGTTCTGGGAATTGAACCTAGGTCCTCTGGAAAAGTAATCAGTGCTTTTAACTGCTGAGCCATTTCTCCAGCAAGTGTATTCTTTTTTAACAGTAGCCCTCAGAGTCAAACAATTGCTTCCACTGGACAGAATGTCGGAATCTGTGATCTTTTCCAAGTGTCCAGCTTGGTCATTTTTATGTTTTCTTTTGTGAAGAACATTGAGCATGAGATGTGCCCTTCCTGGGCTGTCTGAATGGGTAGTGCAGCACCATCCTCTGTGGCCAGGGTGGCACAACAGGTTTTCTAGAGCCTGTCCTGAGTAAATGAGACTTAATGGTGTTTGTTGGCAGTTCCTTACAGTACCTACACCATTCCTTTCTTTGCTTCTGTGATTTTTGACTTTCAAAGAGGAAAGCTGTTTGAGTATTTTCTATGAGCTTATAAATTAAGAAAATTTCTTTAAAGACTTATTCATATAACACTGGGAAATAGTTCACTAAGCAGACTTCAATTTACTATAATGAGTAATTCCTTGTTTTCTGCAGACATACCTCTCGGAAGAAAGCAACAGGCTTTGCTGCTGTTCATCAGCTACTTACTGAACGCTGGCCTACAACCCCAGTCAATCGAAGTCTTAGTGGCACAGCTACTGAGAGAAATATTGACTTTGAGCTTGATATACGAGTTGAAATTGACAGTGGAAAATGTGTCCTTCACCCCACTACCCTTCTGCAGGAGCATGATGACATAAGTTTAAGAAGGTAAGAGACAGCTGGAAAAGTTATATGGGGTTCATTAGTTAGAAACACTGTCCATATATCATGATTTATCACAAATGTTCCCCATCCAACACCGCAAAATTTAAAAGTAACTAGTTGAAGTTACAGTATTCATTTGCATAACACAGTTTGTTAAAATAAATATATCTTTTATGGCAATTAGAAGCAGATAGCTGATTTAGAATCTGGTAAAATTGTTAATTAAAATAGATCTATAGACCAGGTATTTTAGCTCATTGGTAGATTGTGTATATATTGTATAAGCACAGGATTTAATCCCCAGTAGTAGTATGTACGTACACACACACATGCATGCACGCATGCACGGGCATGCAGACACAAAGATATAAGAATCCTTTGGAATTCTTTGAACAAACCCAAATTTCTTTCTTTGTATTGATTGAAAAGATTCTGTTTTGAGGATAATGCAGGACTCTTGATTAGGAATTTTGATATGTTTACAAAGAAAGACTGGAAGCAGTTATGCAAATAGGGTCTACCTAGATTGAACACAAATAAGACCTGCCTAAATTGAACACAAATAGGGCCTAGCTAAATGGAAATTGTGATGACATAAACAGATTTAACATTAGATTTTGCTTATTTGAGGGGTGTGGGTATGTGTCATGTGTATGCTCTAGTGTAAATGCATGTGTGTGCTTTTGTGTATGGAGATCAGAATCAACCTGGGTTATTGACTCTCAGATGATGTCCACTGTGTTTTCTGCATCTTAGAGCTCACCTCCTAGGCAAGGTGGCTGACCAGAGAGCATGAAGTGTCTTCCTATTTAGACCCACCCAGTACTAGGATTACGAGTGTGTGTCACCATGATTTATTTTCCAAGGCTGTGTATCTCAAACTCAGGTTCTCATGGTTGCTATTGGAAATGCAGTCCTGCCTGAGCCATTTCCTCAGCTCTTTCTTTGAATATTTCTTCTCCTTTTTTCCTTCTTTTCTGGTCAAAAAAATTGCTTATGAAAGTAAATGACAGTTCCTAGTGAGTGAAAGGATAGAAATGTAGATAAGAATAGCAGAATGTAACAACTGTTGAAACAGATATTGAAGATTTCCTATCTCATTCCCTTTATTTTTATATGTCTAAAATGAAGTATTTTAATGATCAGTAAATGAAATTTTTATAAAATGAGAGAATAAAAAATACTTTAGACAAGTATAGTATCTTATAAGAGTAATAATGGTGCCTAAAGAATGGCTGGTAGACTGTTTTAATTGAATGATAACAGACTGCTATGTTTGCCTGTACTTGGTTCATCCTATTATGTTTAAGTGATGCAGGTATGAACTTAGGAAGGAGTAAAGCAACTGTGCATGGCACACTTGTACTTCCAGCATTCAGAAGGCAGAGGCAGGGGAAGGAAGGAAGGAAGGAAGGAAGGAAGGAAGGAAGGAAGGAAGGAAGGAAGGAAGGAAGGAAGGAAGGAAGGAAGGAAGGAAAATTCACACCAATAAATAGAGATAGCTAGTTTTAAGGCATATAACATTATTATCATTCCTTTCAGACATTAACCAGTCTAACTAGAAGTTCTGTCCTTTTCTTAAATGATTTCTTTTTAAAATATTTTGAATTTGATTTTTAAATTCACCCCCCCCTTTTTTTTCCTATAGGAGTTATGATAGAAGTTCTAGGAGTTTAGATCAAGATTCTCCTTCAAAAAAGAAAAAATTTCAAACGAATTATGCTTCAACTACCCATTTAATGACTGGCAAGAAAGTGCCATCCTCTCTACAGACAAAGCCCAGTGACTTAGAAACAACAGTATTTTACATTCCAGGAGTTGATGTCAAGGTAAAAACTGAATTGTATAGAATAAGAGACTAAAATATTAACAGTTTATTTTCTACTAGATAATTTTCTTTTGCTTACTTTGTAAAAGATAAAATTTTCTGACTTAATCTAATATAGTCATAGTCTGAATATAAGAATATCTAAATTGTGCCTCACCGTTTATTCACAGTAGGCTTGCTAAACCTTTCCATCTATAATTTCAATAAGCAATAATGTATTTTTTAATTTCTAAAATTATTGAATTTTAGACCATTACGCTTAAAATACTTTAAAGACAATTTGGATTAAGCTCTTTAATTTTAAGAATGAAGAAGTTAAGTACTTCTCAGCCCCTCACAGCTGACTTACAAGCAGAAGCTGAGTCTTCCTTCAGGCTTCCAAGCCAGTAGTCCTCCCAGCCACATCTTCTGTTTCATGGTATTTCCTCATCTGCAAAATTTTTATTTTGATTTTTCTTTAATACAGCTGCATTACAATTCTAAGACACTAAAGACTGAATCACCTAACGCCTCCAGAGGATCGTCCTTGCCTAGAACCCTCTCCAAAGAGTCCAAGCTGTATGGTATGAAAGATAGCGCAGCATCTCCTTCTCCTTCTCCTTTACCTTGCACTGTGCAGAGCAAGACTAACACCTTACTTCCTCCCCAACCCCCACCTATTCCTTCAGGTATTTAAGAGGCTACACTGTATTTCTGTCATGTTTTTTTAATTTTCTTATTTTGCTTTCTCTGTTGAGATTCTTTAATTTCTCTGTTTAAGAAAGCATTGTCAATAATGACTATATAAAATCCATATGTGAACGTATAGGACTACTTTAGATTCTTTCTTATATTTTTATTATGTTAGCATGTTCTTAATAAATAAACCACATTTTTAGAACAATGTATATTTGCCAGAGGGTAGTTCATGTGGTTTAAGTTTGGGAGCTATGATCAGCTAGGGATCAAATTTACACATATATGAGCACACTGGTATTATCTGCAGTTATTATTTGTTGTGACCTAAACTATTATCCAAAACTTACAGCCTTAATCACATTGCCTATTGAAAAATGAACAAACAAATGTTAAACAAAAACACCAAGAAGAGTTTCTAGATTAAAGCTAAGATGCTGGCTAGGTCACTTGAATACTTGACTGTACTAGAAAGATCTTCCATCATGTTCTAGTCATGTGAATGGCTTACTGGTGCCCTAATTCCACCCCATGTGGATATCACCACTGAGTTGGGAATATTTTTATGACATGACAGTTAACATCCTTTGGGTGGAATGATGAAAAGAAAAGCAAAACCTGCAAAGCTTAATACCTTAGCTTTAAAAGTCACAGATTACTACATTTAGAGTTTCTTACTGATTATACAGGCCATTGAAAGCCAGCAAGGGTTCTTGGAAAGCATCTGGGAAATGCATATCTCAGCACATGCATGATACGCTACACACACGCACACACACACACACACGCACACACACGCACACACACATGCACACACACGCACACGCGCACACACGCGCGTCTAACATAGGGATTGTAAGAACTAAGCAAGAATTATTGAAGATGTTTTGTTTAGAAATTTCCCATGCTATATAAGCCTTTTAAAGTAGTCAGTAAAGAATTATGACAAGAATGCCTAGCTAGTGCTTACCGCTTTTCAATTGACATAGTATAGGTAGATCCATTAAGAATGAGGCACATACTAGTATTCCATTGTATAAATGGAGAAAGTTAGGGAGTATAGATTTGGGGCACTTTCCTATATTTATACAACTAATTTTCAAATTGGAGATTGAAAACAAAGTTAGCAATGACTTTGTTGGGTACTTTAATGCATTTTATGAAGCATAAGTACTTGACTAGGAAGAATGAATGAGTCATGGTCTCCTATGTAAAGCACTATTGTATGAACATATTAAACATAAGAAATCCAAAAGCTGTGATACCTTCCCTTCACTTTCCACTAATTCATATTAGTTGAGAGTTTCTATCTTTTTAAGTGAACAAATGGACTAGTACCAGCCAAACAAGTGTAAAGTTGATAATTTGGAACATAGTGTGTGACCAAGCACAAGTAAGAATAAGCATAGTATTACAAACATTAATAATATTTAGTCTAACATTTATGTATCATTTCTATCCTATTTTTACTCTTTTCTCTTGTAGTCTTAGATAAAGTACTTCACTTAATTAAGTTGTCATACAATTCTAACTTCTCATTAACTGGTCATATTTTGTTGGGACATTTTATTGTGTTCCATTCAGTACATCACATTTATCAATATTCTAGCTAAAGGAAAAGGAAGTGGAGGAGTAAAAACTGCCAAGCTCTATGCCTGGGTAGCACTGCAGTCATTACCAGAAGAAATGGTTATTAGTCCTTGTCTATTGGACTTTCTTGAAAAGGCTCTGGAAACTATCCCAATTACACCAATCGAAAGGAATTATACAGGTCAGTACTCTCCACATATGCATTCTGACTTTAGATCTTATTTCATAGAGTTTCTCAGTGCTATTACACGTTGTTATATATTCTATGAAACCCCCAACGCACATACAGCACAGGACTTCCAGGTCTGTGTTCATTCAGAGATGATGAACCTAACCCTCAAAAGACTGGAGGCCCCAGGGAGTTTAGAGGTCAGGTGGGGTGGGGGGTGGGTGCATCCACGTGGAGACTGGGTGCGGTAAAAAAGAGGTGTAGGATGTGGAGTAGTTGGAAGGTGGATGGGAGGGGCGAGGAGTAGAATATGGAATGTAAAAAAAAAATTAAAAATAAAATAAAATTTAAAAAAACAAAACAAAACTGGAGAAGAACCAGGGAGGTCATTTCAGTCTTACTCGGAGGTAGAGAATCCAAGCTGTGGTAAAGCCATATTACTTTTCAAGGTTACAGCTTGATAGTGACAGCACTAGTGATTGTATGTCCTATATTAATGTGTTTCTTGTGCTGGACTCTGTTTGTGGGCATGGCATAAGTGCTGTTTTCTGTGTATAGTGTGTGCTGTGGTGGGAAGATTGAATTTGGGGAAATGAACATGAGATTTGAGTAGGTAAGGATATGTAGCCTGACAGACTTGAAAGCAAGTTTCTGTTATTGATGCATCGTATATCAATACTAGTTAGGAATAAGGATTTTCCCGTGATTTGCCCTTGATATAAAACTTGAAACTAAATATTTTAACAGCAGTCAGCTCACAAGATGAAGATATGGGACATTTTGACATCCCAGATCCTATGGAAGAATCAACAACATCCCTAGTGTCATCTTCAACATCTGCATACTCTTCCTTCCCTGTAGACGTTGTGGTTTATGTGCGAGTTCAGGTGAGGAGTGTTGTTACTTCATAAAGGAAATATTTTATTTTAAATTTTAGCATTATTTCCTTTCAGATTCTTCTGAATCATAATCTCATGAATGTTTGATATCTCTACAATGGCTTAGAAGTTTGCTAAGTCCTGAGAAGTATATGTAAAAATTTGAATGAATTTACTATTCTGATCAGTTTCCATTTTGGGTTTCTAATCTTTTATGAAACAAAATTAAAATATTTAAGTTTAAACCTTTTGAAAGCATTTTATCTTTTTATTAGTATGGTACCATTTACTCTCACCATTACACTTTCTGGATGGATTTACCATATAATTAAGATACAATAGTATCTTTTAAGGAGTTTGTGTAAAAGTTGTATAATTTTAAAATATTTTGTTATTTAATTCAATCTTATCAATGCACTTTTAGGAATATATATTGTCCTTTGACTTAATCCATTTGTTAAAGAGGATTAGAAAGATGACTGTATCCAAAATTTAAGTTCAGATTACCAGTCAGATAAAATGTTTAAATCAGTCTGTAAAAATAAGAAAAGTGCTGGTATCATTTAGTGCAGCAATTTTCTACAGTAACAGTTTGTCCAGAAGATCATTAGTCTGAGACGCTGGAGTTTTGTACTAGCTTATGTTAAAAGTCTGATGAAAATATACTAAGTACTTAAGAGTTTATAAAAACTTTTGTTACTAACACAGCAGTACTTAGTGTTTTAACATGTGAGTACCTCCTTTAAAAGATCTGACCCTTAACGAAAAATAGTATGGACATAAATATGTTTAAGGTTCTGAATTATCCAAATGTCAGTGGATGTTCAAATACTTTGTTGTAGACAATATCTCACACTCTGTAGCCCAGGGTGGCATATACCCTAAGTTGGCCTTGAACTTGCAATAATGTTCCTCCCCTACCACCCCTTACAGCAAGTGAGCCCTATACTATAATATTTAGCTTCATAAAGATTGTTCCTTCCTGTTCATACACTTTGGTTCTATGTCATCCTTCTCTTTTTATGAGTTGTGGCATTAAATATAATTTCTTTTAAGTGTCAGATGATTAAACATATTTAGTTGTGTATGTTAAAAAATTACATATTTCTTTTAACTATTAAGTTCTTAAAATCTTTTTCCCCCTCCTTTCTACACTTTAGCCCTCACAGATCAAATTTAGCTGTTTGCCAGTATCAAGAGTAGAATGCATGCTGAAGCTACCATCTCTGGACTTGGTATTTTCTTCAAACCGAGGAGAACTGGAAACTTTGGGGACTACATACCCTGCAGAGACCGTGTCCCCTGGCAGTAATGCTCCTCAGACTGGAGCAAAGACCTCTGCTAGCAAAGCTGGAATGCCAGGTATAGAGATGTTAAGCCACCTGGTGCAAGGCCAAGTACTGTTCTTAATGGTTATTCATCTATATTTTAAATAGTTTTAGAAAAGCAGGATATTAAAAATCGTGACATTTGTAAGAAAAAAATCTATAGCAGACCAAAGTTGTAAGTATATTTCATGTTAGTAGAATATGAGTCCTCTTTAATTTATATGTTTACCTCAGCAGTAATTAGATAGCATTACAGCTTCAGCTTGCATGCCACTAGAAGCACTATAATAACTAATAGTTCATGCATCCATGTACTTTTGAATGTTTGTGTCACATTGGATTATACATTTTAGGAACAAAGAGTTTTGCAACTGGAAATAAAAGATATGCTTTTATGAAGATCTGTCCTTATCAAATTTTGCCAAGTAGCACTTGTATTTTTAAATGGTAAATTTTGCTGTCTACCTCCTTTGTTTCGTTAAAGGTTTGATTATAAAGTACAGTTGAGGATTTCTTGATTTCTAGCACTTCTTCCTCACTGAAAGCTCTGTGCTACAAATCATATAGAAATACAAATTTAAGTGAGAGCGCAGTGTTGGCTAGTTTGAGTGGGGAGTGACAGTAGACTTGTGTAAACAGCAGTTCTTAGCAAGGGCAGCAGATGCCTTTCAGTATTGGATTTCACAACTGAGAATCTCTAACTGGAAGATAGTGGGGAAAGCAGGAGCAGTATGCAGATATCTGGCCAATCTGAAGACCCTTCTTTCTAGAAAGAATAATTTGATTTAAAATGTTAGAATGGCCAAGTGGAACACATTAAAGCAAAATATGTGAATGAACTCCGAAACACCAGTTCCAGAGAAGCATGAAAACTGTTAATGGGAAATCATCCTTCAGATTTGGAAGGTGTCACTCAGGCTTAGGTCCTGATTTTTTGTACAGTTAACTTGAATTCAAAATTTTACCAAATAGCCTTATGTTTGGCTTTTGAGAGAGAGCATGTTTGTCCTTGGAGACTTCTCTGTGGCTGATGATGCTGGAATGTCTCATTTACAGGCTCTTCAGGATTAGGCAGCCCACTTGGCCGAAGTCGACACAGCAGCAGCCAGTCGGATCTGACTGGGTCCAGCAGCAGCTCATCGGGCCTGAGCTTCACTGCATGCATGTCTGACTTCTCCCTGTATGTGTTTCACCCCTACGGTGCTGGGAAGCAGAAATCCACTGTTTCTGGTCTCACATCTGGATCAGGAGGACTAGGTATATTTGCTCGTAGGCATCTTTGTTAATTTTTTAAGCTTTCTTTTCTTAGACCACATGACTGTGGCTATAAGCCAACATGAGAAACTTGTATTTTTCCCTTTTGATAATACCTATCTTACCCCTGTTTTATAAGTAAAACTATGAAACAAATTCGGATAAACTGATGATACAAGAATTTAAAATTGAAGAATGCTTATTAAATGATATGTATAGTATAATATAGAAGAGTTTTCTTAAATTATTAAATCAAATTCATTAAAATATTATCAAATCATGTATAAAATTATAGTCCATAAAAAGTAAAATTTTTAAAGTATGTAGGTTATGCTTAGTAATTTTAAATGAGATCATTAAACTGTTATTTAGTAAAACTAAATCTGCATTTCAAAGTTCAGGTCTCATTAGTGAATATTTCTTACAGTCATATAAGTAAATACTACCTTTTGTTATTGGAATGAGCTTGTCATGTATATGGGCTTCAACCTGTCTAAACTCTGTGAGAAATGCAAATGCTTCTTAGATTATTCTGTCTAAATTTTCACTAATTTAACTCCTGTTAATTGGTGGCATGTTACAGTATATTGGATAATCTTCTTTAACCAGTTGTGTGCATATGCATACATCTGTATGTACATGTGCATACATATGGGCATTTTTCTTGTTTTGTTTTTCTCAGGGAATGTGGATGAAGAACCCACTTCAGTCACTGGTCGAAAAGACTCACTAAGTATAAACCTCGAGTTTGTAAAAGTGAGCTTGTCTCGGATAAGGCGCTCAGGAGGCGCCTCATTTTTTGAAAGTCAATCTGTAAGCAAGTCTACAAGCAAAATGGACACTACATTAATCAATATATCTGGTATTCTCTTTTATAGTTTTTAATTAAAATATCATTTTAAACAATGAACTCTATTTTTAATAGTGCTTAAATATTAAGTATACATAAACATTAAGCTTAGTGATAAAGGTAAGAAGTTCAGCCTAGCCTACAAAGACTCTCAACTCAGGCTGTTAGTGTTAGAATGCTTTCTAGGTAGACATATCCAAGGGTAAAAAATACCAAATTAAAGAACAAAAAATTCTTATTTTTTTATTTTCCTTCTTCTTGGTTATGAGTTCCTAAAATTTATGACTTTTTATGTGTATCAGCTTGTAGATGTTTACATCACTAAAAATGGGATGAGTAGCTTTAATAATAAGTCCTACTTTGTACTAGTAGGTCTTTGCATTGTAACTTGAGTACTTAAAATTAAGTGAATATAACCATCTTGGGAATTTAGGGTACTAAGTGAAAATGTTTACAACAATAATCTCACTAATACAGTATTTTCCCTTAAGGTGATAACCATTTAGCAAACACTTTTAGTCTATATTTTATCGTAAACTTTTGCCAGATACTATGCTAGGTTACTAGTGTGAACAGATGTAATGCAGGTCTTACATGTGAACAAAAATAATAACACATATTGATGTCAGGAAAATACCCTTGAAAGTAGCAACATGATATTTCGAATCAGCGGTATTGAAAAGGGATATCTTTGGAGCATCTTTGGCTACTATGGCTGAATCATGAGGTTTAATCAAACAGTTGTACAGAGTAGATGGGGCAAGAGGGAGAAGTCCTGGCTAAAGGTAAAGGTGATGAAATTTACCAGTAGCTGACTGTGGAGTCAGATTGCACTGAGGGATCAGATATTTATTCTTTAGGTGGTGAGAAGCCATTAAAGGATTGGCTAAAGGACTGGGATGATGCTTCAGATTGGTGCTTTAGAGAGAGTCAGTAGTACCGCAAGCCATGGGAGGAAAAGATGCTTGAGGATGCTGTTTAATCAGCAGAAGTGAGTGAAAATCTGATGCAACAGTAAAAAGAGAAAGGGGGGAACAGCTTCAAACTGAGAGAAGAAAGTCCTGAAGTTGCACAAGGAGCAGTAGAGGACAAAGGGTGGCTGTGAACTTAAATGACCTGGAGGGGAATGGTTGAAACCATTAACTTACATAACTATAAAACAATCTAAAAGTGCTTATAGATCTATCAGTGGATCAGCTGGTCACCAGGCCTGTCTGTATGTGCTCAGAGTCTCTAGCATGAAGAAGCTGCGGGAGAGGAACAGAAGAGAAAGGGGGCAGAAAGGAAAAGGTGCCAAAGCTGAGCCCCTGAGGAGAACCATAAGGGTGCTTTTCTTGTGAAAATGTCTGCCCTGGACAAAAAGGGAACTAAGTGCTCCTTTGCACACAGCTGTTTGGTTTGCAGTTCCCTTTGTGCAAGTTCATATTCCAGCTCATAATCTTAACCTATTCCCCATATTCGATGAGCCCTATGTTATACTAAAAGCTTGCTTTATAGCTAATCTCTAGCACCTTTCTGTGGCAGAACAATAATAGAGCCCTAACTTGCCATCTCCCGAAGAAAGGACACAGAGCTAATGATTTCGCAATGCACTCTTTTTCTTTTGAAGAAAGATAAAATGCAATGTATCCTGGTATTTTATCTGGTGTTAAAAGTTTTAGAAGTCTGTTCTAAGCTCTAACAAACTATTTCTGCATCAGCTGTTTGTGATATAGGGTCTGCTTCATTTAAGTACGATATGCGCCGACTCAGTGAAATCCTTGCATTTCCAAGAGCCTGGTATAGGAGAAGTATTGCAAGGCGCCTGTTCCTTGGAGACCAAACTGTAAACTTGCCAAGTAAGTGTGTTATGTAACCATAATTAGATTTCTTTTCATTTGGGTTAAAGAAAACAAGATCCATGATTAGTAACACAATTTTTGTTAATCTATACCATGTGATTCATTCATTTGTTCAAAAGAATGTCTGTTGAGTCCCTCTAATGGCAAGCACTCAGCATACCAAACAGACAAATACCTTACCCTCTTGAAGATTACCTACTAACATTTTATTCTATAATAATTTACTCGATAACCCTTGTAAATATGGAGGTGCAAGTATCTATGGTTAATTAATAGTTAATTAAAGCATGGAAAAATGAAAATACTGAAGACATCGTACTGTTTTTGCCTCCATCTCTTGATCTTAGATACTGTTATGACAAGCTGAAGAGGTTGTGGATAGGAATAGTACAGTTGATACAGTGGAAAATGTAAAAAATCTTGAGTGGGTTTGTTCTCTCTCCAGTAATGTACTTTCTGCCAGGATTAAATAAGATGCTGGATTGTTCTTTGCAAATACTGCCATTTGTGAAAGGAATAGACAATGTAGTTAGAAATAGTGTCTGGGTGAAAGAACTTTTATCACTTAATGTTCTTATCTGTGACTTTTACTTTGTCTTCTACTGTTGTACTAGCATCTGGTCCAGGGACTCCTGATTCCATTGAAGGAGTGAGCCAGCACCTTTCTCCCGAATCATCAAGGAAAGCATACTGCAGGACCTGGGATCAGCCAAGCCAGTCAGCCTCCTTCACCCATATGCCGCAGTCACCCAATGTGTTCAATGAGCACATGACCAACAATACCATGTCACCAGGGACAGCAGCACAGAGCCTCAAGTCCCCAGCTTCCATAAGATCAAGGAGTGTTTCAGACTCTTCAGTCCCTCGAAGAGGTAACTTTTGTTGGCCAGTATGCCTCCAGTGTTCCTAAGATAAAAATCTTACTCAGGTTTCTCCCCAATTACTAGAGATGGATTCTTGAGGAAAAGAAACCAGTAAGTACCAAACACTTCCAGGTACTACCTACAGAAGAGCTCTGTGGCTGTCTAGTAACTTCACAAAGGGTAGGAAGTGAAGAGTTGCCATATTGTCAATGTACTCTGTAAGAATAGCTGCTTTTAGAAACATTCTAACAATGTTGTGAATGTACCAAAAGATGGTTCAGTATTGAAGAAACAAAGTCTTTATATTGATTCAATTGTTTGTTTATTTAGTCTTTTTTTTCCACCTCTTGCATGCTAGTGTTGTCCTTGTGCTAATGCCTGGATATATCAAAATGAATGATATAGTTCTTGGCACAACCAAGACCAAAGTACAATGAGCAAGGTCAGTACTTGGTCTGCTCAGAGTCCATTAGATGAATGCCAGCCACCCAGCCAATGCCTGCATTTCTGAATGGTTTCTGTCTTTGAGGCTTCTGTTTGACTGAAACATTTTGGCTTTTGGCTTTTATGAAGAAAATCCTGGAGTGATGAATTATCTGTGCATCTGTATCTCATGTGCACCAAAGCCCCCTCATCTCACCTGTTTTAGAAGCAATGTGATTATTAAACATTTGGTCTCATACAACAATATCATGTCTACCTTTAGATTATAGAAACTAGTGGGTTTTACTTTGTAATAAGCTCTGTTTTAAGTGAATAAATGTGCATTTGGTTTTTTTTTTCTGACTTTAGATTCAATTTCAAAAACATCAACTCCTGTTAACAAATCAAACAAAGCAGCAAGCCAGCAAGGGACTCCGTGGGAGACACTTGTTGTGTTCGCTATCAACCTTAAACAATTAAACGTCCAAATGAATATGAGCAATGTCATGGGAAATACAACGTAAGCTATTCAGAGAAAAATATGTCTTATCTAATAGCACTTTAAATGTTCCTTGCAGTGTTGTAAAGCAGTTCAAACCCTTTTAAATGCAGTAATATTTTGAGACAGTTAAATAGGTGAAAAGTTTTAAACTTTTTAATCTAAAAATGGATTAATTGTTTGGACACTATAATACAAACAACATGAAATACATTCCCAATGGAGAATTATCAGAAAATAGGATACTTTTCTAGCTATAAAGCTTCATTAGTTTTAATATTCAAACATCAACCACATAGTATTTAGTTCAGCTATGTTGAGCTGGGTGTGTCGGGTGCATGCCAATCATCCCAGCACTCAAAAAGCTGAGATAGGGTCATTTCAGTTCCATTATTCAAGACCAGCTTCAACAACACAGTGAAAACCTGACTCAAAAAAAAAAAGGAAGTATTTAATTATAAAATCAGATCTGTGCATAATCTGATTTTGCCACTGGTTTTAATTCATGATATTACCAGCCACATATCTAACAATCTTTTCCTTCTTTTTAGTTGGACAACTAGTGGTTTGAAAAGCCAAGGCCGGCTTTCTGTAGGAAGCAACCGTGATCGAGAGATTAGCATGTCTGTTGGTCTGGGAAGGTCACAGTTAGATTCCAAAGGAGGAGTAGTTGGTGGGACCATTGATGTCAATGCTTTGGAGATGGTCGGTATGTTGGAATTTAACAACTACACAGCTTATTTTCAAACATTATGTTTGAAGAAAAGAGCTTTAGAAAGTTGAATTTGATAAGTTTTTCCGTGAATATTTGGAAAGTGATTATTGATTTTATTTTAGCTCATATTTCTGAACATCCAAATCAGCAACCAAATCACAAAATACAGATTACTATGGGTTCTACTGAGTCTCGAGTTGATTATATGGGCTCAAGCATCCTCATGGGTATCTTCAGTAATGCTGATCTTAAGCTTCAGGATGAATGGAAAGTAAATTTGTATAACGCCTTGGATTCAAGCATGACTGATAAAAGGTATGTATTAGAATGTCCCCTTCTAAAAACTTTGTGTGACTGCTGTTAACATTTTTTTTTAACATTCAGGGGCAGGAGAATTAGTTCAGTATTTTTCTACAGACTAATTTTTATATTATACAACTAATACAAATGAAAAAGGCTGGGCAGGGGAGGATAATTACTTTTGCTTTATTTATATCATCTCTGAAATTTATTATATAAATTGTATTTCATGCTTTAGTGAGATTTTTGTGCATGGAGATTTGAAATGGGATATTTTTCAAGTAATGATATCAAGATCAACTACACCAGACTTGATAAAAATAGGAATGAAGCTCCAAGAGTTTTTCACACAACAGTTTGATACTAGTAAGCGAGCTCTGTCAACCTGGGGACCTGTTCCTTATCTGCCGCCCAAGACAATGACCAACAACCTGGAAAAGAATTCACAAGAACAATGTAAGATTTAGAGCGTTGGTATATTTTTTGTCTTCCCTATATGTTATATTCTTAAGTAACACATTTGTATGCTGTACTTAGAAAGTATCCTGTGGGCTCTCCATCCCGTCCACTCAGCAGAAAACTGACTGTGTTCCTAGTAATGGTGTCAGCTGCTCTTTGGGAAGGTATTACTTTTTATCCTCCACCACAGCTTAGCTGCAGCATATCTACTCCGTGACAAAGTTAAAATCTGATATGTGACATGGGCCGAGGACGCAGAATAACTGAGTCTGTCTGTTAACCTAGTATTAGGCAGGTTATCATCTTTCACTTAGTAATTAAGAAATTAGCGTGTATTTATTGAGCAACAACTACATGCTTTCATACTTCTCTAGGCACAAGAGTTGCAAGATATGCCATCACTAACTCATGAACCTTACATTCAAATAGGAGATGGAGACTATAATTAAATATATAAAAGTCATGGTTTCAGGTAGATAGAAGTGCTTATGTAAAACACAAAGCATGGGAAGGATATAGAGAAGGTTAAAGTGAAATGATGGCTATTTCAGAAAAGATGATCAGGAAAGCCTTGTCTGAAGTGACATTTTAGTAGAAATGAGTCATTTGATGAAAGATATGAGACTGCATGTTGGGAAAGTTCTGGGCAAAGGGCTGTGGAGGTCTGAAGCTCCTGTTGTTACTCATAAAGTTGGCTTATTTGAGAATCATTACTGGACCTGGGATCTTAACCCTTGGGAAGGTGAGGCAGTAGACTACAGATCAAGTTCAAAGGCAGCTTGGATAACTTAGGGTAAGACCCTGTCTCAGAATGAAATGGTCACTATAGTCTGGAGATACAATTCAGTGGTAGGGCCCTTGCCTGACATGTTCTCAATGGACGTGGGGATTTGAGGGGAAATGAGAGTCATTAAAATAACTGAACAGAGCAGAATGATCAGTAAGAAAAATATTGGACATTATCTCAGATAAAAGGCAAAAATAAGGTTTTTAATATGATGAGTATTGTAGAGTTTTTAAGACATTTGGTATCATTTGGTTTACCTTGGTGTAAAATACTCCTTTGCAAATAATCACCATAGCTACTGTGGGGAGAACAGACATGTAGGCCTAATAGGGATGGACACAGGGAGGATGGTACCTTTAACTAGGATGACAGTGGTAAATGTGATCAGTAGTAAGCAGAATGAAGACAACTTGGTAACTCGTAGTTGATAACTCTTTACTTGTGGTTTTGGGGTTTTCTAGGTACAGGGTTTCTCTACATAGCCCAAGCTGTCCTGGAACTAGCTATATAGACTAGGCTGACCTCCTAAGTGCTGGGATTGAAGGTGTGCACCGCTACACCTGAGCTGTCTCCTTAATTGTGTACATTGAAAGCAAGCTAGAAAATGTAAACAAAAGTGAAGGGTCATATTCCTGCCTCAGAATCATCACTGTGAAGCAGCTTAGAGCTTAAACATGAACAGATTCCTATATATTCTCTACATATTTGTACACTTGTTTGTTTTACTTTGCTTTGTTTTTCCAGTCAGGGATTCTCTGTGTAGCCCTGGCCTTAACCAAAGTATCACTATCCCTTTTTTACACTCAAACTTTCTACTTTGCCAGTTACCTGTCTCTGTCTTCCAGGAACAAACTTAATGACTGACCCACAAGTACCAAGCAGTTTGTCCTGACCATGCTCATAGTTTAAACCTGGTTGTTATCTATCTGTACTCTCCTTTAGTTTGGCATAGTTCTTTTTGTATGACTATACTTACTAAACAAACATGGCCAGTTGTCTGCAGGACACCATACTCTCTTCAGTGACCTGTTTGTGGTATCATTTTCTTATTCCTTTATGCCTTTATAGTCTTTATAAGCACTGTTGTTAGCAAGCATAAGTAAATTTTGGTGCTGTGCAAAGTTTAAAAAGTCCTTGTCAAGACCAGTTAAATACAATGTATGATCCTCGGTAGCACTAAGAAAAAAATGGAAACCGTCAAAAAAGGACATTACTGGAATAAGTGAAAAAAATCTAAATCTGAATTCTGTGATTGATTAGCCCTTTTCAAACATTCATGTGCATATATAACACCTGGAAATCTATATTTTGAAAGTGCTAAGAAGTGAACTCAGGGCCTTCCACATGCCAAGCCAATGCTCTATCACTGAGCTGTGCTCAGCCTAGGAAATAATGAGTAGATTTAAGCCTGGGGAATTCTAAGAAGCTCTTATTGTGGTGCTGATGGTGCTAGTCATCTGACCTTACTTTAAGTAGAAAGCACAAGGAAAGAAACATAAAACCCTTCATTCTGGGTTTTTTTTTTTTTTAACCTGTGAAAAGTTGATAGACATAACTGACAGTTGCTGTATTTCTTGTTGTGTAGAATTTGTGTGAAAGACCATTTAGGCTCTTTGTAAGTCAATCAGCATTATAGACATCGAGTTGTGAGAGTTTTGAACACTAGAGCCTTCCCAAGGTTCATACCTTCCCAAGCTCTGTCCATCCTTATGCAGCATCTTTTCCTACTGTCTATTGAACAGTTGCTTAGCATTCCCCATTATTTCCACTCATTATCAGAATGGAAACCACACATCATACACATGGCTATAGACCCACCTCTGGATACTTGAGACAATTTATGACAAATATTTCTTCATTTTCTTGTAGTGCTTGATGCTGCACACCATCGACATTGGCCTGGCGTGTTGAAGGTGGTATCTGGATGCCACATATCCTTATTTCAGGTTCCATTACCAGAAGATGGGATGCAGTTTGGAGGATCCATGAGCTTGCATGGAAATCATATGACCCTGGCTTGTTTTCATGGTCCAAATTTCCGTTCAAAATCCTGGGCCCTTTTTCATTTAGAAGAACCAAATATTGCCTTTTGGACTGAAGCTCAAAAAATCTGGGAAGATGGTAATATGATACATTTCCAGCTTTTATTCTTTGTGTCTTCTGGCATGATCATAAATAAGTCATTTTTCTTTGTTTTGTATGTTGATTTTTGAGGAATGTGTGTCTATGTGTATGGCATAAGTGTGTTTGTGTATGTTATATGTGTGTTTGTGTATGCTGTGTGTGCATGCATATGTCTATGAGTGAATGCATGTGAATGCCACAGTGCATGTGAAGTTAGAGGACAACCTGGGGTGTAAGTGCTCACCCTCTGCCTCCTTTAAGACTAGGCTAGCTGACTCATGTGCTTTCAGGGACTCTCCTGGGCCCACCTCACATCTCACTGTCGGAGTCCTGGGACTAGAGACACATAACACTGTGTCCAGCTTTATATTGATTCTGGAATTGGAGCATCGGGTCTCATACTTGTGCAGCAAATGCTCTACACACTAAGCCATCTCCCTGACCTCCTCTTTACTTTTGTTTGTTTGCAGTTGTTTATTTTGGAAGGGATTCATTTGTGCTATAACAAACATGTAGAAGTCAGAGGACAGCTTGAGGAGTTGGTCCTCAATTTCCATCATGTGGATTTTAGGGCTTAAAATTCAGGTTGTCAGGTTTGGTAGCAAGTGCCTTTATCCCCTGAGTCATCTCACCAACCCCTTCTGACTTTTTTTATTGGAGAAATCCATCTCTGTTTGTTATCCTGTAAGTAAAAGATCGGGGAGTTCATTGTTAGTGAATCAGCATTTATAAAGTATAGACTTGTTAAAGAAACATCTAAATATACTTCTAAACTTGCCCTCGTACTCCATGTTACTTAATTTAGTGCTGCTGTGATGGCCTTAGCATGTTATCTAGAAATATTCCTTATAAAAACATGAAGACAGTGATGGTGTGAGAAAATTCTCTGTCAGACAAACAAAAAAAAAAAAAACATTGTGTTATGAAACTTGAGGGAAATAATAGAGCCCTGGGATACCTCAGGAATATTTGGGCAACACAAATTGGCCTTGACAGGTTTTTTAAAAAGGACACCAAGACATACACAGAATTCTCAAAGAACTAATAAAAATGTAAAAAGAGCAGTTCCTTTGAGCAGTTTCCTATTCAAATAGTGTTGCCTTGTGCTTTGCTTTTTAACAGTGTCTTACTCAGTTGCCCAGGTTGTCCTGTAACTCATGATCCCCCTGCCTCTGCTTCCTGAGTGGTATAACACTGACTGACCCACTCCGAGGTTTCTTAACAAGATGGTTGATGTTCTTCATTTCACTGGGATAAAACCAGCTAACTGTGGGCTTTCTCACTTATTTAGCCTTTCCTACTCTATATAGCTTACTCTGTTACTCTGGTGTCATAGTTATTTTCTAAGCCATAAAGACAGTTTATCACTTTTAGAAACATACTTATCTTGTGTTATAGGCTCTAGTGACCACTCTACATACATTGTTCAAACACTGGATTTTCATCTGGGTCATAATACCATGGTTACCAAACCATGCGGTGCTCTGGAAAGTCCCATGGCAACAATAACCAAGATAACAAGGCGTCGCCACGAAAACCCACCCCATGGAGTTGCCAGTGTAAAAGAATGGTTCAACTATGTCACTGCCACAAGGAATGAAGGTTAAATATTTAGCCTTTTGGGGCTTATTTTCTTTTTTGTTTTATTTTGACCTCTGTCAGCTGTTCAAAAATCAAGTAGAGATCAAATGTTCATGTCTTGATACAGTTTTTATTTTATTTCTGTTGATACACAAAGTGGTTATTTAATACAAGAAACAATCACCTGGTAGTACAACATTTTACAGGTTCAAATTATTCTAGAAATAACTGAAACCATCCTTTAAGAATTAGTTTTAAATAAATAAAAATTAAATTTGTTAATTTTGTAATATTTGGTAAATATTTTAGAATTATTAGAAAAATGTTTTGTAGTTATTCTAAAAATTAGACATTTGGGAAATGTATTATATGGCCAACTAACAAAATGCCAAAAATGTAAGATTCTACTTACCTGGAATAAAATCTCAGTAATATTCATTAATTCATAATGTAAAGAAAATACTTTTGATGAATTTTTCACCTATGAGACCACTTCTCTGGTCTGATAACCAAGATGACAAGGCATAACCACCAAAGCCCTCCCCGTGGTGTAGTGAGTGTAAAAGAATGTTCAACTATGTCACTGCCAGGTCATGTTGTAAATAACTATAGTATTTGCCGGATTGCTCCTATGTGATTGCTTTCAGTTTGCATATGTAACATTGCTTTTATCAATCATCTGATATTTGGCAAAGCTGATTAGATTAAGATATGTTACGATTTAACTGTTTTACTTAAAAATGGCCTTTCTAAATGAAAAATATTGCTTATACCATGTGATTTTAGATTAGCTTTCAGGAATAGGCACACACTCTGGAGGGGTAAAATTATATTAAAAAGAAAAAAAAGACTATAGCCTATTTTGACTTTTATACATTTGGAATGGGGTTGTTGTTGAGGTTTTTTTTGTCATCTTTTTGTTTTTTAAGATTTTCTTTTAACTAGGATGTTCCAGGAAGCTGTTTATGTATGCACAGCAATAATCCTCACAGCAGTAGAGTAGTTATAATATTCCAAAAATAGGACTTCTACATAATATTTAGTGTTCAGTCTATATAGACCATTCGGTTTAATAAAATCCAACTCAGTAAAGTACACATTTCTTCTTAAGAATATCATTATTTCCAACTTGTAAAGTGACTAGAATATGATATAGTATCTTTAAAGCCATACTTTGTACAATTTGGTTAAATCTATTACTCTGAAGCCTCATTTATTTGCCTATGTCTAAATACAGTTTATCTCTTTTAGAGGCATACTTTGTTTGTCACTAGGCTCTGCCTTCCTCTCTCCTGCCCAATCACTGACTCTAGCCTTTTATTCAGCAATAGCTTTAAATTGGGAAGTAAGGTTTACACGACAAAGACTGGTGTATGTGATAATTCACTTGTCTAGAGGCAACCATATCTTGGGGTTCAGAATATAAAATTTGTATACATACCAACAGACGAACCCCCAACAAGTGATCATTCTCTATACATTGTTTAAATGCAATGTGGTGACAGTGCCCTTTGGTTTAACATAACCCTTTCTGTTTTTATGTATATAGAGCTAAACTTACTTCGTAATGTTGATGCCAATAACACGGAGAACAGTACTACTGTAAAGAATTCTAGTTTGTTGAGTGGGTTCCGGGGAGGTTCTAGCTACAACCATGAAACAGAGACCATCTTCGCATTACCAAGGATGCAGCTAGAATTTAAATCAATTCATGTTCAAGAACCACAGGAGCCTTCATTACAAGGTATGTGGAAAATATCCAATTTAATAAAACCGGTGATGTAAGTCAAATTGATGTTTTTACCAGATATACATAGACTGTGGTAAATTTATTTAGCTTATTTGTGCCTTTTTGGCCAAATATTGGGAAGAATAATTGGACTTTATTTATTTTAAGGAACAATGATACATTCTAGGAGTGTTTTACTACATTCTCACTAGTCTGTAAATCATATGCACATAGCAGTTGCTCATTTCCCAAATCTTCACATTTATATTACAAGTGTATGCATTTACATGGATCTATGTAAATCTTTATCGATGGAAGAGGCCTTTGCTTCATGGAATTTTTTACTGTAACATCCTTTATCGTTTCAGATGCCAGCTTGAAACCCAAGGTGGAGTGCAGTGTGGTGACCGAGTTCACTGACCACATCTGTGTGACTATGGATGCCGAGCTCATCATGTTTCTCCATGATCTGGTGTCAGCATATCTCAAAGAAAAAGAAAAGGGTGGGTTGCATGGTTTTTCTTTCTTCTTTCAATTACATGAAAGGCAAGTGCCAGTGGATTAACATGGAGAATGTTTTTATGGTCTGGGGATAGGATGAATGCCTTTTTCCTCTGTGGACTGCAAATGTCATGAAGTAGCACTTCTAAAACTACATGACAGGTTTCTGAGTTTCTGCTGGATGCATCGTGGTGGTATTGAGGCAGGCTTTCCTTATGACCTTGAGCTCACTCTGCATTTTAGGCAGGCCTTGAACTTTTGATCCTCCTGCCTCACCTTCCCATATAGGTCTAGGATAGCAGAGCTACTTTGCCAGGCCCAACTCTACATGTGATTCTCAGTAAATATAACTTGGAAAAACATAACTTGTTCAGGCCATTCTTTAGTTTTATTTTGGGTTTTTGTTTTGTATTTTTTAATGAAGAAAAAATGTTAAATTTACCTTGCAGATTCCTCAAAACAACCATTTGGGAAGAGTACAAAGTTAACAAGTTAACATAGATTGGACTGGTCTTCCATTAATTACTCTTCATCAGAAATATACCAAAAATTGGACAAGAGTAAAATCTATAGTGATGGTGGGAAAAGTAAGATCAAGCTGCCACACATCTCACGCCTTGCCCTGGACAGCACTGTCTGTCGAGCCCACCTTTCCTGTCCTAGCACTGAAGTGCAGCAGTCACTAGTTACCTTGATGCTCATGCTGTGTTCAGTATCTATACAAAATTATACAAAGCAAGCTTTGTACAAACCAACGTTCCAAGCTTCATTTTCAGTCTGCCCATATGTGAGAGCCCATATTTATGTCTCTCAAATATATTATGAAACCCTTGACATTTTGTGAAATATTGCAAGGTGTGGTTGGCATAAGCTTATAATCTCAGTGATTCAAGAGGATTGCAAGTTCAAGGCCAACCCAGCCAATTTAGTGAACTTTTTTCTTAGGGAAAAACTTAAAGAGATTAGGGTTATATATCTTAGTTAGTGTACTTGTGTAGCATCTGGTAGGCCTAGACTCAATCCCCAGGAATGCATAAACAGTTGTAAGACATTTGAATGAGAAAAGACAAAATGTTGTCTGTAAAGATTTCATTGTAAAGATAGTATAATAGCTACTTAAGTATAGCTCATTATTACAATTTAAGCCAAAATAAACATAAGCATCTCTGAGAAAGTTTACACCATTATGTAAGACTAGACGGAAATCAACAATTTCTAGAACATGGAGATTATTACAGCAGTGAAACTTCCACCAATAATAGAAGCCAGTAAGCAGCAGAACTTTTAGGCATCTATGTTCTTTCTGGCTGTGGTACTGCCTAGCCTGTTACCAATCAAGTTACAATAAAAGTTGCATAGCGAACATCATATTCAACTGTTTTAAGTCCACTTTGTGTTCTGAAGTTTGTACTTAAAGAGAAATATTGTGTTTATTCAATTAGATCACATAAAAGTCTATGTGTGTCTCAGATTTGATCATACATGTGTGTGTATTTATGATAGCCAACTTTAAAGAGACTTTTCTTAAGCACCATAAGGAAAGGACTGTACCCAAAATGCTTCTTATTGACACTGTTTATGTAACTATACAACTATTAACATACAAAAGCACAGATTATACACTTACTTGATTTGGTATAGAAGTAACAATACAACTAAACTTTTAAGTCATCAAGCTACAACTCTTTTGCTATGTTGACGTTTAGACAAGAAAGTATTTTACCAGGGAGTTAATAACTCCTGGCCCTCCTTCAAATTTTTATTTTGACACACACTCACCAAATTTTAATCTGGCTTGAAGTAGGCAGTCTCCTCATTCTCCTTCCCAGCTGCGATTACAGATGTGACCAGCATACTCAACTATTAGTCATCGTTGAGGAAATCCACCTCTGTTGACTACAGTGCCCTACACTTGCTAACACAAATGTGATGTCTACATTCTTTATCACAGTGACAACCTCACTGTTCACAGAAATACTAAGAATTGATATTTCCCTTGGCTTATTTTAAGATATCTTTTAACAGGTGTAATTAAATGAAACTTGGCATGGTAATAGAGCTAGTGGTGGTTCTTAAGATCTGGCTTTACATATATTTATTATTATTATTATTATAGCCATTTTTCCACCTCGGATTTTATCCACTCGACCAGGACAAAAATGTCCACTTATTATACACGATGATAGTTCCTCTGACAGAGACAGAGAAGATAGCATCACTTACACCACTGTGGACTGGCGAGACTTTATGTGCAACACATGGCATCTGGAGCCTACTCTTAGGTAAGACTTTGGTGTGCACACCTCAGTATGTTCAAGGGTACCAAAGTGGTTGCTTTTCCAACTGATGTGACCAAATGCTTGACAAGAAGCTGAAGGTGAAAGAGTATTGTGGCTCACAGTTTAGGAGCAAATACACTGTCCATCTTGGTGTCACAATATGAGGCAGCTGCTCACAGTGTATACACAATCAGAACAAGAAAATGACAGGAAGTATAGCCAGGCTCTAACACCTCAGAACCTGCCCCCGACCTACACTTGGTCGAGGAAAGCCTCACCTCCTAAAGATTCCACAATCCCCACACTCTTCAACACTGCCGTCAGCTGGGAACCAAGTGTTCAGCGCAGCCCATGAGAGACATAGTGTATGTTCAAACCGCAACACCCACTTCACCCCCCACAGGCTTAAAGCCACCCCATAATGAGAAATGCATTTATTCACTGTCAAATGTTTTCATAGTTCCAGCGCTATTTAAAATTCCAAAGTCTCTTTTGGGACTTAAGTCCGTTTCTTAACTGTAAACTGCTTGCTATACAATCAAAGGACAAGTTAATATTTCCAATATACACTGGCACAGAATAAACCTTCCCCATTACATATGGAGGAATGGGGACATGGCAAGGGAAGATTGAGCCAAAGCAGTACTGAAACCAAACAGAACTGAAACCAAGGCTCCAAAGGTGTTGAGTGGCTCCAGTTTTCCAGCTCTGCCTCCTGAAATACACACACCCTCTTCTTTTGGGCCAGTTCTCCATGCCTGCAGCTTTTCTCAGGAGACATCCCACTCTCCTGGCATTCCTCATTCTAGGCTTCCTTCGCTACTTACTGCTTCACTTTCACAGTTTTATGCAGTAAGCTCTTGGCCTTTCTTTGCAGAGACTTTGAGCCAGCATATTTTTCAAATGCAGGTACAAATGCAGTAAAAATCTTCTTTATCCTTCTCCCCCCTCTCTCCCTCTCTCCCCCTCTCCCTCTCTCTCTCCCCCTCTCCCTCCCTCTCCCCCCTCTCTCCCTCTCCCTTTTGCAACCTCCCCAGCCCTACCTCTATTCTCTCGAGTAATTGGCTATAGCCACTTTTATTTAACCAATAGCTTTAAATTGGTGAGTCAGGTTTACACAACAAAGGCCACTGTATGTGAACACTCACTCATCTGGGAGCAACCAGATCATGGGATTCAGAATTTAACATTTGCATACATAACACCAGACCAGCCCCCAAGACTTATCAGCACACATAAATTATTTTTAGGAATTATTACAATGAATACAAGGCTTTCAGACTCAAGTATTCAAATATATCTGCTAAAGTATTTTATCCAGAGTATATTAAGGGAGTGCAGTAATGTTCATGAATCATACACCTTGATAGTGACCCTGATTTCTAATTACCATTTCAGATTAATTTCTTGGACTGGAAGAAAGATTGACCCTGTAGGTGTTGATTATATTCTTCAAAAATTGGGCTTTCACCATGCCAGGACTACTATTCCCAAATGGCTTCAGAGAGGAGTGATGGACCCACTGGACAAGGTGCTGTCCGTTCTCATCAAAAAACTCGGAACTGCCCTGCAGGATGAGAAGGAGAAGAAAGGAAAGGACAAAGAAGAACACTAGAATAGCAATTCCATCTGTGAAACACTTGACTCTGTTAATTTCTATTACACTGCAATTTTTTTCAGCAAAATTTAAATGGTACTTTAAAATAATTCTAAATTTTGTGGCCATTATTGAAAGTTTGTAAGTTAATCTGTTTATTCTAGCTCTACCATTCTGTATACAGTAAAGTATTGCATGAAAATGTAAATTTTGTAGAAAACTAAATTAAAAGATATACATCTGCTCATTAAAGTTTATGATTGTTTTATGTGCAATATGGTTGCTGCATTTAAAGTATTACAGAGTAACTGTGAATTTTTTTTCTTCTTGGCCATAACTGTTAGAAAAATATCTTGTTGATAATGTCATTGGGGGTCTTTTTTATGTAGACTTGTATAAAGATCTATTTGTATATAATTTGAGTAATTGTGATGATTGTATACCACAAAAAGATTGTTTGTAACTATTGTAATAAAGTCACAATAACGGCTTCAGTCCATAGTTGTTTCATATCTTTGTCTCATTTGCTAGTTTCTTAATATGTAAATGCTCTCATTCTGTTTCACAGTTAACCATGTAGTTTAAAATATAGTGCTTGTAAAATTTTGAATGCATAAAAATACTTACTAAAAATAGTTCCAGGGAAAAGGTTCCCAGAGATTTCAGAGCCATTAGGTGTTGTTCTTTTCTGTGGTGAGTACACAGAGGCTCATTTTTATCATTACACCGCATTTAATCCTTCTATATATATGTATGTAACACTTAATGCTTAGAATGTCATAAGATATAAATGTTGCATATACATACACATGTATGTATAGTATATGTGTGAAAACTGTCATATGTAGTAGGTATACTAAAAAGAGTTGCTTTATCTAAAATGATACTCCAGTTCTCAATGTACATGAATAAATATTCAGAAGTATATTGTTGATAACTCAGGTTGAAAATTTGACTAAGCCAGGACAGTCTTTTTTTTTTTTTTTTTTTTTCCGAGACAGGGTTTCTCTGTGTATCCCTGGCTGTCCTGGAACTCACTCTGTAGACCAGGCTGGCCTCGAACTCAGAAATCCGCCTGCCTCTGCCTCCTAAGTGCTGGGATTAAAGGCGTGTGCCACCACTGCCTGGCCAGGACAGTCTTAAAAAGTGGACATGCAGCAAAACTGAAGAAACCAGAGTTAGAAAACACCTCAAAGAAACTACTTGTAGACTTTTGCATAGAGATGACTATTAAATATTAGAACAAACCTCTAGAATAATTACATGCTCCATCACAGAACTATGTTCAATATACAGTGATAAAAGGGGAGCTAATTGCTGACATCAGACATCAATTCTGTATTTTGCCAGACCATCTCACTGTGTAACTGATTCCATAGAAATGGAGATCCTCTGAGGTGACACTTGTGCTCTGACTTGGCTATTTGACTGTTGAAAACACAGGCCACAGGGAATTGGAATCTCTCCAGAAAATCTCATGTTGGGAGAAACCCTAAAACCTGAGCCAGCCAGAAAGGAAACTCTTGTCCTGGGAAGAGATTTTGACAGACTACCTCGCAGGAGAGTAAAGCCAAAACAATGATGAGTCCAGGACCATTTAGATACACATAACTCTATTCCTCTACTCAAAGCTTTAACCTCACTTCAGGACCTACAAGATACACTTAGAGGTGTCATTAGGTCTTTGTCTCTGTTCCCTCAGTGGCTACATTGAATAAAAATCTCCTTTTCTTGATTTAGATCTTTGCATTGACTTATCAAGGATAAAATAGTCAAACCGGGCTTGTTGGGGCATAGGCCCTGAGTCTAGTAACAGTCTGTCACATGTCAAACTCCAAATCCTCTGCAGCTCACTCAACTATAGAGGTCCCAGAGGTGTCCTTAAAATTCACTTCTTTATTCAAGCTTACCACAGAAGCAAGCTGTGTGTCTATTTTGGTTATAAAGGCTAAAATAAACTTAAATAGAGGGCAAGAGTTAAGCCTGCCAGGAGCCATGAAGTATATCTTGACATTACTATTATAGGCTGTGACTTAGGTAATAACGAAAGCAAAGGAATTCCAGGCTGTAATAGACTCACTGGTTGAAATACTCTACTTAACACTCTTAAATCTATTAACATCCTCTGCTTTTCTGATTTTTTTTAATAACAAACACAACATTCCATGGGATGGTAGACTCTTCTATATATTGAGCTTCTACCAGCTGTTCAGATACCTGCAAGTTTTCCTTAGTTGAGGGCCATAGATACACCTATATAAGCTTGTCAGTCAACCCACATTTTAGGGTAGGGTTGTTAGTATTTGAGCAGCCCAGCCCCCTTACAAATTTGGAAACTCAATCCCTGGGGTATCCTGTGTTTGGACAATTGACATACTTCATTACCTACCCCAGAATCATCTACCATTTCACCTCTAATTTCATCATGTGCTGTCTCTAGTAATGCAGGAATCTGAGTACCCCATTGTAAAAGATCCCTTTTCCATAAGTTTATGGGTATATTAGCCTCATAAGATCTTAAATTCCCTGTTTGACTTTCAGGTCCCATACATTTAACCCATAGTACACTTTGTTTTATTTGAGATCATTTTCCAATTCCTGTACACTTTGTATAAACATTCTGAAGTGGCCATCCTGAATTCCAAGATTTGGGGAAATGATAGATCAGCTCTTGTATCCACCAAACCTTCTATTTCACCACCATTTACTTGCAATTTTAATTTTGGTCTCTGATCATTAACCTTCATTTGCCATAACACACATTTTCCAGTACTTCCAAACCCCTCTGTTTTTTCTACTGGAGCAGATTTGCCTTTAAGGAAACAATAGTTGAGCAATCCTATCTCCTGCATTAATCCATTACAGCAAGAAGTGTTCCCTTCTCTGGAGGAAAGTACCATAATTCTTACTATTAACACACTGGACATTTTTAGATCTGGCTTGGTAGTACCATATTTCTCAAACTTAAAACACCAGACATTTTGAGATCTGAGGCTTTAAGCAGCTTGGTCACAGTTTCATTGTAAATGGCTGAATTTACAATTAAGGCACTGGGCATTTTGATATCAGAGGCCATTAGCAGTAATACTGGCATGATGCTCATGAGAGCCAATATCAGTCATGCCCCCTATTCACTCATCCATGGGCAATGCCCACACCTTTAAAGATCTAATAACTCGTTTACATTTGGTGTTTACATTCTCAAATGCCAAGGTCTCTATCAGCACCTGTCTCACATCAGGGTCTACTACATCTTAATCTTTGCTTCCCAGTGCCTTAATAAATGAGGCTTAATAAACAATCTTAATAAATGAGGTAACCTTTTCTCAGGTCCTCACCTTGTCCCAAGCTTTTAAAGCATATTGCTCTATAACAGCATCATAAATTCAAATCTGTTCTTTTAAGTCTGAGAACCGCCCTTCACAACTATCTTTAACAATATTCATTCCCCTTGCTCTATTTCGTTGGTGAGGGTCTGTAATTCACTAAAGAATGATACCCCAGACTCAAACTGTATGCAAAAGCAAAGAGTGTTTTATTCTGCAGAAGTCCATCATGCTGGGGTCTACCATCTACCAAGATGGAGGCACCAAAGTGAGCTTGCTGACCCAATTTATAGCACATTAAAAGAATTCAATAGGCTCTATCTCTAGGGACATTCCAGAACCATTGCTAGGGGGCAGGGGGGCTGGAAACTGTCCCTGGGGAAGTATGAAAACTGTTGCTGACCATTGCCCTTGCTTCTGACCAAGTGGTGGGGCAGCTTCTGATGGCAGGGCAGTTTCTGACTGTCTGCCTGAGGCCTGAGTTTTTTTCCTTTTTCAGTAACTGATTTGCCCAATTCTTGGAAACAGAGATTTAGGCCTAGTTTTCTGAACTGCCAATTTGAAGTCTGTCATGGAGTCAGGCTGTTTCACATTGTTCCATATTTGAGTCTTTCTTCCTCCATCTCTTTAACCATTGTAACTGCTGACTGGTCTCTAGCACAGCTCTTACCAGAGTCTTGGGGAATAATTCTATCCCAGTTACTTAATATTTGTTTTACATAAGGGGAATGCATTATATAGGAAACCACAGCCTCTTTAGACTACCTCAGATCTATCATTTCTATGGACGCCACATTATCTCATCAAAATCATGATCAGCACCATTAGCAGGCAAGTGCTGTACAACTGATGGTGCCATTGTTGTCCCCCTCCTCTATCAGTGCAGTTGGCTCAATATTAACTTTCTCTCAAAATACTGTTTTTCTTTAGCCCTGTCACCATGCACAGCCTCCCTCTCTTCCCAGCCTCACACCCTGCTTCCTGCCCCACCCAGGGTCTGCTGGCTCTTGAAACTGAAAGTCTGTGGCACCCGGTGGGGCTGAGATCTGCTTTCTGGCCTGGTTTACTTCTTTCTCTCTTTCATTCCTTGGGAAGCTCCCATTCTCTCCCAGTCACCATGTCACTCAGAAACCTTTTATTTCTACCTTTCCCAGGGCTACTCACTTCCAAGCACTTCCACCTCTACCTGAAAGCTTTCCAGTTGCATCTCAAAGCCCCTCATTTCCACTCATATTCCTCCAGGTGCTCAACCATTCTCCCAAATGTTTTTGGGACAATATAGAACGAGGAAAAAGAAAAGAAAATCCCCTCTGGCAGCAAAGCAGGAGAGAGGCTTGTGGCAGCAGCCACAATAAAATGCTTGCTGATGTCTTAAAACAGAATATCCAACCCCTCTTGACTTGTTGTCTCCTTTACCCTATTAGAAATCAAATTTCGAATTATGCCTAGCCTCACCTCTGGGTACCACTTCTAATCCTACTTTTGGCTACTGTCTTATGCTCTTTTCCCTTGTTCATCCTAATCCCTTCCAACCCTCTTAACACTAGGTAGGAGAAAAAGAAGGTTGGAGGGAAAAGGGGTTGTCCTGGTTTATATATGCTTGGCCCAGGGAGTGGCACTATTTGGAGGTGTGGCCCTGCTGGAGTACATGTGTCACTGTGGGTGTGGGCTTTAAGACCCTCATCCTAGCTGCCTGGAAGTCAGTTCACTAGCAGCCTTCAGATGAAGACATAGAACTCTCAGCTCCTCCTGCACGATGTCTGCCTGGATGCTGCCATGTTCCTGCCTTGATAATGGACTGAGCCTCTGAACCTGTAAGCCAGTCCCAAATAAATGTTGTCCTTATAAGAGTTGCCTTGGTCATGGTATCTGTTCACAGCAGTAAAACCCTAAGGCATCAATCTCCTTAGATTCCTTCCTGCTGATTAGAGGTGTGAAGTTCCTTGAGGCAAGTACAATCCATGTCACTGAGATTTCTCCAACTAGAAGCCAGCAATCCAGCAAACTGCAACCAGAACAGCAGCAGCTGCCACAGCCTCTCTGGACCTTCATATCCACTTAGAGTCCCCATAATTCCAAACTTAAACTACCTTCAGTTGACCGAATCAAACTCCTGCCAGAGCATGAGACAAATCATAGTTAGCTGCTATGGACAATCTGAAGCAGTCCCATATCCCACACCTGGGATTAAAACAAAACGTATTCACATAACATTTCTGTTTAAAGAAACCAAAGTTCTCACTACACAGAGACTCAACTCCATGCTGTCACCTGCTGTCTAAAGTGTTTCCTTGCCCTTTAGGGACCTAAACTCAGACAAAAACAGATTCTTGACCACACTGTTAAGTAGTCTTGGAAGCCATTGAGAATAGCTATCAGGGATCTGTATTGAACCATTAAGGGAAAGTTATTTCCCCCTGGTCAAAAGAATGGAATCTACCTCTTTCTCTAGGTGGAGACATGACATTCTAGTCTGCTCCAAGGATCAGAACATTACATACTACTGTCTCCTCCCAAGACCTTAACCTCTAGATATAGAGAGCTATGGGTAATTAATGACTGCTGAACAGTCTGTTTCAAGGATGAGCCCTTCATGAGTGATCAATCCTAAGTAATCAACCCTAAACACATGCATGTGTAACACTTCAGTGCGCATGTACATGAGCAAGGCCAAATGAACTCAGCAGGCTGGATGTATAAATTTGTATGTGCATATGTGTGACTAATAAAAGGCATGAATTCAAAAATGAGAGACACAGGAAGAGTTGGAGGAGAACAGGAGAGGTGGCAAATTATGTAAATACAGGATTCACATATGAAATTCTCAGAAACTATTTTTAAAGTTTCTTCAGCTGTACTTACCACTTCTCCAGAAAGACTACCTCTGAATCCTGATTCACCAGAATTTGGGAGAAGAAGATGGGAGGAGTAATTAATGAGATAACACACTTCACCTCCCCAGAAACTGCTACTCTACAATTGTTTCCAGAGATGTCTCTATGTAACTCTACTAATCCTGGCTGCTTTCAGGGTTACTCAGGAAGTATAAGTGTTGGTTATTCGTGCAAGCTCAAGCAGCATGGAAAGGCTTCACTGCTGTGGACTCCCTTTGTAAACTTTGTATACTGTGTAAACTTTGAAAATCCCCAAGGCAGGAAAGTGGCCAGGTCCAGGTCTGAGGAGCTCCACAAAGTAACTGTCACAAATGTCATCTCCAGCTTCTGAATAGGACCCTTCGCAGATTATGCTAATTTTAGGTGATAATTCTGAATAAACCTCACTAATCCCTAAACAAGAAACCTCACAATCCCTAAGCTCCCCAAGCTCAGGACTTGAATTCCCACCGATCCTCACTCTGGAAATCTCTGCCCTGAAATGCTTCTCCTTGCCCCAAGAAATCCTATATAAGCCCTGACGTCTGTTAATTTACTGCTGTCATCTCCTGGGAGAAGACGCAGCCATGCCTGGATTTGTTTCTTCACACACTATCTCTTTTATGAGATTTACTGCCTGGTGTGACTCTCTCATGGGAAGAAGCCAAGACATAATGAAGTAAAGAAAGGAAGAAGTAAAGAAGTAGAGCTGGGACAAGGCGACTCAGCTCCATTGCTCCACTGGGGATACCCCCACCCCCAAAACCAGGAGCTACAGTGCTGAAGACCAGAAGCTGCAAAGTTTAGTGTAGCACTCCAGCTCAGCCAAGGATATTCTCTCTCAGGGCTGCTACACCTCTGCTGAGGAGGCTTCCTCTCAGAAGCTGTGTGGATCTTAAGCTCCCATATCTTAGGATACCCTTCCATTGAGGTACCTCAGAGCTGTGTGGCACATAGGCTCCCAAGTCCCAGAAGACCTTTCCATCCAAGTTGGAAGGAACACCAACAATAAGTTTCCTTTTCCTTTTTTCTTTTTTCTTTAAATATTGGTTAGCATGTTTTCTTAGATATGCTTGGCTTTCTCACTCTTTCCTAAAGCTAACAGTGCTCTCCCCTTTCTGGAATATTGCATACCTGCTATTGGTCATGTGTCTGCTTGTTGACCTCCATTCCCTGCTGAATTCCTAAAATTACAAAATTGTCCCTAAATTTCCTTCTGAGTCCATTAAAATTTTTTGTTAATTTAACAAAGAATTCATGAAAGGGAGCCACAGTCTTTCCAATAACATCTACTGTCCAACATGGGACTTTCCCAAATTTTCCTGTAACATGGCAACCCAGATGGAATTTTAAAGCTCTGAGGATAGAATAGGTGAGTGTATTCTAAGATTCTGAACTCACACTTCTTTCCTTCACCACTGCTATTCCCTCAATTCTGAGAAAACCTCGGATCATTGTGTGCCTGCAAGTCCTTGACCAATATAGAAGGGTGACAGTGTGACAGGACACAGCAGTGAGGAGTTCTTTCATCTTGTATCTTGCTGAGATCAATTTAAGTTTATCTAAAATTTTACCTTGATGGAAAATCCTGTGGAAAATTATCCAACTCTTGTCTAGGAAACCAAGATCAAAATGCCCCAGCTAACAGCTTCTGTTAAACTGCTTGCTTGCTTAAAACCTCTCCTTACAGATGCCAAGCAAGATATCAGGATGTAGGGTTGCCTTTTAAAATCCCTTATCCTAAATACTTGGGACTTCACTTGGGTACTGAATAACTGAGTTTAGTCCCAGCCAGCTGGAATAAAGACTTGCAATTGTCTATAAATATGTCTGAGTGGCCGTCTCTGGTGCACTCCTATTAACACCAACAATTAGACCTTAAATGATATGATTTGTAGGTAGTTGATAATCAAGTTGGTGTCTTAGGGTTTTACCACTGTGAACAGACACCATGACTAAGGCAATTCTTATAAGGACAACATTTAATTAGGCCTACCTCACAGGTTCAGAGGATCAGTCCATTATCAAGGTGGGAACATGGCAACATCCAGGCAAGCATGGTGCAGGAGGAGCTGGGAGTTCTACCTCTTCATATGAAGGCTGCTAGCAGAATACTGACTTCTAGGCAGCTAGAATGAGGGTCTCAGAGCCCACACCCACAGTGATTCACCTACACCAATAGGGCCATACCTTCTAATTGTACCACTCCCTGAGCAGAGCATACACAAAACATCACAGTGGGTAAATGTACACACAAGGCTGTTGAAACTTTAAATTAGGTTTAACTGTTTCTAACATGTTGGTTTCTAAGGGACTAAAATGCCTGCTAATACAAAGTCAAAGAATGGTCTCAGCTCACACAGGAATATTGATCCAAATGAGACAGTGACTGTGAGATATGCTGCTTAAGTTTTCAGGTTGTTCCCACCTACAAGTGTAAATGTCACTGTTTTTTCTCTCAGAGGAAGGGATGAGATGAGAGCCATAACCAGACTTTACAAATAGCTTGTGCTGAGTTCAGAGCATTTCCTTCTCTGTTCTATCCCTAGGCCTAGGCCTGGACGCTTCTAGCCTCCATACAATCTAATCTTCTGTAAGCTCTGAAGGCTTCAGCTTACAGCTTAGAATGTTTCAGCCTTTGAGACTGACTGCTAAATAAACTCACTCTTTCTAGATCTTTCTGAATTCTGTCTCCCTGGCTCAAATCAGCCATTTTCTGATTCATCACTTCATCTATCCCTCAATTAGATGACATTGTCTGGGACCTGTACTCTTTAAATATATCTAAGCATAAGAAACAAGACTTAAAAAAAAATCACAGACCACAGGAGACAAAGGAAAAAGTGCCTGAATGTATGTGGCAACCTCTGAATCCTAAAAGAAATTGGAGATTATTACAGAAACTCTGAAGTCCAAAAGAATGTATTATAATATTTCTTAGTTTTAGTCAATTTGTCGTGGTTATACAAAGTAACACAAGGGGAAACAGAGGGACTTTTATCATCATTTTTCTGTATATTGTATATTTTAAATACTCTCTCTCTCTCTCCTCTGTGTGTGTGTCTGTGTGTGTGTGTGTGTGTGTGTGTGTGTGTGTGTGTGTGTGTGTGTGTATTTAGAGGAGAACCTATAGGAGCTAATTCTCTCCTTTTTAGGATCAAACTAAGTTATAATGCTTCACAGCAGGTGCCTTTATCCACTGAGTCATTATATATATATTTTTTTCCTTTTGTTCCTTCAACTTCTACTTCTGTTCCACGTCTATCTTTATATTTGACTTTAATATAATTGGATTAGGTTATTAAATATTTTATTCCCATCTTT
The DNA here is from genome assembly GCF_000001635.26 of Mus musculus. Taxonomy (NCBI): domain Eukaryota; kingdom Metazoa; phylum Chordata; class Mammalia; order Rodentia; family Muridae; genus Mus; species Mus musculus. The sequence goes on from NC_000069.6 coordinate 37,062,046, forward strand.
ATGGTTAGCAACTGTTGTGGTAAATCTCCAACCCAAATAAGCCCAGGCAATGAAAACACAACACAGTTAACATGAATATATGCTATGTGCCTGGATTGGGCAGATCTACCACTACACTGCCATCTTCCCCATATAAGAAACCCCTTAGAAGCTCCACTTTCCTTTTTCTTCCTCCTCCGTGGTCCTCTCTCTCTCCCTCCTTTTCTCCCAAAACCTTCAGCTCCACCTTCCCCTCTTTTCAGCCCAATCACCGGCTCTAGCCTTTATTTTATAAATTAAGGTGGGAAGAAGGTTTACAGGAAATCACCAGAGCACTGACTCACTGCTTGTTTGTAACCCCTCAGGAGGAGAACGGAATTAACATCAAATATAATTAGCCCCAGGGCTATCTGCAACAAGCAACAAAAATTTCCGGATCATTAGTTGTTAATGGGCTTTTGATGAAACAATTTAGTCAAGACATGTTGATAATAACTAAAGAAAAATAGTTACTGCAAACGCTACCTACTTACAAGAATGAGATCGTTTTTGCCTTCAGTTTCACTGTGTGCTGTGGATGAATGTTATTTCTTGCTATACTAGGTAAATAGGCATCGGTTCTATTGGCCTTTTCTCTTTTTAAAATGGCTTTAAGAACATCTGCCCATATCAAAGGGTCGATGTCATCACAATCTTGTGCTAACAAAACACAATCCTTTGGATGCCTCTTTGATTGCATCACAACACTTGATAATTCACTATTTAAACTATTTTCAACTACCTTTTAGTTAATACCTTGGTTAGGTCCTCTTTTGACCTGTATGAGAAACATCTTAAAAGGGGACATAGGGAGATCAGTCACCCAGATATTAGGGCCATTTGCTTTCAGCCTCACGTCTGGCTTCCTGATTGTTCTTTTGGGCTGCACTAGGGGATCTTCTGCTTGTCAGAGGCCTAACCCCTGGGCCCTTTCTCAGATCTTACCTGGAGAAGGGTAAAGGGTATCCTTGAAACAAGCCTCAGCTTTCCCCGGCTGTCTCCAAGGACCCTGGGGAAGACGCCCCTTGGTAGAGACACTGAGTGGGGTTAAGAAGACACGAAGACACCTGGTGTTTTATGAAGGCTACACACTCGGTGTAGACAACTGACACAGGGGTAAGCAACCATGTGCTGCTCTGGGACGACTGGGGACACCCTGTGTGCAGACAACTGAAGTGGGGCTATGGAGCCATGTAGTACTCTGTGACCGCTCTAGGTTGTCCTAAGTGTGGACGACTGAGTTGGGAATAAGCGGCTTTGTAGCGCTCTGTGTGTGGCTGAGTGTGTCCCTAAGTCGGGCGAGGACAAGCAGCCACATGAGGAGGTGAGAGGGGCAGGGACAGAGAGGCTGAACCTTGGGACTTTGTCTTCTACAAAAAGAATGCAACCTGACAAGGCCGGAAGAACGGGGTCCATAGAGATGAGGCCTGGAACCTGCGCCCCATTCACCGTGACCCAGGCCCAGCTACACACGCAGCCCACGCGCATAGGGCGCGGGGGCGGAGCCAGAGCGAAGGTCCTTGCTGATTGGACGAGGGGCGCCCACGGGGGCGTCGGCCCCGCTCCTCAGGGTCAGCTCGAGGGGCCCTTTTGAAAGACGCGACTGACCGCGTGGCCCGCAGAGGTCTGAGGCGAGAGGTCGACGGTGGCAGCGCAGCAATGGCGACCGCGGGCGGCAGCCGACGAGCCCCGGTCCCGGGCCCTCGGCTCGGCCTGCCTCTGGCAGCTCACCTGCCGGCGAGCCTGGGCGGGGAGGGCGCGAAGGACAGCGTCGGGGGTGCGCTGGCCGGGAGGCCGTCGGTTTGGTTCTGTCCCCTCTTGTTCTCGGCTTTCTAGACCTTGCTAATGAGGCCCCTCAGCTCTGATTCACTGTTAGTGGTGGCGGTGGTGGCTTTCCACTGACCCTTCAGCTGCTCCTATTACCGTTTATAGTTGAGTTTAGGGGACAGTTTGGAAAAGTTAATTGTTAAAACACAACACAGCTTTGAGGTTAATTAAAGAGGGATTGTTTGTAGCCATGGGAGCATGTGTGTGAGGGAAAAACTTAGGTCAAACTAAAAGTGTTGGGGAGTTCCTCTTCCAGGATTTTCATTTTCTGTCAATTTCATCCTAAACAGGAGAGAAAACTTCTGGAAACAATGACTGGTTTCAGAGTTCCAGGGTTCCCAGCTTTGCTCAGATGCTGAAAAAGAATTTGCCAGTTCAGCCATCAGCTCAGACAGTAACTTTGCCCACTGGATATTCCTCTGAAAGTTGTAGTCTGTCGAATATGGCATCCAAGGTTACGCAAGTGACAGGTACAACTTTCTTTTTATTTGTAGAAGTACCTAGATACACAAAGATTATGGGATTGATAGTAACTGCTAAGTGATGTGGGTGTGGGTGTATGTTGTCTCTCATCTCTGTGGCCGTGTGCCATTTGGAGTTAGTAACTGTGACATATTACAGTAGGAGGCCTGTAGAAGTCTTTAACTTCGCAGATCCTTTATTTGTTCCTGCCTGCCTTCACTGTTGAATTACTTGAAATATAACTTAGCCTGCCCCCACTATGGGGTGTCAGGGAAAGTTCTAGACTTGCAAGCACTTTGTATTCTACATATTACTTCACATAAAGAAGTAGTAAACATACTGTGATACTTAGATTGAATTGGGATCAGACAGCTCAGTGGGATAGGCATTATAACAGACTGGTACACAAAACTAGATCGTAGTCTCAACAAAACCAGTTCTATATCATTGCCACTCTAGACCTTAGTGACCTCATCTGTAAAAATGACTTATCTCTGAGACATCACTAAAATTCCATTAATTTTTCCATCACAAATGGTATTTCTGTATAATGTGTCCTCAGTGTGCCAAAAGACATATACAGTAACAGGTTGTGGTTGTAGGTGTATCCAAACTGTCTAGTAGGAACTTGGGGGGAAAACATGCTTATTGTATAAGGGTTTAGTACTTTGACTGGTTTCTTTAAACCAAACTGACCAGTAAAACATTTGTTCTTAGGTAATTTTCCAGAGCCATTGCTTTCCAAAGGTCTTTCATCTATTTCAAATCCTGTCCTTCCTCCAAAAAAACTACCTAAAGAGTTTATAATGAAATACAAACGTGGAGAGATCAATCCCGTGTCGGCCTTGCACCAGTTTGCACAAATGCAGCGTGTTCAGCTTGACCTTAAGGAAACTGTAACAACAGGTAAGATGGAAGTTGTGCCTAATTATCCCAGGACTAGCATTATTTTTTCCAATAAAAGTAGGGTATATAAGCAGTTTTACATTTACTTACCACACACAATGTTAAGGTTAAATAGGTATTTTGTGACAAAATAAAGACACATTTCTGTCAGTGTTGATCAAGTATTTGTTCTGAAATTATAAGATTCTGTGATTGTGATGCCTGAGGAAAAACATGGTCAGATTTCACCCTGAAATTAAAGGATTTGAAAAGAAAAGGGGCACTTGCATGGTCGATGTTGCCTCTGCAGAATTATCTGGCATCTGCCATTCTCCTTTATACCCTTAAACCTGAAGTACACCTTACTGTGTGTATTTGTGGAAGGCTACAGGAGTATAATCAGAAGCAGAAAGGCTTCTGGTCTCTTCATGTTGAGGGCTCTAACCAAGAACCTTAGGAACTTGCTGTTAAGAAGCACTGACTAACATGTGATAGTGAAACTAGCTTTGAAATATTTGTGTGCATGCAGAGAGTTTTTTTTCTGTAGTTTTCTAACAATTCCCTGTATGGATCTCAAAGATGGTATCTCTGCAACATAATTTAAAGCTCTGGAAATTTTACTGAAGATTTTAGATAAGTTTCTTTGAGTGAAATACCAGTAAACTTGACAAAAATGTAAACTGTAGTACTTTCATTAGGTAAACAGCAGTCTCAATATTAGTTTAACTTCTTAGCTTTCCTACATTATTCTCAGATCACCCTTGGAAATGTAAGCTTTTAATAAGAAAGATCAAAAAATTCCCAGTGAAGATACTTTGCTGCTCTGAGGATTGCCAGTGCTGTTCTGTTTGTTCTGTGTTCTAAGTTTGTGAACGGCTAGAAACAAGCTAAAGTTCACTACTCAGCTTTCTGATATAGAACACTTTCTAACAAATGTAGTGTGTAATATACATGAGTCATCTGAGCCACTTGTTAAGAAAGTAAAGTATTACCTGGTTTAACACGTTTATATGGAAATACAGGTAAACATGGGAAAATGGTAAGTTGAGATGTTTAGGAAAGGGGAAAAAAGCAAGATTAGCCAAATATAGGTTTAAGTTCATAGTAAAATTTTATGTGTATGTTTTAGAAATAGTTAATGGAACATGATTATAAATATGTGAGAAAATGAGATGGCAGTGTGTGCAGTGGCTAGTTCCTAGCCATCCCTAACAAAGAGAAGATATTTAAGTGTCTAACATTAAATTCTCTCATCTGTAAATTTAGGAGATGATTAAATTTTCATGAGGCAAATGCAAAATTCAAGTAAAAGGCATAGTGGAAAGGTAATCCTGTTGTGGAGTTTGTGTAAGGATGGGCAGTTTGTTTAATTCATGGAAACGTCTTTTCTCTTGGTTGTTTTGGTTCTTTTTATTTATTCCCTGACCTTTCCTTTCCTGAGTGTAATTGATTCAGTTGTGTACTATGATGTCTTAATGGCTATACAAAGTTTCTTCAAAAGGATCACTTATATTTTACAACATTTAAAAATTTTAGGGTATTCCAAAGATGAGAGAATTCAATTTTACATATATTGAAAATTTAAAGATGAATATTACTAGAAGTTTTCAAATATTTTACTAATTCTTTGTTAGTTAGGTAAATATTTGATTGTAAACCATTGCCATACATTATACTGTATTCTGAAGCTGTCTTCATTGCTTGCATTGTATCTGTAGAATCCATTGGCTGCAGTTATAATGCAAGTTTTGGGGCTGATCTAATTGTAATTTTAATCCTTACTTGCTTTATAAAGAGTTGAGTTTACACTTAAAGGAGGTCATTTAATACTAAATAGTTTTCTAGAATTTTATACTGGAATATTTTACTAACATTCAGACATTACTTGCAAGAATATACTGTATTATTGTAGCATTCATTCTGGGTTCTTTTTCAAGGAAATGTTATGGGACCATATTTTGCTTTTTGTGCTGTGGTGGATGGTATTCAGTACAAGACAGGACTGGGACAGAATAAAAAGGAATCAAGATCCAATGCAGCAAAGTTAGCTCTTGACGAGCTTCTACAACTGGATGAGCCTGAACCGAGAGTTTTAGAACCAGCAGGTAAGGGGAACTGATGTGTATGCTTGAGTGTGTTATTCCCAAAAGGAGTCAAGACAGGCTTACTTAACACCTGCAACATCATAGGATTTGAATATTTCTTTTCAGTTGCTGTTTGCTGAAATGTTTCATAGAATTATCTTGTATTTTTATCACCAAAAGATACAATCAAGTTTTGCCAGTTCTCATACTAAAAGGCATAGTCTTTGTGGCTTTGACTTAAATTTCCCAATTAATCTGTGATTTACTGTGTTTATTGGACATTATCTTTTTAAGAGGGAGAGACAGATTATGTTTAAGTCATTTTTTCCATTTTCAATTAGTTCTACTGTTACTGACTTTTAAAACTCTAGGTCTATTCTGGTATTTATAAGATATCTGATGTACAAATAAAAACATTCTATCCCGAGGGTTACCTTTAACTTTATTGGTAGTATCTTTTGATGTACAAAACATTTTGCTTTCGATAAATCCAGTTTTCTTTTGTTGTGTGTACCTTTGGTGCCATACCCAAGAAATTATTGCCAAATATAGTGTCATGACATTTTCCCACTGTGGTTTCTTTTTAGAGCTTTATAGTTTTAGCTACTACATCTAAAAGGTTTTGATAAATTTTTATTTTAGTAAAAGAAATTAGTGTCCAACTTCATTCTATTACTTTGTGAAAATTAGTTTTCCCAGGAACATTTGTTTTAAAAAAAAATGTTATCACCACTGTTTAAACCACCTGGATTGTGTCTTTCTGGGCACTGTGACCTATGTGTCTGTGTTGAGGTAAATATTAAATAAGATCCAGCACATTCCCACTCTAGGGCTGGCACTGGCAGGCCACAACGCTATGCTCCAGCAGGGTCCCACCAACTCTGTTTCACATTCCAGTCACCAAATTGATCCTCCAACCTCAAAGTTAGATAGCACAATACCCAGTAACCCAGTAAAATCAAAACTCTTAAAGCTTATAGTTAACCAATCAGATTTATGTATCAACAAAGTCACAATTTACAAGATGCCAATACAGTAATTTCAGAGCCAATTGTTAATGCACCAGCCGTGCTGGTTCACATTTGCCTCCATTCTCCTTCTCTGCAACTCTTAGCTCCACCTCCCCTTTCTCTGTCCAATCACAGCCCTCCTCTGCACTAATGTAATTGAACAGGGAAAATCCTGCAACATGTCTGTCCTTATAACAATAATACATTGTGTTGATTACTGTCATATTATTGTGATTACATAGCTTTGGAATAAGTTTTGAAATCTGAATATATGGATTTTCCAATTTTAGAGGGTTTTTTTTTTCTTTTCATAATGGCAGTTTGTCCCTGATATTTTACAATGAAGTTCTCTTTGTACACTCTTGTTTTCCTTATTGAGATTATTTGTTCATAGTAACTATAATTTAATGTCTTCAGTCTTTTTTCTGCTTGAGCCAAACTCTCTTGAGTAAATAGATTTTAAATCCTTCCTTCTGAGTTTTCAACTTGCTTTTCTCAACTCTAGGTGCATGTGTCTGACTCTAGTTAGCATTTTCTCTAGAGTGAGGACTCGGTAACAGCACCACTCTTTCCTAGCTTGTTTCTATACTTTTAACTGGGTTTTCATCTAAATTAGTCTAGGGTATTCTTTCTGCTTTCTTTTAACTAAATTAACAACATTAGCTTCTAGAGCCTTTTTGTTTAAATTTTTGGATTTTTCCCTTTGTGTCCCTCTGGTGTAATGTCATGAATGTTTCTTGTTTTTCACATGCTCTTTAGCTTTTAGGACTGATCTGGAAAACATTTACAAAGATTTAGACTGAACTCATTAGAAAATTTATAGCATAGTCCTACTTTTTTTAGTCAGATTTTTATTTATTTATTTTTATTCAGCCATAGAATTGAATGTCATTTTGTCATTTGCATGAATGTATGGGACCATGGAATCATCAGGTTGAGTTAAAAAGTCAGTTGTACAAAAATTAATATTGTAAATTTTCTCTCCTGTTTGTAAATTAGAGTAAAGGTAGGGTATCTAACTAAATGGAATAATAATAAGGAAAATATAATGTGGAAAGTTTAAAATGGGAGAAGGGATACAGTGGAGTAATAGTGAAAAAAAAGTATGACTCAAGGACATTATTATGTATGCATGAATATATATGTATGAATATAAACTCATTATGTTGTACAGTTATTTTAGCATAGCCCGTGAAAAGCCTGATGACAGCATTTTGAATAATTTTACTCATTTTGATAAAATGTTTAAGTGTTTTACATAGTATTATTATAAATAGAAAGTGTTCCTAAGTATCTGAAATAAGACTCTATTGAGTTTCAGAATGTTGCCACCTTTACAAAAGAAGCTAAATTGCTGTTAAGTTCCGGAAACTCAGAAATTAATTTGAATAACTAATGTCAAAATAGGAAAACCAATGTGAGCTAAGGAGCATTTGATGATGACAGAGTTGGCAGAAATTTTTAAAGAATATAACTATTATGTATTGCTAATGTTGGATTCGTGTTTGTTTGTTTTTATTGCATTCTTGGGTTACTGTTATTGCAGGTTAGTATAGAGCTGATAGCTCTCAGCGCTCTAGAACATTGCCCTTTCATTGTTTCCTATGGTTTGGTTTTATTTACAGGACCACCTCCTATCCCTGCAGAACCTGTTGTTACACCTGAAGCAGCATATGTTTCAAAAGTGCAATATGGTAGGTAATGTTCTGTTTAGAAAACAAACCCACTGAAAAATTAAAATGCACAGATATGAAGATATACCTTAACATTTTATTTAGACCTTTCATGCTTCTGTTAAAAGAGAAGTTTCCCGTTAAAAATAGCTTATAGAAAGAGAAATGAGGTTGGAGAGGAAATACTTAAAAAGAAATTTGAGCCAGTTCCGATGGTATGGCCATATATAAATCCTAGCTCTTCTGGGAGCTGAGACAGGAGGATAGCAAATTCACGGCTTGCCACTCCACCAAATAGCCTGTCTGCCAGTTTAGTGAGTCTTGTCTAAAAATATAAGAGGGATCTTAGGCATAGCTTGGTGGTAGAATACTTGCCTACATAGTGTGATAACTTTGGCTCAGTTGTCGGAATGACACAAAATAATTGGGGGGGGGCATATCCTTTTAATAAGGAGTCTATTACATACATATAGGTACATGTTATACATATATACATGCAGACAAAAAATAGGAAAATACATCTTTAAAAAGCATATATGTACACATATACATATTTATGTATATGTGTATATATCTAGTTGAAGTTATATGTGACCAAAGACTAATTAATTCTCATTATACTTTTAATTTCTTCATTTTAAAAATTGATAAAAATCAATTACCTCATCAAATTATCATGAGGATTAGGTTGATAGGCATAAAATACATGAGTATCTGGCACACAAAAAATGTTTATTAAATCAGAACTTTCATTGTTTTATCACATTCAGTATTGAATAGCAGTGTGTCCTTGACTGGTACGCCATCATCTCCTGGAAGGCAAGACATTCTTAATTTGTCTGTTGATGATATTTGAGAGATACTTCAGACATTACGACGTTTGCAAAGTGAAAAGTTTCCCTTTCACTGTTATCATTCAGTCAGGCTTGCTTGCTTTTAGTCAGCCTTGTATTCATTTTCCTAAGACAGACAAAGATCTCAAATGTGTTTGTGTGGACAGGCAGGGAAAATAAGCACATTCAAAAGTCAAAATCCACCAAGATATAGGTATAGCCACTTGACCTCAGAGATGTAAGGATTCATGAATAGCCTCGAGGGCTCAGTCTACACGGGTGATTGCATAATGTTGGAAGAGGTTTTACCATTTCTATCACTCTCTGTAGAAGTTTGTAATGACTAAGGGGGTAGATTTCAAACAATAATCTAGATCACATTACCCTGGGAAAACAGATTATATAGTATATGAGTTAGAAAGGATACAGTTTAAAAAAATAATGTAAAAATAAAGTCCAGTTTGGAAAGTTGAGTTTTGGAGCCAACTGTCAGAAAAAGGTGAGCAAAAAAATGTATGAGGTTAAAATAGGAATCAAATTTTAAAGCTTTTGAAAAATAAAGATTTGAGACCCACAAAAAATTTACTGAGTACTTCATGTTGGGCCAGTTATCAAGGTGGTCAATAGTTTACAACCTGTGCAACATATTTTAGTGGACTATATCTGCATGAGAATAGTTCTATGTTCTCTCTGAAAATAAATTGTGGTTATTCATGACAATGGGATTCACTTGAAATTAGCAACTTATAGTCAAAGAAGTGGTATAGTAAAACTGGAAAGGTGGTTCAGTAGTTAAGAACTTCTACTACTCCTGTAGAGGACCTCCATTCAGTTCCCAGCACTCAGAGAAAGCCACTCACAACTGCCTGAAACTCCAGCTCCAGGAGGATTTGATGTCTCTGGTTCCTATGGGCACCTGCACTCACATATACACCCCCGGCCTCCCCCATACTTACACATACACCTGATAAATATACTCCAGGAGAATTTAACATCTCTGGTTCCTACAGGCACCTGCACTCACATATATATCACTATCAAGTAGGCTTTATCCCGGGGATGCAAGGTTGGTTCAATATATGAAAATTAATTAATGTAATACACTATATAAACAAACTCAAAGAAAAAAAATCACATGATCATCTCCTTAGATGCAGGGAAAGCATTCAACAAAATACAGCAACCCTTCATGTTAAAAGTATTGGAGAGATCAGGAATTCAAGGCCTATACTTAAACATAATAAAAACAGTACACAGCAAATCAACAGCCAATATCAAATTAAATAGAGACATACTTGAGGCAATCCCACTAAAATCAGGGCCAAGACAAGGATAATGTGGAAAGTTTAAAGTGGGAGAAGGGATACCCACTCTCCCCTTATCTATTCAATATAGAACTTGAAGTGTTAACTAGAATAATAAGACAACAAAAGACATCAAAGGGATGTAAATTGGCAAAGAAGAAATAAAAGTATCACTATTTGCAGATGATATGATAGTATACAGAAGCAACCCCAAAATTCTACCAGAGGACTTCTCTAGCTGATACACCACTTCAGCAAATAGGCTGGATATAAAATTAACTCAAATCAGCAGCCTTCCTTTATACAAATGATAAACAGGCTGAGAAAGAAAGTACAGAAACAATTCCCTTCACAATAGCCACAAATAATATAAAATATCTTGGGGTAACTCTAACCAAACAAGTGAAAGACCTTTATGACAATAACTTCAAGTCTCTCAAGAAAGAAATCAAAGAAGATCTCAGAAAATGGAGAGATCTTCCATGCTCATGGATTGGCAGGATTAATATAGTAAAAAATGTCCATCCTACCAAAGGAAATCTACAGATTCAGTGCACTCCCCATCAAAATCCCAACACAATTCTTCAAAGACATGGAAAGAGCAATTCTCAAATTCATCTGGAAAGGAAAAAAAAACCAGAATAACCAAAAAACTTCCTAACAATAAAAGAACTTCTGGGGGAATCACAATCCATGACCTTCAAGCTTTACTACAGAGCAATAGTGATAAAAAAACAAAACAAAACAAAACAAAAAAAAAAACAACTGCATGGTATTGGTACAGAGATAGGCAGGAAGATCAATGGACTAGAATTGAAGACCCAGAAATAAGTTCACACACTTACAGACACTTGATCTTTGATAAAGATGCCAAAAATATATAATGGAAAAAAGAAAGCATCTTCAGTAAATAGTGCTGGTCTAATTGGCTGTATTTGGAAAAATGAAAAAAAAAATGAAAATAGACCAATATTTGTCACCTTGCACAAAGCTCAAGTCCAAGTGGATCGAGGACCTCAACAAAAAACCAGACACAGTGAATCTAATAGAAGATAAAGTGGGCTCAGTCTTCTGTGAACCTTCCCTACCAGAGGAGAGCTTGCCTGCTGGGAGTGCTCTGACCCTGGGACTCAGGTGAGATCACCATTTGTGAGATAACCATTTTCCCTCCAGTGTCTTTCTAAGGCAGATCCACTCAGGAAAGCACAGGCAACAGAGCTTCTAGGACAGGGTTCTCCAGTTCTACATCTGCAGCCAGGAGGTGGGGCTGTTCCACAGCCATCTGTGCACTGGTCTTGCCAGAAGAGAGCTGGTCTCCCAAGAGTGCTGACACAGACTAACAGACTCACATGAGGAACAAGCTCCAGCCAGAGACTGCTAGAACATCTAATGCCAGACATTACCAAATGGCAAATGGCAAACATAAAAATCTTACCAACAGAAACCAAGACTACTTGGCATCATCAGAATACAGTACTCCCACTACTGTGAGTCCTAGATACCCCAACACACCAGAAAAGCAAGATTTAGATTTAAAATCATATGTCAGTAGAGGATTTTAAGAAGGACATTAATAATTCACTTAAAGAAATACAGGAGAACACAGCTAAACAGGTAGACGCCCTTAAAGAGGAAACACAAAAATCCCTTAAAGAATTACAGGAAAACACAACCAAACAGGTGAAGGAATTGTACAAAACCATCCAGGATCTAAAAATGGAAGTAGAAACAATAAGAAATCACAAAAGGAGGAAACTCTAGAGATAGAAATCCTAGGAAAGAACTCAGAAATCCATAGATGCAAGCATCACCAACAGAATACAAGAGATAGAGATCAGGTGCAGAAGATTCCATAGAAAACATGAACTCAACAATCAAAGAAACTGCACAATGCAAAAAAGATCCTAACTCAAAACATCCAGGAAATCTAGGATACAATGAGAAGACCAAACCTAAGAATAATAGGTATAGATGAGAATGAAGATTATCAACTTAAAGGGCCAGTAAATATCTTCAACAAAATTATAGAAGAAAATTTCTCTAACCTAAAGAAAGAGATGCCCATGAACATACAAGAAGTCTACAGATCTCCAAATAGACTGGACGAGAAAAGAAATTCCTCCCAAAACATAATAATCAAAACACCAGATGCACTAAATAAAGATAGAATATTAAAAGCAGTAAGGGAAAAAGGTCAAGTAACATATAAAGGCAGACCTATTAGAATTACACAGGACTTTTCACCAGAGACTATGAAAGCCAAAAGATTCTGGACAGATGTTATACAGACCCTAAGAGAACACAAATGCCAGCACAGGCTACTCTACCCAGCAAAACTCTCAATTACCATAGATGGAGAAACCAAAGTATTGCATGACAAAACCAAATTCACACAGTAATCTTTCCATGAATCCAGTCCTTCAAAGGATAATAAAGGGGAAACTCCAACACAAGGAGGGAAACTATGCCTTAGAAAAAGCAAGAAAGTAATCTTTCAACAAACCTAAAAGAAGAAAGCCACAAGAACAGAATCCCAACTCTTAACAACAAAAATAACAGGAAGCAACAATTACTTTTCCTTAATATCTCTCCGTATCAGTGGACTCAATTCCCCAATAAAAAGACATAGACTAACAGACTGGCTACATAAACAGGACCCGACATTTTGCTGCACACAGGAAACCCACCTCAAGGACAAAGACAGACACTACCTCAGAGTAAAAGGCTGGATAATATTTTTCAAGAAAATGGTCTCAAGAAACAAGCTGGAGTAACCATTCTAATATCGAATAAAATCGACTTTCAACCTAAAGTTATCAAAAAAAGACGAGGAGGGGCACTTCATTACTCATCAAAGGTAAAAATCTACCAAGATGAACTCTCAATTCTGAACATCTATGCCCCAAATGCAAGGGCATCCACATTCATTAAAGAAACATTAGTAAAGTTCAAAGCACACATTGCACCACACACAATAATAGTGGGTGACTTCAATATCCCACTCTCATCAATGGACAGATCCTGGAAACAGAAACTGAAAAGAGACACAATGAAACTGACAAGTTATGAAACAATTGGATTTAACAGATATCTATAGAACATTTTATCCTAAAACAAACGGATATACCTTCTTCTCAGCACCTCATTTTACCTTCTCCAAAATTGAGGTGCTGAGAAGAAGGTGCATTCTTTTGTTTTAGGGTGAACTGTAGATATGTTAAATCTATTTGGTTCATAACCTCTATTAGTTTCATTTTGTCTCTATTTAGTTTCTGTTTCAGTGACCTGTCCATTGGTGAGAGTGAAGAGTTGAAGTCTCCCACTATTACTGTGTGGGATTCAATGTGTGTTTTGAACTTTAGTAATATTTTTTTTCACGAATGTGGGTACTCTTGCATTTTGGGCATAGATGTTCAGAATTGAGACTTTCTCTTGGTGGATTTTCCCCTTGGTGAATATGAAGTGTCCTTCCTCATCACTCTTAATAACTTTTGCTAGAAAGTCTATTTTATTGGATAGTAGGATAGCAGCTCTAGCTTGTTTCCTTGGATCATTTGTTTGGAAGACCTTTTTCCATCCTTTTACTCTGAGGTAGTGTCTGTCTTTGTTATTGAGGTGTGTTTCTTGTATGCAGCAAAATGCTGGATCTTGTTTGTGTATCCAGTCTGCTAGCTTATGTCTTTTTATAGGTGAACTCCAGAGAGGCTTTCAGTCTGTCCAGTCAGTTGACCTACATGCCTTCAAGCTGTGGTGTCAACTGCTCTGAGTGCAGCAGATCCTCTAGGATGGCTCAGGATGTGGTCTCTTCATGGGAATAGACCAGCTGGCAGTCAACTGCTCTGAGTGCATCCTATCCTCAACTGCTCTGAGTGCAGTGGATCTTCTAGGATGGGTCAGAATATGGTGTCTTCACGGGAGCAGACCAGCTAGGTATCTGCCCCAGCAGAAAGGACTGGGCAGAAGGGGCCAAAGGGTGGCCAAGAAGTTTTTTTAGTGGGAATATGGGGAAACTATATCAGTAGTTCAAATGCATTTGGTTTGTACTGGTTCTCATTGGGGCAAATTCTACATATTTTCTGTCATGATGACTATGATGAATATGTTTTGATTGTTACAGGTTAGGGAGGATTATTACTATTAAGTGGTATATTGAAGTATGTAAGATAGACAGTACTTTACAGCAAAAATAAATTGCCCTGTGTCTCAGATGAGTTTGAGAATCATATCTGACTGAGTTCTGCAAACATAAACAGTAGTATTCAGATAGTAAGGTTGGTATTGACATATCATTTATAAGAAGTTATTCTAAGAGCTCTGTAATTTGTATTTTACAGCTAAATATAACCATAACAAAGAGTGGAAATTTGTCTACATATCTTTATAAATCACTAACTAATGTAACTACAAAATAACACATCTCTTAGAAAAATAACAATCCTCTTCAAATTCATCCTGCTTTTTATTTTTCCTAGAAGGGAGACAAGTCCAGTATGCCAAGATTTCACAGCTTGTTAAAGAAACATTTGGTCAACTAATTTCTAATCACTCACAATATCTGAAATGTAGCAGTTCATTGGCTGCTTTCATTATTGAAAGAGGTAAGTCCATGCATTTGGTATATGTTACCCTACAGAAAAATTAATACCTTAATGATTTGGATCACACTGTATAATATTTTATATTCTGCTTCTGTAGACAGTGATTTTATATTCATCTGAAGTGATGTTTTCTGATAGGCAAGTTGTTAAATGTGAAGCTTCTCAAAGGTAAAGACAAAATGAACTGACTAGGAGCCAACAGAAAGCTGCAGAATAGTAAAAGGTCTAACATTGAAACCTTTCCCCACCAGAAGCAATGCCTTCTCCATATATATGTATATATATATATATGATGATAAAAATGAAAAACTGCTTTTAACCATGCAAACATGGTGGACATGTTGGCACACCCTTTTGTAATGGCAGAACTCAGAGGTATGAGACAGGGGGATCATAATGTAAAGATCAGCCTGGTGTTACATAATTAGGCCCTGTTTCAAAAAGCAAGTTATGGGAATTCATAGATCACTGAATGAAAGCCTTCTGCATCAGGCGAGACTTAAGCTAAAACTTTAAATACTAGTGGTTTCCCTGAAGAGGAGAGAAAATACTTTTAAACAGAGGAAGGCATGAGGAACAAATGTAGAAAATATTTATTGGGGCAACAAGGAGATGAATTTATTGATAATACATGGTAGTATATATACAGAAGTAAAATAAAATATATTTAAATTGGTAAGATTTGGTATTCAACTACGAGATGGCTTAAAGGCCAGTCAAAAATTACATTTAATAAGATTAATAATGTAAAATATATTTAGATATGAGATAATCACAGTTGAAGCTGTTGCACTAAATTTTCTGAGTAAGAACTGGGCACATAGCGATGAAACAGCTGCCCTGCTAGGCATGGATGCAGAAACGTTTGATTTAGCTTTAGCAGAGGAGAAATGGAGGAACCATAGACTATTAAGGATGAATTCAGGAAGGCCTGAGACCATGGAAAACTTGCCTGCACTGTATACTATTTTTCAAGGAGAGGTTGCTATGGTGACAGAATTATCAAAATCCCAGGCTGTAGGAAGCAAGGTCTGGTTCATCGAACTCCCATGTCGTCCTGTCGAGTGGATAAGCCTTCTGCAATAGTGGATGTTGGAGACAAAGTGTGGGTGAAGCTTATTGGCTGAGAGATGAAAAATGATAGAATAAAAGTGTCCCTCTCCATGAAAGTTGTCAACTAAGGTACTGGGAAAGACCTCAACAACAACATTGTCATTGAGCAAGAAGAGAGGCACAGTCAGTCCTTCAGGATTACACTGGGCAGAAGATCACCCTTGAGGCCGTCCTGAACACAACCTGCAAGAAGTGTGGCTGCAAAGGCCACTTTGCAAAGGACTGTTTCATGCAGCCAGGTGGAACCGAGTATTCTCTGACCCCTGAAGAGGAAGAGGAAAAAGAGGAGACAAAGGCAAAAGGACTTGAGAAGCCTGATCCCACAAAGAATTCGTCCAGGAAGAGAAAGAAGGAAAAGAAAAAAAAGAAACATAGAGACAGGAGGTCATCTGATTGTGAAAGCTCTGACTCTGAGAGTGACACGGGCAAGAAGATGAGGCATTCATCAAAAGACAGCAAGGCCACCAAGAAGAAAAAGAAGAAGCAGCAGCACAAGGAATGAGGGTGGAACAAGCCACAGCAGCCCTTTCTCCTGCAAGGACTCACTAGTGAGAGTGTAGCCTCCTACCCTACTGACTTGTCCCGACGGTCTCAGATGGCTTCTCCTCATGCAGCAAGCAGATTGGGGCCCCGCAGGGCACCTACCAACATTGTTTTCCCTTGTTGCTCCTGATCCTTTGCAAGCGAACCCTGCAGCCATTGCATTCATGCACTCAGTGTCTTCATTTCGGCAGAAGGTTCTAGTCCCAACCCGGCTGCCACTGCCCAAGCTGGACTCCTCTGCAGGAGTCCATGCTAGAGCCTCAGGTGCTGCTGTGGAGGGAAGCCTGGCCGTGAGAAAGCGACCCTGACCTGCCAGCTGTTTGGGGTTGCTGTGGGTGGACTCTGCGGCCTTCATCCCCTCAGCCAGGGCCTGTATTCCAGTGACTGCTGAACCAGAGATTTGCAGCCAAGGTCATTGTTCTGCTCCCTGTCTATCATGGTGTGAGTGACTGGTTCCATTTCAAGCCTCTGCTTAAATTCCTGGCATAAATGGAAATATGTTTGGTTTTAAACTTTCAAAAAAAACTGGGAACATGAACAGAAAAGAAAAATCTGTATTTAAATTGATAATATGCAGGTGATGACAATATACTAGTACCAATAAAAATCATCACTTCAAGTTCATATAGTAGGATAGTGAGTGACTGCCATGTTCACTGAAATTTTGGAAGGTGCCATGAAGTTGTATGAAGAATATGAGAGGGAATTAAAATGTTTTAGGAAATATAAGTGTGTATGTGGGCTAGTAAAATCTGAGGGAAGCCATGCAGACATTTCTGCAGTAACTCATGTGGATTCCTAGATTGCATTACCTTGCTTCCTTGCCTTATCGTTTTAGTTGGGTTATAAGAAGCTAACTAGAAAATTGATGGATCAGAAAAGTACTAAGTGAGCTGACACAGGCCCCAAAAGAAAATCACATTCTCTCTCTTATGCAGATTTTAACTTTTAATGTTGGCGTGTATGTAAATAAGTGGAGTGGCTATAGGTTGTGAATCTAGGTAGGAAACAAGAGTTAGTATTAATAAAGGAGAGTAGGGCAAAAGGATACATGTGATAGAAACACAGAAAGAGCCTGCTGAAGCGAAAAGCTTAAGGTAGAGAAGGGACCAAAGGAAGAAAAGCAAAAGCAAAATTTGTTTGATAAATGCTATAATAAATGAAGAGAAAGAAAATCTTCTGACTTTAGCATTCCATTCATGTAAGCAGGACCTTGTCAATCCTGCATTGCAGGACTTATCATTGATGTCAATTCAGTACACATTTCACAACATAAAGAAAGATATATGCATGCATCACATTAATAAAAACAAGATATTTATTAAATGAGGATAAAGGTAGAGCTTGAACAGAGAAAAAGGGAGGCTAACTAACAACTTGCTGCTGTTTTAGCTGGACATCATGAAGTTGTGGCTATAGGCACAGGCGAATACAACTACAGCCAGTGCATCAAGCCAAATGGAAGGGTGCTGCACGATACTCATGCAGTTGTTACAGCAAGAAGGTCTCTCCTTAGGTAAGGTAAAGGATGTGGTAATGCCTTCAATAGTAATGTTATCAGACCAAAGTAACTGCATAGGAATTAACCTGTTTTCAAATGGAACTTTACTCATAACTGAGCAAAGATTATCAACCTCTAATCCAAGTCATTTGATATTCTTAAGCTGTGGTTACATTGCTATGGTAATTATAGTGTCTTGTGTAGGTTTTCGTGACTTCCTTGAAAACTGAGTTTTAAGAGCACTACAAGATTAGCTGGTAAGATGACTCTGAAGTTGAGAGCACTGACTGCTCTTCTAAAGGTCCCAAGTTCAATTCCCAGCAACCACATGGAGACTCTCAACCATCTGTAGTGAGATCTGGTGCCCTCTTCTGGCATGCAGGCATATAAGCAGGCAGAATACTACATAATAAATGAATCTTCTTCTTCATTTTTTTTAATCTTTTTTTTTTTTTTACAGTTCAGTTGTTATCTTCCTCCCAGTCAGCCCTCATCCCATACCACCTCCCCCATCTCCAAGAGAATGTACCCAACCCCCATACCCCATCCCACCAGACCTCCCTACTCCCTGGGGCCCCAAGTCTCTCAAGGGCTAGGTGCATCTTCTCTCACTGGGGCCAAACCTGACAGTCCTCTGCTGTATATGTGTCAGGGGCCTCATATCAATTGGTGTATGCTGCCTGGTTGGTGACTCAGTGTCTGAGAGATCTTGTCAGTCCAAGTTAGTTGAGACTGCTGATCTTCCTATGGGGTTGCCTTCCTCCTCAGCTTCTTCCAACCTTTCCCTAATTCAATCACAGGGGTCTCAGCTTCTGTTTTGGTTGGGTGCAAGTATATGCATCTGACTCTTTCAGCTGCCTGTTGGGCCTCTCGGAGGGCAGCCACTTTAGGCTCCTGTCTGTAAGCACACCATAGCATCAGTAATAGTGTCAGGCCTTGGAGCCTCCCCTTGAGATGGATCCCAATCTGAGCCAGTCACTGGACCTCTTTTCCCTCAGACCCTTCTCCATTTTTGTCCCTGCAATTCTTTTAGACAAAAACTATTTTGGATCAGAGTTTTTGACTGTGGGATGGCAAACCCCCTCCCTCACTTGATACCTTGTCTTTCTACTGTCGGGCATTTCATCTAAGGAGAGTCTCTCTCCTTCCTGGTACATCTAGAGGGTCCAGCCAACTCCTCCCTCCCAAGGTTGCCTGTTTCCATTCTTTCTGCTGGTCCTCAGGGCTTCAGTCCTGTTTCTCCCCCACACCCCAATACCAGATCATGTCCCCCTATTCTCCTTCCCCTACCTTCTCCCACTCAGGTATACCCCCCCCATTAACTGCTTCTCCCTTCCAAGTGGGATTGAGGCATCCTCACTTAGGCCCTTTGGCTTGTTAACCTTGAGTTCTGAGGATTATATCCTAGGTATTCTGTATTTATTGTCTAATATCCACTTATTAGTGAGTATATACCATGCATGTCCTATTGGGTCTGAGTTACCTCACTCAGAAATAAATCTTTTAAAAAGAGAGCACTGCAAGATATTTTAAAGTTAGAGATATTATCTTTGAATGATTAAAGTTATTGGAAAGTATAACATTATGTTAACACAAAGTAAACTTTATCTTACTTCACATCTAAATTAGATATTCTTATTCAAAGATAGCACCAGAAAAGCACAGGTTTCCAGTTATAAATTCCTCCAGTACTCTACTATAATTCAGCAGAGTATAAGCGGTGTATCCTTTGCTTTGAGACCCATTTGGGGTTAAATGATTACTCCACAGGGGCCATATGTCAGATATCCCAGAATTTACATTACAGTACATAACAATAGCAACATTAGTTATGAAGTACCAACAAAGTAATTTTATGGTTGGGGTTCTTACAACATGGGGAACTGTATTAAAGGATTAGGAAAGTTGAGCACACTGATCTAGACTGATATATCAAAAGAGAAAGAAAAAGGAAGGCATCAGATCCCCCTCCCCCCAAAACTGATCAACAATTCTGCTCTTCACAGAGGAAGAAGTAGCAGGAGGTTCAAAAAGGCCAAGAATGTTTCTGTATATAAATACATGAAGAGTGGGAATTGAGTGTTACTTCCCATAATATACACCAACTTTTGATTCTCTTAAACCATTAAACTTCTAACAGATTTTCATTATAGCAAATATCAAATCAAGTTGGAGTAAATTTCGTCCTCCAGCTTGAGCAGTTACTAGCATTCTGCTGCTCTTGTTTAATTTCTTTATTCTCACTGTTGCTCTTGTCTTTGCTGGAATATTTTAAAACAAAATGTAGATAGACCCGTTTTACCTGAAAAAGCATAAGTAGGTATCCCTATTAAGGAAAGAATTATATAATCTTAAAAATTATTACAGTGCTAGGAAGATGATCAAGTGTGCTTTCTCTGCAAGCATGAGGGCCTGCTTGCACATCCCCAGAACTCAAGTACAAAGCTGGACATGACTGCTTGTTCCTGTGACCCTAGCCTTAGGGAGTGGAGACAGCCAGATCCTGAGATCTCTATGGGCAGCTAACCTAGCCCAAACTGCAAGCCAAACTGCCTGTAAGGGGAGAACAGTTGAGGAAAGGACCCATCATCCTAATCTAGCCTTTGCATGTACACTGTCATACACACTTCAGTACACACACACACACACACACACACACACTATCTCTCTCTCTCTCTCTCTCTCTCTCTCTCTCTCTCTCTCTCTCTCTATTGTGGAAGCCCATAGGAGTTAACTCATTCTTGTCCATTTTTCTTTGATGCTGATGGAATTATCTGACTTTCTTAATGCTATCTCTAAAGTGTGAAGTTTTTCTCCTCCTTGGCATTGTTATACACTTTGTACAACCCCTAATGTTCCCTGTGCTGTATCTGTGCCTTTGGGTTTGTCTTCAACAGCACTAAGAAACAGTGTTGGAGATGGTGATGGTAGTAAGATAGGAGGAACTTAATGTGATAGGAAGAAGGGCAACAAGCTGACCCTTCAGAGCTATCTCAGGAAGGAAGAAGGAGCCTGGGAAAATGGGTCCTTTGCAAGATACGATAGAAACTCAGATGTGCAGTGCAAAGTAGTAATGAAGCAGTGATGCGTTAATATGAGGTACAGGGCAGTCCAGTGTGAGGACTTCTTGACGGGCTTAATTTTTCACTAGTTAAAGTTAGAAGATTCTTATCAATACCAAAACTGTTGATATACAGAGGCATTGCTCATGTTACATTTGATTGTAATACTCATTAAGATACATCTATAATAAGTTTTATTAACAAAGTTACAATGTTTATTTTAGGTACTTTTATAGACAGCTTCTGCTCTTCTATAGCAAAAATCCTGCTATGATGGAAAAGTCAATCTTTTGTACAGAACCAGCTTCTAATCTACTTACTCTGAAACAAAACATCAACCTTTACCTCTATATGAACCAGTTGCCGAAAGGATCAGCCCAGATTAAGTCACAGTTGTAAGTATTAGGGAAGTTGTTTTTAAAAACCAGTAGGATGATCACAGTAGAATGTTCTGAATCTCTTTCTCAAACAAAAAGGGTAAGCCCATGTGTGTCCATATTCTCTGTTCCCTTGAGCTGTTACCTTTCAGCTTCAGGGCACAACAAATCCACCACCACCACCAGCCTACCTCCTTTCCATTCACTCTGATCTATGACTATTTTCAAAAAATACTTGTGTGCCACCACTTTCTTTTCTGTGGTATTGAAAACTCTGCCTTGAAGATTTCTAAAGCTTTAGGAAATTATGGATCTATGTAATATTCATATTCAAATACAGGAGATTAAAAACTGTTGTATGGTCAAATGCCTTTGTTTTGATGAATACATAACATCAGGTAGGGTGAACTTTGAATAGTACACATAAGAACAGTGAAAAAGAAAAGCCTACCCCAGTCTGACCATCTAGGAATAACCATGGGTAATAGTTTTATAAAAATTCTAGGAATTTCTTTGAAAATAAGATGCATGGATAAATAAAATTCAAGAAAAATAACTTTAGATTTTATTATCATTTTACCATAGGTGAATTTTGAAAAAAAAATTCCCATTTCATAATTTTGTAGTTTTAAAACTTTTGTAACAGTTAAAATTTTACTGCACTTTATTTTTTAATTAATTTATTTTTATACTCCATATTTTAAAACTTTTTATATATAAGAACCTAGTTCTTAAAGTACAAGAATAAAAATTTTTGTTACTATCATTAATTTTTTGACATAGAGTCTCATGTAGCCCAGACTAAACTTGAATTCTGTCTTAGAGTTTTATTGCTGTGAAGAGACACCATGATCATGGTGTCATATAAAGAAAAACATTTAATTGGAGCTGGCTTTCAGAGGTTTTGTCCATTAACATCATGGTAGGAAGCACGGCAGTGTGTAGGCAGACATGATACTGAAAGAACCAAGAGTTCTACATCTTGATCCAAAGGCAGACAGGAAGAGATTCTTTCCACACTGGGCAGAGCTTGAGCACTAGGAGACCTTAAAGTCTGTCTATACAGTGACTTACTTTCTCTAACAAGGCCACACCTCCTAATAGTACCACTTTCCATGGGCCAAATATATTCAACCCCCTAGAAACTCATTATATAGCCAAGGCTGATCCTAAACTTTTTGGCAAGGGTAAGGGAGTTGAGATAGTATCCTACTATATACCCCTGACTGACGTTGAACTTGCTATGTAGACAAGACTGGTTTTGAACTCATGGAAATCTGTCTGCCTCTTTCTCCCAAGTGCTGGAGTTAAAAGCATGTACTACCGCTAGGTCTTACTATATTAATGGCCATAAAAATGTTGATAATAGGAAAATTGTGCTGAAGCTTAGTGTGTTGGTAAATTGTTATGCATTACTTTTTTGGGATGATGAATCCATTCCGACTTTTTTCTTTGTGCTTGCATCTGCTCATATTATCGGAATTAGGTGTGTACTGGCAAATTAAACCTGGTAGAGAACAATTTTTGAGAGCATGCACATTTTACTTTTAAGAATTTTATTTTTATTAAAGAAAACTTTTTTCTCTCTCTAGACGCCTTAATCCACATTCTATTTCTGCGTTTGAAGCCAATGAAGAGCTGAGTCTCCATGTGGCTGTTGAAGGCAAAATTTATCTTACTGTTTACTGTTCTGCAGACGGGGTTAATAGAGTAAACAGTATGTCCTCAAGTGACAAGCTGACAAGATGGGAGGTGCTTGGTGTACAGGGAGCCTTGCTGAGTCACTTTATACAGCCAGTTTATATCAGCAGTATACTTGTTGGTGAGTTTCAGCACATTTGGGGATATTTAGTGCGGGGGGGGGGAACCATGTGTGACTTACTAGTATATAACCAGCTTTTGCATACATGAGACTTGAATTAACAAGCACTCATCACTGTTGATGTAATTTTTTTTACTATTTTATTAGGTTCTTATACCTCTACCTCCCTTCCAACACTTATTCCACCCTATTTTCTTCCAGCCCCCCAACACTAGGTAGGAGAGAAAGAGGGTTAGAGGGGGAGGGGTGTAGACCTCTATAGGCCGCTTCCTGCTGGTTAGGGGAATTGGGTTCCTTGGGGGAAGTCCAGACTTCATCATTAGAATTCCCAGCAGTCCAACAAAATAGCAATCCAACAATAGCAAGTACAACAGCAAGCATAGCAGCAGAAACTAGCAGCAGCAGGGCAGTGGCTACCACAGGCCCTCTCAGGGCTCTCGCAGAGTCCTCTTCAGATTAAACGATCTGCAGCTGGCAAAAATGATGTCCCAGCTAGTGCATGAAGCAAACCATATCTGTGAAGTAGCCTCTTATCCCACACTTGGAGTTAAAACAAAACCATGTTCAAATAACATAAGAAATCAAAACTCTCACTACACATCATTGCTTTGTTGAGCTATTTGTTTTGTTGTCTCTAGAAATCATGCTTATTAGATGACTTGCATAATCTTATAGGAGGCCAAGAATTAACATACTAAACTGCTTTATTATTAGTCTTCTTCTGTCATAAACTTACAGCTTCATTTACCTGATACTGAACCCCATTTCTTTATGGAAAAGATACTTTTTTGAACCTCCTAAATCTAAAAGCTTATGCTGTGTCTTGTCTTCTCTAAGAAATTAAATGCCATTTCCCCCTTCTTCTCCTTACCTCATTTTAATATATTATGTTAATTCTTTTAACTGATCAAATGAGTCTGATTAATTGGAACACAACTGACAGATTATTCATTTCTTAGATAGAAGATGCTGTTGAATTTTGGATTTATATTTGAATGGCTTTCCAGATACCATCTCATTGAAAACCAGTTTGGGGATTTTCTTCTTTTAAGTTAGTATGCAAAGTAATGGGATTTGTTATGACATTTCATGTATACATGCCATTATACTTCTTTCTGTAGTTTTTTTTCTATGTAATAATTAGCACACACAATAGTGGAAATCATGGCATTTACATGCACCTATGTCATTGTACTGTGTTCATATCCATGTCTTATTACTCACTAACTGCATGCCCTTTTCTCTCCTTTCCCCTCCACTGGTCTCTGTTGGCTTTCATGGTGTGTGTGATTTTGTTTGTATACACTGTGTGCATGTACATATACATGTATGTATGAAAATTTAATTCTTCATATGAGAAAACATTACTAAAATCACATTGTACCTATATACTGAATTCCCTTCTCCCATTCATCTGTTTAAGGGTGCCTAGGCAGTTTTCATGTCTTGGGTATTGTGCTTACTGCTGTAATAAATGTGTGGATGTGAACTTAAGTCTGGGACACTTAGATTTCTTTGGGTATATACCTAGGGATGTTACAGCTAGATCATGTGGTGATTGCAGTTTTAGGGTTTGTTTTTTGTTTGTTGTTTTTGTTTTTTAGGAGCTTCCATTCTGACTTTCATAGTAAGTACATTCCTGCCAGCAATTTATCTTGTGTTTTTCTCTTTCTCAATATCCTCACCAGTATGTGTTGTCATTTGTTTCCCTGATGATAGTCATCCTGACTGGGTTAAGATGGAATCTCATCTCAGCCTGATTTGGTTTACACTTTTCTGAGGGCTAAGAATGTTTAACATTTTATGTATTTATTGGTCATTTGCATTTCTTTTGAGAATTATTTATTTTATCTGCTCATTTATTGCTCGGATGATTCAAGGAAATTTTGGTGTAAAAATGTTGAGTATTTTTAAGATCTTTATTTTTAAATTTCTTCTTCTTTTGTGTATTACATCTTGACTGCAGTTTCACATTCTTTATCTCCCTGCTAATCTCTTCTCTCTACTTCCCTTATCTTCCAAATCCACCCCACACCTTCATCTATCTCCTCAGAAGGGAATAGGCCTCCTAAGGACATCAACTAAATAAGAAGCTGCAATAGATCAGGCACATACCTTCACATCAAGGCTGCACAAGGCAACCCAGTAGGAAGAAAGGGTCTCATAAGTGGGCAAGAGAGTCAGAGACAGTCCCCACTCAAACTTATTATTCCCAGAAGAGCACCAAGCTACAGAAACATAACATATATGTAGAGGACCTAGATCAGACCCCTACAGACTTCCTGATCTCTGTGAGCCCCCATGAGTCCCAGTCAGTTGATTCTGAGGGCCATGTTTTTATGGTGTCCCTGAGTTCTCTGGCTCCTCCAATCCTCTCCTCCGACCTCCACCAAGACTCTCCAAGATCTACCTAATGTTTTTCTGCTGGACTGTGTATCTGCGCCCATCAGCTATTGAATATAGTCTCTCCAGGCAGGACAAACTTGCAGGTTGAAGGTTTTGTGGCTGCACAGGTGTACCAGTGCTCCCATATGTGTGCCTAGTTATAGAAGATGGCTGATTCCAGCATTTAGGAATCTATGTTTTCAGAGTATTCCCTAATGAGCTTTGGTTTCACCTCCTAATTATATTAATTAGATTATTTTGATTACTTTGGTAAAGAGTTTATTAATCTAGTTTATATTTTCAAAGAACTTACCTACTCTTTGTTTTGATCCTTGTATTGCTTCTTTGTATTTTTTTCACTTTTTTATTTTATTAGATATTTTCTTTATTTACATTTCAAATGCTATCCTGAAAGTTCCCTATACCCTCCTCACCCCCCACCCCCCGCCCTGCTCCCCTACCTACCCACTCCCACTTCTTGGCCCTGGCATTCCCCTGTACTGAGGCATATAAAGTTTGCAAGACCTAGTGGCCTCTTTTCCCAATGATGGCCAACTAGGCCATCTTCTGCTACATATGTAGCAAGAGACAGGAGCTCTGGGGGTATTGGTTAGTTCATATTGTTGTTCCACCTGTAGGGTTGCAGACCCCTTCAGCTCCTTGGGTACTTTCTCTAGCTCCTCATTTGGGGGCCCTGTGTTCCATCCTATAGATGACTGTGAGCATCCACTTCTGTATTTGCCAGGCACTGGCATAGCCTCACGGGAGACAGCTATATCAGGGTCCCTTCAGCAAAATCTTGCTGGCATATGCTATAGTGTCTGTGTTTGGTGGCTAATTATGGGGTGGATCCCTGGGTGAGGCAGTCTCTGGATGGTCCATCCTTTCATCTCGGCTCCAAACTTTGTCTCTGTAACTCCTTCCACAGGTATTTTGTTCACTAATCTAAGGAGAAATGACGTATACATATGTTGGTCTTCTTTCTTCTTGATTTTCTTGGGTTTGCAAATTGTATCTTGGGTATTCTAAGTTTCTGGGCTAATATCCACTTATCAGTGAGTGCATATTAAGTGGTTCTTTTGTGATTGGGTTACCTCACTCAGGATGATATCCTCCAGATCCATCCATTTGCCTAAGAATTTCATAAAGTGAATGACCTTTTCATACTTAATATTCACACATGTAAAGTATATTTGTAGTATGAAGCCCTGAAAGTAACATTGCAAGTCAAAGATATGCAGTTCTGTAAAATATTTCAGAGAGTCCCTGGTGTGCCTTGCCACTGATTATGGGTGAGTGTGCCTGCTTACTCAGACCCACACTCATGCTTTCCTCATACACTCCATGGAGAACTGCTACTCGATGCTTGTTTAGATTCCATTGTTGACTGATGTTCTTACTATCTATTCAGTATGAATCCATTTGATTCCTTTTTTCAAGGAATAGGTCATCATCTAAGCCTGTGTTAAAAGTGTCAGTGGAGTAGAGTATAGGAGTGAGCACAACCAATTGTGGTAAACGGCTCCAGTTCTTCCTAAATGTCTTCCTTTACATAATTGATCTTTGGTTCACTTTTAATTCTATAACAAGGAACATTACAGATTAAATCTAAATCTTTGAAAATAACTTTATCTCCTTTCTCTTAAGTCTTATGGAATGTTAGAATTCCTTTTAAAATAAGTTTGAGATTACATTTTATTGTGTTTGTATTCATATGTCACACTATATATGTACATGTGGAGGTCAGAAAGCAACTTGGGAGGAGTAGGTTGTCTCCTTCCACTATGTGGGATCTGGATCAGACTCAGTAAGAGTCATGTCAGTGACCCTACAATTCTTTTTTCTTTTTTCTTTTTTCTTAGATATTTTCTTTATTTATATTTCAAATGTTATCCCCTTTCCTGGTTTCCCCTCTGAAAACTCCCTATTTCTTCCCCCTCCCCCTGCTCACCAACCCACCCACTCACGCTTCCTGGCCCAGGCATTCCCCTATACTGGGGCATAGAACCCTCATGGGATCAAGGACCTCTCCTCCCATTGATGACTGACTAGGCCAACCTCTGCTACAATGCAGCTAGAGTCATGAGTCCCACCATGTGTTTTCTTGGGTTGGTGGTTTAGTCCAAGGGAGCTCTGGAGATACCAGTTAGTTCATACTGTTGTTCCTCCTAGGGGGCTACAAACCCCTTCTGCTCCCTGTGTCCTTTCTCCATCTCCTTCATTGGGGATCCTGTGCTCCATCCAATGGATGATTGTGAGCATCCACTTCTGTATTTGCCAGGCACTGGCAGAGCCTCTCAGGAGACAGCTACACCAGGCTCCTGTCAGCGAGCTCTTGTTGGCATCCACAATAGTGTCTGGGTTTGGTGGTTGTATATGGGATGGATTCTCAGGTGGGGCAGTCTCTAGATGGTCATTCCTTCAGTCTTTGCTCCAAACTTTGTCTTTGTAACTCCTTTGATGGGTATTTTGGTCCCCCTTCTAAGAAGGATCGAAGTATCCACACTTTGCCTTCTTCTTGAGCTTCATGTGTTTTGCAAATAGTATCTTGGGTATCCCGAGCTTCTGGGCTAATATCCACTTACCAGTGAGTGTATATCATGTGTGTTCTTTTGTGATTGGGTTACCTCACTCAGGATGATATCCTCCATTTGCCTAAGAATGTCATAAATTCATTGTTTTTAATAGCTGTGTAGTACTCCATTGTGTAAATGTACCACATTTTTTGTATCCATTCCTCTGTTGAGGGACATCTGGGCTCTTTCCAGCTTCTGGCTATTATAAATAAGGCTGCTGTGAACATAGTGGAGCATGTTTCCTTATTACAAGTTGGAGAATCTTCTGGGTATGTGCCCAGGAGCAGTATTTCTGGGTCCTCAGGTAGTACTATGCCCAATTTTCTGAGAAACTGCTAAACTGATTTCCAGAGTGATTATACCAGCTTGCAATCCCACCAGCAATGGAGGAGTGTTCCTGTTTCTCCACACCTTGCCAGCATCTGCTATCACCTGAGTTTTTCTTCTTAGCCATTCTGACTGGTGTGAGATGAAATCTCAGGTTTGTTTTGATTTGCATTTCCCTGATGACGAAGGATGTTGAACAATTTTTTTAGGTGCTTCTCAGCCATTCGGTATTCCTCAGTTGAGAATTCTTTGTTTAGCTCCCTACAATTCTTTGTATTGATTCTTCTAAGCCTATGTTAACTTAGAATATGAATACAAAGAACAGTATATTGAAAACTTCATTTTAGCTTTGGAAAGGTTTTGAGAGTCTTTGATAGGAGATTTAGGTTTAAACAAAGGACAGAAGGCATGCATGGCTTACCATCCCTGCTGCAATCTGTCCCATTCATCTGGTGTCAGTTCTAGTTTCTCCTGCAAGATTGTCTGACAAGTTGTCAAAACAGTATGAAATCTCTTCCTGAGAGACAACCCCCACCCTTCCTCTGGCTCCCACCAGGATCCCAGTCTTTTCCAATTTCTTGGCATTCATCATTTTAGTTGTCTGATAGCCAAAGTGAGTGGCTCTAGTGGCTCTTCAGAATACATTTACTCTCCTCAGCAGTATTAGGAGAATACAAAGCTCTTTGTACTGTTCATTTTGTTAACCAAAAATGGTATTCTTTGAATTGCTTTCTGTACCGAAATTGGAACATTGTGGTCCTATAGTGGTTTTAATGTGTGGCCATTAGGTATAGTAAATTAAGTGACTTATGCTGAGAACCAGACTTATTTGATCCTCCAGTGCTGATTTCATGCTGAAGCCAGAAAATTAAGATAAAATGAGCAGGTTTTTTTTCTGGCAGAACTCTGTAAAAAGTACCATTCCTTTGTGGGTCAATACTGGTTCTTTGCTTCTTTAATTTGTTTTTTATTTTATGTATTAGGTATTTTGCTTGCATGTGTGTCTGTGTACCATGGACTTGCAGTGTCTGAAGAAGCCAAAGGAGGCCATCAGACCTTCTGGTACTGAAGTTACAAAAGGTTATGAGCCACTATGTGTGTGCTGGGAAGAACAGTCAGTACTTTTAATCCTGAACCATTTCTCTGGCCCTCAGTTCTTTGCTTTTATTCACTAGTATTACTTCATTATTTCCTTTTTGAGCCTTTTAAAATGGAAATGTTGTTATTATGTGATACTGATTTGGTAAAATATATGGAGGTAGCTACTAAGAGGATAGATGTAGGATAGAGAAAATTAAAGGAGAAGTGAGCTTTAGATTGGTTACAGTTAACCCATTGTCATTAGTTTTCTTTTGTTTTTTAACACAACCTTTTGATCTTAAATTCCTGAGTGTATTTTGTTTTTTCTTTCTAGGTGATGGGAATTGCAATGACACAAGAGGCTTAGAAATCGCAATAAACCAGCGTGTTGATGACGCACTCACATCAAAACTGCCCATGTTTTACTTGGTCAACAGACCTCATATTAGCTTAGTGCCCACCGCATATCCTCTGCAGATAAACTTGGACCATAAATCACTCAGTTTGAATTGGGCACAAGGGGACAATTCTTTGGAGATTGTGGATGGCCTAAATGGGAAGATTACTGAAAGGTTAGAATTACTACTCTCTCTTAAAAAAACATTGAAAGAAAAAAATCATATATTAAGCAAAAGAAGGTATTTTATTGAAATATTAAAATACAAAGCTCAACATTTTTACATATTACTTATTGAATTTTGAACAATTTTTATTGAGTGTGGCCAGTTGCTAGCATCATATTCATTATAAATTCCTGTGAGGTTAGAGCAGTTATATTAAAGGGGTAAAGCCAACATTCAAACCCAAGGAATCTGTCTCTGGACCCTGTGTTTATTAAAGCATCATCTTGTAGTAATATCATAGAATTTGTTCTTTAAATTTGAATTTCTGGATCTGGGATGAGGAATCTGCATTTTTCACAATCTATCCAAAATATTATGAACACATAAATCTAAAATCTATTGTAACATGTTATGCTGCTTTCTATTATGATAGCCATGGAAGTTGCATGTAATTTTCTAGTATTTTTCTAGTTCATCCCTATAGTAAGGATTCCAAACTGGAATTCTTATCTATACGTTTTATTTCTAAAGGCATTTTTTAAAATAAATTCTATACCTTTTAGATATTTTTGATAATATTTTTTGTAATATTCCTGCAATTTACTATTGAATAAAAATAAGAACTTTGGGGGGTAGCTAGGGCGCGGAGTCGGCTGACACCTGCAAGCTACCCACAAGACCCGCCACGGGATCTTAAGACCTCTGGTGAGTGGAACACAGCTGCTGCTCCAATCCAATCGTTAGGGACCTGAGACTGCATTAATTAGAGAAACAGAAAACCCAGCCTAATCAGGGGCACAAGTCTCTTCCGGTCTACACAAGCACCGGGATACCTTGGGCGTGTAGTCTGCAGACACCCGTAAGGTATACACAGGACTCACCACTGGATCTTAAGACCTCTGTGAGTGGATCACAACTTCTGCCAGGAAACAGGTTTGAACACCAGATATCTGGGCACCTTCCTGCAAGAGGAGAGCCTACCTGCAGAGAGTACTCTGAACACTGAAACTCAGGAGAGAGCTAGTCTCCCAGGTCTGCTGATAGAGGCTAACATAAACACCTGAGGAACAAGATCTAACCAGAGACAACTACAACAACTAACTCCAGAGATTACCAGATGGCGAAAGGCAAACGTAAGAATCTTAATAACAGAAACCAAGACCACTCACCATCATCAGAACGCAGTATTCCCACCCAACCCAGTCCTGGGCACCCCAACACACCCGAAAAACTAGACCCGGATTTAAAAGCATATTTCATGATGATGGTAGAGGACATCAAGAAGGACTTTAATAACTCACTTAAAGAAATACAGGAGACCACTGCTAAACAGGTAGAAGACCTTAAAGAGTAAGCACAAAAATCCCCAAACGGGTGATGGAATTGAATAAAACCATCCAAGACCTAAAAAGGGAAGTAGACACAATAAAGAAAACCCAAAGTGAGGCAACGCTGGAGATAGAAGCCCTAGGAAAGAAATCTGGAGCCATAGATGCAAGCATCAGCAACAGAATACAAAAGATGGTAGAGAGAATCTCAGGTGCAAAAGATTCCATAGAGAACATCTGCACAACAATCAAAGAAAATACAAAATGCAAAAAGAGCCTAACTCAAAACATCCAGGAAATCCAGGACACAATGAGAAGACCAAACCTAAGGATAA
The DNA here is from genome assembly GCF_000001635.26 of Mus musculus. Classification (NCBI taxonomy): domain Eukaryota; kingdom Metazoa; phylum Chordata; class Mammalia; order Rodentia; family Muridae; genus Mus; species Mus musculus. The sequence goes on from NC_000069.6 coordinate 37,093,752, forward strand.
TAGGAGTAGATGAGAATGAAGATTTTCAACTCAAAAGACCGGTAAATATTTTCAACAAAATTATAGAAGAAAACTTCCCAAACCTAAAGAAAGAGATGCCCATGAACATACAAGAAGCCTACAGAACTCCAAATAGACTGGACCAGAAAAGAAATTCCTCCTGACACATAATAATCAAAAGAACAAATGCACTAAATAAAGATAGAATATTAAAAGCAGTAAGGGAAAAAGGTCAAGTAACATATAAAGGAAGGCCTATCAGAATTACACCAGACTTTTCACCAGAGACTATGAAAGCCAGAAGATCCTGGACAGATGTTATACAGACCCTAAGAGAACACAAATGCCAGACCAGGGTACTATACCCAGCCAAACTCTCAATTACCATAGATGGAGAAACCAAAGTATTCCATGACAAAAACCAAATTCACACATTATCTTTCCACGAATCCAGCCCTTCAAAGGATAATAACAGAAAAAAACAAAAACAATACAAGGATGGAAACCACACCCTAGAAAGAGCAAGAAAGTAAACCCTCAACAAACCAAAAAGAAGACAGCCACAAAAACAGAATGCCAACTCTAAAAACAAAAATAATAGGAAGCAACAATTACTTTTCTTTAATATCTCTTAATATCAATGGACTCAATTCCCCAATAAAAAGACATAGACTAACAGACTGGCTACACAAACAGGACCCAACATTCTGCTGCTTACAGGAAACCCATCTCAGGGAAAAAGAGAGATACTACCTCAGAATGAAAGGCTGGAAAACAAATTTCCAAGCAAATGGTCTGAAGAAACAAGCTGGATTAGCCATTCTAATATCAAATAAAATCGACTTCCAACCCAAAGTTATCAAAAAAGACAAGGAGGGACACTTCATACTCATCAAAGGTAAAATCCTCCAAGAGGAACTCTCAATTCTGAATATCTATGTTCCAAATGCAAGGGCAGCCACATTCATTAAAGAAACTTTAGTAAAGCTCAAAGCACATATTGCACCTCACACAATAATAGTGGGAGACTTCAACACACCACTTTCATCAATGGACAGATCGTGGAATCAGAAACTAAACAGGGACACAGTGAAACTAACAGTAGTGATGAAACAAATGGATTTAACATATATCTACAGAACATTTTATCCTAAAACAAAAGGATATACCTTCTTCTCAGCACCTCATGATACCTTCTCCAAAATTGACCATATAATTGGTCACAAAACAGGCCTCAACAGATACAAAAATATTGAAATTGTCCCATGCATCCTATCAGACCACCATGGACTAAGGCTGATCTTCAATAACAACATAAATAATGGAAAGCCAACATTCACGTGGAAAATGAACAACACTCTTCTCAATGATACCTTGGTCAAGGAAGGAATAAAGAAAGAAAGTAAAGACTTTTTAGAGTTTAATAAAAATGAAGCCACAACATACCCAAACTTATGGGACACTATGAAAGCATTTCTGAGAGGGAAACTCATAGCTCTGAGTGCCTCCATAAAGAAACTAGAGAGAGCACACACTAGCAGCTTGACAACACACCTAAAAGCTCTAGAAAAAAAAGGAAGCAAATTCACCCAAGAGGAGTAGACAGCAGGAAATAATCAAACTCAGGGGTGAAATCAACCAAGTGGAAACAAGAAGAACTATTCAAAGAATCAACCAATCGAGGAGCTGGTTCTTTGAGAAAATCAACAAGATAGATAAACCCTTAGCCAGACTCACTAGAGGGCACAGGAACAGCATCCTAATTAACAAAATCAGAAGTGAAAAGGGAGACATAACAACAAACCCTGAAGAAATCCAAAACACCATCAGATCCTTCTACAAAAGGCTATACTCAACAAAACTGGAAAACCTGGAAGAAATGGACAAATTTCTAGACAGATACAAGGTACCAAAGTTAAACCAGGTTCAAGTTAACAATCTAAACAGTTCCTTATCCTCTAAAGAAATAGAAGCATTCATTAATAGTCTCCCAACCAAAAAAAGCCCAGGACCAGATGGGTTTAGTGCAGAGTTCTATCAGACCTCCAAAGAAGATCTAATTCCAGTTCTGCACAAACTATTCCACAAAATAGAAGTAGAAGGTACTCTACCCAACTCATTCTATGAAGCCACAATTACTCTGATACCTAAACCACAGAAAGACCCCGCAAAGATAGAGAACTTCATACCAATTTCCCTTATGAATATCAATGCTAAAATACTCAATAAAATTCTTGATATCTGAATCCAAGAACACAATAAAACAATCATCCATCCTGACCAAGTAGGTTTTATTCCAGGGATGCAGGGATGGTTTAATATACAGAAATCCATCAACGTAATCCATTATATAAACAAACTCAAAGACAAAAACTACATGATCATCTCGTTACATGAGGAGAAAGCATTTGACGAAATCCAACACCCATTCATGATAAAAGTCTTGGAAAGATCAGGAATTCAAGGGCCATACCTAACCATGATAAAAGCAATCTACAGCAAACCAGTAGCCAACATCAAAGTAAATGGTGAGAAGCTGGAAGCATTCCCACTAAAATCAGGGACTAGACAAGGCTGCCCACTTTCTCCCTATCTATTCAACATTGTACTTGAAGTCCTAGCCAGAGCAATTCGACATAAAAAGGAGATCACGGGGATACAAATTAGAAAAGAAGTCAAAATATCACTTTTTGCAGATGATATGATAGTATATATAAGTGACCCTAAAAATTCCACCAGAGAACTCCTAAACCTGATAAACAGCTTCTGTGAAGTAGCTGGATATAAAATTAACTCAAACAAGTCAATTGCCTTTCTCTACACAAAGAATAAACAGGCTGAGAAAGAAATTAGGGAAACAACACCCTTCTCAATAGTCACAAATAATATAAAATACCTTGGTGTGACTCTAGCTAAGGAAGTGAAAGATCGGTATGATAAGAACTTCATGTCTCCGAAGAAAGAAATTAAAGAAGATCTCAGAAGATGGAAAGAATTCCCATGCTCATGGATTGGCAGGATCAACATTGTAAAAATGGCTGTCTTGTCAAAAGCAATCTACAGATTCAATGCAATCAACATCAAAATTCCAACTCAATTCTTCAACGAATTAGAAAGAACAATCTGCAAATTCATCTGGAATAACAAAAAACCTAGGATAGCAAAAACTCTTCTCAAGGATAAAAGAACCTCTGGTGGAATCACCATGCCTGACCTAAAGCTTTACTACAGAGCAATTGTGATAAAAACGGCATGGTACTGGAATAAAGACAGAAAAGTAGACCAATGGAATAGAATTGAAGACCCAGAAATGAACCCACACACCTATGGTCACCTGATCTTCGACAAGGGAGCTAAAACCATCCAGTGGAAAAAAGACAGCATTTTCAACAAATGGTGCTAGCACAACTGGTGGTTATCATGTAGAAGAATGTGAATTGATCCATTCCTATCTCCTTGTACTAAGGTCAAATCTAAGTGGATCAAGGAGCTCCACATAAAACCAGAGACACTGAAACTTATAGAGGAGAAAGTGGAGAAAAGCCTCGAAGATATTGGCACAGGGGAAAAATTCCTGAATAGAATAGCAATGGCTTGTGCTGTACGATCGAGAATTGACAAATGGGACCTCATGAAACTGCAAAGCTTCTGTAAGGCAAAAGACCCTGTCAATAAAACAAAAAGGCCCCCAACAGATTGGGAAAGGATCTTTACCTATCCTAAATCAGATAGGGGACTAATATCCAATATATATAAAGAACTCAAGAAGGTGGACTCCAGAAAATCAAATAACCCCATTAAAAATGGGGCTCAGAGCTAAAAGAATTCTCACCTGAGGAATACCGAATGGCTGAGAAACACCTGAAAAAATGTTCAGCATCCTTAATCATCAGGGAAATGCAAATCAAAACAACCCTGAGATTCCATCTCACACCAGTCAGAATGGCTAAGATAAAAAATTCAGGTGACAGCAGATGCTGGCGAGGATGTGGAGAAAGAGGAACACTCCTCCACTGTTGGTGGGATTGCAAGCTTGTACAACCACTCTGGAAATCAGTCTGGCTGTTTCTCAGAAAATTGGACATGGTACTACCGGAGGATCCCGCAATACCTCTCCTGGGCATATATCCAGAAGATGTTCCAACTAGTAAGAAAGAAACATGCTCCTCTATGTTCATAGCAGCCTTATTTATAATAGCCAGAAGCTGGAAAAAACCCAGATGTCCCTCAACAGAGGAATGGATACAAAAAATGTGGTACATTTACACAATGGAGTACTACTCAGCTATTAAAAAGAATGAATTTATGAAATTCCTAGGCAAATGGTTGCACCTGGAGGGCATTATCCCGAGTGAGGTAACTCAATCACAAAAGAACTCAAATGATATGTACTCACTGATAAGTGGATATTAGCCCAGAAACTTAGAATACCCAAGATATAAGATACAATTTGCAAAACACATTAAACTTAAGAAGAACGAAGACCAAAGTGTGGACACTTTGCCCCTTCTTAGAATTGGGAACAAAACACCCATGGAAGGAGTTACAGAAACAAAGTTTGGAGCTGAGACGAAAGGATGGACCATCTAGAGACTGCCATATCCAGGGATCCATCCCATAATCAGCCTCCAAACGCTGACACCATTCCATACACTAGCAAGATTTTGCTGATAGGACCCTGATATAGCTGTCTCTTGTGAGACTATGCCGAGTCCTAGCAAACACATAAGTGGATGCTTACAGTCAGCTATTGGATGGATCACAGGGCCCCCAATGGAGGAGCTAGAGAAAATACCAAGGAGGTAAAGGGATCTGCAACCCTATAAGGTGGAACAACATTATGAACTAACCAGTACCCCAGAGCTCTTGACTCTAGCTGCATATGTATCAAAAGATGGCCTAGTTGGCCATCACTGGAAAGAGAGGCCCATTGGACTTGCAAACTTTATATGCCCCAGTACAGGGGAATGCCAGGGCCAAAAAGTGGAAGTTGGTGGGTAGGGGAGTCGGGGGTGGGGGGGATATGGGGGACTTTTGGGATAGCATCAGAAATGTAAATGAGGAAAATACCTAATTAAAAAAACTTTAAAAAAAAGAATTTCTGTTAATGTATATACACATTTTAAATGAACAGAGATGTTAAAAGCTTAATGCACAGAGGAAGAGAATCCTTTTTTCTTGAGGACTAGAACTATGGTAAGTTATCTAGGATCAAGTAAATAACCCTATACCCATGCACATTCATGTAGTCCCAAGTAAACTCACTTTTCTTTTAGTATATTTCCCTCCCCCAAGTTTACATGCTTTCGATATCTTCCTTGTTCAAGGACATTTATTCAAGACCAATACAACTATCTTGGCATCTATCATCAAGCAGAATTCTCTGGGATAATACTCAAGATAGAGTCAAGAATAATATAGACTACCAGAATTAATAAATTGTCTGTGCTTTGGATTATAAATAGATTCAACTTTACACATTTAACCATATCAAAGATATTTTAACCACAGAAAATAAGGACATGACAAAATGGAATTAATAAAAATGAAATTAGTGTAATATTTTTATTATGGCCAAGGTTTGCAAATAATAAAAATAAAGCAGTGGATATGTCTGAGTATTAGGCTATGTCTCAAAGAATCTCAATAAAACAAGAGAAAGCCCAGCCCAGTGGTGCTGACTCTGGCACCAGAAAGGAAGAGACAGAGTCCCTAGGTTCTGACCAACCTGGGCTTCTGAACAAAAGATGTTTGTGTGTTGTTGTTGTTGCTATATTTTTCGATACTCAAGCCTAAAGACTCTGTCAAAAGAAAAAAATTAAAGTCAAAGTCTCGCTATTCAGTCTAGTTAGCTGGAACTCAGCAGTCCTCCCTGACTTTGTTCTCACAGAACACTAAGATCAAAGGCATGCACCACCATACCCAGCCTGCCAAACAGTCTCAAAATTTTTTTTATTGAATTATGTATGTATCACATTTTATTATCCTTTCTTCTATTGAGGGGTGTTTGGTTTAGATTCTTTCAACTTCCGGCTGTTGGAAATATAGAGCAGGCATGTATCTGTGGAGTTGAATATGAAGTCACTATGTATGCATATGCCCAGGAATGGTATAGCTGGGTCATATAGTAGGTTTATTTTTTGTATTTGTTGAGGATTTTCCATACTGATTTCCAGAGTGGTTCCGTCACAAATTTGTAAGCGCTCCTCTTTGTCTTTGCTCCCTGGCATTGGTTGTTAGTCACTCTATATTAGCCATTCTGCCTAGAGTGAGATGAAATCTCAGTTTTCTTAGTTTGCACCACCCTCCCTATCTGCTAAGTGTGATGAACACTCTGAAGTATTTCCTAGCCACTTTTATTTATTATTCAAAACTTCAGAGCCCTGTGCTACAGCACCCAGAGCTAATCCTGTGCCACAGTGCTCCATACCCAAATACCACCGCCAGGAGAGAGCAGGTCTCCCAGGAGTGCTGACAAGCCTGTGAACACAGGTAAGACCACTACTTCTGCTCAAATTCCTGGCCATAGAGAGATCCGCTCAGAGCCACCAGGACACAGGAACCAAGGAACAACTGGGGACAGAATCCTTCTGGTTTCCTTCTGCACCCCAGAACTGACCCTGTGTCACAGCTTTCCATATGCAAATTCCTCATGGAGAGAACTGGTCTCCCGGGAGACAAACAGACCTGCTTGCAGAAGGGACAAGCCCCAGTCAGAGACAGCAAGACCAGCTAACACCAGCAATAACCAGATGGCAAGAGGCAAGGGCAAGAACATAAGCAACAGAAACCAAGGCTATTTGGCATCATCAGAACCTAGTTCTCCCACCACAGCGAGCCCTGGATACCCCAACACACCAGAAAAGCAAGACTGATTTAAAATCACATCTCATGATGATGATAGAGGACTTTAAGAAGGACATAAATAACTCCCTTAAAGAAATAAAAGAGAACACAGCTAAAAAGGTAGAAGCCCTTTAAGAGGAAACACAAAAATCCCTTAAAGAATTATAGGAAAACATAACCAAACAGGTGAAGGAATTGAACAAAACCAACCAGGATCTAAAAATGGAAGTAGAAACAATAAGAAGTCACAAAGGGAGACAACCCTGAAGATAGAAAACCTAGGAAAGAGATCCAGACTCAAAGATGCAAGCTTTACCAACAGAATAGAAGAGATGGAAGAGAGAATCTCAGGTGCAGAAGATTCCATAGAAAACATGGGCACAGCAATCAAAGAAAATGCATAATGCAAAAAGCTCCTAACCCAAAACATCCAGGAAATGCTGGACACAGTGAGAAGACCAAACCTAAGAATAATAGGTATAGAAGAGAGTGAAGATTCCCAACTTAAAGGGCCAGTAAATATGTTCAACAAAATTATAGAAGAAAACTTCCCTAACTTAAAGTGATGTCTGTAAACATAAAAGAGGCCTACAGAACTCCAAATAGATTGGACGAGAAAAGAAATTCCTCCAGATCTATCAGAATTACACCAGACTTCTCACCAGAGACTATGAAAGCCAGAAGATCCTGGGCAGATCTCATACAAATCGTAAGAGAACACAAATGCTAGTCCAAGCCTACTATATGCAGCAAAATTCTCAATTACCATAGACGGAGGAAACAAGATATCCTGTGACAAAACAAATTCACACAATATCATTCCACAAATCCAGCGCTACAAAGGAAAATAGATGGAAAACTGCAACACAAGGAAGGAAAATACACCCTAGAAAAAGCAAGAAAGTAATCATCTTTCAAGAAACCGAGAAGATAGCCACCCAAACATAAAAATAACATCAAAAATAACAGAAAGCAAAAATCACTTTTCCTTAATATCTCTTAACATCAATGGACTCAATTCTCCAATAAAAAGACATAGACTAACAGGCTGGATATGTAAACAGGACCCAGCATTTTGCTGCATATGGGAAACTCACCACAGTGTCAAAGACAGGCACTACCTCAGAGTAAAGGGCTGGAAAACAATTTTTCAAGACAATGGTCCCAAGAAATAAGCTGGAATAGACATTCTAATACTGAATAAAATCAACTTACAACCAAAAGTATCAAAAAGGATAAGGAAGGACACTTCATACTCATCAAAGGAAAAATCTACCAAGAAGAACTCTCAATTCTGAACATCTATGCTCTAAAGGCAAGGGTACCCACATTCAAAAAAGAAACTATACTAAAGTTCAAAGCACACATTGCACCTCATACAATAATAGTAGGAGACTTCAACACTCCACTCCCATCAATGGACAGATCATGGAAACACAAACTTAAACAGATACACGTTGAAACTACAGAAGTTATAGACCAAATGGATTTAAAAGATATCTATAGAACATTTTATCCTAATAAAACAAAAGGATATACCTTCTTCTCAGCACCTAATGGTATCTTCTCCATATAATTGGTCACAAAACAGGCCTCAACAGATACAAGAAGATTGAAATAATCCTGTGCATCCTATCAGATCACCAACAGACTAAGGCTAGTCTTAAATTCCAGCAAAAACACCAGAAAGCCCACATACACATGGAAGCTGAACAATACCCTACTCAATGGTAACTTGATCAAGGAAGAAATAAAGAAATTAAAGACTTTTTAGTATTTAATGAAAATGAAGGCACAACATACCCAAACTTATGGGACACAATGAAAGCAGGCTAAGAGGAAAACTCAGCTCTGAGTGCCTCCAAAAAGAAACTGAAAAGTGTATACACTATCAGCTTAACAGCACACCTGAAAGCTCTAGAACAAAAAGAAGCAAAGTAAATACACCCAAGAGGAGTAGACGGCAGGAAATAATCAAACTCAGGGCTGAAATCAACCAAGTAGAAACAAAAAGAACTATGCAAAGAATCAACAAAAACCAGGAGCTGGTTCTTTGAGAAATCAACAAGATAGATAAACCATTAGCCAGACTAACCAGAAGGCACAGAAACAGTATCCAAATTAACAAAATCAGAAATTAAAAGAGAGATATAACAACAGAAACTGAGGAAATTTAAAAAATCATCAGATCCTAACAAACGCTGTTATTCAACAAAACTGGAAAATCTGGACGAAATGGACAATTTTCTAGACAGATACCAAATACCTAAGTTAAGTCAGGATCAGATACCATCTAAACAGTCCCATAACCCTTAAAGAAAAAGAAGCTGTCATTAAAAGTCTCCCAACCAAAAAAAAGCCCAAGACCAGATGACTTTAGTGCAGAATTCTATCAGACCTTCAAAGAAGACCTAATACCAATCTCTTGAAATTATTCCACAATATAGAAACAGAAGGAACACTATCCAATTCACTCTATGAAGCCACAGTTACACTGCATAGTCTCCCTTGGAGATGGATCGGTTTCTGTTTAATCAGGAACCTGTCACAATTTCCTTTCATAGAGGACTTCATAAGAGATATTTTCCTACTTTTATCATGTTTAATGTTCCAAATAGATTTTAAAAACTGAAAGAAAAAGCAAAAACAAAACAACTTCAGAGCCTGTTAAGTTGGGCCATTTATTTCTTTGATTCTTGTTATGTTGTTGTTTTAGTTTGGTTTTTGTTTGTTTGTTTTTGAGTTTTGTATATTCTGTATGTTAATTCTCTGTCAGATTTATAGCTTGAAAATAGTTTCTTTCATTCATTGGGTTTCTCCATTACTCACTTGATTGTTTCCTTATTTGTATGGAAGCTTTTTAGCATTATGAAGTCCTGCTTCTCAATTGTTCACTGATATTTTGACAAATGAAGTCTTAGCAGAATGTTATTTTCTACACTTCTGCCTTAGTGAGGGTTCCCATTGCTGTGAGGAGACACCATGCCAAAGACAACTCTGATAAAAGCAAACATATAATTGGGGCTGGCTTACAGGTTCAGAGATCAGTCCATTATCAGAAAGGCAGGAAGCATGATAGCATCCAGGCAGGCATGGTGCAGGAGAAGAAGCTGAGTTCTACATCATGTTCCAAAGGCAAACAGAAGAAGACTGTCATCCTCAGACAATTGGGAGAAAAGCCTCTCAAAGCCCACCCCCACCTCCAACAAGGCCACACCTCTTTGCTACTCCCTGGGCCAGACATATTCAAACCACCACATATCCTGTATCTTATAGTGTACTGCCTGTTTTCTTCTCAGAGCTTTAGTATTTCAGGTTTTAAATTAAGATCTTTAACCTACCTGAGTCTAATTTTTGTGCTGGGTGATAAGGTTCTAATTTCATTCTTCTGTATGTGGACTTCCCATTTTCCCAGCATAATTTGTTACAGAAGCTGACCTTTTGTCAATGCATGTTGTTTGCATCTTTGTCAACTATCAGGTGGCTGTCACAAACCCAACTACTACTATGACTACTACTACTACTACTACTACTACTACTACTACTAATAATAATAATAATAATAATAATAATAATAATACTGAGAAGAGACTATCAACTTGATATGGTGACAGGGCAAAAGCTGCAGGGAAGGAAAGAGAGGTCATTTTTTTTTAATTAAAAACATTTTTAAACGAAGCAAGCAGACAGCAACAAAAATACTGAAGGAGGAAGGAAGAAGGAAGGAAGGAAGGAAGGAAGGAAGGAAGGAAGGAAGGGAGGGGGAGGGAGGGAGGGAAGAGAGAGAGAGACAGAGAGACAGACACCAATACCTAAGTGCTGGAGAGCTGGCTTAATGGTTAAGAGTCTTTGCTGATTTTGCAGAGGATGGAAGTTTGATTCCTAGCACCCAGATCTCAGTACTATTTGAAGTTTTTCCTCAAGCGTAAGAGTGGTAGCAGAGGTGACACCAAGTTATAAATTCATATTTCCTATCACCATTTATTCATGTCATCATTTCAGTAGAGCATGTAACAAAGGTCTACTAAGGAGTAAAAGTAAAAAGAACAGTAGATGGTTTGTTGCAGCATAAAATACAACTTTATTGACTCAAAAATGCTACTATGATTGGTGATGACATGCCAGGACGACTGTTTATTGTTACTGCTTTTGTCTAATATCAGTATGCTGGATTAAAGAAAGTGAGAAACAACATATGAGAGAAAGGAGGTAAAACTACTGTTAGGGGGATTTTGAATGTTGAACCCAGCACCTCACACACACCAGGCACATGTCTCTTCTGTGTTCCCCCACTTCTGCTGAAAAGTCCAGAAATTTTATAGGAAACCTACCAACACTATCACAGTAGGAAATTAATATAGAAATCAATAGATTTCACATGCATGAGTGCATGCTAACATTTGCTGCATAAAAACTACCTCAAAATTCGGTGATTTGAAGCAACAATATATTGTTACTTCTCAATGTTTAGATCACCTGAATGGTGATTTTGGATCTGGTCAGAACCACCTCAGGCATCTGGGGTCAGATGTTAGTCAAAGAAAACGTCATTTTGGTTGATCTCACAGAGGATTAGCTGTTCTCTGCCCTTTCGTAGGTTAATCCTAGAACAGATGCTTGAAAGTGAAGGAGTCTGAAGAGAAGAAAACAGGGTTACCCTGAAACCTAGGCTCCAAACTGGCACATTTTCTCTTTGTTCACCATAACAAATCATAAAGCTAGCACAAATTCAAGGGGATGCATGGTTCTGAAAAACTACATGGAAACCAGAAGAATGGAATGTTTTATCAGTTTTAATCATCTGTCAGAAAAATAGCTAATAAATTATAATGGGGAAAAAGTTACTTAGTAAAAAGGCTTGTGATCTGAAACCCAGTTTTATTAGAATAGACTATACATGTGCATGCACACACATACACATATATGGATGGTTATGAAGGAGTGTTTTCTAAATTAAAGTTTGCTTGCAGGAGCTGGTGAGATGGCTCAGCGAGTAAGCACTGACTGATCTCCTGAAGGTTCAAATCCCAGCAGCCACATGGTGGCTCACAACCACCTATAATGATACCTGATGCCCTCTTCTGGTGCGTCTGAAGGCAGCTCCACTGTATTTATGTATAATAATAAATACATCTTTAAAGTTTGCTTGCAGAGGTGCAGTGTACATTTTCAGATTTGATCCATGTCTCCTTCATGTCACCTACTGCTCTAGTCAAAACTCAATGGTTGTCCTCATTCAAGCATGGGAAATTCACTGCTTCAATTTATATTACCATAGTTTAGTTTTACTTCAAATAACAAAATTATTCAAATAACAAACATTCAATTTTAACTTTTGATGTAGTATAGTAACAGGTTAATTAGCTTCTGACAGCAATTAAATACCCAGTATACTTCTTACCTAAAGCTTCTCTACATGTATTCTTCTGCCTAACTGGGTTTCATGAATATTTGTGGACCTTACTTAATCACTATAATTGCCAACATAAGTCATTAACTATGATTACTGTGTGTTTCATTCCTTTCAACTTTAGTTCTCCATTTAAAAGTGGTTTATCAATGGCAAGTCGGCTTTGTAAGGCTGCAATGTTAAGTCGATTTAATCTGCTTGCCAAGGAAGCTAAAACAGATGATTTACTTGAAGCTCGGACATACCACGCGGCTAAGGTAAGGTGATCATAAAAGTACAGTGAAGACAGTCATGGAGACAGCAAACATTTGTTAGACAGCTCTGAATATAACATATTACAGTACTTACTTTGCTTAACACCTTTTTCTTATCCCCAGAGAAACAAATGTAATAAATCTTTTTTTCTCTGCATGGCATTATTAACTATAGAATGTTAAATCTTTCAACAATACATTGCTGAAGATAAGTTTAATACCAGGCCCTAATTTGGACATGATGTAGCAGATGATACAGATTCTTTTTCTTTCTAAACAGAATTTTGGGGACGGGAAGATTAGATTGCTTGCACATTCAAGGCAAGCTCTGTAGCACTGAGCTAAAGTCACAGTATATACTGGATTTTATTCATTAAACTTTCATTTGATATGGCCTATCATGTGCGTACTTCCATGTTACCATTACTATTTTGATATTCCTGATTTTAATAATACAGTGTTATATTAAAGTCTCTTAACTTTGATGGCACTGGAATAACCAATCAATACTTTTGAGCTATAAAGCAGTCATATTAACTACAGGCCTGTATATATACTCCCATTTACAGATATATCAATTGCAAACCTATGTAGATACTCCTACATACACTTATATCAATCACAATCCTATGTACGCATACCACAGATAGCTATATCAACTACAAGCCTGTGTATATATTCCCACATACAGTTATAGGAGCTACAAGCCTTTGTACACATAACCCACATACAACCAAGTATAAGCTTCTCTCCATCATTGCTGTTTTCAGTGATGTAAAGAGGCTATAGATGTTTTTGTAAAAACAGTATGAAAAATAAACAAAATCGTCAAAAGCACCCTTTCATAACTCTGGAAATGAATTAAAGGTAGGAAATTTCAAATATCAAAATTATATTTTCTTGAAAAAGTGCTAGGACTTTAAATAAGAATAATAAGTTTATGTTCTTGCCTGGAGCTGCTCCCATTCTCTCTTCTTCATCTCTCTAGTGTGAATGGTTTGAATCGTAGGTATAGAATAGTTACCAGAATTCAGACCACCAAAGTCGTAGATTTACTACCAGAAGCAATAGGCTTGATATGGGACAGAGGACAACAAATTTGTAGGATTTTTTTCCCAGCTTAAGGTGCCAAACTTGGTAGGAAATGAATAGGAAAAGCTGGTAAATCCACTGGCTCAAGTTGGAGTCCTTGTTGGAAGCAAGTGGTAAATCTGTTTACCAAGATGATATGCGGAAATGAAAAGACTGAAATCAATATGAAATTCTCTTTGTTCTCTGGCTGATGGGAAAACTAGAGTCATGTACAAGATGAGCTCAAGAAAAACAGGCAATGAATGAAAGCCAAAAGATACTTAAAATATAGGTGCAATACTAATACACTTCCACATAGGTTTGCCAGACGAAGATAGAAGCCCTATGGGTCTCCTGTTTGAGTACAGTGTCTGCTGTTAATATCATTTGTCTCTTAAGTCATACAGGTCCAAAGTAACCACTGGGATCCTAGGCCTACTGTAAAATAAAAGGGAAAAATGAGGACGAGAGCATAGCAGCTCAACACTGATGAAGACACATCTCAATGAAAGCAGAACTGTAAAGTAACAACATAAACATCAGAAAGATGTGTTCTAGCCACTGTGCATTAAAATATCAATTAACAGGAGAATGAAATGTGGGAAATTGTCATACACTTGGAATTTTTTTTACTTCTGAATTACCAGTGGTTCATAGGAACTAACTTCTAGAAAATTGAAGAAATATCGTAGAGTGAGTTAAAAAACACAGTATATTGAAATTAATGGGTGTTTAAAGAAGTATGGAGTTTGTGATTCCATCCTGTGTTTCTTTTCTGTGGAACAGTAGGCAGTGGTTTTCTGTCTGGCTTCCCCCACACCAAAGTGTGCACCTCCACCTCATGGAAGACTCAATGAACATGGACATGAGTCCTCTTAGGCCTCAGAACTACCTTTTTGACTGTAAACTAAAGGCTGACAAAGACTACCACTTTAAAGTGGATAGTGATTCAAATGAGCACCAGTTATCATTAAGAACGGTCAGTTTAGGAGCAGGGGCAAAAGATTAATTACACATCATAGAGGCAGAAGCAATGAACTATGAAGGCAGTCCAATTAAAGTAACACTGGAAACTTTGTACAACCAACAGTTTCCCTTGGGGGCTTCGAAATTACACCATCTGTGGTCTTACGGTTGAAGTGTGGTTCAGGGCCTGTGCACATTAGTGGACAGCATCTAGTAGCTTTAGAGAAAGATGCAGAGTCTGAAGATGAAGATGAGGAGGACGTAAAACTCTTAGGCATGTCTGGAAAGCGATCTGCTCCTGGAGGTTGTAACAAGGTTCCACAGAAAAAAGTAAAACTTAATGAAGATGATGAGGACGATGATGAGGACGAAGAGGATGATGAAGAAGATGATGATGATTTTGATGAAGAGGAAACTGAAGAAAAGATCCTAGTGAGGAAATCTGCATGAGATACCCCAGCCAAAAAATGCATGAAAATCAAACCAAAATGGAAAAGACTTAAAACCGTTAATATCAATATCAAAGGGTCAAGAGTCCTTCAAAAAACAGGAAGAAAAAACTCTTAAAACACCAAAAGGACCTAGTTCTATAGAAGATATTAAGGCAAAAATGCAAGCAAGTATAGAAAAGGGTGGTTCTCTTCCCAAAGTGGAAGCCAAGTTCATTAATTATCTGAAGAATTGTTTTCAGATGGCTGACAAATCTCTGGCAGTGGAGGAAATCTCTTTAAGAAAAGAGTTTAAACAGTTTGAAATATTCTGTCTTACTTCATTTCTGTAATAGTTGATATCTGGCTGTCCTTTTTATAATTTGAAGTGAGAACTCTCCCTACTGTGTTTGGTAAATGCTGTCCAGGTTCAGTTGCCAAGAATGTGTTGTCTAAAGTTCCTGTTTAGTTTTCAAGGATGGAACTCCACCGTTCACTTGGTTTTAAGTATGTATGGAATGTTAGGATAGCACATAGTCATAGTGGTGGTCAGATGTGGAAATGGTAGGGAGATAAAAATATACATGTGAAATAAACTCAGTGTTTTAATTTAAAAAAAGAAGTATGGAATTGTATAGCTTTAAATGCTTATATTACAAAAGAATCCTAAAATTATTTAACTTCCAACTCAAGAAACTGGTTAAAAGTTGGAGCATAAACATAAACAAAACGGAATAGATGATATGTGTCAGAGTGGAAATCAATAAAATTTGAAGCAAAAAGTAATAAAAAATGAAATCTAAAATTGGTTTAAAAACAGTGAGTTGTTTTGCCAGTGGAGGGCCTTGCTTTCATATAGATGGCTGCTCTTTAGAAACGTGGGCTTCAGTATATAGCCCAGGCTAGCCTAACTATCAACAACCATCCTTCCTCCACTTTTAATGAGCTGGAGTGGCTACACTTCTCAAGACAGCAGTGATTAACCCTTTTTCTTTTCATAAATCCTTTTCTCATAAAAGATTTCCATGTAGCTAGCATTTTTTTAGCATTCTAAACCAAGTAGAACTTCTTTCAAACCTTGCCACTGTTCATCAAGTAAATTTAAATTATAATCTAAATTCTCTGTTGCCATTTCAACAGTATTCATGGCCTCTACCAGGAATAGATACCATTTTAAGCACATGAGAAGAGACTAAGCTACACACAAAGTCCTTGTCTAAAAATAAAACTACACACCTTATCAGTAGACCACACTGTAAACAGATGTGCTCTCATCCAGACTTAATTGTTTCAGTCATAAATCACTAGAAAAATAACTCAGTATGATTCTTTTGATGGCTATAAGGATTTCTGGGTAGTAAATGAATATTGACTTTGGTTGATAGCCAGTATCTGCATTATCCCATAATAAAGCAATCCAGGTATTCTTTAAAACTTTAAGGCAGACATGGACTTATCTTTAAGTCATAACTAGTAACTTCTTCAGGGTAGAGCTGGTTACTCTACACTGAGCAGTGTGGAATGCAGTCACGTTGGCAGTTCTCTGAGCCAGAGCTAGGCGATTTGCTTCAGCTTCCTCATCTGCACTTGCTGCTTTACTTCACACTTGGATGGAGTTGGGCTCTTTCCCTAAACCTCAGGAACAACTGTAGTCCAGAAGATGGACCACACCAGATGATATTGATGGTTTGCATGGATGATGCCTAAATGCATTATAGTGAGACCGAAAATGGTACAGCCACTTTTGGAAAAATTAGGCTTTCCCCTGCTCCTTGCCCTACAAAAGTAAATATATTTGCCATGTAACTCAGCAATAATACCACTGGCATTTTGTAGAAACAAGATTTACATTAATGTTTAGAATAGCATTTCCCTAATAGTAAAAACTGGAAAAATGCAAGTTCATAAGGTGGTGAATGGACAGATGTGATAGATTCATACAGTGTGTTAATTGACAATGAAAAAACAAGCCTGACACATGAAATAGCATGAATTGGAAAATATTATGCTAGCTTGACATAACATAGTGCTTACTCATTAATCTCTTATATGAAACTTCTAGGAACCTAAATTTAGAGACAAAAAATGTGTAGTTGCCTGTGGCTAGGGCCAAAGGTAGAGGTAGAAATGAACTATAGGCCTGCAGGAGACAGAATGGAAGATATAGAGGTAGTGAAGTTAGATTACCCCTGGACTTGGGAACATTTGCACATTCCAATAACTTTAACAGAGATCACACTGGGTAAGTTTCATAGTTAACCATACTTTAGTAACGGTAGCTTTGTGAAGGTATATATGTTCATTAGTAAAAAATGATAACATGGAAATAGCAATAGCAGTTATCTATAGTTTGTTATAGATGATACTTTTGTATGTTTATGTTTTTCTGTAATGAATTTATTTAATCTTAATTAAATAACAAGCAAAATTGCCTGTTTAGGCATATTTGGAAAGAATTGTTTTAAATTAGCATAGGAGTTCGAGGTTTTTTTCATTAGATTTTTTTTTTAATTTCAAGTTCAACAATATGGGGTTATTTACTTCGCAGGCCAATTTGATGCAATCAGCTTTCTCTCTCTCTCTCTCTCTCTCTCTCTCTCTCTCTCTCTCTCTCTCTCTCTCTCTAGTGTATGTCTGGACCCTATCAAGAAGCAAAGGCGTTACTGAAGGCCTACTTGCAGCAGCATGGCTATGGCTCCTGGATTGTGAAATCTCCCTGTATAGAGCAATTTAGTATGTGAAGTAGACAACACATTGCATATTAAAAATCCTTTATTTTTGGTGTATTTGACTGGTAAAAATGTTTTAAAATATAGAGACTTTAGCCCTCACAGTGGAAGTTTTGCAGTGGAAATGCCCAGGTATTGCTAACAATGTATAAATATTAATGACACCGTCCATTGAGACATTACACTCCTTTACCTTTTATAAAAAGAATTACCTAATTAAACATGTAGACATTTTCCATTATTTTTGTAGACATAAAGCTATTACAACCCTTATGTAATTTTAAGGAGCCATTGACCTTTTAATGGGTTTAAAAAAAAACATTGTATCTGATATCCAAATGCAGGTTTTTATAGTTAAAAGTGAAAGGCAAGAATAAAAATAATACTAACTTAGCGGATTTAGCAGGCATTTGAGTGTGTAATCCGTGCCACTCACCCTGCTTGGTGATACAAAACCAATAATGAGAATGTCACTCATGGCTCAGGATTTCATGAGTAAAAGCATACAAACACCTAAAAACCCTAATGACATTAGGAAAGAATCTGGTAAATGATTATGATTAATAATATTCTTTAAAAAGAGTTCCCATTTTAAGTGGCCTATAGGATTTATAATACATGTAATTTACTTCTTTATAATTAGATTAGTAGAGATTTTA
Source organism: Mus musculus (assembly GCF_000001635.26). NCBI lineage: Eukaryota > Metazoa > Chordata > Mammalia > Rodentia > Muridae > Mus > Mus musculus. Next base: position 37,112,115 of record NC_000069.6, read on the forward strand.
ATTTGTAGGGAAATAAGACATTATTGAGCATCATAAGTCTTTGTTAAGATAGTAATAGATGAAAAAGACAGCTTAATCAAGTAGTATTTTTACTTTTTTATTCTTCGACCAGCTTTATCAAGCATCCTTCGTTCTTAAGTTTGTTCCTCTTATCTTACTTAAATCTCTACTAAATTTATGAGTCCTCCTCACCCTACACAGGCTGTTGTCTCAACTTTAAATGTGAGCTGGAACTATTCTGTAAAGACACATATCTCTCAGTGTTCTAGACTCTACTTACTAGACTGAATGGGAATTTGCATTTTTACATGTTAAAAATGATTAAAATATGAACATTGTCTTATGGATCAATGTAAATATATTAGCAAATTACATCTCAGTTGGTTTTTATTATACTTAACTATTTTTGCTTATTTCTCTAGTTAACATTTTCTTGTATTTTTAAAATCTTTTTCTTATAAACTGTTTCTATTAAGGAAAATTTCAACCTATTTCTTTTATTTTGCTACTTAATAGTAAAATTGCCTTTGAAAACTCAAAATGCTTCACCTTCTCTTGGCCACTCACATTTGTAACATCTGGGAAAGCAGATGTGTAGTCTCTGAAATCTCCTTAGTTGAGGACCCAGGAGCTGTCCTGCGATAAGAATCAGTAGTTATGAGCTCTCTTCTCAAGTTTGCAGTTCTGAAGGGAAAATAAGTCAAATAGAACCTAGTTGCTTTATAGCAGTATTCATTTTATTTTCAGTTATTTGGTGGGGGCAGGGAACATGTGCACATAAAGTGCAGGTACCCATAGAGTCGAGAAGAGGACGTCAGATCTCCTGGATCTGGAGTTACAAGTGATTGTGAGCTAGCTACCTAATGTGGGTTCTGGGAATCAAATTCCTGTCTTCTGCAAGACCAGTATATACTTTTAACTGCGGTGCCATTTCATCAGCCCTCAGGAGAACTTTTTAATCCAGAGCCTTGTCAATGAATGTGTCTAGACACTGTTTCTACTCATAGAAGTTTGGTTTGGAAAACAAAGTCTAGGTATAGTTAAGGTCCCAGGTGAGACTTTATAAGGACTTAGGAGAGGTCAATGGGTATAAGGCAGTGAGCCAACAGAATGGGGAGGAAACAGACCCATTGACTGTGACTACTGTAAGGAATTTCATCTTCTAGTTCAAGTTATTTATATTTTATTTTAAATTTTTTTACAGTCCATTCATTGCCCCATCCCAGCCTGCCCTCCCACAGTTCCTAATCCAATTCCTCCTCTCCCTGTCTCCAAGAGGATGCCCCACCCACCCCCACTAGGCCTCCTCACTCTCTGGGACCTCAAGTCCCTCAAGAGTTAGGTGCATATTCTCCCACTGAGGCCAGACCAGGCAGTCCTCTGCTGTATATGTGTGAGGGGCCTTGAACCAGCTAGTGTATGTTCTCTGGTTGGTGGCTCAGTGTTTGAGAAATCTCAGGGGACCAGGGTAGTTGAGGCTACAGGTTTTCCTATGGGGTCACCCTCCTTCTCAGCTTCTCCTACCCTTTCCCTAATTCAACTACAGGGGTTTCCAACTTCAGTCCAATGTTTGGGTCTAAGTGTCTGAGTTTGTCAGCAGCTTGTTGGGCTACTCAGAGGACTGCCATGCTAGGGTCTTGTCTGTAAGCACACCATAGCATCAGTAATAGTATCAGGCCATGGAGCCTCCCCTTGAGCTGGATCCCAATTTGGTCTGGTCACTGGACTACCTTTCCCTCAGTCTGTTCTCCATTTTTGTCCCTGTAGTTCTCTTAGACAGGAACAATTCTGAGTCAGAGATGCTCTGTCTTTCTACTGGAGATGGACTCTATGAGTTCCGTCTCCCCACTGTTGGGCATTTCATCTAAGGTCCCTCCTGATGAGTCCTGAGAGTCTCTACCTTCCAGGTCCCTGGTACTTTTTAGAGGGTCCCCCGACCTCCCACCCCCGAGGTTGTATATTTCCATTCATTCTGCTGGCCCTCAGAGCTTATCTCCTGTCTCCCCACCCCATACTGGAGCATGTTCCCCTTTTCCCTTTCCCGTCTCCTCTCCCACACAAATCCCTCCCTCCATCTGCCTCCCATGATTAATGATTATTTTCTTCTGCCTAATAAGTGGGATTTAAGCATTTTCAATTGGCCTCTCTGCTTGTTAAAGTTCTTAGATTCTGTGGGTTGTATCCTAGGTATTCTGTACCTTTTGGATAATATCCTCTTATTAGTGAGTACATACCATATATGTCCTTTGGAGTCAGGGTTACCTCACATAGGATGGTATTTTCTACTTCCATCCATTTGCCTGCAAAATTCATGATGTCCTCATCTTTAACAGCTGAATAGTATTCGATTGTGTAAATGTACCACAATTTCTGTATCCATTCTTCCATTGTGGAACATCTGTGTTGTTTTCAGGTTTGGCTATCACAGATAAGGCCACTATTTACTGAAGATGCTTTCTTTTTTTCATTCTTGTTTTTGGCTTCTTTGTCAAAGATCAAGTGTCCATAAGAGTGTAGATTTATTTCTGGGTCTTTCATTCTATTTCATTGATTGACCTGTCTGTCTCTGTATCAATACCATGCTGGGTTTTTATCCTTATTGCTCTGTAGTTCAGCTTGAGGTCAGAGGTAATGATTCCCCCAGAAGTTCTTTTATTGTTAAGAATTGTTTTCACTATCCTGGGTTTTTTTGTTTTTGTTTTTCCACATGAAGTGGAGAATTGCTCTTTGAATGTCTGTGAAGAACTGTGTTGGAATCTTGATGAGGATTTCATTAAATCTGTAGATTGCTTTCAGCAAGATGGCCATTTTTACTATGTTAATCCTACCAATCCATGAGCATGGGAAATCTTTCCATCTTCTCAGGTCTTCTTCAATTTCTTTTTTCAGGGATTTGAAGTTCTTGTCTTACAGATCTTTCACTTGCTTGGTAAGAGTGTCACCAAGATATTTTATACTATTTGTGGCTATTATGAGGGGTGTTGTTTCCCTAATTTCTTTCTCAGCCCATTTATAATTTGTATAAAGAAAGGCTACTGATTTACTTGAGTTAATTTTATGTCCAGACACTTTGCTGAAGTTGTTTTCCAGCTATAGAAGTTCTTTGGTAGATTTTTTTTTGGGGGGGGTTGCTTATGTATTCTATCATATCATCAGCAAATAGTGATACTTTGACTTCTTCCGTTCCAGGTTGTATCTCTTTGACCTCCTTTTGTTGTCTAATTGCTCTATCTAGAACTTCAGGTATTATGTTGAACAGATATTAAGTGGGCAGCTGTCTTAGTCAGGGTTTCTAATCCTGCACAAACATCATGACCAAGAAGCAAGTTGGGGAGGAAAGGGTTTATTCAGCTTACACTCCCATACTGCTGTTCATCACCAAGGAAATCAGGACTGGAACTAAAGCAGGTCAGGAAGCAGGAGCTAATGCAGAGGCCATGGAAGGATGTTCTTTACTGGCTTGCTTTCCCTGGCTTGCTCAGCCTGCTCCCTTATAGAACCAAAGACTACCAGCCCAGAGATGGCACTACCCACAAGGGGACCTCCCCCCTTGATCACTAATTGAGAAAATGCCTTACTGCTGGATCTTGTGGAGGCATTCCCCCAACTGAAGCTCCTTTCTCTGTGATAACTCCAGCTGTGTCAAGTTGACACAAAACTAGCCAGTACAGCAGCATTGTCTTGTTCCTGATTTTAGTGAGATTGCTTCAAATATCCATTTAATTTGATATTGGCTGTTTGCTATATATTGCTTTTATTATATTTAGGTAAAAGGGCCTTGAATTCCTCATCTCTCCAATACTTTTAACATGAAGGGGTGTTGTATTTTGTCTGCACTAAAGCTATTTGGTCCTGGGCTGGTTTTGGTTGGGAGGTATTTAATGACTTCTAATTCCTTAGGGGATATGGGACTGTTTAGCTAGTTTACCTGCTCTTGATTTAACTTAGGTACATGTCATCTGTCTAAAACATCATATATTTCATCTAGATTTTCCAGATTTGTTGAGTAAGGGCTGTTGAGGTAAGATTGAATTTTTTTTTTAATGTCTTCAAGTTTCTGTTTTTCTGTCTTCCATTTCTTTTCTGATTTTGTTAATTTGGATACTGTCTCTGTGTCCTTTAGTTAGTTTGGCTAAGGGTTTATCTATCTTGTTGATTTTTATCAAAGAACCAGCTTTTGTTTTTGTTGATTCTCTGTATCTGGTTATCTATGGGGTTAACTGGCCTAGGTGTCCCTGTCTGGAGCTTGCCTCCTGTGTCCCTTAGTTGAAGCGGATCTCCTGGGAGCTCTGTGGCACTGGCTGCAGTAGATCTCCTGGTAGACCTGGAAGGGAAGTGGTGTTCACACCAGGACTCTGATTGTTGTTGTTGTTGTTATTGTTGTTGTTGTTGTTGTTTTGTTTTGTTGTTTTGTTTTGTTTTGTTTTGTTTTGTTTTGTTTTGTTTGAGGCAGGGTTTCTTTGTGTAGCCCTGGATGTCCTGGAACTCACTCTGTAGACCAGGCTGGCCTCGAACTCAGAAATCTGCCTGCCTCTGCCTCCCAAGTGCTGGGATTAAAGGCGTGTGCCACCACTGCCTGGCCAGCACTCTGATTTTTATTTGTATAACTGGCATTAAATCAGTTTCCCTTATGTGTAAATTCATTTATCAAATATGCTTTTCTTCTTAGCCTATTAACCCTAATATCATTCTACTGTTCTGACACACTTAATTACTAAGGACACTGAAATATTTTGTTAATTCTCCCAAACCAGCAGTTTAAAATTTGACTGTTTCTGCTTACTCTCTCTACTCATGGCTTTATCAACCATAGAGTTTTCTTCACGATCTGTACACTCCTACTTCTCCTAGACTATTTTATCAAATACCTCCTTTATTTTTAATCACATTCATTATCTTTGCTTCAACCAACTTTATTAGCTGGGAAGGCATAGGTATATCATTTTTTTATCAGCAAATAGTGCAGCCCTCCAAGCAATATTGTATAATCACATTGGAGACATTGGATTCATTTTAGACATGATCCTTTGTAAACATCAACTCCTGAGAACTTCAACAAATATTTTTTTCCTCACAACATCAACTTAATTCCTCTCCTAGACCTTCTAATTGCAGCCCTAGGAAAATCAGCACAATTTACCCTCCACCTCTGACTCCCATTAACCACAGAGACCCACTACCCCATCTCAGCCCTCCTCTCATTCAAGTTCTGTAGTAGTTGAAGCAATCTTCTTAATAATCTGATTTTAATCTTCATGAAATAATAGTACTATTATAGTATTTATGTCTTGGCTCATTAACCACACTGTTCACAGCCATCTATGCAATTACTAAAATGATATTTTGAAAATTTTTAACATTTTGCACATCCAGCCAATTAGGCCTTATAATAGTAACTGTAGGTGTAAATCAACCCTCTCTAGCTTTCCTTCACATCTGTACACACACACACACACACACACACACACACACACACACACACATACACACACACACATTCTTCAAAGCTATACATTTTTATGTGCTCAGGAATCACAGCTTTAATGATGAACGAGACATCTGGAAAAAAAAGGGTAATCTACTAAAAGCCCTTACTTTTACATCATCTTGTCTAATTATCAGTAGGCTTGCTTTAACCAGCATACCTTCCTTACAGGATTTTACCCAAAAAGCCTAGTTATTGAGGCCACTATCATATCTAATACCAATGCCTGAGCCTTTGTCATATACTTCCAAAGAAAATCGACTGAAAATTCAGTGTGATTGTATTAATCTTAGGGAGTATTAACATCTTAAGATATCAAATTTTGCAACTAAATCTTTAGAACCATCTACTTAGCTCTTAAAGTCTATGTATTTTCTTATTTTAACAGGCATATATTTATTACAATTATTCCCAAATACCTGGTGTTTGGGGTTCTGCTGTAAATAGTATTATTTTAAAATACATTCTCTGAGATACTGACAAATAAAAATACAAATGACCCCATATATATTAACCATATTACTAATAATCCTATTCAGCTCACCCATTAATCCAAGATTCTTTCATGACAGACCTTTCCTTTACACATCTGTGAGTACAAATTTAGCATATTCCTTTCAATCCTCCCCTGTCTCTCTCCTTAGTCACCATACTTGTTTAAACCCATGTTATGCCATTGTGCAAAAATGGTGCTAAATCCAGCAAGGTGGTAACATACTTGTAACCCAGCACTAAAGAGCAAGAGACAAGATGAACATGAAAGGCAAGCTAAACTATGTATTGACATACTGTCTTGCTACACATGGTCCTCTTGTGGAGATCATAGGACAACTTGCAGGAGTCAGTTTTCTTCTTCTACCACCAAACCATCAGGCTTGGTAGCTATTTCCTTCACTGCTGAGCTGTCTTGCCGGCTGCTTTAAAGCTCTTAGAGCAGACCCAGCACAGTCTATATACTCAGATTTAGAGTGCTCCTACTCTAGGTTTGTGAAGCTAGACTGTTCTTCCCTCTAAGACACAGTCTTCTTGATTTGTAGCACCTAACCTGGGGTAGTCCAATCTATTAGAGTTTCTGATCTATTGAACCTGGATACCTTCCAGTTTTGCAGAATTATTAGGTTTTGAGGGTCTGGTGTTCCAGTGCACATTCTTTCTCTGACTGTTATTCTTTGTTGTAGATTTTAGTACCTAAAAATGCTTGTTGCACAGTAAAAAATAAAAAATAAAATTAGATTTTATTGATACTCCTGTAGCTATTCTTATAGTTGCCTTCTTTCTATTACTGTGGCTTACATTCTTACAAGGCTACTTTAGTAAACCGAAACTCTAACCTCTGTTTCTTTAAGTCATCAAAACTACAGTGCTTTCTGTGGAAGCTCAGCTGTATCCGTTTCTAGTCACATGTCCTGCCTGTAGTTCAGAGTCTCATTTTCATGGATAGCCATAAGAGTCCACTCTGGTCCCATGCTCTATCAAGGCTAGGTGCACAAGCCTCTGTCTGTGTACTTGGAAGCTCTGGATCACATTTAGTACCGGTATGTTTTTGTGGAATGAACGTGATCAGTATAAAACCATGACCAATCTCTGTCCTTCTTGCTTTAAGGTCTGCTCTGGCTACCTATAGTTTATGTTCTGTTCTGTTGGAGTTGTTGCTCAGGGTTAGGACTTGTGTAGCATGTGCTATTTCCCATTCAAGTGTTCATTCTTCTATTTAAAGTAATTTTAAGTAGACATCAGATTATATAAATAGTTATATGAATGGTATTGTCATACCATGAAATCAAGACATACCACATACCAAGACATGCACAGCTACTACTGTTTTCATTCAATATATAATCAGTACAATTCCAGAGTCCTATATGGGGGTATATTTTCTGGTGGTATTTCTGATACAATGACTACATTTGAGTCCTAGCAGAAAACAGATGGCATCCCCAAGAAGAAGGGATCATTTATAAAGTTTTGGTCAAGCAACAAGGAGTCTGTAAAGGATAGCACAGGTACCCTAGAGCTGGCACCAAACGAGTTCCACCACCTTACAAGGAGATGTGGAAGGAAAGGTAAGATCCACAAAGAAAATGTAACCACAGAGCCACCTTGAGAGAAGGCAAGTTCTGTGGTCAAGAGACACAGCTAAAGGCAGGGAGCTCTTTTTCTGCATCTTAGTCGACTTTGTCAGCACCCAATTAAAAACAAAAGAGAAGGAGAGGATTTTTATTTATCCAGGTGAGGCTTTTAAATGCAGACATCAGTGCTAAACTATAGAGGGCACATTATTCTGTGAGATGTGCTATGATTTATTCCTCAAAACCTCATGGGATAGAAAGTGGTTCCCAGTGTGATGGTGTGAAAGTGGTAGGTAATGGTAGAGTTGGTGTATAATAATTGTATTATGGCCCAGGGATTACCACTCAATGAATTAATATTGTTTCAGGAGTATGGGTCAGATTGTGTGGGACTGGACAACTTCCTGCAAGAATAGGTGATTAGGTGGTTATAAATCTCTTTCTCTCTCTCTTTCTCTCTCTCTCTCTCTCTCTCTCTCTCTCTCTCTCTCTCTCTCTCTCACACACACACACACACACACACACACCGTCTTTTGCACACACTCCCACTGTTGACTATTGGGAAGCTACCTTGCCATAAGATCCTCACATGCTCTTGAACACCCAAAATTGTGAGAAATACTGCTTTGTAAAGAGTATCAAGACTCAGGAGTTTTGCTATAACTCAAAGCAGACTGTGACAAAGGTTTTTTTTTTTTTTTGCTTAGTATACTGTTTAAACTTAAAAGAAATGAAATTATTTCCTGATAAGCTTTTCTTATACCAGAACTAAAAATTCAATCAGCACTTAAAAGGAAAATGTAAGAAATGTGAGATATTCCTGTCTTATGTTACACTTCTCCAGGGGAAAGTGATTTTTTTTTTTTTGCCTTTGCCAAAATAAGATTTTATTTTGAAAGACAGGAAGGACGGAAGAAGTAAAAGTGTGCAGGTGTAGATTCCAAACCAGCAACCATCTTTATCAGGTGAAGATGAATTCTTCAGTAAACTCTGAGCTGATGTTAGCTCCCTGGAGAGGAGATCTTTTCCCACAAGCCATCTTTATTTTTTTTTAGAGGAGAGCTTTATTTCTTGAAAACACTGATTAACATAGAGTTCACAGGAATAACTGAGAAGTTATTTTAGCGCTTACTTTGTGCTGTCCTAAAAATGACAGACATCTGAGCTTATTTATATTTGAATCATCTAAATACTTTTATTAATGAGTCTACCTACACATGATATTTAACAATTCAATATAATAAATAATTTCAGATAAATAGTTTAAAACATTTTTGAGCCCTTGGGGCTTACAAAAAGAATCTTTAAAGATCCATATTTATCATCTGAAGACTAGTAGTTACAAAAGATAGTAAACAATACATCCAAAAATAAATTAAAGTTAAATATTTAAATAAATAGAGAGCCTTATGTGTTGTAAGCAGGAGGTACATAGTTATTGAGGGCTTGTTGAGATGATGCTTTGACAGAAGGCTATCCATCTCCTCAGAAAGTCCACCACAGTTGCTGACTCATCATCGAATTGGCACTCAAATGTGTTGTCAGAGCCCTAAAAAAGAATATAAAATTGTAGGCTAAGGTAGCTTACTTTGCATATAATTATTCTTCACGGAAGCTTTTAGGCATTTATTTTAACACTGGTTAAATATATTGAACATTCACATTTCTGAAATGATCACAATTATTGGGTTATGTTTTATTATGATATCAAATGGTAAAGCATAAAAAATAAAGCTCTCCAGAGTTGATTACCAACGAGCATTTGATGGGAACACTGAACACTTCTGTAGAATTCAGTTGCTTGACCACTTTTTCTCTGGTAAGTGTACACAGCTATGCATCAATTTAGGCTTCAGGAATGGAGAAATGATACTTGTTATATGTTCTTTGCTAAATCTTAAGAGTCTATTATTCAATTCTTTCCCCCCCAAGTCAGAATGGGAACAACCCAGAGTAGGTTAGGACAAGCATCTATTGGGGGAAATTTGGAGAATTTTGTTATAGATATACCTACCCTGATACCAGTGTAGATGAATCACAAAGTTTGTACATGTATAAATATTATAAATTTGTTCTGTGGATTAGCTTTTTGAAAGCTAACCCTCTTTGCTAAAGGAGATATTTTAATTCTGTTTTTAGGTGACAAGCTGAGAAGGAAATATTTTGACAAATTTATGGGATGGCTTTTCCAAATCTGACTAATTCCTTGTAAGTCAAATGAGGCAGATTATTCCTTTTAAATAAATACTCCTTTTCAAATAAGCTGCTGTGGTCTTATATACCCTCTTTACATAGCTACTTCAATATTCTAATGTCTTGAATTTTTCATTTTTAAAAATATGTGGCCCTTGAAACATTTTTCTAGTTCTCATGTAGCTCTAAAGTTTGTACCATTCATTAGGGGTGAACTTTCTGATGTTGGCCATAGATTTTAGAGCATCCATCTTTGCATACGTAAGTACTCGATTTTAGAGCATCCATCTTAGCATACGTAAGTACTCACACCTTTCAACGTCTAGATGATGTGTATTTCAGCCTGCTTTAAAAACCTCAAATGGAAGCTGGGCAGTGGTGGTGCAGGCCTTTAATCCCAGCACTTGGGAGGCAGAGGCAGGCGGATTTCTGAGTTCGAGGCCAGCCTGGTCTACAGAGTGAGTTCCAGGACAGCCAGGGCTACACAGAGAAATCCTGTCTCAAAAAAACAAACAAACAAACAAACAAGAAACAAACAAACAAAAAAAACAAAAACAAACAAAACAAAACCTCAAATGGAAACAGTGCACTGAAATGTGACTTTGGTTTGGAAAGGACTAGCCCACACCCTCTTGGAGGCTTGCTGCTACTGTCTCACCAGAGTCCATGATTCTTGTGCATTTAAAAACAAAGCTCTGCAGTGGGCTCTCCCCGTCCTGCTCTGTCCATTTTAATGGCTGCCATTTTTGGAGAGAAATGTCTGTTTTTCTACCAATACCAGCACAACTTCTCTGGAAAAACTTTTCAGATAATTTTTTCTGATCTGATGAATGTAACACCAGCAAGAGTTGCTTGTTTCTTGTGGAATTCTACTCCGTGCTTTCTCTCACATCCAGTTCTATGCTGGTGTGGAGGGAGCAGAGTGTTCATGTTCCCAGTTTCCTTGCAGGTGATGGTAGGTGGAAATTCTAGCATCATCCTACAGTGGAAGGATTCACTTGCACAGTGACTTTAAACTTTGGCTGACTAAATGCACAGAACCCATCAAAGACCAGAAATGGCAAGCCACTTAAAAATGCATTTCTTCTCTATTTTATTTCCAGATTAGCAAATAAAGCAACACCTTACCTTTAGTTTTACAACAGTTACTCTGATATTGCTGATGAAATTCTCAGCATCTTCCAATTGAAAGCTTTTGCTTTGAGTCAAATCCAGAACATGCCGCAGAGGTCCAAGTTCATCTTCTAGGCACTGAAGATCTTTCAATTCTGTGGCCTAGAGGAGTAATAAGCTTAACCATCAGCTCAGCTCACCACATACTGAAGAGCCAGAAAGTTAGTCTGCAGTCTCTCTAATCAAGAGAAGGCAGCACATAGCTTTTACCACTCCCTGTCCTCTGTAAAGGGGGACTGAGGTAATCGATGCCATAAATCTAGAAGAGCAAGAGCTCACAACCATAAGGGTCACCTTGACTGTTAGGCCACTCTAGTGAGCTCTTCTGGCTTCATTAGACTTTGTAAAAAGTCTGTGTTTCTCTACCAATGCATAGCACAAGTTCAGACTATTGTTCCAATCTACAAAGAAATCTGCAAGGTTCACATTCTAATATCTAATCGCAGAGTTGAGAATCACAGAAGGGTAAGGGACAGGAATCCTTGGATGCCAACTGTCATAGGCCTAAATCTTACAGATTAGGTTATCATGGCCCTGACTGAGGGGTGTCAAGATAGCCAGGAAGACACATGTAATATTTTTTAAATTTATACTTCTCTGCAATTACTAAAGATGAGTTTTTTAAAAACCCATATGTCAAGCTAGGAAGATGGCTTTTAAGGTAAAGGTACCTGCCACCAAACTTGATGATTTGAGTTCAATTGCAGTGACCCACCCACATTGTGGAAAGAATGGCCCAACTTTCATATTTCGTCTTCTGACCTCCACAGTTACACTGTGATACACATGCACCTCCACACATACATACATACATACATACATACATACATACATACATACATACATACATACATAAAATGTAAAATCTATTTGTCCCAATGAAAAAAGTCATAACATTTTGGCAGAACACTTGGGAGAATTTTTCTGATCCATGTATGAAATAATGTTTAAATACATCATGCATACTTACATACATATACAGGGAAAAAGGATATTGTCTAGCTCTATAGTACACTATGATTTCCATAAAGTCAGCTGCTTTAAGTCTACAGTGAACTGTGTTATCTCCATTTTACCAAGTCTCACAATCAGTGTCTTTCCCACAACCACATGAACGGGGAGCAAGGGTGGCCCGGTCGGTCGGTCGCTCCTTTCATTAACCACAGCCTTTGAATTACATGCTTCTATTGTTTTTAAAATCTTACATACCGAATGCAGGTTAAATGAAAACATCAGCAGAATTTACCACATTACTCTTGTTTTCAATAATTATTTTAAAACTTAGATTTCTAGGAATTTCACCACTCTCTAAATTAACATGATCTCTGTTGTTTCTCTAACAATCCTTAGAGGAAGAGGTTTGACAAGATAACACGTAGTTCCTGATTGGTCTGCTATTGACCTTCCAACTTGTTATGGTGTGTCTTGGGTATTCAGTGTGGAGCTCCTTCCCTCACAGAACTCTCCAGTTTGTTACTGTGGGAGCTGAACATTATGTGACTGTAATTAAGCTGGAAGAGCAACTGGGGCCTTTCTTTTTCATCTCCTGTAGAACAGCTAGAGGCAAAGTTCCCCTGACTCAATAGGAATGGGTCAACAGCTGCCTCTTTGTCCCCTTAGATCCCATTTTGCTCTAGGCTTGGATTTACTTGGGACAAGCTCTTTCTAGGACCAAAGTTATCCATTCTCTTTTGACTTTCGGGACTAGAGCAAATTTCTACCCTTGCTGGAGTTCTAAGAGCTTGTGTAAGCTGTTTTGTATCACACAACATTCTGCCTCCAAAGGAGACCAAAAAACCTTTCAATATTGAGAGATAGTATCATGTAGTAATATTACAGCTCTCTAGTTCCACTAGTTAAAAGAGACTGTATAAATCCAAAATTGTTTTATACATCTCGGACTTCTTCTCTAGCACTAATAGTGTGTTTATGTGCTGTTGGCCAGACACTGTTCTGAAACCTGACAAGTGATAAGCATAGCAATGATCATTTATGTAAGTGGGTGAATGAGCATAGACAACTTCCTGAGGCCATGAGAGCTAGGCCCTAGCAGGGCTGGACTCCACTGCAGATCATTGGCCCTAGAATCTTAACATTGGTTATGCTGCTCCTCAAAAATGCAGTCATAGGAATCATTCTTAAAACAGTAAAGTGTGTGTAAAATGAGACCCTCTCAAGTCAATTTTTACATTTAAGAAGCTGAAATAATGCACCTCTCTCAAATATCTGTAGGACAAGCATAAAACAGAAATCAACAGTCTTTAAATTATCCCAGCATCAAAATGCAATCATCTTGCATTTTCTTCTCATTCCCTTTCCCAACACATAAATACACAGGAAAAATGTAAAGAAAACCATTTAAAAGAAGTACCATTGTCAAGATTTTTTTACAGAGAGATATCAGAGAAACTTATTTTCTTCAGATGAGGTACTATTCATCTGGTCACATGTTATTTACACGTTATACACATGTATGTTACTTTGAATTCATTAGAGCACCAGTTAAACACAGAAACTCACTCACCTGCTTGGGCAAGTAAAATTTGAAGGTGAGCATCCTGGGGAGTTTCAGGTTCCTGTAATTCTGAGAAAGCGTAACACATTATTATTAAAGGTTATTAAACACAGCCTTTGGCAAGAAAGCTAAAGGTATTGCCTATAGATGGGATGGCTGTGCACTTACCTCCATCCTGCTCAGGAGCTCCTGTAGGTCCATCAACAGCTGCTCCAGGTGCTGCTGCTGCTGCTGCTGCTGCTGCTGCTGCTGCTGTGCTTCCGCTGTAGAGCTTGAAGTGGAGCTTGAAGTGGGTGCGCTGTTGACAAGGAGCACAAGTGTCAATGTGACACAGGATGCGAGCTGCATGCTGTACATGCCTGCAGGACTTGAGGTCACTGTGAGGAGTGATTAGCAAGGGTGATAGGCAGCTCTTCAGCATGGGAGGCAATTTATACTGTTAATGCTGGAAAAATAATATGGGGGTGTCACGATGTTTTACATATTACACATATTTTCAAAGAGTCTACCTGTGTGGCAGAAAGCATTACCTTTGTTTTTCCTCTTCTGATGACTCTCTGGAATTTCTTTAAACCCCCATACACTGACTGAATGGATTTAGGTGAAATCCCTCTTGGTCGGGTTAGCCCACACTTAGGTGGCAGTTTTAATTCATACAATGAACGCCTTCTGTATGAAACAAATTTTCCTCTTTGGGGTGGAGACACAAAAGTAACTCATGAAAATGTTCTCTTTGTCAAAACCATCCTGAACCTGTAAGCAGCCTGTTGTGGTGGACAAACGCAAGAGGAGATAGATGAAAAGAATAAATCTTTTAGATTTGTTGATTAGACAGGAAGGATATTGGTTTCCTGTTTCAAGATGGTTTTACCTTCTTATCTACACAATGAGCTAATTGCACACAGGGTGATAGATGGCTTCATACAGTTAGCCAGAGAAATAGTAAGCTAAGGACACCTAAAATGCTTGTTGAGCTTGAGGTACTATTTTGTCGTTGTTGTTTTAAATTTAATTTAACATATTTTGTGTAAGTGTCTTGATGTTTATTATGCTTTTTAAAAAGAGTATGATGTCCAACAAATTCTCAGGAAGGGTTGCATCTAAGGATGTTGGTGTTATTTTATATGTCTCTAGTTGCACTTTCATTTTTAAAAAATATTTTCACGTGTGTACACACACATGTGTTCATGTGTGTATGAGTATGTGCATGTGCGTGCACATGTATGTGTGTGTGAGCATGTTTATGTGCGTGTGTATATGAGTGTGTGTGTGTGCATGTATGCATGTGTGTATGTATGTGTACATGCATTTGTGCACATGTATTATGAGTGTGTGTGTGTGTGTGTGCCACAGTACACCTGTGGAGGTCAGAGACCAACTCTTGCTAGTAACTTCTCTCCTGTCACCTTGTGTGACTCAGAAATCTAAACACAAAAGTCATCCAGTCTGTGTGCCTACCTCTGCTACTAGCCTCTACCTAGCCTTTACCACTGAGCCATCTTGCCAACCTTCTTCCCCCTAATTCAGTAGATTTGGGTTTATCCTAAAAGTACCTGGGCACTCTGAGAGTAATAGCTAGGGACTATCCCACGTGTTCTCAGTGGGTCACCTGAATAGGATACATTGGATTCCTTATCCTCCGTGTAGTACACTGGCTGCGTGATGGAGTAGGAACATAGTTCCAAATCAACTGGTAGAGACGGGGTCTTTCTTAGGGAGCTTGCCTGTGGTGTCCCCATTTCTAATAACTTGTACTGGTCTAGTCTTTATGCAGACATTTATCTACCATCTAAAACATCCTGGGGTACATAGAAAGGGAGAAAATATGTGCAAATACACAGATTAACATAAGCCTCACCACACACCTACCCCATTTTGTAGATTTGAAAACTGAGGATGTAGGGTGATGAGATGACTAAGGGGCTTGCTATACAAACCTTGCTCTCTGATCCCTGAACTTACATAAAGGTGGAAGTCAGTTCTCACTGACTCCACAAGTTGTCTTTGACTGCTACATGCACACTGTGGGTAGATTAGATAAATCATTGAGGTTACTCAGCCTTATTGCCAGTAAAGGGTAGGGTGAAGATTCGAAACTAGAATGTTCTGACTCCAGAATCTACTCTCACACCATCTGTCTTCCTATTGACCTGATCCTTGGATGGAGACAGATAACATCCTAGAAATGTTGGATGTTGGGCAATGTAAAGAGTTTTGAGATAGTTACTTTAAGTGTAATTTTGATGCTGGGGAATAGTGAAAGCAGGAAGACTAAGCAATGTAAGGAATGTTGGCCTAAAGTCTCTCACAAAGAACAGAGAATGGTTCTGGGATAGTTCTCCAATCATTGGACAGTATTCTAGAAAACAACAAAAAACTCTGCATGTATCTTGCAGTAAGCTTGACAACTTCTGGTATCATAGTGGCCCTGTTGGCATGTCTGAAGGAAAGCAGGATGGGGACAAATCTCCTAGTCATCATCACCTTCTGTGCCTTCAGATTAAGCATGCCATCGTGAGGGGCATCTACCTAATAACTCTCAGCCTCAATGCTCTTGTCTCTCTTCTCAGATCTTCAGCATCTCATCCCAGCCCAAGCAACTCAGGCCTCCCCTTCCAGAATGGAAGGAGTCAGGCCCACACATTTTCCTGTGTGGGGGCTTTTCCACACAGTGGGGCCTTTGATGTCCTCATGGGCTCAACATCTCTATTTCTCCAGCTGTTTCCATTAGAGAAATTTACATGGCCGCGTTTCTAAAAGCCTGTAGAATGAGTTCCTGGGGCCAAGGTTCACCCCTACAGAGCATTGCATAATTGGCAGCATTACAAAGGTTGGCCTCCCAGTTTCTTAAGATGCTTGGGGAGAAAGCTACCAACAGCTGTGGTGCACTTTCCATTTTTAACATCCTTGACACAGCAGCTGGGGTTTCTGGCTGGAGAGGTGATGTAATCAGTCGCTGCCTGACTACCACATGTGTCATAAGCCACAGAGCTCTACTGCTCAGTATTAGCTGTTCCAGCTGCTCCTAGAAGTGAAGGCAGGCCCAGACCCTAGAGATGCTGCCCGGGGAACCTGTCACCTGTTGCTTACATGGTCCACTCATGCAAACTACTGAGAACTCCACCTCCCACAAGAGTTTCTTTTGCCTGATCTTTCATGGGATTAAAGCTACAGTTTAGTCTGGTGTGAGGCCAGTGTGAATTCATCTCTTGTTACTAGTTGTTTGGCTTTCAGTTCAGACCCTGTACTTGTCCTTTGAAAGTGGAGCATGTCATTTGTTCATCCATGAAATCCGAATTTCCTTGGGGTGATGCTCCAACTTCATCTTTTAAATTTTATTTATCGTATATTATTTCAGTTTCTCACAAACACTCAGAAATTTGTGACAGCTGACTCCGACTTGGTCCTCACCAGGCAAGTTTTAAAGTTTATGACCTTCAGCATGGAAACAGTTTTTATTTCTTTGGTATTTTTAATGTTTAAAAGTTTTCGAATTCATCATCTCACTGAATCACATTTAATGGATGGGAAACCTGATGTTTGGGGAGGTTGAGTGACTCTGTGATTCTGTTCTCAGTTGTGGTGGGGTTGTAGATTTCTTCCTGCTCCTCTCTCTCGTCCCATCTGTTTATCAAGTGAAGGACAGTGAAGCTGAAGTCCCTTTAAGACAGGCTGAAGTCAACTCTGCAGCTGTTCCATCTCACTCCAGCCTGCCAGCGGTGGCTAGGGAATTCAGGCAAGGCTCCCTGCATGGACAGTGCCTCATCTGAGCAGCTTTGGGAGTCCTTGGACCCTGGAATAGCTCCATTCCATTAGTGGCTACAAAGCCTAGTGTGGAAGCAGATGCAGTCCTGACTGAAAGTTTAGTGCAGAGCTATATCAAGGACTCCAGTACCTCAGCCTTCCCTCTGCCAGGCTCAAAGAATTGCCAAAAGCCTTCCTCTGCTCCAAGTACAAGGGTTTTCAAATGACAGACCAGTGTGCACGATAACTAGCAACCACAGCCGCCGCCTCCTCCTTGATGCCTCAGGACATTCCTACAGAGACCTCTGTCTGAGAGAGCTAACCTGCCCCATTATGCAGTTTTGGGGTTTGCACAGTAGGCACTTCCCCCCCATCAGAGCAACTACAACCCACCCACACCAGCTTTTCTGTACCTGTATCTGTGTGACTGTCCTTTCAAGCCCTGAGGATTCCCAATAGAGACCTGTATGTTAGGTCACATACTGTTTCTTGTGGCTGAGTATAATCATCTGACAGCGATGATAGACTTGCAAAACTCAGCAGATTTATAAAACACTTTCACATCTGCATATCTCATCTTTTCATCTCACTTCACTACAAATGGTTAATGAAACATTTTCACATATCCAGCCACTTTCTCTATGTGTTATGAAATACAGATAAAAGCTGGGTGTGGTGGTGAATCCCAGCATTTAGAGGACTGAGGCAGCCAGATCCTTGTGAGTTGGAGACCAGTCTGGTCTAAGAGTACCAGGACAGCCAGGGTTCTCTTACACAAAGAAACTCTGTCAAAAAACAAACAAACAAACAAAAAACAAAAACAAGCAATAAAGAATAAGAAACAACAACAAAAAGAAAGAGAGAAAGAAAGAGAGAGAAAGAAAGAAAGGAAGGAAGGAAGGAAGGAAGGAAGGAAGGAAGGAAGGAAGGAAGGAAGGAAGGAAGGAAGGAAAGAAAGAAATGAAATACAGGTAAATAAATTAGTAAGTCCTTCTGTTGGGATACCTGAATTCTTCAAAATCTTGTGAAAATAAAGCTATTAGCTAAAGTTTGTGCAACTCATCTGCACCTAATACTTCCTGTCAAAAGCACCCTTTTCCTGTTCTAGCTTCTTTAACAGCTTGTTCTTTTTATTTTTTACAGTGGTTTGTATAGACTAATGAGAGACTCCTTAGTACTGTCATTCTAAATAATATGTTCTTATGGAAATCTAGCCCATTTACCTAACATTTCATTGTTGGGAATTGGTTCTAATGCTTTGCCTTATTTCAGCTCCCAATAGCCTTGTTTCCAGACCTGGGCAGAGGGGTGGGGTGGGGTGGGGCGGGACTTTTACATTGTGTGGGCTACAGGAAGGGATGTGGGGGGCGGTAGGGGTGGGGAAGAAGAGGAGAATCACCAAATCACCATGACTCAGAGGGAAAGGATCAGATTTAAGAGCTGCAGGAGAGAAAGCTCCAACAATGTAGATGGAAAGGGAATGCGGCCCTATGGAGGGGCTGCCCAGAAGGGCAGCAAAGATAAAATAAAGATTTAGAAGGTGTTAAGCCAGGAGTACCAGAGGAAAGTGTGTGCTAGATGAGGGGAAGTTTAGAAGTGCCCAAAAATTAGGTTTTTGTGTGTGTGTGTGTGTGTGTGTGTCTTTCATTTGTGAATTCAGAGACCATTTGGGTGGGTGCAGTATGCTACCCACCAGGAGCCAAAGTGGATTAACTAATTCACCGCTACATTTCATAACACATTTTGTCTAAATAAAATAATCCCTATTTGATTATTATTTAAAAAAAATAGTTATGCTGGAGAAGAGGAGGGAGTGAAGGAAGTCGGAATGTCTGCCAAGGTCTACAGGGATGAAGCTGTGTGAATGAGAAATAGCCCCTGCATGGGGAGGGGAGGAGCACCCATCCCTCAGGGTCAGTGCTTATATACAGCTAGGGCTTCCAACTAATGCCACAAAGGTCACTAATTTTACACTTAAGGCATATCAACCACACTTCAGGGCAGGCCCCACACCTCAGAGTAGATGACCAACACAAACTTAACAGTATTTTTGTACACCTTCAGTCTCATATAGCTTTAAATAATTTGTTTTGTCTTGCTAATCTGACTTGCATTTTTGATTTCCAATTTTGTGTTTTTGTTGGGGGCATGTAAGAGTTTCTTTTTTTTTTAAGCTCTTGTTTGTTGAGTATTTTATAAAGAGAAAGAACGGAGCTGGATGTTGAGATGGGAGGTAGAGAGGATCTGGGAGAGGTTGAAAGAGGCGAAAAGCATGACCAGAATGCAGTGCACAAAAACTGTTTTTCAATTAAAAATAGCTTGCCTGTGTATAGTGGTGATGGTCAGTATGGACCCCATTCTTAATTCTCACCTCTGCCCTTGACCACTGTGACTGCAGTCTCACTCACAACATTGGACAAAGAGGCCCATTCTCCTCAGATGATGGTGTTAGAGTTCTTGAAGGATTCATCTCACCTTGGGCTCCTTGCCTGCAGGTTTCCCCATGCAGACCTCTCCCCACCGAGTTAGAGCCTCTATTTCCTACAGCTTGGACCAACAGGATTATCTTATGTCAGTTCTCAAGAGGGAAAACTTGGATAGTGTCCCTGTTAACTACACAATGAGGACAGCAAAATAGCCCCGATGAGTACCATGGTGGCCTAAAGCTCCTTTGCCAAACTGGTGATCTGCAGCAGTTGTACAGCAACAGAGAGGATTTCATGATTCAACGGTGCACAAAGAGCACAGTGGACAGGACCAAAATACTTACAAGAACCACAGCTAGATTTCCACACCAGACCTTCTCAGTCCAAGTGATGAATCCCTTTTTTGACAGGTGGCAGCCATGTGCTCCTGCTGTAGCTACCTGTGTGTTAATGTGACAACCCAAAGTCATCAGCTAAACTTTAGGAAGTTATGTTTCTGGTCTCAAAGCACCCTGGAAATTCTAAACCTTTGTCTCTCCCAAACTTTGTCCTGTGAGGTTCTAGGCTGCTTGTACATCCCTCCCAAGAGACACAACCACTGCCCTTCAATATATAGCATAATCATTATTTTAAACACAAGAAGAAAAATGATGGAGTGAATTTCTTGGGTTAATTCATTAGTAACTAACAGCACCCAAACGGAGAAGTGCATATGTGTATGTATTTGTGTCTTTGTAAGTAATGATATAGACTGAGAACTCGGCAAATCCCTGACACAATTTAATCTGCCCAATAAATTGTGATCAATACTGATCACTTAAGAGCACTTTTCCTAGGACAAAGCATGGCCAGTTTGATGCTATGGTGTCAGCCTTCACATAAATATGAGGAAGTTTCTTCCTGTGTTAACAAATGAAATCAATGAAAATATTCGTATCAGTTATACTTTGTGTGACATTAACCTGGAAAATTTGAGATTCTCTTCTCTCCTCCCTGTCAACCACACTTTCTCCTTGCACACTTTCCATACTGTAAGCCAGAAAATGATAAGGTGGTTCTTACAAAACCACTGAGCTAAATTAATTATAGAGCACAGCCAAAATACTTATTTTTTCCATTTTATTTTTTTATTAGATATTTTCTTTATTTACATTTCAAGTGTTATCCCCTTTCCTAGTTTTCCCCCTCTGAAAATCCCCTATCCCTCCCCCATCCCCCTGCTCACCAACCCACCCACTCCTGATTCCTGGACCTGGCATTCCCCTATCCTGGGGCATAGAACCTTCATAGGACCAAGGGCCTCTCCTCCCATTGATGACCAACTAGGCTATCCTCTGCTACATATGCAGCTAGAGCCATGAGTTCCACCATGTGTTTTCTTGAGTTGGTGGTTTAGTACCAGGGAGCTCTGGGGGTACTGGTTAGTTCATATTGTTATTCCTCCTATAGGGCTGCAAACCCCTTCAGTTCCTTGGGTCCTTTCTCTAGCTCCTTCATTAGGGACCTTGTGCTCCATCCAATGGATGACTGTGAGCATCCACTTCTGTATTTGCCCAGCACTGGCAGAGCCTCTCAGGAGACAGCTATATCAGGCTCCTGTCAGCAAAATCTTGTTGGCATCTGCAATAGTGTCTGGGTTTGATGGTTGTATATGGGATGGATCCTCAGGTAGGGCAGTCTCTGGATGGTCATTCCTTCAGTTTCTGCTCTGAACTTTGTCTCTGTAACTTCTTCCATAGGTATTTTGTTCCCCCTTCTAATAAGGATGGAAGTATCCACACTTTGTTATTCATAACTCCCTTTCTTAATGACTGGGGAGGTAGCTCAGCGCGTAAGAGCACTTGCTGCACAAGCATGGAGACAGTCCAGACTCCCAGAAGCCACATAAAAAGCTGGGTATGACTGCTTGGGGCTGTAACTGCAGCAGTGTAGGGGATGGGTCAGAGACAGGAGGACCCTAAGTCTTGATGGTCACCAGTGTAGCTGTAAGACCCTGCCACAAGCCAATAAGACAGACCGCAATACAGATGTCCTTTTCTGGCCTTTATAACCACATACAAATATGTCCCACACTCAGATCTCACACAAACACACACACATTGTACACATATATTAAAAAATTAAGTTACAGGGGCTGAAGAGGTGGTTCAACAGGTAAGAGCACTGGTTTCTCTCTCCGAGGACCCAAATTTGATTCCCAGCACCCACACAAGCTCACAAAGGTCTGTCACTCTAGTTCCAGGGGATCTTCTGGTCTCCTAACAGGCATGGTACACAGATACACATGCTGGAAAAACACTCACACATATATAAAAGTTAAAAAGATGAAGTTACAAAGTAATGATTATATGAAATTTTAGAAAGAAACAAGCAAAACGATCCAAGAGTAAACCTCGATGTGGTAGAAGTGATTTGGGATGTGTGTTAGAAGCTAAGAGTGCCGCAGGTGTCTGATGGTTTTGTTATTCTAACTTTGAGCTCTGAGTTTGCTACTCTACATGTGAATATAGTCAGAAGCCAGCATTGTCAAGAACAGAGTTCAGCGCAGAGCCCAGGCAAAAGTGGGCAGCACAGTTCAGTTGCTTCTCGAGTCTCAGCCTCACTTGAAAGAGCCTTGGAAATTCTGAGTCTCGGTCTTGTTTAGTTTCTATGCTTTGATGTTCTAATTTATTCCCCTATTTCTGTGGTATTATGAACACAGAAGGAGACAAAATAATAGTTCTCAAGAATTTTATTATTTTCAGGAAAGACATGATTATTCTTTGATTTAATAGACCTTAGCCGGGCAGAGTACCCTCTGCCTGTAATCCCAGTTTCTTAGGAGACTGAGACAGGATGAGTGTGAATTCAAAGCCAGTCTGAACAACATGGCAACATCTTGACTCAAAACAAAACCCAGCCCAATGGGGTGAGTGGCAATAGAAAAATGCAAAAAGTTCTTGAGAATTTCACTTATTGGTAAAGAGGAGAAAAAAAGAACATATTTTCTGCATCTAATACATAGAAGAGAAAGCCTTTTTGTTATTTTATATTGAGAGGAGGCTCTGCAATCCAACATAACTTTTTTTACTCCTAAATTCATCTTTCACGGCTGCTATGTTGGCTGTGGTAGCTAAATCTTGTGGGCTAAAACACTGCAAGTTTTGTTGACATAATTGTATAGTACCTATAATAATTAATATGATAAACTTTTGGAGTCTTTTATAATGCACTATTTTCTATCCTAGAGTAATTTGTAGGGAAATGGAATATCAAGAACTTACTTTAAAGATTTGTTAATTTTTAATTATGTGTATATGATAGGGGTACATGCATGTGAGTACAGGTCTCCATGGGGTGGAGGCCTTAGATGTTAGACCCCTCTGGAACTGAACGTACAGGAGGTTAGGAGCCTCCTGAAGTCAGTGATGGGAGTGAACTTAGATCCTCTGTACGAACAGGGTCTCACTCATAACTACCGAACCATTTCTCCAGCACACCAACCTATTTTATGGAGTAGTCATTAGGGGAGAGTTAGACTGACATAAAATAATGCTGTTTCTTAGAGAATATACATTCAAGTGTCATATCCCAGTGGGGATAACACACACAGGTTGCTGTGACTAGAGCCCCAGAGACTGGAGAAAGAAGGAACACCCATCCAAACTCCACTCACACCAAACTCCAAGTCCATTGGTCCTAGGGCAACCAGAGGAAATTTCTAAATACCCTACTTTGTTTAGACACTGTAGAATTGTAAAACTTAACTTCTCACCACTGTTATAGAGAATGCCATTTTCCCATAACAGCAATTAATTTTCTTCCTAGTTGGAAACATAATCCTGATTTTTAACCTAACATAGTTGCTGTTCCTCATTAAATACCGCATTCTCCAATGCTCTTGGCAATAAGTTGTGGACAGATATTAGTAAAGGCTGGATCTCTAATGATTCTTCTGAACATGAGGACAGGGTGCCTACCACCCTCTAGGGACAACACAGGCAACTCTATATGAGGCTTCCAATAATCTCTTGTTCCCTGACTCCTAAATTCTTTCATATGAGTGAGAAACAAACATATTATCTAAGCCACTTTTACTTTGGGTTCCTGGTTGAACTGGTCTGCTTTCTGTCACAATACTCACATACCTGAGATGGTTTATTCATAAAGAAAAAGGTCTTATTTGGTTCTGGAAGTTATAATCCAAAAGTAAAGGACCCCATTTTGAGGGATCGCTAATGGGGGAACACACATCTGGGTGAGAATACATGGTAGAGCAACCGTTTACCTTATTAGCCCGGATGTGGACGACGAAGAAAGAAGTGCAGACCGTGGGATAAGCTTTGGGAACATAACTCCTGATAACCCGAGGAGCTCCCACAGGATTTCAGCTCCCAAGGTTCCAGGATTTCAGGCTGATCATAGCTTTATAAATGGTGACATGCCGTGAATACATCAGATCATGTTATTTTTTAGGACTCTGCACTTATTTTGGTTAATTCAAAATGGCTAAGGAATATTGTTAAATGTCATTATTGGCTATGGGACATAAAAATGAATAGTTCTCTCTGGCCTAAGAGGGTTATATTTTAGTAAAAGACACACCCCCCCTAGGGTTGTTCCCATACAAGACAATGACTGTAATGGGCTAAGAAAGTACTTAAATCCTGAGTGTAAAATGTTCTAATTTCTACCTGCATATAGACACAGATAGATGAGATAAAATTGACAGTTCAAAACTAAAATCTTATATTTGTGGTTGAGTTTTGCCAAGAGCATTAAGATAATTTTATGGGAGTATGGTCTTTGGAACATGTAGCACTGGGGGAACCGATATGTACATGTGAAAGAAAGAGGTTAGATTTTTATTTCACACCTCAGGTCAAAGAGGCTCATGAACATAACTGTAAGAGAGGAAATGACTGTAAATGAAAATTATATTCTTTGACTTAGCGTATGCTTGAAACGGTTATTGAAAGAAAATAGAGATGTTTACAAATACTATAGAAAGGTAGCTGTGGTTGGAGAATATAATCATGTGAATCTGTATGATACATGCTACCCAAACCACTACAGTTAATATTAGGAAACAATTACATCAAATTTCTACATATGAAGATATGCCAAATGCCTGACTGGCCCGAGTAGCAGAACATTGAGTAAACAAAATCTAGGTCTGTGGTTTCGGAAGTGAGCTGTATGTTTAGTTTTATGATGTTTATTTTATATTTTAATAGAAAATATTTTTAATTTATTTAACCTAGAACCCTCTAGTACACCTTCTTTTGAAAATCTGAAGATGTAGCTACATCGGCCATCATATGGTGATACTGAGAACTGTAGTCCCTCTTTAATGTCCTCATGCAGTGGTTACCTGGGAACTGACAAGTTGCCACTTCCCTCATCATATCATGAGTCTGACTTTGCAGGTGCAGTGGTTTGGGATCCCTAGATGTTCCTGTCCCCGAACCTTGGCTCCAGTGGGGAGTGTTGAGCTAGTACAACCTCTGTGAGGTGGGGTGGGGCCTGCTGAGAAGTAGGAAGATCACTAGGAGTCCCGTAGTCCTTGGGAGTTCTGGTGAGTTCCCTTGAGAACTAGTTGTTGAGAAAAGGAAAAGCCTGATGCCCGAGTCCCTGTCCTGGCTTCCTTACACTGGTATCTCCTATGCACACCCTCTGCCAGCCCCATCTGCCAGGAAGTCCTTGCCAAAGGGCAAACAGTGCTGATCTGAGATTTATCTTCTGTCCATGTTAACTTTAGCTGTCAACTTGACACGGCCCACTAAGCATTTGGGCTGGATCTGAACTCTAACCTGCTCACGACCTGGCCAGCTGCTTTATGTTTACAAAGTTGACTTATCATTTGTCAAAACAACAGCATTCCAGCCTTTTCTTGTAACACTACTACAACAATTTATTTAAGTGACACAAAAGCACTTCATATCTAAAAACCTATATAAGTCACTTTTGATCTCTGAAGCCTACAATATCAGCCTGATAGTTTGACTAGCATCCATCCTCCTCCGCCTTATGGTTATAATAATAAATACAAATCATACAAGCACATATATTGGTATATTTTTATGTATACAACTTGTTTCATGAATATACATTGTGAAATTGTCATCAAAAGAAAACTAAATGACATATCAATCTCTTCACATAACTATTTTTTCATGTGTGTGGTGTGAATAGCTACAACCTACTCTCACTGCAAATTTCAAGCATACAGTTGGGACTGTGCATCATTAACAAGAGTCACCCCGCTGCTGGAATATCTCTATGAAGAGTTCGTCTTACACAACTACATCCTTAACACCCGTGAAAAGCAGCTTTCTACTCCCGCTCCCCCCAGCTCCTGGCAATTACCATTCTCCAAATTTGTCTGCTTTAAATTCCACATTCAAGCAAGATCATGAGGGATTTGTCTTTCTGTATCTTCTTTATTTCACTCAGCAGTATGGCCTCCATGCTCATGCATCTAGCGACGAGACAGTATTTGCTTTCCTTTAGACAGGACTTGATAGCATCCTACAGCCCACAGACACTGTCGTCACTGTGTTCACTGATGGGCAGGTTGCTTCGGTATCTCAGCTGCTGTGAATAGTGTAATGCACTTGACGTGCTGCCATTCTTTTGACCCTTTGGTATCTTTTATTTTGGATAATATACATAGAAGACAAATTGCTGGATCATTCTATAGTCCTAGATTTAGTTTTTAGAGGAAAGTCTATATTTTGCTTTGAATGCTCTACCAATGGTGTACATAGGGGTCAAAACATGCATTCCTTCCTACCAATATCCTTTCTTTCCTTCCTTCCTTACTCCCTCCCACCCATTTCTTTCTCTTTCTCTCTCTTTCTCTCTCTTTCTTTCTTTCTTTCTTCCTTCCTTTCTTTCTTTCTTTCTTTCTTTCTTTCTTTCGTTCTTTCTCTCTTTCTTCCATTAGTTTTTACAGGAAGGGCCTCTTTTTATAACTATCCCTGGCTGTCCTGTAACTCATTTTATAGACCAGGCTAGCCTCAAACTCAGAGATCCACCTGCCTTTACCACCAGAGAACTGGGATTTTGTTTATTTATAATTGCTATCAGGTGTGGGGAGATAATGTCACTGAAATCCGAGCTGCACATCTCTGATGCTGTAAGAACCTCTCCATGTGCCTACTGGCTATTTGCATACCTTCATGGCTGGCTTTCAGCTTTTTAAAGTAGTAGTTTTCTCTTAAACTTCCTGCATATTACTGCTTTTGTTCCTTGAGCTGTTAAACCTCTTGGGGCTTTGTTATTGTTGTTGTTTGTTAGTTTGCTTGCTGCTTCAGTGATTATTGGGGTGTGTTGCTCCACTTGTGTTTGCTTAAGAATCTTCCCACTTTCCTTCTTTTATCACTGTAACTTTTCTCTGTATGACCAGAAAAGATCTTTGAAATGGTCTGTTGACTTATTGAAATAACTTGCTGACATTTGTTTTGTAGCTTAGCATTTGATTGTTGCAGAGACTATGTGCACTTTCAGAAGTCAGTGTGTGTTGCTGTCTATAAGAAAAGAGATGTATTGGCTTGTGACTTTGGTAGCTACGTGATCCAGGACATATGTGCCAGTGTTCTTTTGTGGCCCAGTCAGCTGCATTACAACACTGCAAGAAGTGGAAAGGGAAGTAGCCATGTATGGATGATGAGTGTATTTGAGCAAAACAAGGCAAACTGGGCCAGGCCTGTGTGCCATAGGAACTAATCCACTCATGCAAATGTGGCTTCCAATTGCCTATGTAGTTGTCAGCTTGGAGGCTTATTGCCGAATAAGCTCACCCTTTCTAGCTCTTTCTGTTCAACTCAGCTATTCGAGCTCAAACTCCTCTCCAAGCTGACTGAGTCAATTTGGCTTCTCTTTTAGCTTCTGACTGAATTGTTGTACTTGGCCTTATATTAATTCTGGTAAATTCATTTTGATCTTTTGGCTCCTTCTCATTCCCTGGCTTGTTCTGTCTTCACCTGTGTCAAGCTTGTTTTCTCTTCAATTATCTCATAAAACTCTACCAGTAAAACTGCCTCTTAAGTTACCTTTCCTTCCTGTCTTCTCCTGAGAGTTGGGTGTATCCTACAGAGCAAGTTCCAGCATACCTAAAGCTATCCAGAGAAACCCTATCTTGGAGAGAGAGAGAGAGAGAGAGAGAGAGAGAGAGAGATATCATATGGGTCATCTGGTTTTGATGAACCTAGATGTCTATTTCATTTCCTTAAATTAGGAAGATATTTTGTTTAATTCAAGACCTGGCACATGTTGGGCAAGCATTCTAGCACAGAGCTAAGCTAGACGTAGAATTTTTTTTTTTTTTTTTTGCTATTATTTCATTAAATAAACTGCCTGGTATTCCCATTGACTTTCATAACAGTTGGTTCCCAGAAGTTCCCACAGGTGTTTGTTTTCCTTTTTATCTTTTTGTCACCCCCCTTACCACACACACACACCATGTGATTGTGAACTCACTGGTCCTTTCTTCTATCTGATGAAGGCTGAGGTCAAAGTTCTATGTTGATCTCTTTTTTAGGGTAATCATAATTTTTAACACCAGAATTTCTGCTGGGCGCTTTCTGTGGTTTCTATCTGTGCTGGAGTTGTTTTTTCTTCCACTGTAATCCTGACTTGGTTAGTTCTGTCCTATCTTGTGACGTACTGAGATTCTTTTGGACCTCGGTTTTTCACCCAGCAGTTCATGGTTCCCCATTTCTTTAGGGTTGGGTACCGAAGCTCATTTTGTTCCTTTCTGGTGCTGGGTTTCCCTGATTCTTTGTGATCATTATAACCTTTTTTGATACCTGTACATTTGAAGGTGTGCTGACTTTTTAAAAGTACTCCTGCTTAAGACACTCCATCACCCCCTCCCTTTTTTTTTTTTCTTTTGTTTTACTTTTTGGTGTCTACAGCATGCTCACTTGGTAATGTCTTTCTCCCTAGTGGATCCTTCTCAGTTCCCTTTGCCATTTCCTCCTCATTTCCCATCTTCTCAGTGTTGCAGCCTCCTAGTTCCTCATCACCAAGTCTCCCCTCTGCACCACCTCCCTGTGCCCCGAACGTCCTTCCTTCAGCCTGACTTTATTTTCTTAGTATCTGTACCTCAGCTAAACCTGAGTTCTCTTGAACTGTCTGTCTTTGTTGTGGTGGTAAAATATCCTGACAGAAGCTGTGGGGCAATTGGCTATACACAGACAGTCTGGTCTCCAGTCGAGCTGAGATGTGGAACCCCAGTAGGACCCGATGGTGATAATTCTCCTACATGGGATGGTAGGTGTTCCCTCATGTCTCCTAAAACCCTGCCTCAAGTCGAAGTTACTGCCCCCACAGCCCCCCACAAGAGAAACATGTGGCTAGCAGTCATGTAGACTATGTTCCAAGCTTCTGATCTTCAGGCTAGACTCCTCCCAGTTACCTAGCAAAAACAAGATAACAGCCCACCATAAGAGGGGCTGCTTGGCCCCACCTTGCTCTCTCCCTCTTACTCTCTCTCCCTCTTACTCTCTCTCCTCATTCTCTCCTCATCCTCTCTTCCCTCTCTCTCTCTAACCTCTTACTCTCTCCCTCTCTCTTTCTTGCTCTCTAGCCTTTCTTCTCTCTCTTTCCTTTCCCCCTTCTCTCTTCTTGGCCATGGCCAGTCTCTCTCTTTTACCTTCTCTCTTTCCCCCTGCCTTTCTACAATAAAGCTCTAAAACCATAGACTGTTCATCAAGGCCCACTGTGCTTAGATGATGGGATAAGCTTTCCTCTGATGAGCCATTTCTAATCTGATAGAAGACCTTCCTGTGCTCCAGTGAAGGCCCGGACTAAGGACTCTCGCCTGTGTGGGAACGTCTCTCCCTCAGCCCTGGGGCTGAGGGTGTTGCCTCGGGGCCCCTGGTATCGGTGGCTGCCCCTTGTCCACCCCTGTTAAGTGGGGTCAGTGGCTTAGATGCCCACCTGGGGGCCGAGTGGAAAGCTTCTGACAGCCCTCCTGAGTCTGCCTGCCCAGAGCACAGGAGGAACTCTGGCCAGACTCAGGCTATCTCTCCCTCCCCCCTCCTTCCCCTACACCCCTCAGCCCCACTAGAAGCCACTCAAGAAAGGAAGCATTTATTTTGGTGATGGTTTGAGGGTTTAGTCCATCATGGCAGGCAGGGAATTCACACATCCATAAAGCAAGAGCTTTGAGGGAGCTGGTCATGTTACAACTGCAGCCAAGAAGCAGAGAGCAACATCTGTAGTACTAAGTTTTTAATAAATCCTGACACAGGGTTCCTCTCCCGCTTTAGACCATTTATGTTCCCAAAACTGAAGATGTATATATAGCAGGAAGTTAGCTGATGTTGGTTGCTATGTGTATTCTAAGGCTAATTTTAGTTCCCCAAAACTGTTTGCACAAGAGGGGTTGCATGTAGCTTCTTGGAACCTGCCTCCAGTAAATTTGGATTGGTAAATAAAAATGCCAGAAGCCTATAGCTGGGGAGAAAGGCGGGGTTTAGGAGTATGTATCCATATATATATATATATATATATATATATATATATATATATATATATATATATGTCTTAAGCAGAATAGTTGGACAGCTGCCTAACCTCCATGTTGTTAGACTCTATTTTCTATCCATAACACCATTATTATTGATTTCTATGTTTCATCTTGGCTGTTCTTGACCCAACTGAGCAGCCCTTTGGGCCACATTCTATTGGCCCCTTTCCATGATGGCTTTGGTTTTCCCTCCTGCACTTTCTTCTTCTTCCATGGCTGCTCTCATCTCTCTACACCATCCTAAGGCATGGTGGATCCCCCTCTTCTCTTCTCTTCCTCATAGTCCCAAGCCTGGGAAACCTAAACCCCACCTCTCTCTCTCTCTCTTCTCCCCAGCTATTGGCTGCTGGAATCTTTATTTACCAATCAGAATTAACTGGGGGTAGGTTCCCAGAAGCTACATGCAAACCCTCTTGTGCAAACAGTTTTGGGGGACCCAACTTAGCCTTAGATAACAAGCAGCACAAACATGAGCTAACTCTCTTCATTTTATTCATTCCAGGACCCCAGCCTATGAAACAGTCCCCTCTCAGGGGTCTTCTTACCCCAGTTAAGCCAATATAGATAGTCATGCCCACAGGATAACCTAATCTAGACAATCCCTCACAGACATGCCCAGAGGGTTGTTTTCTAGATGATTCTAGATCCAACTGAGTTGACAATATTAGCTGCCTCATATAACAATTTTTTAGAAATGGTTTCACTTAAGGATATAACTAAATTTTAGCCTTTCTAAAATCAATTTTTTGATTCTTTTAGTATCATATCCTGTAAATTAGTTGCATTATTTCTATCCTCATCTAGATTCCAAATGAAAGAGACTCAGACTATGATTTATTTATTTAGCTTTTGGGCAATTACTGGACAATGACCCCTAATCTATTTTTCTAGACTAGACTAGCTATCTCTCAGCTGTGCCCCAAGTTACTTGCTGTTTGAGCTTCACTTGGGCTGTTTGTGTGCTCCATCAATCTATCCTCAGAGTGTACTTCTGATGGCCACATGCTTCTGTCTGCCTGTCTAATGGACACCTCCTGTTCTTTTCCTTCTTCTTCTGTCATCCCTAAATGTGACCTCACAGCCCAGTAACTAAAACTCTGTCTCGTCTCTTCTCCAGTATTCTATAGTAATTGGCTGTAGCTACCTTTATTTAAACAATAGCTTTACATTGAGGAGCAAGGTTTACGTAGCATCACTTAGTATACATGAGGATCTTCTCATTGGGGACAATCAGATCTTGGAGGCCAGTATTTAGTATTTGAATACATAGCAGTACCATGCCAACACACAACATTGCCCCCTTTTATCTAATTAATTGACTGTTTCTCTTGCAATAATAAATGACATACTGTAAGAACAAATATGAGACAATTATAAACAGTAGGAGTTACATTTATAATGTCCAGTCCATTTATTTTTTGGCAATTTTAGTTAAAGTATTCTATATCTATCCTATCTTGGTGAGTTTAGAGTTCTATACCTAAATCATTTTCTAGCATAACTTGTATTACTAATCTAAAACATTTTCTTAGACCTAAAAATATGTTTATATATCCTAAACAACTTAAGCTTAATTGTGAAACTAGAACTATCTAGTCTTCAACCTCATCAAAGACCTGAGAAGGAATAAATATTACCTGAGCATGCAGGAAGTGCAGGCAAGTAGCTTGCAAAGCTACAGAAATAACACAGAAATGTGACTGCCTGAACAGTCCCCTAGAATTTTTCTAAAACATTGGAGCATTGTCTTCAGTCTTCTGTCCAAGAATATTGGACAGAATTTTCTTTGGAGCAGGAATTATGAAGGGCTAGCCTACCTTGTTCTTGCAAAGGTTGGCAGCCAACTTTCCTGTGTTCAAGTCTGAGCATTTTGGACAGTGTTTTGTTTGCAGTCCATGCAAGGGCAGTGTTTCTCAGTGGCAGCTTGCCATCTTTGAAGCAAACTCCAAATGGAGGTTCTTTGATGCTCATATCTTCTTTCAAGTCGAAAGGGGTGCTGCCAGGAGCTAACATGTCTCATTATCAAAAACGCCTTAAATTAATTAAAAAAAATCTTTAAATGTCATATTCTGTAGGTCTCTGATGTCTTTGAAGACCATCTATCTATCAACAGTATATAGGCAAACTTTGTTTGATAACCTTGGAAACAATTTTGTGATAAATTAGTCTGGTGTTTTATATGAACATGTGTTTAATTGGCTAACTATTCATTTGCATTACATAATTATCTGAACAATTTGTAATAGTTGCTTTTAAGTGGGACTAGAACTTTACATTATTAAGAACCATCTAGGCACAATACCTTAAGTAAGGGTTGAAAGCCTGTATACATAGTATGTTGTAACAAAAAGAACATCCTTAATTTTGCATTAACATATAAAGATCTATACCAATGTAGCAAAACAATGTAATCTTAATTCATATCAATATATGAAGATCTATACCAATGTAACAAAATATAACCTTAATATGTATCAGTATATAAAGATCGATATCAATGTAATATTATTGGCTATAAAATGTTCTTTGGTTTAAGAGTAGATTCAATAATCTACACCTCTTCCTATTATTCCTATAATATTCCTATATTTCACATTTTTCTTTTCAACCCCTCTTCCCCTACATAAGAAGGAAAGGATAGAGAAAAGAAAAGGAGAGAAATCCTTGAGTCTAACATCCTATACTTAGTTTCTGCCTGATCAAGACCATTTAATAAGTTGTAACCAAGCCCTTTACCCTAACAAGCATCCATCACAAATGAAATGACTGAAGTTTTGTTTGGCTGTCAGTAACTCTTCTACCCAGTAAAGACAGCTCTTCCAGCTCTCACTAAATTTCAGTAAGTCTGTTTTCACATAGAAGGCAGAGTGCTTCCTAGAATTTATGTCACAACACATAATTCTGCCACAAAGCCTTGAGTGGCTTCCCAACAGTGAAAGCTAGCATCATTTCTTGCCAGCAGGAATGTCCCCAAGGCGGACAGTAACCTTATCTCTCCCTCTGTTTATTCTCTCAGTTCCTGTGGGGAACTAATGTCTTTCTTCTAATGTCTTCCTCTAATGTCTTCCTCTCAGTGAGACCTTTTATGATGTTAACAACATTGTTTTTTTTTTTTTCCTGGTAAATAAGAATCTCTTGTTTGTTTTTTTCTTTCTTGTATGGTGCAGTATTGCCTGCTAACACACAGCCTGATTTTTCTGTTTCTCGTGCTTCTCGGTATTCTTTCACTATAGTCTGAACTCTAAAGGCAGAAACTTTGTTTCAAATTCCAGGACCTGTATCAGGTTCTGACACATGGCCAGCAAGCCACAAATTGTTGTAGAATGTCATCCTAAAGAAGTGAGATTTCTTCTCCCAGAGTGCTAGTACGCTCCATAGAGCAGTGGTTCTCAACCTGTGTGTGGGTAACGATTCCTTTGGACAGGGATCAAATGACCTTCTCACAGAGGTCACTAAGACATTCAGAAAACACGCATATTTACATTTTGATTCATGACAGTAGCAAAAATCATTGTGAAGTAACAACAAAAATAATTTTAAGTTGGGGGTCACTATACATGAAGAACTGTATTAAAGGGTAGCAGCTTTAGGAAAGTAGAGAACCACTGTTACAGAGCTTCTTACAGGAGAATTACGTAGAGTCAGCAGTGAGTGAGTTCCACTTTGTTTAGGAAGACAACATGTTCTTTCTTGATTAAACTTGCTTAGTGTGTATCACTTGCAGCATAAGAGTCAACATCAGATTTGTGTGCAGACTGCCACTTACCATTGCACAGATATGCCAGCTTTCATCAGTCATGACCGGCATCAAAAACAATTCAGAGGAGTCACATCAGAAGGAGTGTAGGTGATGTGTAGAGTTTATGACAAGATAAAGTGATGCACTGTTAGAGCGTGAGACTGGAACAATAGCCAGAGAGCACCACCAACCTATACACTTAGTCAGGCTGCCCAAACCGTCCTTTACGATCTGTAAGACTGTGGGGAATTGCAGGCTGGTCTCCAGTCGAGCTGAACCCCAATGGCCATAATTCACCCACATGACACGGTAGGGGCTCTCTCTCTCTCTCTCTCTCTCTCTCTCTCTCTCTCTCTCTCTCTCTCTCTCTCTCTCTCTCTCTCTCTCTCTCTCTCTCTCTCTCTCTTTCCCCCGCATTTCTATAATAAAGCTCTTATACCATAGAGAGTCTCTGCTCCTTCAAGTTCTGCTGCACACTCTGGTCAGTGTTGGGAACTTCTTCCCCTATGCCCTCTCTCCTAAATTTAGCAAGGTGGCTCGGGGGGGGGGGGGCGGGTTCCCCGGTCAGGGGCTGCCCCTTTCTCCACCCCCTGTCGTGTGGGCAGGCATGCTCACTCGGGGCAGGGTGGAAAAGCACCTGGCAGTCTCCCAACATCTGCCTGCCCAGAGTACAGGAACTCTGGCCCGACGTGGCATATTTTTCCTCCCCCACCTTTCCCCAGAGCCCCAACCCCCCTCTTTTATTTTGTTCCCAACATAAGACAGACAACACTCATGGGGGACGTTTTCCTGCCCAATGATTGATAGACCTGTTTGAATTAACTCTTACAGAGATTTTACCAGAAAAACTCCAGTTAGACAATATTTGGTTGGAAGCTACTGCTTGCCCCTGCACCAGCTGAAAAACCCTGTCTGTCCTTTTCCAAACTCCACCGTTCTGATATGGCCAGCCTACCCAAGTGCCCCCCCCCCGCCCCCCGGTGCCCAGCTTGTGACCGTATTTGGCCACAGTCCCAAATCCTGGATAACACATCATCACCCCTGCCTAAGGTCTATAAAACCTCCTTGCCTGAGCCTGGGCACGTGACTTCTCCAGCCCCGTTCTTTGGGGCTGGTGTACCCACCCAGGAGTCACCCCTAATAAACCTGCTTTTATACTTTTTCGATTCACTTATTGTGTGGGCAAAAAAACTTATTAGACAGTAAATCTCAAGACCTTTTTAGGAGTTCAACTTCTATCCCAGTCTAAGGTCAGAGATGCACCCAGATCCCACTCTTCCAGGTCTGACTCTTCATGCTGCAGCTATGAGGGGGAGAGGTACACCCTCAATGGCTTTCAATCCTGCTAGTGTCTACTTGGCTGTCTAACAGTCTGAAAGCTCTCAGCAGAAAACAATGCTGGTGTGAAAGGCAGACTTAGTTCAAGTGTTGACAGTCTTGGGGGTGGGGGTGGGGGGTTACAGTAGAAGAGAAATGTGTGTACTGACATTGACGTGCAGACACAAAACTGTCTTTTTGTGAAATTCCTACTAAGGGAGTAAATAGTTCATCTTTCCTTTGTAAGGTTAAAAGAATCTCCTGGTGGGAACAGTATTCCTAATCTGTACCTGCAGAAAAGTGAAATTCGAGCCTCATTTTACACTTTATATAAAAACCAATTAAGACCGGATCAAAGTCTTTAAACATCTGGAAGACATAGAGGATGCTCTTCAAGATACTGGGGAGCACGAGATTTAAGTAGAACAGCAACAGCGCAGGCACTAACCCCACATCTCAGCAGACAGAATTATGGGAAAGCCAAAACATTCTGTACAGCAAAGGAGCAGTGTGGACAGTTCACGTAGAATGGGGAAAAAATCTAGCAGCCACACTGCAAACAAAGGGCTAAGGTCCAGAATTTTAAAAAGAATGGCAGAAATGAAATGCCAAGGAAGAAAAAACTTCCAATGAACACATGAGCAAATGAACTGAATAGATGTTTTTCCAAATGGGAGAAAAAAGACAAATGACCAAAAACTATTTTTAAAAACTTTCAATGTCTCAAGCCATCACAGTAATGCAAATTAAAGCTACTTTTTGAGACTGTACCTCTGCCCAGTCACATCAATAAATCTGACAACATATGTCGGAGAAAGTGTGGAGAGAAGTTTGTCACTGTAGAAATAAGTTTGAAGAAGAGTCAAAAACTAAAAATAGAATACTGCTTTAGTGCCGCGACTTCACTACTGGGCACAGACTCAGGAGGCTCCACACCTGACCATAGCGAGATTTGTACCGCCATGCTTACTATAGCAAAGAATTAGTATCAAAGAATTGTCTAGTTGTCCATAGACAAATTAATAGTGAAAGGTGTGTGTGTGTGTGTGTGTGTGTGTGTGTGTGTGTGTGTGTGAGTGAGTGCATGCACATGTGTGTGAATACTATTCAGCTCTAAAATGAAATCACAAAATTTGCAGGAAAATGGGAGGAGTTAGAAATATCATACAATCTCAGAAAGAAAAAAAATATGCCTCCTTTATGTGCAGAATCTAGCCAATAGTAAATGTATGTGTGTAAGCAAATGTGCCCCTGGACACAGTAGAATTTGTAGAAAAGAGATCAAGAAAAGCTAAATATATGGGATGAAGGCCTGAGTGAACAGAAGGAAATTATGTGAAAGGATCTAAAGCTAGTTGTCTTCTGAGTTTTATCTCTGTTGTGCTCTGGTGGTGGGTAGATAGGTCCATAAAATCATATTCAGTAGTGAAAGCTGAAATCCAAGGAGAAGCCCCACGGTTTCTATTTCTATGGTTTCTACTGTAACTGTAGTGGTTTCTTGAGTTGTATGGTCTTTGGGTCTGGTTAATTTAACTGGGTGGGTTTTTTTCCTGCAAGCTTTTTGTTTTTGTAATAAAGTTTAAGATAAATCTTAAAATATTTTTTGAAAAGTAAGGTCAAACTATATCTCCAGGTAGGCATCTCTGTGTTCCGGTGGGAGCCACCTCAGGAAATGGTTCCCTGAGATCATGCCTTCTGAGCGACTCTGGAGAAAATCTCTCTTACAAAAAGCAATCCCCCTTTTGTACATTTCTAGCTGTTTCTACCTGCAGAGAAGTCTCACTTCCATGTTTACCTCTTCCTTTGATGGCTGTTTACAATCTGAAACGGAAGCTCCTGCCTTCCTGGAAGTCTTCCTTCCACCTGGACCTCATTTTTCTCAACTAAAGCACACGGCACTACGGCTTTCTCTGTATGATTATGCTAAGTATCAGGAAAAAAATGATTTATTTTTATACTGGGAAGTATGATTTGTATTTCAGTATTACAGTTGAATAACTTTATACTTTCTATTAATCTAAACACTACTAATGTGTCTGGGGGAAAACAACTCTGAAATGCTGTTGCTTTCAATCGAATGTCGGGATAAAGTCTGTGCTGTCTGGTGGATTGGGGAGATGGGTAAGTTTGTAGAGAAGCTGCTGCAGAAGGAAAATCTGCATTCAAATCCTCATCACTTCCAGAAAAGGCCAGCATGGTGGCACTTCACATTAACCCTAGCACTGGGCAGTGTAACAGGCTGGCATGGTGGCACTCCGTTATGAAGTAGCAACAAAATACTTTTATGGTTGATGGTTACCACAACATAAAGAGTCATACTAAGGGGCTGAGAAGCACTGATCTAAGTAATAAATGAAGCAGGAATTGGGAACAGAGTAGGTAAAATACTACATTTATGAAATCACGGAAAATGGTTAATATACCACCATCTTAAAACTTACTTTTCTATTCTATCTGATTTAGTTTTCAACCTCATGTTTCTTCTACATTTTTAGATAGACAGTAGGAGCCCTTGGGGTTGTGGAGAGATTGACACAGAGAGCTTGTGAAACCTGAAGCTCCTTTCTTAGTGTTCTTCCTCAGAGATTCACTTTCTGGGAATAAGCAACCTTCTTCCCAATTAAGCCAGTCCGAGATAGAAGAAGAAGGAGGAGGAGGAGGAGGAAGAAAAGAAGAAGGAGGAGGAGGAAGAAGAAGGAAGAAAGAAGAAGAGAAGAAGAAGAAGAAGAAGAAGAAGAAGAAGAAGAAGAAGAAGAAGAAGAAGAAGAAGAAGAAGAAGAAGAAGAAGAAGAAGAAGAAGAAGAAGAAGAAGAAGAAGAAGAAGAAAAGATGACAAGGGAGCTGTTGTCTTTAAGCTCTGTCCACAAGATTGTATGACTTATTCTTCTACAAAACTGTTGCTAGAATCAGGTTTGTCCAGCTTCCTGCCCTTGAACCATGCAAGAGACGGGAACTAGCAGGAGAGTGCAAGTCTATCCAAAGCTGGCACTGAAGGAGACAAGCAAGTCCACCTCAGACCTCTGCTCAGGGAGTTTCAAGGTACAAAGAGCTTCAGTGAGAGAGGAAAACGGAATTATAGAAAAACGAGACGTAGGAGGTCTACATACTGGGCGAGGTCTCCCTCATCCAGTGGTGAGCCTCCTTCTTTGGACAGAGCCTCACAGTGGACCTTCGTGACTTGCAGCTGGACTCCCAGACAGAAGGAAGAGCAAACCTGGAAGGCAAGGGAGGACAGGCAGACAAGAGGCAGCTGCAAATGAATCCCTGCCTCATAACTGGGGTCATTGTTTCAGGGGAAGATGGCAAGTGCTTTTTTTAAAAACTTGGAAACAATATTTTTCTTTCATAGTTATATATCTTACTGAGGTGGTTGGACTGTTATCAGGACCTAATTTTTTTTCAGTTTGTGTGTGTGTGTGTGTGTGTGTGTGTGTGTGTCTGTCTGTCTGTCTCTCTCTGTCTGTCTATCTGTCTGTCTCTCTGTCTGTCTGTCTGTCTGTCTCTCTCTCTCTCTGTGTCTGTCTGTCTGTCTCTCTCTCTCTCTCTCTGTGTGTATGTGTGTGTGTGTGTGTGTGTGTGTGTGTGTGTGCCCATTGGTGTTTTGCTGTATGTATGTCTGTGTGAGGATGTCAGGTCTCCTGGGAACAGCAGCTCAGGGCCTAATTTCTGAGATACAGGTGCTTTGAGGCATTGCTGAGTGCTGGTGTAGCTAAGAAGCTGGGGAAGCATTGTCGATGTCAGGGTGCTGCCTTCCTGAAGTGCAGTCCTGTGGCAAACTGCTTATTTTGAGCTGAGAGCAAACTGACAAGAACCAGAGAGCAGAAACACTCTCTGTATTTCATTTTGCTGAAAGTTGTAGACACATCCATCCTGATGACCAGAAATAGCAAATATTAATCTTTACAGGCATTAGGTCCTTTTTATCTGATAGCCAGACATGTACACACAAAACTTACAAGGAAAACAATTCTTACCATCCATTCTTCCCTATATTTTTACCATCCTACAATTTGCTATTCCCGGAAGTTCAGCTTCCCTATAAGCTTCTCATTGGCTGTCAGCTCTTGTACCACATTCCTTCTAACCCCACGGAGAGCTCCCTGGTGCCTGTGTGTGTTAGCAGAGCTCCTATGCATCAACTTGCTTCCTTTTCCTGCTGATCTAACACATACCCGAGCCAGCTGACCTAGTAGGACTGATACTTTGTCCCTCCCCTGTAAAGACAATTAATGTATTTTTCTTATTGATTGCATTGATTCTTTGTACAAGAGAAATCAAGATGGGAGAGACAGGGAGGATAGCTGCTACCTCCACAGAGGAGTCCAGAGTCAGTTGGGTGGCAGTATTCTCTCTCTGTCTCTCTCTGTCTGTCTCTGTCTCTCTCTCTCTCTTGTCACTTTGTCTGTCTGTCTGTCACTCTCTGTCTCTGTGTGTGTATATCTCTGTCTCTCTCTGTGTCTCTCTGTGTCTCTCTGTCTCTGTGTGTGTATGTCTCTGTCTCTCTCTGTCTCTGTCTCTCTGTCTCTCCCTCTTGTCTCTTTGTCTCTCTGTCTGTCTGTCTCTCTCTCTATCTCTGTGTGTGTCTCTGTCTCT
The DNA here is from genome assembly GCF_000001635.26 of Mus musculus. Lineage (NCBI taxonomy): Eukaryota > Metazoa > Chordata > Mammalia > Rodentia > Muridae > Mus > Mus musculus. The sequence goes on from NC_000069.6 coordinate 37,151,888, forward strand.
GTCTCTCTGTCTATCTCTGTCTCTGTGTGTATGTCTCTGTCTCTGTGTCTGTCTCTCTCTGTCTGTCTCTCGGTCTCGCTCTCTCTCTCTCTCTCTCTCTCTGTGTGTGTGTGTGTGTGTGTGTGTGTGTGTGTGTGTGTGTGTGTGTGTGTCTCATCTTTAGTTTTCAACAAGCAGTCCTCAGAACACAGGGCTCTCAGCAGATGTGGATGATAGTCACCCACAGAAGGGATGTCTCCAGGAAGAGAGACATGCTTTCTTGCCTTTCTGCTCTCAGTTGGTCCACCCTGGCCCCATCTCCCTGTGTGTGAAGGGATTTACGGTGTTTGCAGGAAGCTGCAGACCAGTTCTAACATCCATTTTCATATCCTCTCCCCAGTATTCCAGCATCAGTGGGGACAGGCTCATCCACCGAGGTCCATGTTTGTACCAACCGTTTCCCGGCTGAGTTTTGCCTGCTCAGCCTGCGATACGCATAGCCATCCACCTCCTCCTCCTCCCACTCACTGAACTGCACCTCGCATGTAGCTTTAGGACTTACTCAAGCAACACTACTTCAGTTTCCTGTCCAAACTTAGCGTCAAGTTGGATGCACCTCAGTGGTAACAGAAGCTCTGCTTTGAACTGTTTATGCCTAGAACTTTCCGTTCGATCCTTTCAGAGCACAGTTTACTGAAACAACAGGAAGTCAGCCACCCATCCTTAGCTACTGCACCATCTCTGGCTGTGCTCCCCAAACCATGGAGGAGACGTAAGGTTGAAGGTAATATAATCTTAACATGGTGGCTCCAACAAGCTTTATCTGTGTAACAGAAGAAATCTGACCATATGTATTTGCTGTGTTGGGCCCATACCTCCACAGCACGATTAGTGTCTGTGAGTCTCAGCCTTTTCTCCGTATAGACATAAACTATGTGCATATTGCATTACCTCAGGACCACAAAGCAAATGCTGCCATTCAAGTTATCAAGTTTGTATTCTGAGTAGAAAAAAGGAGGACTAGCAATCCTAGTTACGTTCTGTGAGCTAGATGCAATGCCCAGTGACTATCTCTTGTCTGTAGGTGGCTATGAGGTGAGATCTGGGTAAGCCAAACATAGTTTCTGATGTACAAACCGAACTGGGTAAGTACGTGAACACTTAGTGCAATGCGAAGGAATTTCAGAATCTGGAAATGAACCCGTGAGTGGCGGTCGACATGAGAATACAGCACAGTCTGGTTGGGATTCACTGGGTTCCTGCTGGTGGTGATTCCCCAGGACCATAGACCATGTGCCTGGGTACCTGCTGTCCTGTGGTTTGCTTTCAAACTTCCTGGGTTCCTGTCCAGAAAAGTCCAATTGGTTTGAAGAAGCAGGGGTACAGGAAGCTGTGGTTCATTTGGTTTCCTGTTACCCCACAAACAGCCTACAGGTCTGCTGTCACAGCTTCTTCTCGGTGTCCAGCCTGAGGTCTCCAGGGTTTCCCTCCTCCATCCCTTTGGGGAGAGACTTTGGCTGTGTTGGCTTTGGTAACTCAGACAGTTGCCTGTGGAAAGGACTTGGCTTTCCTGGAAAGAGCTGTCCCCCTTCCTGCTCTGCTGCCACCCCCACCCCATCCCCAACTTATCCCCCACCCCACCTCATCCCCACCCCACCCCACTCCCACCCTTATCCCTTACCCGCCCACACACCTTTCCCCCACCCTCGCCCCTACCCCATTCCCATCTGCACAACTCAGTTCTCAGTGGGCAAAGATTCTGAAGCAGCCAGAGCGGAGGGAGGAGCAGAGAAGAGGGGCTTCAGCCTCGACCTTTGTCCTGATTGCTTCTCACAGTACCTGGGATTTAATCACAGGTTTGAGCAGGCAAAAAGACCTGCTCACCATACTGTCACATTCCCAGGCTAGCCCTAACTGAGCAGAGTTAGGAGTAAGAAGACTCTCTTACTGTGTCAAAATTGCCAGGCTCTTTGGATTTCCAGAGGCAGCCAAGAAAGCGAAGGAAGCTCTCCTTTTACCTGTGTTTGCATCCTCTGCCCAGTTGGAACAGAACGCCACTTCACATAGGAGCAAATCTTCCAAGCTGACTTCTAGAGAGGCGCCGTGAAACCCCACACACTTTAGCTTACAGTCCGAGAACAGAAATGGGAAATCGCTCCACGTCTCCAAGCCTGGAGAACTGGCCCGTATGCGGTTGTTTTGTAACACTCCCGATGCCCTGAATAGGTTATCTACCGCTCAGGAGTGAATTGACCACGAGATACCACAGGGGACGGGAGAAGGGCACCTCCGGGCCTTTTAGCTTATCCCTGACCCCAAGAAGAGCCTGGCCAGCGTCACATAAAGGACCCTTTGGTTATACAGCGAACAGAACTGTACCATTTAGAGAGTACTGTGCATTCACTGTAAAAATGTTTTATAGAAAGAAAAGAGTGCCAAAAAATATTAAAAAGTCATCCATCTGCAGTCGCCTCCAGCCCTGACAGAGGCCATCACCCCACCTCCCACTTCTGTGTTCTCAGCCTTTCTGGACTGGGGTGAGAACCACCTAGCATGTGAATTCTGCTTTTCAGCACAGCAGACCCTTTTAATATCATATTGTCGTAGAGCATTCTCACTGCCTTCCCTCCCCCGGCCCCTCCCAGTTATTATCTCAAGAGCTGAGTACGGGATCGTTTTTTCTTCCAGCATGTTGCTGTTGCCTGGGCCTCTCTATCTCCACTCAGGGCTTTCCAGCGGTGTGTCACATCGCCTGCTGTCCACAGCTGGGAACTGGAGCCCAGGCTCTGCACTGCCTTAACTGCCTCCTGTGCTTGCACAGTAAGGTGAGCGATAGCTCCAAAGAAGCTCCAGGGTGGCTCTGCAACTGTCCCTGCAGCTGGAGTCTGGGGTTGTTCAGTGGGGGCTCTGCTGCTCTGTTGATGACTTCTCTGGTCCCTGTATCAGTGTCGGGCCCTGGAGGATTCACACTGTGGCTTCCCTCTCTACCTTAACAACCCTCGTTTAGGCATGCCAGTGAAATAGAACCATACTGTCTTCAAAGAGGAGAACTGGAACTCACCAACATGTGACTTGCCACCCACTTTGCCCCAAGGAGACAGTACCAGCTTAACCTTGGGCCCAAACCCGCCTCCCTTCCTTGCAGTTGTTAAAGTATTTTATCAATGAGATGGGGAGTCGACGGACACAGCAGTATCTGTGGTTTCTGGCAGATATCATTAAAAATGTTTTCTGAAGCTCCTGCCTGTGTTTAAATGGGTTGGCCGAGTGTAGAGCGCTGCTTTTCCTGGTTTTGCGAGTGGTGCGTACATCCTACTGCTGAGATGACTCTATCATCTGTGAGAACGCCTTTCTCTTAGGCACAGACTATCACTTCAGACCCAGTGTTACTACATCAGTCCCCGTAGGCTGTTCAGAGGGGTGGTGCCAGGAAGAGACTGTTACCCTGGCTCTAAAAGTCATCATGAACACATTCTGCTTTCCTAAAGAAATAGTGATGCTTTGGAACACTGAAGAGGGAGAAACAAGAGGGTTCCTGGGGTCACTGGCCAGCATGCTGAGCCTAGTTGGTGAGTACCAGGCCAGCAAGAAAAACAAAAACAAAAAACAACAAAACAAAACAAAACAGTGTGTGTGTGTATACACATGTGCACATGCACACACACACCACTCCACAAACTTGCATGCATATACATACATATGCATGGGAGACTGTACACACCCTCACATACACATACACAGATACATTACAATTCTTATAGAAAAACAAGATGGAAGCCAAGGGCATTCAGGCAAAGTCTATAAAGACTGATGCATCATGTGACAACTATAGTTACCCATCAGAGCCCCAGTCTTGCCTCCTCCCTGTGCCTCCCACTCTTGGATGCTGGCACTGGGGCAAACTAATCCATTCAAATTCCCCAAGAGAGCTGGGCCACCCTTGCCCTGTGGAAGACAAGAACTCAGAACAGAACTCTTTTTTTTTTTAGAACAGAACTCTTGAGTAGGGCCCACCTACCAATGACAGTCTTTGAGTTTGGTGGCCCTTCCTGGTACCATTAGCCCAAGCAAAGGTGGTAGACGTGAGCTAGCAGACATGGTACCCAGGTCTCTCAGAAACAGGCACAACACTCTGAGGCTTTCCCAAGGGACTCAGGGTCTCTGGCAGGACCTGGCCTTGTCTGTCTTCCCCCAACAGAGACTTCCTGGAGGCAACTACATACAGCCTTGAAGGACTGAGCAGGAAGGAGGGTCAGGCCAAGGTCACAGACTCAATAGCATTCAGATGTACAAAACTACAGCATTCAGAGGTACAAGGGTCAGGACTTAAAACATCCTGCCTGATTAGCACAGTATCAGAAGAGCCTCATAGACAGTGAGGGACGAGGGAACAAAGATGAGAGATAAAACAGAAACATTGCTTCAGACATAATTAATAATATCTACCACTGTAATGAGTTTAAAATGCCAGGATCCTGGCATGGGCCCTCTATAGGCCACAAGTACCCCTGTCACTGAGGTTTAAGAACATGTAGCAAAAGACAGCACTGGGATGGGCCTGGTATGCACACCTATCAACCCACCACCCTGAGGCCGAGGAAGAATTGCAAGCTCAAGGCTGTATAGTGCCAGGCCAACCATGTGTCAACAAAACAAAACAAAACAAAACAAAACAAAACAAAGGGAAAAGACAGGTCTAAACAGGTGGGAGAGGGTATGGACATTTTCAGTACTCCATGGACACACATTTAGATATTTACAATAAAGTCCAAGGGCTATTTATTCAAAGAAATAATGTAGAAATTCAAAGAAATTTTCCATACTCAATAAACAAAAGCCCAGGACTCCTGCCTGACCCTCTGCGTGGGAGTGACACCAGTTCTAATCCCAGCACCCTCGTTAGCAAGCAGTTTTGTTTTATACATTTATTTTAACTTACAGGCAGATTTTCCCTAAAGTTACATTCCCATATTCTGAAACATGTAGGTCAGAGACCTTCGATTAGAACCGAACCTTGAGTACATGGGAATTCCAGCAGACAGAGACAAGAGAACTCTGTATTCAAGGCCATCTGGGCTGCACAGTGAGAGCCTTCTTCAAATATCAAACAACAAAAAGAAGACAGAAAAACAAGCAAACACAGCCCTTGAGCCAGCTGCTGCCAGGTTCCAAAAGTTCTGTTTGGGGCTTTCCAGGATTCCTACCTCCCTATGAAAAGGTAAGCTGAAGTTTTTAAATGCGGCCTTCTCCTGTGTCCGTGTAGGAAAGTGCTGCCGCGACTGTCCCCACCCACGGCTGTGGTATTTCAGGCCACTAGGAGTTGTGGCTATGTCAGAGGAGTTTGTACGTCACACAGTGCAGCTCACCAGGTTCCTCAGAGAGGCTCTGAATTGCTCTGGAAACGAGATAACAGTGTGGTTCTAGCAATTTTTCCTGGGTGATCTTTAGGGTTGTCCTGTGGTTAATTTGATCTATGGAGCTACTGCATTGTGGGTAATTTTGAAACATGGGGTGTACTTATCTCTCTATCCTCAGTGACAACATTTAGGCACCAGACGGAGGGACAGTGCCAGGTTTGACTTGAGGACTTGAGGATTCTCTCTCTCTCTCTCTCTCTCTCTCTCTCTCTCTCTCTCTCTCTCTCTCTCTCTCTCTCTCTCTCTCTCTCTCCTCACCCAAATTAATGTCATAAAGAGACACAATTATGATGTGTCTTTAAGATGAATGATAATTAACTTTCTAGGTATTATGTTTGGGTATAAATGCTTTTTATTTTCCTTTTCCTTTATATCTTTCTATGCTTGTTTATTTTAATTTAATGTCTGTCATAAGTAGTACCACTGCCTTTTTAAAAGCAACAACAAAAACTGTTTTATTTTGGAAGAAATCATTTTTGCCTTCTCTTTCACGATTGTGGCATGTCTTCACATGTGCCCCCCTGCTGTTACTTTCCATCTTTCTCTTACAAGAGAAAGGTTAAACGAGGAAGACAGAAGAGGTAGCATGTCTAAACAGACTAGTCAGTAGAAAGCAAGTAGAACACCAAACCCCTTACAAGAGTGACACACCCACTGCTGTGCTGATCAGTGAGGGCTCTGAAGCCATGCACTGAGAGTTAGGCCTGCTTGTAACCCTAGGACCTGAGAACTGAGAGCCTTAGAACTGTCTGAGTCCATTGGGAGTTGCTGTAAAGACCCTGCCTCAACCAACAGAAACAAACAGTACATCAAGTGTTTTGTTGAACAACAGACTATAAAATACAAACGATAAAGCCATGTAAACCCAGGGCTTAAGAAAACTCTTTTCAAGATAAACTCGTATACAATACCCACAATAGATATCATTTTCCTTGGTGGGAAACTTTGGGGTGAAAGTCTTAAGATGAGTACATTTTTGGCCAATGATATGCACACAGTTAGGCACACAGTGCAGGCAGATTAATTTTCCTGCCTGCAACGTCGAGGAGCTCCTGTGGAATGACTGAGAGATCTGTGCCTGTAGAAAACGGTTCATCTGTACTTTGGACTTTGTGCTGCCCAGCCAGGTGTGTTTCCTTTGGTTGTGCCCCCCCCCCCCAGTGCTTTGTAGAGGTTGATTCTGACAGGCCTGGTGCAGGAGATGGTGGGGAGGGTGAGCTAGGGAGGGTAGAATAGAATGGGCTTCTGGGTGAGGGTGGGGGTGAGGAGGCCAGGGCAGACCCTTGTGTGAGTTCTCTATGTTTGCTATCTCTCTGCTTCCACTTCCAGCATTCTGTACCACTTCTCTGATATCCTGATGTGGGGACATTACCAAGGCCTATCACTTTCACTGAAGCACCTGGCAGTAGAAAAAAGAAAGTTCTGCTCTCTCCCTTGTCTGTGGGAAGTGCAGTGACTCAGTTCTTTCTTGTCTGTAGCCCTGTTTGCCTTGAACTCCAGGACTGAGTTTATCCAGCTATACCCAGAGACACTGAGAGATTAGCCCAGACTGGAGCATGCGGTGCAATGAGGAATTGGATCTGACAGGCCCACGAGTAAGTTGGGATCTGTAGCAAGCAGGCCTTCCCAGCGAGACCTCTAGCCTGGAGCCATAGGGGAGTCCGGTTCTTCCAGGTCTAAGTCCATCCATGACCATGCCTTCGTAACCTATTAGCAGAGAATAAGTAATTTACAAGACATAGAACAAAACTTTATTTCTCACACCTCTAGAAGCAAAATAGGTATTTGGCATCAGGTGCTGACAGAGCTCAAGTCTCGAAGGCCAAGTCTCTGCTTCCAAGAGACCACACAAAGCATGCTGAGTACTCTCATGGAAGGTGTGGAGAGGCCGCACGGAACAAACATCACTCATCATACTGTTTATAGCAGCCTAGCGCCAACACATGGCTCCTGGGGCACATTTGATCCTGGTACTCTGTAAGTGAATATGGGAAGTATCTGGGCCTAGGCGACTGTCCAGCAGATGCTGGCCTTGTCAGGATCTTCAGAAGAGCTGAGCAGGATCTACTTGTCCGGAGTTCAGAATGAGTGACACTTTGAAGCAAGTAGTAGTGACTTTTTTGGAAGCCCATGTGAATTAGTCAGGGTTCTCTGGAGTCACATAATTTATGGAATGTCTCTCTCTATATGAAGGGAATGTATTGTGATGACTTACAGTCTACAGTCCAACTAACCCAACAATGGCCAGCTATGAAGGGAAAGTCCAAAGATCTAGTAGTTGCTCAGTCCCACAAGGCTGTGCATTTTAGCTGGTCTTCTATATAAATTGGTACCCTGAAGAAGTAGCCTCCAGTGGATGTGCTGGCAAAGGAAGTATAAACAGGCCAAGAAATAATGAACACTTCCTTCTTCCATTGTCCCTATGTAAGCCTCCTGCAGAAGGTATGGCCCAGATTAAAGGTGCGCCTAAAGATCCCGATTAAGAGCTTGTATCACCCCACCTCAAGATCCAGGCATATTGTCTTACTGCCCCCAAGATCCTGGTCACAGGTGTGCCCTCCATTTCTGGATTGTAGTTCAATCCAGATGTAGTCAAGTAGACAGCAAAGAATAGCCATCACACTGTGTGAGCTGGGTGCAGATTGATGCTGGACACCAAGCTGAGCTTTTGTGCCCGGCACTTTTATATGGGTTTTATGAGCAGAGACTGTGGGTTGTCCCCCTATATAATAAGATTCTTGTTCTTTATAACTTAATGTTCAAATGGGGGCATATGTTCATTGTTCAACTGCAATTTCCCAAACATTACATAATTCTGACTCTTAGAAGTTTAAGTGAATATGAGTATCCTCCCACGCTGAGACCTTCAGTGAACTAGACTCATGTGCTCACTGGACTTGGGGCCAGATCCTTGGAGTTGACCCCTGACGTCCCTGCCTTGTCTGGCTCCACTTGTTGGCTGTTGCTCTGAGATTTCCTGTTCTTTGGACCTCAGCTCTGCTGCGTTCTGGCCCTCCTGGGTTGTCATCTGTTTGGCTAGAGCATCTTATCACAAGAGATAGCACTTTTTTTAGTCAATCTGATAGTTCACATCAGCTTTTCCCACCCCTAGAGTCTCCACAGGCCAAGTGAGCCAGAGAGTGTCCACAGGAGCCTGGACTGACCCAGCCACTGGTCTCTGCGGAGCTGGTGCTAACCCACTCAGAGCTAGTCTGGGTTATTTCAAAGTTAGCTCCACACCTGTAAGATACAAGGATTGAACTATGCCACCCAACAATATTTATGAAGTAAGAAACAAACATTATTGTTGCTGTAGGTAGTATTTGTAATAATTTTTGAGGTACACATACTGACTTTTTTCTTTCCTACATGAATTTTGCCCTAGAGTACTCTTAACTGATCATTGGTTGACAGGACCATAATGTATACAGTTTGTTTTTAAAAAGTTGAAAAAAAAAATGGAAACCTAGAGTGAATTTGCATAGTTTATGTTAATTAGTCCTGTGTGTTCCCCCTTCAAAGTAAGGAAGACGAAGGTGGACAGGAGCCTTGATATAATGGAAAGATGCGGACAGCCTGACGCAGGCCTCACCTTTTGGGACTGAAGTTTTTATCTGGAGCAGCTCGGTGCCGTAAGCAAAAGCGACAGGGCAGTGGGGAGATGTGCTTGAGATTTGCTCTTCCCACCCTCGTTAAGTTACCATCTGTTATTTTCCGTGTCTTCAAAAGGGGAAAACTGAAAGTAAAGGACGGGTTCTCACCGTGACTGGTCATGCCTTCCACCGCTGGAATGAGAATGATCAGGCAATTTGGTTTTTCCACATTCAAAACTCATTTATAAATAGTTCAGTTTTCAATGGCATTAAGATTGAAAGTAATCAACAAAGGCAGGAAGCTTACTGCAGGAGAGCTGAGGTTCCCCTCAGCCCAGATCAGCCTGTGATTTGCTCATACAGGGATGCCCTGCCCCTACTCAAAACTGTCTTTTCCCCTCCATGACATATCTGTTTTAGTCATGCAGAAGATTGCCTCATGTGCATGCCTGTGGGAAGGTTTTTATAATAATTCTCAAAGGGCTTGTTCAGTCAGGGCCGCTGTGTTTTGCTTAGAGGAGAAAGCTTACTGAACTGAACGTGTTTGCAGAGATCTCAAACCGGAAGATTTCTTTTTGTTGTTCTGCTTCGCATGTGTGTTGGGGTGGGGGCAGTTGGTCAGTAAAGGCAGGTCCAGCAGAGATGCGCTCTTTTGAATATCAATATGCAAGCTATGAGGAGGGCTCCCCACCTCTGACGAGACCCCATATTGTTGGCTCTTCCAATCTTTGTCAATGTGATGGAGGGAAACGGTTTTTTGGTTTTTTTGTTTGTTTGATTGATTTTATTGTTATTCTGACTTTAATCTCTCTCATTATCAGTGAGTTAAAATCCCTTTTGCATGTTTATTTGTGCTTCCCCTGTTTTTGTCTGTGAATTCCTGACTCTGCCAAGACTGTGTGTGCAATGGGGACTAAACACCTTAACATGTATATACCAACCTAGGTCTCAGTGTAGTATCAGTTTATGAGAACACTGAGGTCAAAGTTAGGGGTCTTGCTCAGGAAAAAGGAATGGCCCCTGAAACACAAGGAAGCTGCCACTGTGGCCTCCTCCCGTTAGAAGAGAGCCATCGCTGTGGAGCTGCCCCAGTGATCAGACTTCAGGGTAAAAATGACAGGCTCTCCCTTGCAGATGTGCCTAGGATTCAGGCAATAGCAGGGCCCCTCACTGTGTGATGTATCTATAACTTCTCAGGGGACTAAAAGTTCATGGAACAGCAAAACTTACCCAGGAGAGAGAGTTTCTTCAGGGAGAGAACTATTCACGTCTAGCTCACTGATTCCCTCTGTGTATTGAGTCATGGATGCTTGGCACTGCCAGGGTTCTGCTGGCTCCCCCTTTCCTTTCTTGGCTGCTAGGAACTATCTCTCCATTTTCCTCTTTATTCCCAGGGACTTTTCTGGTATTAACCTGCTACCAAGCAATATGGAGAGAAAGTTAACCACTGGTTTTTCATAGTTCTTTAACACGTTGTTAAATCAGACTCTTATCTAGGAACAAAGTGAATGTCTGCGAGCAAGGAGGGGCTGACGTGTCTTAGCATTGTGCTTTGGATATTTATTATCCAGGTAATTATTATGCATCCACTTCTAGGATGGTCTGTTACCTTTCTTCTTCAAAACTGGCAGGTTTTTTGTCCCAATGGGACATTCGATTCACCAAAGCTCATGAATCTCTTAGCTCAGATCTACAATGAGCAGAGTGAGCTTGGCATGTGCCAAGAAACCACTCTTCACTCTGAAGAGCAAGGGACACAGCCTGGGGGACACTCTAGATCCTTCCTTCTATACTGTTCTTTTAGAATTCAGAGTGCTGGACTAGACGACACAGATCTTGATCCACAGAGAAACTCTATCATGTTGGCTTCCATGGATTCTGAAGAGGAGCCGAAAGATACTTTTCCTAGCCATTTCTTATCATAATAGTTTGAGAAATGGTTGCTATCAACCAACCACCTCGAACAAGTATCATAGGAAACTAAGGCACATCAACCAATCTTTTGGGACTTAAGTCTCTCCTCTATAATGTTAAAGAACACAGTACTCGTACAGCTCTGATAATGTCCACTGAAGCAGTTATCTGGCCAACTTAGTGGCCAGCTGAGTGTGTTCAGAAGACAGCTGGGATGGGTAGGGGGATCTGGCAAGCACGGTGTTCCTATAGAGATGTACAGAGCAGGACAAGATGGTAAGGGGGACATGAAAGCTGGGGCTAGAATGGGGAGATAAAGATAGTTGGGTGCTGTTGAATGGAACAGATTTATGTTCGTTCTGAATTGTTCCAGAGCAGGAGCAGAAGTCAAAAAGCATACCTCATAAAGAGCTTTTAAGTAGTTCTATTATAAAATCAGCCTCCTTGTGAGGAACCAAGATTTTTGTCAGACTGATATTCAGATAACCATTGATATCGTCATACTAATATTCAGATAGCCATTGATATCGCCAAACACATGTGTGTGAAGACTCTAACGCACGGCACTTGGGGTCACTGACACTTGTGCAGTGTTTGGTCCCTGGTTCTTGATTTCAAAACACTGGCTTAAAATGTAATGTTGAAAGCAAAGGAAAATGTAATAATTTGTTTCCCAGACCTGGTATGGAACTAACTTATTCCCTCCCTCCCTCCCTCCCTCCCTCCCTCCCTCCCTCCCTCCCTCCCTCCCTCCCTCCCTCGCTTTCTTGTTTTTATTTTGAGAGAATCTCAGTATGCAGACTAGACTGACCTCAAACTCACATTATATCCTCCTGCCTCTGCCCCCTGAGTGCGGGAATTCCAGGCTCACACTACTATGCCCAGTTTCGAACTGTTTCTTAAAGGAGGAGTCATATGAGTTGATCTCCAAAGTATTAAAGAAATGTGGAATTTTGGAGACCAGCAGAAAGAGGAACACAGTGTGAGAGTCCAGGACAAAGGCAGCCATGTGCTGTGTCTCTGGGAGCCCTGATTGCTGAAGCAGAAGCACGCTCAGCTGTAGCATGGGGTTGGTGCTTGGAATAGGAATCTGGAACTTCTGTAAACCACTAAGCAGTTATAAGCACAAATACTGGACCAAAGCAAGACAGAACACCAGCTGGGCCAACTCCAAATGTTATGTCACCATGTCTGGTGTCAAGGTGTTCTTCATACCTCCAGCTCCAAGCCTCCTTGTTGACTGCTGTTGGCAGATCTAGCATTCAGCAGCAATGAACTTCACTCTTTTGGGCTGGTTCCCAATAGTAGGGTTGGGGAGGGAACTATGCCCAGAATGCATGCAAAGATCCATCTACCAGGTGGACATCAGCCACCCCAGAACTATTCTCAAAGTAGGTGTCTGCCCCTCCATTGACACTAGAGTGCTTCTTGATCATAATACTTACTTGAGGATTTTGAGAGAAAGTTCATTTGCTTGTAACAGATGTCATAAACTTATATCAAATAAATATGATACATATGATTTGAGAAAATGACATTTTTGCACAGAATGAACACTGGCTCTGTTCAGGTAGCCTGCCCACGCTCTTGAATCTCTCATTTGGACATCTATTTTCAGATGGAAATGTAAGAAGCCTATGAGAAAGCAAAGGTCTGATATCCTGGGAAGCCTAAAGCAGCAGCCAGGCTAGTGCTAGAGCAGGCCTGTGATCAGGAGCCCAGAGTGGCAGATGTTGTTAAACATGTTCTACAAGACCAAGAGCTTACCGAGGGAGGAAAAGAATCAGGAAAAACATGGATGCCATGATGGTTTGTACTTGCTTGGCCCAGGGAGTGGCACTATTTTCAGGTGTGGCCTTGTCGGAGTGGGTGTGGCCTTGTTGGAGGAGGAATGTCACTGTGGACATGGGCTTTAAGACGCTCATCGTAGCTGCCTTAGAATCAGTTCAAGAGAATGAAGTTTGTTGCTGAGTGCCAGATCTGCCAACAAAGATGAAAGGAACTGGGGATATGAAAAGCGCCTTGACACCAGACATGGTGACATAGAGTTTGGAGTTGGGTCAGCTGGTGCTCTGTCTGCTTTGGTCCAGGATATTTCACTTTATCTGGGGTTACAGTTAGGACACTGCATGAACCTCAGAAGAGACCTTGAATGTTGAATTTTTAACTTCGCTGAGACTGCTATAGACCATGGGGACGTTTGAAGCTGGATTAAATGTATTTTGAATTATGCTATGGCTAGGTATGACCCCCATAAGTGTTTGAACAAGCCTATGGGAGCAGGGAGTAGAATATAATGGTTTGAATATGCTTGGTCTGGGCAATATTAGGAAGTGTGGCCTTGCTGAAATAGGTGTGGCCTTGCTGGAGGAAGTGTATCACTGTGGGTGTGGGCTTTAAGACCCTCATCCTAGCTGCCTGGAAGCCAGTCTTCTCCTAGTGGCCTTCAGATGAAGATGTAGAACTCTCACCTTCTCTTCCGCCATGCCCGCCTGAATGCTGCCATGCTCCTGCCTTGATGATAATGGACTGATCCTCTGAACCTGTAAGCCAGCACGATTAGATGTCCTTATAAGAGTTACCTTGGTCATGGTGTCTGTTCACAGCTGTAAAACCCTCATTGAGACAGACGCCCACACAGACTGCAGTGAACTCCCTCACTGTCTGCTTTCTCCTTGAACCTCTCACTCATGTACCTGCACAAGGCTTTCCTTCAGTGCCTCTGAACCCAAGGCTTAAGGCCTTCTAAAGCTGAATGCGCTCTGACTACTGAGAATAAAGCCGGGGGAAAAATCTAGAAAAAAATAACATGTTTACTGGTTTTTAAAATTATTTCTGTAATTTTTGAGATTATAGCTACATCGTTTCATCTCCTTGCCTTTTCTCTAATACTCATATCTTTCCAAAAGGAGAAAATTAAGTTCCCTAAAAATTATATAAGGGCTAAAGGAGAGAGCTCTAACCTTTGCCCTGTGGACATTTACAAGGTATATGTGGCGGATAATGTTTGCTTTCAAAGCCAGGTGAGTGACACTAGACAAGATATTCCTTCCCTGGACTTCAGCTCCCTTGAGTATAGGAATATTTCATATTGTATCTACTGATTGATCTCATAGGGAAGGTTTTCTCCCATGGTTTTAAATTTGAGTGATGGTTGCATCTTAAACAGGGTTTGGTGACACTCTTTTGTGGACCAGGCCACGACTGTGACTCTTTAGAAATTTGTATTTATTTACTCTGCCAATGTCTCAAATACGTTACAGCTGAAGTCTATGTTAATTTCTCAGTTGATAGCTCTTAGACAAAAAGGTAGCATATCCTAAATTAATATGAAGGTAGACATGATAGTAATTCTCAGGAAAGAGTATTTCTCTGCCTCAAGTTCACCAGACCTGACTGTGTGAGAGTTAGTTGTTCCTTTCTGACTTTATTGTATGGACATTTATATAATTCAGAGTTCTGGAAGGTTGCATGAACTGCACAATTTTCCAGATTAAATAGCCTTTTAAAATTTAAATTATATAAATTAGCATTCTATAATCTTCAAATAAGTAGAAACAATAGAACAGTATATATGTACACACATGTATATATTTATATTACTGTCTCTTAATAAAGAATTAGCTTGGGGGCTAGAGAGATGGCTCAGCGGTTAAGAGCACTGACTGCTCTTCAAGAGGTCCTGAGTTCAATTCCCAGCAACATATGGTGGCTCACAACCATCTGTAATGGGATCCAATGCCCTTTTCTGGTGTTTCTGAAGATAGCTATACACTAAATAAATAAATCTTTCTAAAAAACAAAGAATTAGCTTATGCCTTAGGCTGACTAACTACTACAATCTGTACTCAGAAGTCAGAGACCCAAGAAGTTGCCATCTAAAAGCCAGAAGTCCTAAGACTGAGGGAATACCAACACCTCAGTCTTCATCCAAAGTCCAGAAAAGAACAGTGTTCCATCCTAATTCCATGAAGAGTTTCTTCCTGTGCAGATATTTTGTTCTTAGGTATACTGCTTTGAATAAAAATGGCCCCAATACACTTACATATAAGGATGCTTAGGGAGTGGCATTAGGAAGTATGGCCTTGTTTGAGTAGGTATAGCCTTGTTGGAGGAAGTGTGCCATGGGGAGGGGGAGGGGGGTGCTTTGGAGTTTCAAATGTTCAAGTCAGGCCCCATGTCCCTCTCTTCCTGCTGCTGGACAGTCCAGATGTAGAACCCTCAGCTCCACTCTAGTACCCTGTCTGCCTGTGTGCTGCCGTGTTTCCCACCATGATGACAATGAACTAACCCTCTGAAACTGTAAGCCAGCCCCAAGTAAATGTTCTCATTTATAAGAGTTGCCATGGTCAAGTGTGGACACTTTGCTCCTTCTTAGAATTGGAAACAATCACCCATGGAAGGAGTTACAGAGACAAAGTTTGGAGCTGAGACAAAAGGATGGACCATCTAGAGACTGCCATATCCAGGGATCCATCCCATAATTAGCCTCCAAACGATGACACCATTGCATACACTAGCAAGCCTCTGTTGCAAGGACCGTGATATAGCTGTCTCTTGTGAGACTAGGCCAGGGCCTAGCAAACACAGAAGTGGATGCTCACAGTCAACTATTGGATGGATCACAGGGCCCCCAATGGAGGAGCTAGAGAAAGTATCCAAGGAGCTAAAGAGATCTGCAACCCTATAGGTGGAACAACATTATGAACTAACCAGTACCCCAGAGCTCTTGACTCTAGCTGCATATGTATCAAAAGATGGCCTAGTCGGCCATCACTGGAAAGAGAGGCCCATTGGTCAGGCAAACTTTATATGCCCCAGTACAGGGGAATGCCAGGGCCAAAAAATGGGAATGGGTGAGTAGGGGAGTGGGGGGGGGGACTTTTGGGATAGCATTGGAAATGTAATTGAGGAAAATACGTAATAATAATAATAATAATAATAATAATAATAATAATAAAAGAGTTGCCATGGTCATAGTATCTCTTCATAGCAATAGAAACCCTAACTAAGACACTCAGGTTTCAAATGACTGAAGAGGCTCCCCTACAGTTAAAAGGTTCACTCACATCCAGAAATCTCCTGGGAATAATCTCTGACCATAAAGAAGCTGCCAAACCATCTTGTTTCTTTTTCTTTTTCCCCCCATTAATTAATTTGTTTATTCACTTTATGCCACACACACACACCCATTTTGTTATTTTCAAAAGTATCTTTAGAGTAGACTATGTGGAGGGGAGAGAGTCCTCTCAGCATAGAGCACTTGCCTGAGTAATGGCTTAGGGCTGGTTTCACGGTTCCCTCCTTTCTTCTCATTCACACCCACACTGCCTCCATGGTGCAGAGAGCAGGGCCTCTCCACCTCCTGATTTCCCTGTCCCATTGCCCTCCACAGTTCCCGCAGGCTACAGGACGCAGTTCGCCTCCCAGCATCTCCCAGCTCTTCTCAGCTATGTCCTGAGAAGGACTTCCACACAGAGCCTCACTGCGATGACTATGTACCATACGGAATTGCCCTATTAGTAAACCAAAGAAATAAATGGTAAAATACAAGTTGGTTTAACGAATACTGTAAAGGTGAACTGTGCTTGAAATCTGGAGGGCAGGGGCCATTGGCTCATTCCTCTTGGCTTAGTCAGTGGCTGGCATAATTGCACATCACAGGCTCTGAAGCAGTGTTTAATGAGTTAGCAGATCATTGATGTTCCAGAAGATAATAAGTAAAAACATTATAATATTTCATGACTTTGTGATGTATTAGATTTTGTTCATTTTTGTATACTCGAATATCGTTCTATTTTAGAATTGCTTTCAAAGATTCACATTAAGCCTAGCATACGCCTATAATCCAAGCACTGCAGGCTGCGTCAGGGGAGTCAAAACTTCAAGGTCAGTTTGGTCTATGGCAAGTCCCCACTCAAAAAATAAAGATTAAAGACTCAAAAAGCCAATTGTTCTTAGTAGTTAAGAGATAATCCTAGCGCATATAGGTATTTTTAATATCCTTAATTTGAAAAGAAAAAAACAGTAGATAAATATAATTTCAACTGAATTTTGTTCCAAATAATCATTTGAAAAGAAGTCTGGCACTTGTGGACAAATCTCCCTTTTGAAACCAGCACTTTGGTACTGCTAGGATTCGGGGTAACTTTTTTCTGGCTTTAGGAAAATGCTAAAAATACAAGCTATTGAACTCACCAGAAAAGTGAGGCCCTGTAATCAGACAGAGTGTTCAGGCCATGGTATGTTGCAAGCAAATCTGAATTTGACAAGAAATAGAAAGCTTTACAGCAGGTGGTCTCTCCAAGCTCGCCATCACACCTGACTGGCCTGCAGGGACTAATGGGCTCAGTTCATCCAATTTCTAAACACTGGACCCACCCTCAGCATGTAAGAGTCTACCCTACATTAACAAGGTCTGTGAGACAGTGGAAATGTTAACCCCACAACTGCATTTGTGTCTTTGTATGTCCCTACCAAGGTTATCATGAAGGAGTGAACATTCAGAATTATTCTAAAGACACGTGACTGTGTATCACTCCCACTGTTTGTGGCGATTGGCAAACCACAATGTTCCTTGGGTAAAACTTAGTGTGCACCATCATACAGAACATGATGGGTGGGTTGTCTGTGGTTTCTCACAAGCATTCTCTTAGCAGAGTGCATTCTGAATTATTGAGTGGCTGATCTCTGTTGCATAATAGCCCTTGTTGCAGCTTGATGCTAACAATTCTTTTCAGTTATTACAACAACCAAAACAATCCCACCATGCATCCCAAATACCCCTGGGCAGCAATAGTACCTCAGCTTCAAAAATTACTTTCTTAGCCTATGAATGTGGTATGAATGGCCAATACTACATATAGTTCTAAGTGTATTTATTTATACACACAAACATATAAAGTTCAGCATATAGACTTGCCTTTATGGGGAGTACAAACAGTTATCACAGCTTTTATTTTTCAGAGATTTTCTCAGTTTTATGGGCATTTTGTTGAAGCAAAATGTGGTTCTGAAGTCTGATTCTTGTCTGATGATCTAGGCTGCTCACGTTGGTCCATGGCCAGCCTTGCCAGCCTCTCTCTGGAAAAGTTTCATCAATCACACTTACAAAGCAAAGAGTCACATCTGCTACCTGCTTCCATTGTTATCAGAGGGCAACGTGAGAGAAAAGAAAGAAGGCAAACAACCTAGCTTAACTATTGCTATCAGGAAGAGGACTCGCCAGTTGAGCGATGAGAATCTATGCATGCACAGAGGCTGGATCCCTGGGGCATGTTGCTTCTGAGGCATTAAATGACGACACTTGATGACTAAATGCCCCTCTTCTCATCCGAGAGAAGACTGTTAAGTCTCATTTAGAGATCTCAGATCTTCAGGATGGGAAACGGGATCCAGGGAGCTATGCATAGTGTCTCAGTTCCCGGGTTGTTTCTGGTAAGCACAGGAAAGCCTGCCTCCTTGTAGTTACTGGAAACATTTGATATTGGATAAGACTCCAATGTAGATGACTTCAGCTTGTTCAGCTGATTGGCAAAACTCTGTTCTGTTCCTGGTGTGAGGATCCAGAGGTGCTGTTGGCTGTATTTGTCACAAGACTGTGGGCGCCATGCTGTGTGCTGAAGTCTCTGTGAGCCTTTACCCAAACCCAATCGCCGTCCTACACCTCCATTCATCAGGATGAATTCAAAGGCCTTATTTCCATGGCTGTGTCCTGGGTCCATCTGAATTATTTGAAAACTTGGTTCATTAGGGAAAAAAAGAGGTATAGGTGAGTTTAGCCCAGATTTATAGACTGTACTTTTTTTTAACAATATGAGTTACAACAGAGCTCCACAAATATATTCAATGAGCTAAAATATACTAATAAGTTTTTATCAATATTCTCTCTGAAAATTAGACATGCTAAGTGTATTTTAAGCTTCTACGAAGCCAGAAAATTACATTTAATTCTGATTTGGGCATAAATAAAATAGTGAAAATTCAAAGAAATAAACTAGGTCCATCTCTTCTCTAGCCGCTGTACTGATGGATGAATGCACTGATGGAGCAGACACCACAATGAAGATAACAACACCTTTTGTTTCGTCTTCAGTAACCAGAACCGGGCTAACTTGGTTAATGAAAATATGATGCATCAAGTAACAGATAGTACAGTACAGTGAGTAACAGACAGTACAGTGCAGTGAGCAACAGACAGCACAGTGCAGTGAGCAACAGACAGCACAGTGCAGTGAGCAACAGACAGCACAGTGCAGTGAGTAACAGACAGTACAGTGCAGTGAGCAACAGACAGCACAGTGCAGTGAGCAACAGACAGCACAGTGCAGTGAGCAACAGACAGCACAGTGCAGTGCAGTGAGTAACAGACAGTACAGTGCAGTGAGCAACAGACAGCACAGTGCAGTGAGCAACAGACAGCACAGTGCAGTGCAGTGCAGTGAGTAACAGACAGCACAGTGCAGTGAGCAACAGACAGCACAGTGCAGTGAGTAACAGACAGCACAGTGCAGTGAGCAACAGACAGTACAATGCTGTAAGTAACAGACAGCACAGTACAGTGAATAACAGACAGTACAATGCTGTAAGTAACAGACAGCACAGTACAGTGAATAACAGACAGTACAATGTTGTAAGTAACAGACAGTACAGTACAGTGAGTAACCGACAGCACAGTGCAGTGAGTAACAGACAATATGGCTCAGTGAGTAACAAACAGTACAGTACAGTTAGCAACAGACAATGTGGTACAATGAGTAACAGACAGTACAGTATAGTTCAGTGAGTAACAGGCAGTACAGTACAGTAACAGACTGTACAGTACAGTGAGTAAGAGACAGTACAGTGCAGTGAGCAGCAGACAATATAGTGTAGTGAGTAACAGACAATATGGTACAATCAGTAATAGGCAGTATGGTACAGAGAGTAACAGACAGTACAGTGTAGTGAGTAACAGACAACACAGTACAGTGAGTAATAGGTAGTACAGTCCAGAGAGTAACAGACAGGAGGGTGCAGTGAGTAACAGACAACACAGTGCAGTCTATAGTAAATGATGTTCAAATCTTGACCACAGAGTTACATACCAGCTGGAGATTAACCCTTTCTAACTTAAAGATTTCTTGTGTTCAGATTGAAGCTGAAATTGAGCAGATTATTTGGCTTTTCCAAACCGTAATATTTTTCCATCTGCAAATTGTGAATGATGGTAGTATCTACTACAAAGTTTTTGTTTAAAACTAAAATTAATTAATAGAGTAAATATCACAAAATAGTTCCCAAAGGCTGGAGATATATCTCAGTGGCAGAACACTTATTTAACATGCCCACGGTCTGGGGTTTGATCTCTAACACCACAAAAAATAAAAAATAAAAAAGGGGGCTTAAAGCATTGTAACCAGTAAATAACATGTATTGGCTAACTTCTATTTTTCTGCCACTGGGCCTATCGGTGCACAGCTATAATCCAGCAGAAAAATTGTGGATTCAAAGTCAGCCTGATAACCCTATAGGAGAACAACAATATGAACTAACCAGTACCCCGGAGCTCGTGTCTCTAGCTGCATATGTATCAGAAGACGGCCTGGTCGGCCATCAGTGGAAAGAGAGGCCCATTGGTCGTGCAAACGTTATATGCCCCAGTACAGGGGAACGCCAGGGCCAAGAAGTGGGAGTGGGTGGGTGGGGGACCTTTGGGATAGCATTGGAAATGTAAACGAAATAAATACCTAATAATAAAACAAATAAAAATAAAAAAAATAAAAAAAACAAAGTCAGCCTGATATATACATTTGGGCACTGTCTCCCTCCCTCCACACCCTACCCCCGTGTGTGTGTGAGTGTGTGTGTGTGTGTGTGTGTGTGTGTGTGTGTGTGTAATTAGAAACCTTAAAATGACCAGACAGAAAGTAGAAATCCTCTGTTTATTGAGCTCTCTAAACTCAGATGTCAGCAGAAGAAATAGTCTTGGAGATTTTGTTTTATTTAACTGCCTTTTCTTCATTAATGAGTAGCAGGGCAAACACTTAGCAGTGCAACTGCTGTGTAACTGGAAGGAAAGCATTACTAGCAGTGCCCTAGAAGATGTGGGTCTAAATCCTAGCACTTCAAACTATCTGAAGCTGTCTTGTGAGACTGCTGTGAAGAGTAAAGAACCTCTTTGTAAAGTATGTTGTAGATGGTCTGGCCACGGGGAAATTCACACAGTGTTAGTATGAGCAGGACTAGTTCCCTACATAGACACTAACACAGGCCTACAGGGTAAATAACCAGTGTGAGATATGGTCAGTTCATAGGGGAATCCTCAGAGCCCACAGAGAAGCACGGCTTCCCACACACTACAACAGCTAGATGCTTGTAAACCCAGAATGTCCAAGCAGATATTCCTCTGTCTGAAGGTAAGGGTAAATGTGCCAGTGGGTCACAGACCAGGCTCATCTGAATCACCAGGGAACCTTCTAAAAATACAGATTCCGGAGCCCAGTCAAACCCAGAAAGCTAGCATCTCTGGGGGTGGGGAAAGGAGAAAAGGAATCTTGTGTTTTTTTAAAAAGCACATACCAGCCTTGGTGATTCCCATGGTAAGTCAGTGAGATGACCTCTCTGTTCCCCTCAAGACTGAAATTCTGTGATTCTAATCGCTCCCTCTATGTGAGTCAGAGCCCAGAATTATCGTGCAACATGAGGTAACTTGTGGTTTCCTGTCTTAAGATTATGGTAGAGGGAGAATCGCATAACCAGCGTTGCCTAAGTTATGAAGATTGGCTGAAACAGAGGAAAGTGAAAAAAAAAAACCAGCCTGTGTAAAACTATACACTAGTACCCCGACTAATAAAGTGAACCAGAAGAACCTACTCGCATCGTAGACGTAGCCTGTGCTGGAAAGGACCCTGGTGAGACAGGGAATGTTCACATAGGGGTGGGATCAGGCCAAGACAGTCACAGAGCCTGTGACTGAACAACCACAGTGTGGAGTATGAAGAAATACAGAAAAAGAAAGGGCCGCCAAGGGGCTAGAGCCATGCCTTATAAAGAATTATGGGCATAAATGCTGCCTGAAACCAATATGGTCAAGAGAATGTTAGAGGTCACAAATTTACCTGATTCAGTCAAAGCAAGAACACCAACACTCAGTGTGGCACAGACTGATGCCAGACAGAGGCCCTCTGGACTAGGAGTAGATTTGTGTTTCCAACACTGGGGTTGCCTCCCATGGCTTCCAGGTTCTAGAAAGCACATAAATCCTTAGTGAAGGTTTTCTGAGAAGGAATTCAGGACAGCACAATATTAGACACTCCTGGTTGCTACACACAGAGCTAAGTCATGGTAATGGTGAATGCTACCCCTTAGAGATAACTATATCTATATATAAAATATCTAGATGCATGGAGTCAGCTTTTTGCACTAGGATTTTATTGATTAGACTGTGAACTGGTTTTGGGAATGAACAGTTACCCTGAGGACTTCATGTTTTGGCAAAACAATTCAACAATCCATGCTTCCTGCTACATATATGATTCTTTTGAAACCTGTATGAATTGCATCATAGCTCAGAAACAGGGTTATGGGGATAGATCGGGGTTACAGTGTGTGTCTAGCATGAACAAGAACAAGACTCAGTACTTGATGCCACTGCCACCCAAAATCTACTGAGTCACACAGTCCTAGACTCTCAGCAACAGTGGAGAGGTTTAGGAGAGACTAAGCCCCCATGTAGGGCTCTCTAGGACCTTGGTTAGAAAAAGCCAAGCAGTTAGTGGACAGAAGCTAGAATCATGTGTCCTCCGGCCAAGGGCCTCTTGAATCTATAACCATCACCACCTCACCATTATAAACTTGCTAGTCTGCACTGTGGTGACAACCTTAGAGTTAGTAAAGCTAAGACCTGAGATGAATGCAACATCACGAGCCGTTCTTAAGGTCTCTATGCCCATCCTGCTTATGACTCTGCAGTGTAAGGACCTCCTCCTCACCTTTTGAGAATGCCACTAGAAGGAACTGACTTTGTGACTCATTCTCGGCCTCAGATATCCATGGGTGATCACTACAACCTGACGACTTTCTTTGGTAAAGAATGCCCAAGAAAGCCCTTCTGGACTTCAGCCACGTGTGAATGCTCTCCCAATTTCTATTTTGCTATATTTGTTTGATTTCTCTCCAAGACCATAAAGACCAAAGAAAGAGGATTTCCTCCCAGATGCTAACCACCACTGAAAAGAGCAACACACAGCTGCTAACTCTCCCAGACACCATCTAGCTGTAACGTGACTGGGGGGTGGGGGGGGGAGGAGGGCAGTGAGCAAGGCAAGCTAACTCCAGTAAGGGTGATATACTTACTAAAGGAGAGGAAGCTCTGGCTTCTTGCAGCCCCGTTGTTGGAATGGTTTCTAAGTCATGCCTGAGTGTTTGAATCAGCAGCACGGGTACTTGGTTCTCTACAAGGAAATTAAGACAGTTGTCTTCTAGATTTCTCACACTTTCTCTTTCTGGATCTGCACTTGCTACCACTGCATTTCCCATACTGCTTGGTATCTTCAGATGTTCTCTCCTCACTCACTTAAGAAGTCGGATGGGGCCTGCCATTCCCCTCTCCCAAGGCCTCCTTCCAACACGGCCCCTTCTGTTTTCCTGGCCACTCTAGGTACTCCAGGTTAAACACACAAATGTAAAAGGCAGAAGCTTGGGCCCTCGTACAAGAGAGAGCATTCATCATTTGTCCTTTTGTTTCACAGTGACATCACAATTGTAATATTTTCCATTCCAGACGTTTTCCTGCCAATTAATTTCATTTTCTTTTGCAGATGAATAAAATCCCTCTGTGTATGTGCACCACGATTTCATTATTGATTTGTCAGTGGATGGACATCTGGGCTGATTCGTTTCCTAGCTATGGTGAACAGAATCGGAGTGAACGTGAAGTGTCTCTGTTAGGATAAAGGCTCCTTTAAGAACATGCCCAGGAGTAGCACAGCTAAATCATAAAGCAGGGTAGACAGCAGAATGCAGGTGATAAGAAAGGACGGGAGGGAGAAGTGGGAGTGGGAAGGTTTCAGTGAGGGCACAATTGAGGGCAGGGGAGATGAGGAGGAAAGGATTAACCAAACTAAGGCTGTATGAAAAAGCAATGTAAAAACCTATGATTTTTTTCAATCTAATTGTAAAATATAATTTTTGTGAAAGGAGTTTGAACAGAGGTACTCTGCATGGGTAGATAATGTGACCATGAGAAGCCATCAATTACTTGTTTGTTTGTTTGGAACTTTTAAAATTAAATATAATTACATTATTTCCTCCATCCTTTTCCTTCCAACCTCTCTTTCTCCCATATTTTCCCCTTGCTCCCTTTCAATTCATGGCCTCTTCCTTCCCAATTATTATTGATGCACACACACACACACACACACACACACACACACACACACACGCATATGTATATAAATACAACCTTATGGATCTATTTAGTGTTGGTTGTATGTATACAACTTCAGTGCTGACCACTTGGTATTGGATAACCAGATATGGGGGCTCATCCCTGGGAGGTCTTCTCCCCTTTGCAACAGTCATTCGTTGCCTGTACTTTTCTGTCTAGAGGTAGGGCCCATGAGATTTCTCCTGTCCACATTAGTATGTCTGTTGGTGATGTGATTGTTCAGGTCTTGTGAAGCCAGCCGTATTGTTGAGGTATCATGGTACCCTGTCCTTTCTAGAGACTGCACCTCACAGTAAATTCCCTATTCCTATCGCTCTTAAAATCTTTCTGCCCAGTCTTCTGTGACATCCCTGAGCCTTAGGTGTGGGTTTATGTTGTATATAATTGGAGCTGGGTACCTGTCAATCAGGTGTTCTCTGCATTTTGACAAGTTGTGGCTTTCTGTAATGGTCTCTGCTGCAAAGCGAAACTTCTTTGGTGATGGTGACAGATACATTTAACTGTGAACATAAGGATGAGTATGTAGAATTATTAGTATAGCAGCAGCAGTCTGGTTTTCTCTAAGATCCAAGACTTCACTATCTCTGGTTAGTTAGCTAGATTTTTGGTACCAGGCATGACTTCCCTCCTGTTGAGTGGCTTTAAGTCCAGTTAGGCAACAGCTGGCTCCCACTGAGATATGAATACCCCTACTGCACCTTTGCCATGCCACATCTTGCTGGGCTGGTCACTGGTATTGCTCACAGGCATCACAGTTGGGTAGGCAGGACTTCTGCTTCCTACCCTGTGGTGGCTTGAATGAGAACGGCCCCTGTGGGCTCATAAGTTTGAATGCTTGGTCCCCAGTTAATGGAACTGTTTGGGAAGGATTAGGAGGTACAGCCTTGCTGAAAGGATGGGCCATGGGCGAGGGAGGGGCTGCTTTGAGGTCTCAAAAGCCAATGCCAGGCCCAGTCTCACACTCTCTACCTGCAACCTATGGATCAAGTGTGAGCTCTCAGCTACTGCTCCAGTGTCATGCCTGACTGCTGCCACACTCCCCATTATGATAGACGGTGCATGTAGTTTTAAAAGCTACCGCCTTTGCCTAGCACTGTGGCTATACTACCAGCCCCTCCTGGCTCCCCTTTTGTTCCACCCAGCATAGCTCTGGGAGGGGTCATGATACTAGCCCATCCCAAGACCCTTGAATCTGCAGATAAAAGACACACACACACACACACACACACACACACAGAGAGAGAGAGAGAGAGAGAGAGAGAGAGAGAGAGAGAGAGAGAGAGAGAGAGAGAGAGAGAGCTTTGTTACTTTAACTTGTCCACTAGGCACAATTGCTGGGTGCAGATATCTCCTGCCTAGGAAAAAAAGTGTCCTTACCAATTTATTACCTCAGTCTCTCCTTTTGTTCTAAACTTAGTGACTTGTTTCACCTGGCCCCTGCCAAACACCCTTGGCCACCCACCTGTAGCAGAGGCTGCAGGCCCTAGCTCTCCCCACCCTTCAGGCCTTACATGATTGTTGTCTTCTTCTTCTTCCTCCAAAGCATGGCAGGAAAGTCCCTCTCCTTCCTTGCATCTGCCTTTTCCTCCTGGGACCCAGAAGTCCCACCTGTCCCCTCCACCAAGAAATTGCTTAATAACAAATCAAGAAGCAAACGGGGAACAGGGTTAGCATCAGAACCTCCCCTTACAGATAGGCATGTGCTAGCCTCCTGAAAATGTAAACAAGCCCCTAATTAGATGAAGTTCTTTGTACGTTTTCTTGGTTGTGGCGTTTATCCATGGAACAGTACCAAAGCACTCCCGTAATGCTTACATAGCACTATGAAAGGTATTTCTCAAGGAAGAGCCTAGAAGCTATAGATTTTTAAACAAAAGACCAGCACCAGGTGTGGGATATGGTCCTACGACTTGTTGGCCAGGAAGATCCCAGAGATCCTGAAACAATCCAGATATTGCCATTTCTTGTGTCTTCCCACTAGAGCTACATGGTAAGACTCTGTTGCCTAAGTCAGCACACGCTTTGACTATAGGACAGAGGGAAATCAAGTTAGGACTGAGTTGGAAACTTTCTTCCCTCCCACTGGTTAGCTTCCATAGTGTCAGAGGGTGCAGGGTGGGCTATGTGAGTAGAAAATCATCAATAGCTTTATTTAGCAGGTGTGAGCTATAATACTGACCTATTGTACAAAACGTGCCTTCTGGAAAAATAGTGGTTTATATGTTCTGAAGAAAACGAACTGCTTTCTGCATGGATTTGGGGCCTGTTCCACAGGAGGAAATTTATCCCCCATATTGTAAACCTTGTCAAATGCCCAAGGCTGTGGCGGATGCAAGCCACAGTGAGGAACTGAATCAGCATGATGTCAAGCTGCCTTGTACATACTGTGCAGAATACAATGCACACCTTTAGATGACTAGGGGGTGCTCAGATTTGGTCGGAGAAGCCTCTGCCTTGAGTGAGTTATGCAGGCTCATAACTGGTCCAAGTGCTAAGAAAAAGTGACCACCAAACTCTCAGCTCTAGACAAGATATGTACATCAGTGTGGCCCTATTCCAACCCCTGGCTTAGGGAACATCGTGGAAGAAAGAGAGAAAGAATATAGAGCTGCAGGATGAGGAGGATTGCTGTGAACATGTGGAACACAACCCTCTGGTGACACAAGCTTTGCTGTTAACTCAGAGCAGCTATGACTATCTGTATAAGACCAGACCTGTTCATGGTCCCTTGTAAATAGTCGGGGGTGCTCCCGAGGCTATTGGCATTTCGTTGTTGTTAGAGAAGGGGGAGCTATTTTTTTTCCAATGGAGTGGTATTTTTTTTTCGGAGATATGTTGCTCAGTTCCTTACTACAGAATGCTTTTAGTCTGGGATCATGTTGAGAGAAGGCTCAGTAACAGCCAGCTAGAGGTGCCATTCCCAAGTCAGAGGCCTGGTGGTGGATTGAAGGTGCTGGGTACAGCGATGTGCACATAAAAACACAGCACTAAACAAGCTGAGCCAGGAGGATTGTAAGTTCAAAGCCACACTGGGATAAATACTGTGATTCGTCATCACACACACACACACACACACACAGAGAGAGAGAGAGAGAGAGAGAGAGAGAGAGAGAGAGAGAGAGACAATCTTGTTTGTAACAAGTCCCTTTGGTAGTATTGCATGGACTTGTGAAAATCGAGTCTTGATAAAGATACAGTTGAAAAGGATCGATCACGTCTCCCCAGCTTGCTTGAGATGCCTCTTAGAAAGCAACACAGAATTCTTGGTTTTAGAACAAGAGTCAGAGATCAAGAAACAAACCAGTGTCTTGATGTTTGACCTATTCTCGGAAATCTGGTTAACTGACTGTAACCTCAAACCCTGCGATGACACACTGGGATCCTCTCCTGCTGACCTCTGGAGCTGCTTCCTGAAGCCCCCGCAATGCAAGAGAAATTAGGAGAGCGGAGGACAGAATGTTCTGTGATCTGAGCACAGCAGAAAGAAGCAGAAGAGAATGGAGTGACAGACCGTAGCTGTCCCTCTGACTCCTCCTACCGGAACAAGCCTGGGTCAGAGGATCTGTGTCTTAGGTAACATGGCCAAGACGGAGAGTCTCCTCTGTCATAGAGCTCACCAGTGGAGCCTCGGTGACCCGAGAACTCTCAGTTTAGGGGAGCCACAGAGAAACACCCTACTAGAGACCTTGGTGTTACCAAGCCACAATAAGCCACAGTAACACTCCTACCCATGGACCTCTGGGCTGCAGACACCATAAGAAGGTGTGACAGATCACAGCAGAAATGTGAAGGTCAACTTTGCATAGCTGCTCATGCCTAATTGTGAGGAATTATGACCAGGAATTGAAATCCTCTGGAGGTGCACATCTCTTATCCTAGTAGCTAGGAGGCTGAGTCAGAGGACAGCAAGGCCATCCTGGGCTATGTAGCTAAACCCTTTCTCGCAAGGGAAAGCAAAAGCAAGGTGATTTGTTTCCCAGCTAGGGGGCGCTATTTTGAGAGGCTGCTGAACCTTCAGGAGGAGCAGCCTCGCTGGTAGGAGTAACTCAGAAGGGGTGGGACTTTGAAGGCTAGATCTCGCCCCTGGTTCTTGCCACCTTCATCTTATGCTCCTGCACCCATGAGCTGAACTGCTCTGCCATCTCTGTGCTGCCATGCCGGATCAAAACCTTCCAAAGCTGAGAGATTACTTCCTCCTTGATGCGACTGTCACGGTGATATACTAATATAGTGATGCAGCACTGTAAGATTCCCAGGACGCCTGATGCCTGTGAAGAAAACCAGAAGTGCCCGTACCCACTATGTGCCTATGTGTACCCACTGCGTGCCTATGTGTACCCACTGTGTGCCTATGTGTGGAGGGTGGCAGGGTTTGAGATCCTTCATGATTGCGTGCACTGGAGGAAGGTTTATTTATATCGGTAATTTTCTTCCTGGTCTTTTTCTGGAGGTGATTTCCTGAGCTTCTTTACCTTAAAGTAAGAGTGGACAGAGACCAGTGTAATTGTAAGATTATAAACTGTTAAGAGTACTTCGGGAAAACCCACTCTAGCGAAAACTTTTTAAACTGTAAGATACTTCTGTTCCACTATCACCACCCATATAGTTCACATATAAAATATTTGTTTTACTTTCTGGTAAAATTCAAGATGTGATGCTCAAAAGTTTGAAAAAAACAGAGATCTGGGAGAAGGAAAAATATCACAATCATGCGTTATTTTTGAATGAAGAAATGAAACAAAAGGAGGATGTGACTCCTAAAGTATAGAGATTTTATTGTAGGTATGAGGGGGAAAGCAGGCAGGGGCAAGGGTCTGGGCGGAACATGGCAGACTAAAGTGGACCATGAGAGGAGAGGTGGGGAGGGAGAGGAAGAGAGGAGCAGCAGCTGACCAAGAGAGGCGGCCCAGTCAAGAGACCAGCATAGCCCAAATGGCTGAGTTACATAGGGAAGAGCAGCTGGGGAAGGGTTGCTAGCCTCCTCCCTGGGCTGAGAAGGTAGGGGGAGGATCATGCCAGCCAGGAGGACCCTGTAGTGCTGGGAGAACCTGGTAGCCAATCAGCTTTGATATGTTAATAAGCACCTCAGCCTTTTGTCAGGGTTTGAGACCTAACAGTTCTGGACCCGGGGTTTTTTTTTTTGCTTGCTTGCTTGCTTGCTTGCTTGCTTGCTTGCTTGCTTGCTTGCTTGCTTGCTTGGCATAGCCTGTCATTGGAGGGCTAGAGAAATCAAGGTCCAGCGCACTCAGAGACTTCACTGAATTTGTCTCCAAGATCTCTAAGATCAGATGTAAGGGCTGAAGCAGGATGGTCCCGGGAGTGGTCCAGCTGTGTCTTCATGGAGGCCTTCCCAGTGGGAAGCTTCAGTTCCCGGCTCCATGGAGAAAATGCGATATTTCTGTTCTTCCTTCTGTCAGGAAAATGATTTAATCTAAAGAAATTCCTCTTCCAGGTAACAATGTAGGTTTTTAAAAAAACATAAATCAAATTTCTCCTTGTGAGGTTCCAGCGTCAGTGAGTGAGGCTGTGCTGATGAGGGAGGAGGGAGATCAGCCGTCTCACTGAGGAAGTCAGGAGGAGGAGGAGGAGGAGGATGCCCTCTGTGTGTTGGGTGCAGAGAGCTCAGCAGCGTTTTAAACCCTGACCCCAAGCTGACTTCGAAGAACAGATTTTTCTTTTCAGAGACCCAGAAAAAGCCTAGTACTAACTTAGTTAGGCTTGACAGCTGTGCAAAGCCATCAACGCCCTATTGATAACTCTGTGTTAGCTTCAGGGGAGAACAAGTTTACATTTCACTTTCTGGCTTACCAAAATTCCACTTGACTAAAGGCCCTGAGTCCTGCATGCACTTTAACATTATTTTTATTTCTTCTTCTTCTTCTTCTTCTTCTTCTTCTTCTTCTTCTTCTTCTTCTTCTTCTTCTTCTTCTTCTTCTTCTTCTTCTCCTTTTAAATCTTTTGCGACAGGGTTTCATCTAGTCTATACTGGTCTGAGACTTGCTATATATCCAGGGTTGATCCTAAACTTCTAATTCTTCTACCTGACCAAGTACTCGAATTAAGATGTACACACCACACTCAGCCCAATAGGTACACTCACAGATGAGCGTGTGCTAATCACAAATGGCAGTTTTCCTAGGGCTAGAAGGTGCCAGAACATAAAACAGCTGCAAGAGAGACAATGCAAAGACTCAAGAAAAGAAGAGCGTTTTGAGAAGATACTGCTGCTGCCAGAATGAAGTTTGCAGAGGTGTGGAGCTTTGTGGAGGCAGGGGGGGCGGGGGGAGTCAGAGGAATGAGACCCTGAGAAAAATGCTGGGGGTAGCTTTCCAGAGGGGACTGGGCCACCAGCTAGGGCTGCACACGCTAAAAGGCTTTATACAGCGTACCCACTGCCCACAGTAAGTTTTCACAGAAGCTGTTTACTTCCTGGCTGCTTGCTCAGCAGGAAAGGACTACAAAAAAATCTGTGAAGGAAAGGATTGTCAAGTCCCAGTGAGGGTCCAGCCAAGTTTCCACCCATGTGGTTTTGTTGTGAATGCCCCTAGCACCAGGGTGTGAGTTTATTCCACGGCTGACTGCAATTACTGAAAGATTCAATGCCAGAACACGGTTGGATGAGATCCCGCAAGGACAGCCCAGTGAGAGGAGGAGGCGGGAAGAGGGGCCTTTCCTGGGAGCTCTCTGTAGAATTCCTTCCTGGCTGCTGTCCTGTGATTATTGAGCCCCCCCCCGGGGGGGGCTGTTATTAGAAGATGGGAGAAACTTTTTTTTTCCTAAGATATTCTGGCTATCCTGAGACTTGCTCTGTACACCACGCTAGCCTTGAACTCAGAGATCCACTTGCCTCTGCTTCCCGACATTAAAGGTATGCGCCACCACCAGGTTGAAGATGGGAGAAACATTTAGAGGCCAGTCAAGTGGGAGCTGGTGGGTGATAGACTGTTGGACCCCGGGTCCCTGCTCACCGAGCTGCCTAACTCATGGAATACCTTAGCTTTGCTCTTCATGAAATAGACACGTTTGTTTCCTCCGGGTTTGCTGGGATGTAACACACTAAGCATTCCCCTCTCTGTCCTGTGGGCAAAGCCCTTCAGACTTAGCTGGTCTGTCAGGGAAGTATGGTCCTAAGGCTGGACACAACAGACCCTTGAGGTAGCAGGGGTGACTTTCACACAGCTCAGCTTCCCACAGAATCACGAAAGCACTAGTGTTTACAACTCTTACACCATTTAAAACTTGTACTGTGAATGAGCAACACAGGGCAAGCATGTATCTCTGTATGAGTCATAGGTTTAAAAACATACAAGTTGATTAAACAAATAAAATCACAGGTGAAAAAGAGGCTTTTCACACATCCACAGCTGTTGTTTATCACTGATCTTAACACTTTCCCCTCTGGTTGTATAGACTTTCCTTGCTTTTTCTTTCATCTTCAATCTTTACACTTAAAAATGGGGGAGTGGGGGGGGGGTGTAAGGCTCGAAAAAGTTATACTAAGAGTTGTTAGTGACTTTATTTTTATGCCATAGGCTAACTTCCCCTTAAAGGGGATTTTTTTTTTCTCTTCTTGCTTGGTTCTTTCTTTGTGTTACAAAAATAGGACGAAAGCACTTTTCCCCCTGTTGCCACACCTGAAAGAGAACAGGTTCATTCCCTAAGGAAAACCCAGTCTTCTTTTTGTTTTTGTAGTTGTTTCTGTTTCGTTTCAGATAAGGTTGGATGTATCCCAGGCTAAGCTCAAAGTCCTCTGCGGAGAAGACAGCCTTGAACTTGAGACCTCCTGCTTCGGTTTCTACTGCTGGGATCATAGACTTGAGCCTTGCTTCGGTGGAGCTGGGATTAATCCTTGGGCCTGGATCGTGCAAAGTTAGCAGGCTACCAGCTCTGCTATCCCCAGCCAGCAAACCTGGCCTTCCCCACAGTCAGGATTTTTCAGTCTCCAGAGTTATGCTATAGTCAGTACACTTAACTCGTTCCTTCCACACCCACAGCATCTCCACAACGAGCGCCTGCTGGATAAGCGCCAACATAGAACTGGTTATAAAGTCGGACCAATCAGAATGTGATTTTTAAGGTAAGAGATCAGAGTTATCCTATAGAAGAGGGCAGTGGTGATTAATTTTGATTGTCCACGAGACAGAATCTAGAATCCCCAAAAGCATGCCTTTGAGGGAGTCTCGGTAGCGATGTTACCAGGGAAACTTTTGGAGTTCCCTTTTGGACTTCTTATTTCTCATTCATGAAAGAACTTTAAAATGGATTCTGAAGGAAGCAGGAAGACAATTTTAGTAGCATTTGAGAGAAAAGCAACAGGTCGGTCAGGCTGTAAAGCTTGACAGCTGTCAGGAAGAGGGGATGGCTGCCCTTTTGGGAAAGCAGGCAGGCTCAGCAATGGCTGAGTCACTCCTGACCCAGAAGCCCCGAAAGAGGCTCCGTGGAGGGAGAGGATTCTGGGAAGAAAATGGTCTCGTTGGGGGATAACCCTCCAGGTGCATCAGATTCCCGGTAGGGGTGGTCTCCTGACATTGTCTGATAACTTCCTAACCAGGAGATCTACATTGACTGTGGGTGGCACCATTGATGGGGTAGGGTTCTGGGCTGAACAGAAAGAAGAAAATGAGCTGAGCACCAGCGTCCACCGCTCTCTGTTCCCTGACTGCCCGCTGCCTCACTCTCAAACTGCCATGATTTTCCCACAGTGAAACTCTACCCTCATACTATGAACCAAAAGAAACTTTTCCTTCCCTAATTTGCTTCTCATCAGGTATTTTGTCCCATCGATGAGAAAATTAACTAATACAAAGACTGGACGGTGAAATAATTCACTTAAGATAATTAAGAGATTAAGATTAATAAAATACATTCCCTTGGACGGAATTAGGCAGCCTCTTCCTCATTCATGTGTGACGTGGGGTTCCAGGTACCTGGGAAGTGCTCAGTCCACCAATGGTGCATTCCTGGCTCCGGAGGGAAACCAGGCAGAGAGGGCACAGAGAAGCCAGCTTCGGAATGCTTAGCTGTTCTCCAGCTTACTGTGTTCCAACTCCCGTTCCTGTCCGTTGGAGTGAAGGTAGGTAGCATTCTGATGTCAGGGGAGAGACTATGACTGTGTAGTCACTACTGTAGAAAGTGCAGAGGCCTAGGGGCCAGAGCAAAGACCTCGGTCCCACTACAGCTGGGGACACCTCAGTAAAGTTAGGTTTCTGGTCAGCTTCATGACAAGTGTTTAAAAGTAACGCTAGAGACTTACAGGGTGTCTGGAGCCTTTTCTTGACTTATCTGCTCCTTGGAGTCTAATCAGGAGCTTGTGAAGAGATGCTAGTGGCCAAGCCATTTCAGACAAGCTTTTAGGAAGTCACCTGGGTGAGGTAAGTGATGATCTTTGACCTGGAGCTTGGAATTGATCCCTCCCATCTAATCTTTGAAACCTTCAGATAACTAGCCCCTCTCGCCCATGATGCTTCAGCTCTCCCATAATGCTTCATCTCTCCCATAATGCTTCAGATCTCCCATGATGCTTCAGATCTCCCATGATGCCTCAGGTGTTTACTTCACATGAGGATGTGAATGCTGTAGACATTTGTCATCCAATTTTTTTTTCTTTTTAGTGAGGGCCTCTCTCTTACCCATCAAAGCCCATCAAAGAAGCATTTGATTCATTGTTCAATTTTCACAAAATTCTATACTTTTATTTCAAGGGAGGGTAGAGTATGGTTAAGAACATCGGCTCTGAAGTGCACCTGCCTGTCCAGGTCCAATTCTGAGACTCACTAGCTTTGCAATCTTAGAAATCAGTTAACCTCTTGGTCCTTATGTGACTACAGAATCAGATAATAATAACAGGGGTGGGGTAGGAGTGCACCTGGAATAATAAAAGCACAATAAATATTATCCTTTAAAATATATTGCTCACTTTCCTACCAGACTCCCTGATTTACAATGAGAACCTATTCATGTACCCAAGGAAGCTCCATATGAAGTCAGTGTTGTGATCTGCTGAGTTCAATTTTTTTCTTAATTATGAACGATGTACTATTTATCTTAAGCATGTCCATTTTTACAATCAAAGTCCAAGTGTCTCCAATATCATTTTTATTTATTTAATTTAATGTATAAGGTAGTTCCCAAGGCAATGCCTTGATACAAGGAGATGTCCAGGCTGAAGAGACTCACTGTGGATCAGTGCAGAGTGTCAAACTGCCTAACCCAGGTGAGGATCCCACTGTATCCCCACCCCTCCCAGGAAGTCACAGTGGAGCCCTAACCTCAGAATGTGACTTCGTTTGGAAACAGGCTTTCCACACATAATTACTTGAGATCACACTGGAGAACCAGCACCCTGATCCAGTGTGTCTGCCATCTTTACATGGAGAGCTATGGGAAGTGGGATGTGGCAAATACCAGAGGACAACCATCAGTGGAAGGGGATGTATATCAAAGACTGACAGCAACCCAAAAGCTACAAGAAGGCAGGAAGAATTCCTCTTCAGACTTTAGGGTGGTCAGGACCCTGTATACATCTTGATCCAGAAACTAGAAGAGAAAGGTAATGAATTCCTATGGTTTTACTCTATCTAGTTCATAGTGGCGTATTATGGGAGCCATAAGAAAATATACATGGGGGAAGCAGACACTGAGAAGGTTATATGTGAGGATCTGGACAGCATCTGGCAGACATCACCTCCAGGTATGAATCAGGTGCGTTAGGTGTTGAGGAATAACAACACAACAAACTGCCATAGCCTGTCACATTGTTTGGCTTTAGAGTAGGAATAGCTACCTGAAAGTTGCTACATCTCTGAGCCGCTTTACCTAGTGGATTCTGAATTCAGGCTTACCATGTCCATTTTGTGCAGGAGAAGACTGAGGCACTGTGGTTAAGTCAAGCTGCAAGGCCTGCAGTTCCTGCTTTAACCAGTGAGCCTTTCAGCAGTAGCTAAGAGCAGCCTTGACAGCAGAGGCATTGGGTTGAGCTGGGGAGGTGAAGACACCACACTCAGGAAAGACACACTTGTATGCCACAGTTCTCCACCAGCCGAGGCTAAGCCAGGAAACAGTCTTAAGTAAAAGCAGTCCTGGGTGTAGACCACCATGGGGTTTTCAAAGTTTCTCTCTGTGGAAGTGAAAGGTGTCTCAGACTGTTGATTATATATAATGGACTGACCTTTGTTTTGTTTTTTGTTTTTAATTACTGTTGGTTAAGTATACACCATGAAACTCTTGGTGTTCTTACAGGCATCCTTGTTGGTTTTAGTACTGCTGCAGATTGGATTACACACACACACGCGCGCGCGCGCGCACACACGCACACAAGCATACACACATGCATGCACACACAGAGACACACATTTTGGTACTTTCCCTTCTGTACAGAAAGGGGTGGAACAGTTATAACTGTGCACATGCCATGATGGTGGCAGAGAATGCGTCTTTTTTCGGCCTGCTTATAAGAACTAAGTCTCTCTCTTATACATACTGATGATAGGAAGAATCTCCCACAGAGCAGCTTCTAATTTCATACATCTTAAACACTTCTCTCCTTCTCTATCTTCTGGGGCAGAATGTGTTCCAACAGATACAAAATTGTGGCACAGCCTCTAGCCTCATCTCTTTAGGTCATAACAGATTCTAACATGTGACCTTAACTGTCCCTCCAACCTCCACATGCTAAAGACCTGCTTCCCAGTGTTGTGCTATTGAGATGTGGGGAGCCTTTAAGAGATGGAGCCTAGTGGGAGTGTGGCCTTAAGAGTGGGAGACTCTTAATCATGAGGCACAATGTACCTTTTCCATCCCAGGTTGATTACCTTGGGCGTGTGTCGTGGTGAAGGAAGCGGACAAGCAGAAGGAGCAGCTGACATACAGATCGATGGGAACATTTCTGGAGCGCTTGAGTACATAACTTAGCCACAGATATAAGAAAGGCGAGTAGCAGTGGCACAGGCCACTTATCCATAACTGAGTGAGTACATTTCCAGTTGAATGTCCACTGTGTCTCAGCCCAGCCCCATCAACCTTCTCCAAAGACCATCCTACCTCTGTCCCCACAGCCCACCATGACAGGTTACTAGCACAGCTACACTGTGCGGCTGTCTATGTGATGTGTATGTGTGTGCTTTATGTGTAAAAAGAGCACGTATTGCCCTAATGTGGCATCACTCCCTTTGAGAAGCAAGCCTCAGGCAAGTCCCCCTATGGCCTCACCAGGCAAACTCAACGTCATTCTTTTGCCTCATGGCAGCCTCAAAGAACAGGATGATGGAAGAGCCTATGAAAGACTGAGAAACCTATAGACACACACTCTCTTGGTACTTCAAGAGTGTGGGCTTCTCACACATGGTAACTCATTTTTAAAATAAATTTGTGTTTTTAAAGATGTTTTAGTGAAGTGTTGATGTTATTACAATAATGAGGTATAATTAAATATACCCCCCAGTAAGTCATCACCTTATAATCCTAACTGTTTATTCTGAGAAAAGAACTTTAGATTCATCTTATAAATGTCTTGACAAGAGATAAAGAACATTTAGGTTGTTCCCAGTGTGCAGAAATAGTGACCATTTGATGTGACCTTTTGATATTGTACAGAGAATTGATAGGCTTTCATTTCTTTCTATGTCCTAAAGAAAAGTTGAACTTGATGGTTATGTTATTTTATGATACTATAATTACAAAACATGTTTTGAAAATCAACAGGCTCTCATCTGACTGTGTTGACCTCCGCAGCAAAGAGTCTAGCGCATAGGGCTGCATTGCGACTCATGAGCTAGGGACTGTTTCCTGAGATATAAAAGATCATTGAACATGTTTTGCAGACTTAAAATAGAAAGACAGGTTTTATTTTTTTTCCCCATGTAGGAGAGAGTGGAACATTTCAAAATTGGAAACTTAAAAAGAATTCCAAGATAAAAGAAAGTGAGACCTGAAATTTCTAAGTAGCTCTGCCTGGCTTACTCAGTCCTCAAGTCATTTCTCATAATGACTTCGGTAAGCTGTGTTCCCGCTTTTATAAGACCTCTTATTTACAGTCTTCATGAACACCAGGAGCTAATTGAGAAACAGCAATTATGAAGTTACGATACGCACTGTGCTCCCAGGCTTCATGGTTCATGTGTTACCTGTACAATTCCATCAGATAACGCGGCTCTCCTCACCTGTCCCCCCTTCTGAGCTTGTAAACGTGCCGTTATCTAGAATAGACAAGATGACACTTGTCCTGTCCAGAACAGACAAGTTGACACTTGTTCTGCAGCTTTTGAACCCTTCCTGTGATTCTTGAGCACACACTCCTGCTGACATCGTGGCCGCCGTGAGTGAGGGCATCTGGGAAAGTGCTAACTCTCTTAGACATCTCTCCTAAGTCCTGCGTGGTGATCTGCTGCGTGCCTCCACCTCATTCTCTCAAATTCAGGGAAGTCTTGGACTTTATTTTACATGCTATAGCCACAGGATTTTATTAATTTTATTATAATAATACTTGTATTATTTTTTATAATCACAGTCTGTATCCATTACCTGAATGTCAGCTGAAAAGACAGCTGTCCACCTTATTCATCCTGTCCCAGGGTCCAGTACATGGGATTTAGCACCCAGTAGGTGCTTAGTTGTGAGTTTAGTGAGTAGCTGGACAGTGATGTCATGAGGGCTAGTTCTCTGCTCAGTTTCCTTGGTAAAAATGTTTTTCCCATGTGGTTTTAGAATTGCTTCGATTGTGACCTGAGGCTCCCATGACTCATTCAGCCAAAAGCACCAGGAGTTTTAATTACTGTAAAAGGCAATGTCTTCAAAAGAGAAGGTGTCTGCCTACAGTAACTAAACAGAAACCACCTACCATACACTGTCCTGTTGGCCCATAAACTGCAAAAGAACAGGAATTTTCCATTTTTAGCTAAAGATTACCATTCAGCAAGTGGCTTCAATCACCTTGGAAGATGCTCAAACCAGAAGAAAACAGGGAACAGGGATGATCTACAACCCATTGAGCAAGGTCATGCCTAGATCCTAGATGTGACCCACCTTTGTGCTAGAACCTTTATGAGTGACAAATGATTGGAATTTCCTTGCCTGGGCCCTCAAAAACCCTTGCTCCTATACAAAGGGGAAACCCACACTGGGAAAGAGAGACTGTATCAGAATGAGGCCGTGGAAATCAGCCGGCAAGTCTTGGGCACTTGGCTGTGACTTTCCCAGTTCCTCCTTAGAGGAAAATCAACTGTTGGTTTTAAAGAATAGTCATAGAATTTAACTATTTAAATGGTGGGATCATTTCAAAAGAAAGAGCCTCATACACTTCTTATGCCTGGCTTTGTAAAGACATTTGTGTCTATATATACAACATGTACAACTGGAGCTATAGCTCCAGCCCTAGGCTTCTTCTCCACAGTGGACAGCATGTGGTGTCATTAACACTCACTGCCTTTAGGAAGCCTGAGAAACGTCCGTTTTGATCAGAACTTGAGAAGGAATGCTTGACTTGGGGGGGGGGCTCATTTCTCCAGGCCTCTTCTTCCCTGATTTATATCATCCTTGTCTGAGTGGCCATGGTGGCCAGGCTTGGACAGGCAGTGACTGAGTGGGAGCTGCACTGGGCAGGAGTTTTGGGAAGTGAACTGGTGAAGGTCTGGGTGGAGAGAGGTGATGAAAGGTTCAGCCCCCAGGTGAGGTGTTCCTGGCTGACAGCACTCTGGTGATGAGGTAGACCTCTACAACTTGGGCACTGTCTCTGAGCCAGCCACCTTTTCATAGTAGGTCTGATCCCGCATAATGGGGCAGCCTCAGACGCTGCACCACTGATCATCACCTTCCTGGTTACTCCAAGCAACAGGAGAGAAGGAGGATGACAAGATCCTCCTCCGCCAACTTTCTCTAATGTCTGTCACCAGAATGACATCATCTGGAAGTGCCTAAGGAAGAATTTGGGAGACAGGACATGCAGCGTTTGCATTGTCTCAGTAGTCAGGAGACCAGTCCGATGCAGAAATGATTAAGATGCAGGTTTCATAAGGAATGAGGAGCAAAGGAGTTAACACAGGTTTCTTCTATCAAGTTGTTCATGGGAGAGAAAGGGAAACAGGAGAAGCAGAGAGTGGAGAATGGTCTATATGTTCTTCAAAGATCCTCAAATCAGGGGTGTATGGAATGAGAAGTGGGAGCAAGAGGAGCATGGGGACATCAGAAGACTCCAAACATCCCCCCTGGTATGACAATTCAGATGGCATGTTGTTAGCCCAGAGAGAAACATGCCAGCAAAGCTGACTGCGAGAGAGATGCCATCGGTCAGCTATCCAAATGGAATTATTGAATAGACAGGATGGGAATCTAGGGATAAGAAAGGAAATCAGGGCAGGTTTCCAAGTCACTGATGCCTGAAGTCACAGCTCTAGTCTGTGGTGGGGGCTGTGGGTGTCACATTTAATCAGCAAATACAAAGGGGGGCAGAAAACCAAGTGGAAGATAAACCGGAGAGCACAGACTAAACACCGAGGAAGAAACTAGCATTTCTTATTTCTCAGAGACCCAGGGGAGGCTCACAGCGTGAGAATTATAGAGACGATGCTACCAAGAGGCCAAGGAGATGGAGAAGCCTGTGTCTTCAGCACACATGACCTCTCAGTTGGTAGTTTTTGGCAGAAGAGCAGACAGTACGTGGAAGAATCATGTTACCTCCACCCATCAGCTTTTTCTGACAACCAGAATGTATTTCCTCTTTTTTTCCTTTTCTTTCTTCATGCTCTGCCCCAAGCACACTGAAATTTGTTTCCCTCCTTGTAAAATCACCTGCTCACATCTTCACACCCCTGCTCACCATCCAGGAGACTCAGAGCTTTCTTGGCTGCAGTAAAAGAACTCTGCTGTCATCTGAATATCTGTTCTCTGGGACAGAACACTTCTAACATTGTCAGTGAGCTTTGCAAACCACACCCCATGGAATCCTCGCTCTACCCACAAGGCCAGGAAGTGCATGATAGATGGTCCTATTCTCAAAGTAAAAAAGAGGAATTGGTAAAAGCTGGGAATCGTTACAAAGTTGTGTGTCCACTGACCTATAGTCCCTTGGACCTCATTTATAAAGGCACATAGAACCAAATCCTGCCTACTGGGTAAATGTTAAAGGGTTACCAAGAAATACAGAAAAAAACAAACAAACATTCTTTTTAGAAAATGGCTGTATGAATCCCAGCTTAGTAGCTTGAGAGATAGCTCAGCAGTTAAGAGTACTAATTGTTCTTCCAGAGGTCCTGAGTTCAATTCCCAGCAACCACCCGGTGGCTGTAATGGGATTTGGTGCCCTCCTCTGGTGTGTCTGAAGACAGCTATAGTGTACTCTCATACATAAAATTAAAAAGCGAATCCCAGCTGAGAAACCAGTTTAAGTAGGAAGCCTGGGACAGGTTCTGGCTGCTGCTGATCAGGCTAAAGGCAGGAAATATGGATCAGAAGGTGCTTCAGGCCTCAAGCTCTTGAGACTCTGTGGAACTTGGCTTGGGGGTGTAGTCACGTCATATTGAAGTTTAGATTCTAATTTACAGTGGGCACTGTATGAAAAGTCCCTGCAAGAATATACGACTAAGGATGTTCCCTAACTTACAGCCACTTACTTAGAGTGAGACACTGAACTGGAGACCTGCAAGCTCAGACTCTATTCTTGATCCTCCCACGTCGGGTTGGTTAATATTATCACTGCATGGTCCACAGGGGACCTGAGGGGCTGTGGAGGCTGTTGGCTGTCTGCCTAACACCTACCCTCCTTCCTCCTTAGTAGCTGACT
Organism: Mus musculus; assembly: GCF_000001635.26. NCBI lineage: Eukaryota > Metazoa > Chordata > Mammalia > Rodentia > Muridae > Mus > Mus musculus. The sequence goes on from NC_000069.6 coordinate 37,192,991, forward strand.
GTGAACGTTCAAGCTGAAATGAATGACCATACTTCTCAGGCTGCTGTGTATAGTTGTTATCCACTGGACAAAGTCTGGCCACCTATCTGTCCTATAAGTGCTGTCCTATAAGAGGGAGCCCTTCTCCATTGTCCCACCTCCTGCTGATACTGAACAGGTAATGGACAGCTCTGGCTGTAGTGTTGTCTGTAAGGAAGCCACACTAGGTGAACCGGACAGTAGAGTATGTGAAGTCTGTTGATTCTGTGGGGTGGATACCGGTCAGCTGGGATGTTCAGATGTTTGTCACTGGAAAGACTTAAATCTATGTATATAAGGTACCATAATTGGTGTTACTTTTAGCTGAATGAATTATTATTTAATCTAAATAATACAAACTCAAGGTGAGGTGGGGCGAGCCAAACACAAGGAAAGCAGAAGGAGAACCTGAGAGGGAAGAAGAGGGCTAAGTCAACACCACGAAACCCAGGGGAAGGAACTGGAAGAGGGAGCATAGTGCTGGCTGTGAGGGGAGACTGCTTCCTCTGTAGCCCAGCACTCTTCTAACACGGAAAACAACCCTGTTCACCAGTCCTCATGGATTATACACACATACTTATTATACACACATACTTAACATTTTGGAAAATCTGGGGTTCAGATTATTCTGCCATTCTAAGAATCTCCCTGGCAAATGGATGGACCTGTAGGGCATCATCCTGAGTGAGGTAGCCCAATCACAAAAGAACTCACATGATATGTACTCACTGAAAAGTGGGTATTAGCCCAGAAACTTAGAATACCCAAGATATAAGAAACAAATTGCAAAACACGTGAAACTCAAGAAGAACGAAGACCAAAGTGTGGACACTTTGCTCCTTCTTAGAATTGGGAACAAAACACTTATGGAAGGAGTTATGGAGACAAAGTTTGGAGCTGAGACGAAAGGATGGACCATCTAGAGACTGCCATATCTGGGGCTCCATCCTATAATCGGCCTCCAAACGCTGATGCCATTGCATACACTAGCAAGATTTTGCTGAAAGGACCCAGATATAGCTGTCTCTTGTGAGGCTATGCCAGGGCCTAGCAAGCACAGAAGTGGATGCTCATAGTCAGCTATTGGATGGATCACAGGGCTCCCAATGGAGGAGCTAGAGAAAGTACCCAAGGAGCTTAAAGGGGTCTGCAACCCTATAGGTGGAACAACAATATGAACTAAACAGTACCCCCCAGAGCTCATGTCTCTAGCTGCATATGTATCAGAAGATGGCCTAGTCGGCCATCATTGGAAAGAGAGGTCCATTGGTCTTGCAAACTTTTTTATGCCTCAGTACAGGGGAATGACAGGGCCAAGAAGTGGGAGTGGGTGGGTAGGGGAGTGGGGGGGAGGGTATGGGGGACTTTTGGGGTAGCATTGGAAATGTAAATGAAGAAAATACCTAATAAAATTTTTTTTAAAAAAATTAAAAAAAAAAAGTCTCTTTGAGCGGAGGCTAATCTGAGCCACAAAGCTTCACAAATTGTTTCATGTTAGTGTCTGACAAGGATCATAGGTGGTAGCACAAAAACCCTGTGTGGAGAGCCTTTCCTTATTTTCTGTATTAATATAGAATTGCTATATTAAAAGTTCACTCCTCTGATATTGCTAGCTTCTAGAACCATACTGAACCATAGAGTATTCTCCTTTTAACTGAATTTTCTGCACCATACAAGATCAAACAGCAGCTTTGGTTTTGATGATTACCATTGAAAAGCTTTGTAAAATGTTTGTGTTGTCGAACTTTGTAGATACCAGACACACTGTACCTGTGCCCGTGTCTTGTTTCATTTTCTTCCCTTTGAGATAGAATCTTACTATGCAGTCACGATGGCCTTGGAGTCACAAGGTCCTCTGCCATATCCTCTGTGTGGTGGTTGGAACATGCTTGGCCCATGGGAAATGGCACTATTAGGAGGTGTGGCCTTGTTGGAGGGAGTGTGTCACTGTGTAGGCAGGCTCTGAGGACTCTTATTGCTCAAGTTCCACCCAGTACAGAAGAGAGCCTCTTCTGGCTGCCAGCAGAAGACAGTCTTCAGCTGCCTGCTTCCAGATCAAGATCTATAACTCTCAGCTCCTTCTCCAGCACCATGTCTGCCTGAATACTGCCATGCTTCCCACCATGATGATAGTGGACTGAACCTCTGAACCTGTAAGCCAGCCCCAATTAAACGTTTTTCTTTTATAAGAGTTGCCTTGGTCATAGCGTCTATTCACAGCAATGAAACCCCAACTAAGACACTCTGAACTGCATCTTTTGATCCTTAATTTATAGTAGTTTAAGAATATTTGTGTATATCTACAAAACAAAAAGTAAAAGTTGATCCTTGGATTACTTTCATCAGACCCCTGGATGTAACTTTTTGCATTGCAGGTGAGACACAAAGCCCTGGGGATTAAGAGAAATACTTACATGCATGCAATACCAACAGAGAGTCACAATAAGGCAAATTTTGCCCAAGTATAAAATGCCAACTACTTACCATCTTTTACAATGCAAGATCTCAAATAGTGGAGTTTAAAATAAAATACCAAACATAGAAATCAGATTTTAAACATAGTCACTATGACCTTTCCTCTCCTGACCTACACAAACAAGAGTCAAAAACTGGAATATGACTCAGCAGTAATCCCTTGCCCAGCAGGTGTGAGGTCTTAGTACAAGGGACAAAACTAAAGATTTACATTTACTCTATTTTATATACTTTAGTTAATTGTTGGACAGTGGGTATGGGGGAAAGAGGGAGTGGGAGAAAACCCCTGTCCTGCCAGAGTTCTGATGCTCTGGGCAGGTGGACACAGGAGGACTGCCATATGCTTTCCACATGGCCCTGGGTGGGTGTCTGGCTGTGGGAAGCCACTGGACCCCAGCTTGGTGAGGGGTGGACAAGAGCAGTCCTAGGTCTCTGGGCCTCATAGAGACCAGAGATAACAGGTTATCAGTCTTGGGCATCCCACACTGGACCCCTTGGAAGAGCTGAGAACAAATCTTGGCCCCCGGGGGCTGCGGGCTGAAGGGTGGAAAGGGCAGGAAGAGAGGGGGCACTGGGTGGTTCCCACATGGGCAAGAGTCCTTAGTCCAGTCCATGGCTGGAGCACAAGAAGGCCTTCTGGTGGGAGGTTAGACGTGGTTCTTTAGGGAAAAGCCTATCCCATCGTTCAAGCATGGCGGACCTTGATGAGCAGAGACAATCTATGGCTTTAGAGCTTTATTGTAGAAAGGTAGGGAGAAAGGAGAGAAGGTAGAAAGAGGAAGAAAGAGGCCAGCCATGGCCACATGGAGAGAGGGGGAAAGGGAGAGAGAGAGAAGGAGGTTTAGAGAGGAGAATAAGAAAGGTGAGAGCTAAAGAGAGTGAGGAAGGGCCTAGCAGCTCCTTTTATAGTGGGCTGGACTATCTTGCTGTTGCCAGGTAACTATGGGGAGCAAAGAAGGGGTACACTGGAAAGGCTGGAAGGAAGAAAGGGGAGGAAGAAATGATGCAATTTTAATTTCAAAAGATATTATAAATAAAAATAATTTCATGAGTATTATAAAATTTAATAATATTAAACACAGGTCTGACTTTGACTCTCCAATCTTCTTTATCTTATCTAGAAGGTATTTTTGGACTTTAAAATGTTATGTTACAATGTTGAATTCTATATTTATGACTTATTAATAAATATTAACTGTGGGGCTGTGATAGGCAGTCTATTTTGGTTGAATGAGGCTTGCTCCAGCAACCTAGTAGAAAACCCTACAAGGGGTGGAACAGCAAGCCACATTCCCAGAGACAGGTGTATGACACCACAGAGCACACAGACAATGTCCCAAGCTCCTGGCATTCTGGCTAGACTCCACCCCCACAGCTACCTGACTATGGCCAGGTATGCTCCTCCCCATAGTTACCTGGCCCTGAGTAGATGGCTAGGTTTCCAGTACCAGACATGGTTACTCTCTTGTTGATTGGGCTTTAAGTCCAATTAGAGTTATTGGTTACCACCAAGGTGTGTATGCCACTGTTGTATCCATAGGGTTATCATGCCTTGCTGGTGATTGTTGTAGTTTGTAGTTGAGTAGGACTGTTGATATGTTGATAGCTTCCCTCCCTTGGAAACTCACATGGAGCTTGCTGGTACCATGAAAGCTTGTCTTCGGGGAGAAGGATTTCAGGTCAGATCCAGCTCAGGTCCTCTGAGTCCTGTGTGTGAAGTCCATGGTGTCTTCAGCAATAGAAACGTAGTGTGAGCATGGAGTGTAAGCAACAAAGTGTGAGCACTGAGTGTGAACAATGGACTGTGAACAATGGAGTGTGAGCAACATAGTATGAGCATGGAGTGTGAGCAACGGACTGTGAACAATGGAGTGTGAACAATGGAGTGTGAGCATGGAGTGTGAGCAATGGAGTGTGAACATGGAGTGTGAGCATGGAGTATGAGCAACTGAGTTTGGGCAAGGAGCCTATAAAGGCCATTCTAATTTTAACCACCACAACTAGCATGCCCCTTGGTATGCTAATCGGCCCACAGACAGGCATTGGTCCCTTCTAGCAGTGATGAAGAAATAGCTCCATTAGTAGAGGGGAACGGGTCCCAGAATTTGGAAGAGTGGAATTTCCTTTGGACCTGACAAAACCATCGAGGAAGGTGAGCCTGTTCTCTGTCACCTCGCTCTTCCTTTTTTTTTCCAGGCCAGGACACCTCTGTCTCCCTTCCTTCTTCAAAGTCAGAGACAAGAGTGGATGGCGTTCATGTCCGTATGTGACTCTACTGGCAAATCCCCCAGAGACCTCCCCTCTGTGTGCATTCTTGTTGCTGGCCTTCAGGGGGCCTCTCAGAAATAACCAGTGCAATACCCCATAGACATCCCCACAGGCCAATCCAGACACACCTCCCCAAGGCTTTCCTCTCATATGACTCTGGCTGTGCACAGTGTCCTTTATCATCAATGACTGTCTTGTGGTTATTCTACCACTCTCAGCCCAGGAGTACCTCAAAAAGGTTTGTCCTCTTGGCTCCTTCTGGCCCTATTCTGACTGTTCTCATGGCCCTATGTCCTCAATTATTCTGGTTTCTTCTTCACACAGGTGCCAAAGCCTGTGGAAGTCCAGTGAGTTTCCTCTCAAAACTCAAGCACAGGACAGAGTGTGTAACCAGTAGGTAGATTGCTCGCTTAGCATACACAAAGCCCTGGGTTTGATCCCTGGTACTGCATAAACCAGACACTGGTGTAGCACACACTCATAAAACTAGCACATGTGAGGTGGACACAGGAAGAGCAGAAATCCAAGGCTGTCCTCAGCTACTCCTGACAAGGGAATGCTCTGTACATGTTCAGTCTTATATTTTTAACGTTTTTATTTGGAGTTAGTTGGACTATAGACATAGAATCTGAGGAGCCTGAAGTATCTGAACTACATATAGGTCCTTCTTCCCAAGGTCCACTCTGTTACTAAAATACCGAGAGACTTACGCAAATGCACCTTTGTATGTAGACTGCTGGAATCAGAGCAAAGTACAATCACCTCTTCAGTGACCTCACAGCAGGAGGAGCCTCACACAGGCACATAGTCAGCACTTTCTGCAACAGTTGCTTGGCGCTCTCCTTATTGTCCGCCTGCTCTGAACTCTTCATGGACTAATGAATGAATTAGCTAAGTCAATGAATACCACCAGCAAAGTTCTTTTCTTGAAAACAAAACAAAACAAAACAGAAGCCACCTTAAAATGGCTTAGAAACTCAGCCACTTTTAATTGTAAGCAACTAGAAGTGCAGCTTACATGAACTTTAAAATATAAGAAATGTCTGTTACATGGCTTTAAGAAAAGATTAATCCAAGTTTGCACCAAAAGTCCAATTTCTCTTTTCTTCTTTTACTTGGTGTCACGTAAGAATGAAAAGGGGACATCTCTTGGAAAGATTTTCTCAGCAGCTAGGTCAGCCAGCAACTGGTACCCGCTGCTGCACAGGGCTGTCAGGAGAGTATACTAACTGGCCCACATCCTGGCCTTCTCTAGAACCCAGGATTGAGGTCAGCTCTACCAAAAAGGTGTTCTTGAAAAGATGATCCTAGCAAGGGTGTGAACTCAAAGGATAGATAGCATCAGGATGTGGTGATGTGTTAGGGGCGTTCTGACTCGAGATGGAATGGAACTCGTAGAGAGTGCTCCACTGGCCATCTTGGCTTATGGGCTCCTTGCTTATTTCTTCTTTTTAGGCCTCTGCTTGTCTTCCTAAAGAGGAAATGCCAAGGCTCTGTGATGGGAAGAGCTTTCCATAGCTGCCAGTTCATATGCTGTAACTACAGATCCAAGGGTTTTAATTTTCATTGATTCCAGATCCCACATGACACAGAACAACTCCTAAGTCGCCCTGGTAGGGTCTGTGCCACACTTTGGGCAACCAATTGTTCCAGCTTTCTGTGTATGAATGCTGTTTGCAATTAGGCTTTCTTTCTTCCACTGTGTGTATCTCAGTTGTCTCTGATACCTGTTCTGAATCGCTGGGGTTGTTTTTAACCACAAATTATAATCATTTTAATTTCCTCAAATAGTCTCCTCTTTTATAGTGTGTCCCCTTATTCATGTCATTTTGACTGAGCTCATGAAAACAGCTGTTGTTTATTTAAGTTTCTAGAGGTGAACCTTGATGTGGTTTATAAAAAGATAAAGAGGTATAAGATATGTTCTAATGGGAGTGTGGGGGTGTGGTGGGTGTGGGGGAGGGGATGCCTCAGGGGGCCCATGCCATGGCCATGAGCATGTGGAGAGAGGGGGAAGGGAGTCGGGAGAGAGGGGGAGCAAGAGGGAGCCTCAAGAGAGCAAGAGGCAAGAGAGGGAGGAGAAGGCAAACAGCCCCTTTTATAGTGGACCAGGCCTACCTGGCTGTTGCCAGGTGACTGTAGGGAGGAGCATACCTGACTGTTGCCAGGTAACTATAGGGTGGAGTTTAGACAGAATGATAACATTCCCCTGTTTTGGTTTAATTGAAAAAGAAAAAAATTAAAGAGAGGTGATGGCAAAGCAGGAATAGGGTTGTTGTGATATCTGGCTGCTTCATGCTGGCTTTGGGCTGACATGTCCCTAGGGAACCTAGAAGAATGGGTATGGGCGATGTTTGTCCAGTCTTAGGAGAGTTGGCTGTTTCCTTGCTGTCCAGGGTCTGTGGAACCGTCTGAGGATTGGTCAGAAGGTACAGATCCAGTAGAAGTAGAAGTCTGTGTCTGAAAGGAGATTTGGAGGTTGTTTCTCTGGGGCTGTACTGGATATAGTAAGCGCCTAGACTTGACAAGATGTTAAAATATATTATTATAGGTAGAGAATAAAATTAAGTATGTTTAGGAGAAAGAAAATTTTTTTTTCGTAAGATGTACATTTGAAACCCAGAGGAATCCCACCCTTTGGAATAGGTAGTTAGTGGGAACTTTGGGCAGATGTGCTTGTCTGGATGGAGTCTGTTGGGTCCATGAGAGGTAGCTCTGGGTAGGTTTCCTGTAGCCTGTAAGTTTATAAAAGAGATAACAACGTGAGTTTACCACATGAACAGTCTTTAAGATGAGCCTTTTGTGGAGCAGAAGGAACAAGAATTTGTGATTAAAAAGTTGAAAAAGTTAGATCGTATAGAGGAATGTTCTATTAGAGTTAATGTTAGGACAGTGGCATAGCAAGAAGAGGAAATATGAAGCATTTGATTAATGGAAACAGAGTCTCGATAAGGAGATAACAGATTACATCTGTGAAAGCCTTTTTCTAGCTGTCAATGTAGTCAGAAGTCTGAGAAAGAATAAACAAAAACCTACCAGTTATTTAAAAAAATGCCAGAGTCCACTAGCCAACAGTCCCCGGGGTCTCTATGGCAACCTGGGCGGTCTGTCTGTCAAGCACAGAAGATGCAGGGCTTTTTCTGTGGAATGAATACGTGTGACATGAGAAATGGTTTACCTTTATTTAGCCAAGTCATTTGACTCAAGGTATCCGATTTTGTCCACTGTTTCTCGGTGATTATCATATCACAATCAAGGCAGTATCGTGTATCTGTGTCCACTCTTCTGAAACTATCTACCATCCTGAGCCAACTGTTAAAGGCTTTGAGGATTCTCCCTGTTGTAAACTTAATAATTAGCAAACTTCTGACAGGATTGAGGGCTATACTGATTGGTTATAACTGAATAGGATTTAATGACAGTAGTAAAAATCATATTAAAACAGGATAGAAATGAAAATCTTAAGCTGGCTGTCAGGCATGGGAATTGCTAAACTGTGAAGCTAGGGGCTGGCTGGCGCACTTTGGTCTATAGAGCTAAAGTCAGGTGGACTATTGATCGATCTTTAGGAACCACAATAATGACTTGTGCGCTCCCACTGTTGAAGGTGATGGCTGTAGACTGCACTGGCAGCAGGAATCGTGTGTTTAATTTGATGAGCACAGGGCCAGACTTCCTGCTTGCTGTTGGAAGTCATGAGGCAGGACTTCCTATGTGGCCCAGTGCTCTCAGCAGTCACTTGTGGCAGCTGTCACTTGTGGCGTGTGGCACTGCTAGCCTTTACTTTACAAACCCCCAGCAGAGAGGGAGAGGGAAAGAGAAGGAGAAAGGGAGAAAGGGAGGGAACCCCTTGAGTGTGCAGGAAGGTGGGGAGATAGACACATGATCAGGGATTGGTGGAGTGTGAGCGGGCTGAGGAAGACAGTGAGACAGACTCAGAGCTGAGAGTAAGAGTGGGGGAGGGCAGCAGAGTCCCTGGCAGGAGACAGAGCCAGACCTGCCTTTCAGGCAAACTGGCTGGACTAGTAGTTGCAGCAGGCTGCAAATGAGAGAGGGGGAGGGGAAAGTTTGCCACATGGATCATTAGCAAGAAAGTGCCAGTTTAGTGTTGATGTAGAGATATTGTTTTAGACCAAGACATCCCATTAAGTAGGGACCAGGCAGAGAAATACTGACCCCTGGGCGAGAGAATAGGGTTATTAGCTGCCCCTACCAGTGTCCTGAGGACATTAACAACCTAAGAGAGATTCTAGCACAGGCCAGACCACCAGGTCGACTTGTGATGGCTGGGGGCTAACGCTCAGAGCCTGTGCTCTTGAGCCAGTTCATCCAAACCCAGGAATTTCTCAGCTTCGAGAAACTGTCTACAAGGAGAGGGAAATCTCACCCAAGGGAAAAAGTCCTAAAACGAGGGTCAGGGAAAAACTGAATGTCTTCCATCCTCAAGGACAACACAGGGGTAGCTCCGAGCTCAGGAACTCTCCCCTGGGACCATGCAGATGGGAAGGGATGGGGGCTTACCAGTTCTGGGCTAGCAAGCGTGGATCTCTTGTGGTGACTGAGGTGGGATGTCTCAGTGGGCCCATACTGAGGCATCCCTTCCCCATGAGGGACCAGCCACACAATAGTATAGTATAGAATAGAGTTTATTCAGGGCATGGGAAGGGGAGTTAAGAGGGTAGTAGAGGCAGAGAAAGGCAGAGAGAGGGAGAGAGTAAAGAAGTAGAAGCTGGCCATGGCCATGGGCATGTGGAGAGAGGGGGAAGGGAAGAGCCCAAGATGGCAAGAGAGAAGCAAGCAGTAAGCAAGAGTAAGAGAGGGAGGAGGGGGGCAAGCAGCCCCTTCTATAGTAGGTCAGGCCTAACTGGCTGTTGCCAGGTAACTGTGGGGATGGAGTTTAGATACAATGCTAACTAACCTGCCATTAAACTATATATGGATCTCCTTATTCCCAAGTTTTTGGTGGCAAAACTCAATCTATCTGCCTAATGGCTTCATTCTACTGATATCAGGCTCCCTTGGGAACTCACAGTAGAGCTGGGCTGAAGGGACCCAGGACACAGCCCCAGAGCAAGAGCCATATGAGCAGGGAGGAAAAATACAAATTATACTCAACACTCAGAGGCAGAGCTAAATCCTGCTTTTCTTTACTTTGTTCTGGGTGCACACCCTATCCCCAGAGCCGGTGATATAGTAAAGGATCCAGACCCAGACACGGCCCGGTGGCTGTCAATCACACCAGCTACACTCAAAATCCACTTCCTCACAGAATGCTAGGGGGGGGCGATGATTGAGCTCTGTACTCAGTGTTGTCCTTTCCTCAGGCTGAGATGTACTCTTATGGATGGTCCTGCACATAAGCGTAGGACTAACCTCAGTGCCTGCTGAAGCACGCTCCCTCCCTTCTGCAAACTGTGCAGACCTGGCCTTCCCTGACTCCTCTGCTATTCTAAGCACTTCCTTTCCTTTCAGTTTTAGTGAATCTTTGATGGCGGATTAGATACTAGGGAAACCCTGCTCTACTAGGGCATCCAAGCAACCCTGCTGTGTCTTTCAAATATTTCCTGTTGCTTTTCTGGGGATTCCTCCCTGGTGAGGTCCTTGGTCAGTCTATCCAGGCTTCTTTCGGTAGAACAAAGGCCAGATCCTTAGTTGCTCCTGGCGCCTTCTTATCTAAAAATAGCCTTGCAAACCTGATTTTATCCATTTTCTATAAATTCCCAGGGAGCCCCCGTAGTGCTCCTTAAGGTCTAAGTAATAGTGACAGTTTGCTTTTATGGCTGAGCTGTGGTCATAACGTATTCTCTTTGCCAGCACAATTGGAACAATAAGACATTTACAACCAGTGCGAAAGTCTAGCCCCTGTCATAAGCCAGCCACTTAGAGATCATAATGTCACCTCCATATCCTATAGCTAAAGTCCTCAGGAAACACCCAGCTGTGCCAACTTAGGGGGTCTAACTCCCACTAACTGGGGGACTTGGTCAAATGATATATATGTATACAGAGAATGGATTTTACATTCAGAGGCCTCCTTACTCTGCATATCCTTACAATAGTGCCTGAAACAGATAATTCTAAAAAATACCTCATAATCATAATTGCTTTATGTCTTGTATCCAAAAGAGGCAAATCAAATCAATCAATCTTAATCAAATGCAAGCCTATTTCAGAACGCATGTCGCAGGACCCTGTTAGGTAAGCTGTGGGACTGACGACTTCTTCATGGAAACTCTGGCTTGAATATAGAATTATCTGTAAGGAGGGAGGAAGGAGGACAGAAAAGATCAAGCTCCTGACAGAATAATTTCCCTAAGGACGCACCAAGTCAGATGATTGGTTTCTTCCCCTGCACTGCCCCCTTGTGGTAAAATGTCGTTAGTGTTTTGGTAGAAAGAGGAAGTAAAGGAGACAGCGATGAAGGGAAGTCGGGCTCCAAAGAGGAGCTGCCAGCCTTCAAGGAGCTTGTGGGGAACCCTGCCCTGCCAGAGCTTCCTGTTCTTTGCTTTGTGGCCCTGTGAGAGGCGGCAGCTGCTGCTGCCCCACCCTGACCCTTTCTCTCCTCATCAGATCTGAGCAGCGTAACCAAAGATACATGGCACAGACCTCAGGAGCCCGCAGGAAAGGAGCGCCTTCCTGGAACGGTTTACCTTGCCCAGTCGTCCTGGACGCTCCCAAAGGAGGTTCTGTCGTTGTTAGCGATGTACATCAGTCTCCAGTGAGGCACATAACGCTTCAGTGAACATCTCGTCCAAAGGGACATTTGAAAGAACAAAAGAAGACCAGAAATATTTCTGAAGGAGTAGAAGCTGGGAGGGGACTTTGGGACACTTCTTTCAAGTTTCCTCCTCTGCTAAGAGAAATCTACAAACACAGGGGATTGTGTTATTCGCGTCACTGAGAGCAAGAGGAGAACGTCTGATTTGGGCATAGTATTCCAAGCACAGTTTATCGAAGTAACTGGACTCATAAATACAAAGTTGGAAAGCATCTCATGTGTACTGGGTTCTCCCTGGGAGCAAGTGCCTGTCACTGTCAGGGGAGACCTCTCCTGGAGGGCACAAATACTGCAACGTGTCAGTGATCCAGTTTCAGGAGTGAAAAATAATGTTTTGTGCAAATGCATTAATATTCTTCAAAATCTAGAAAGACATCAGAACTAGGAAGGTAACTATTGAGTGCAAACTAGCTTTTGGATGCCGTATTACTTCTTAATAAAATTTTACTAAAACTACAACCCTGAAAATAAATCAGATACTACAAATATATCCTTGTTTGAAGGCGGTGATAGATACCTGGTACGGACCAGATTGTGTCAGTGAGCAGGATCGACCCTTCCCCAGACACATTTTCAGTCAACACTTTCCTGTTCTGAGATGAGGTCCAAGGAGCGCTGGGTGCTCAGATACACTGGGGCTTTGCTCTGTAAGCAGCCTGTGGTTTCTGGGGTCCCCAGCAGAACCCCAGGGCTCTCTACCCCACATTTTGCTCTGGAAACCCAAGAGTCCTGTTGTGATTTATGAAGTGACAGAGTTAGGAAGAAAGGCAGCTCTTGGACCCGTAGCCCAACCAAACACACAAGCTGTGGTCGTCGCCCCAGACAACTGCTCTTCAGCAGGCTTGAGATTTCTCCACAGAGAGCAGAGTCCTTTCATGTGGGCAAAGAACGACTTTATCAGACAGAATGCCTCGATGCTTATGAAATGCTTCCTGAGAGGGAGGAAGTCAGGCTATAATTGGGGCAGAATTTACAACAGCGAAATCACATTTGGGCAAGTTCTCTCTTATTGCAAGGGGCCTCCGAGCCACTAGAGATGCTTCATAGATTGCCACTGTCACCTGCTGGCTGGCCTCCAACTGCCATGAGGCCCAGGGAGGGGAAGGCAGGTAGGCCCCTGAATCAAGGCTTGGGTGGTACCCAGAACACTCTGGATCACATGACCGACTTGGTTCTTAGAGGACAAGGTTTGGAAACTTTGATGTATAGGTCTAAAGCCTCAGTAGGAGGGAAGTTGGGTGGTGTCTGTCTCACCTGGTGCAGTGGCAGTGAGGCTGTAACAACTGCCCAGTCACTAGCCTGAAGCAGATGTTGTATTTAGTGCTAAGGTCACCTGTAGTTTATATGTAGCTCTTCTTGTTCACATGAAACATAGAAATCTACTTGACAGCCCCAAACGTCACTGCCACTATTGTGTTTCCTAAGGAATACAGCTGGAAGCTCATCTGTTCTTGAGCCAAGTCTTTCCCAGAACACATGGGTGGGTCTGACTGCAGAGAAATGGAGAAGATGGCAGAAATATGAAGATCAGAAAGACTGTCCAAAGGACAGAATAACAGACAGTAAAGGGCCGAGATGGATTTCATGAACAAAAGCAAAACTCAAAGTGCACATCATCTTGCGGTTGGGAAGTCCATCTCCTTCTGCTCCTTGTGGGAAATGAAGCCAATGCCATATCAAAACAAACAAAAAAATCTTGCAGCTTAACAATCCCAAAAGCTTACATCATTTTAAAATCTGTGCACTCAACATAGTAATGTCTCTTTTTTATCTCAAGAAGGTGTTCCTGCATAACTGCATACCTTCTAATGAATAGACTCACAGAAATAAAAAATAAAGCAATTTTTGTTCTTCCCCACAGGTTCATGTGAATGACTGATGTCTATTGCATAGAGGCTTACATGACTCTTGGGGTCCCCACCCCCACACTCTACCTCCCTGCCACCCCCACCCCCACACTCAACCTCTCTGCCACCCCAGGCTGCCTTACCACCCCAGGCTCTTACACTGTGGTGTTCAGCACTTCTGTCAGGGTGAGTTCCACAACTGGGAACCCTTGGCATCAGAAGCTACTGGGAACCTTACATTAAAATGGAGAGGGAAAAAATGCGAGTGTATGCGGGGTGGACATGAAAATCAAAGGCTGATCGGAGTGAGTGTTACAGATTGTATTGCTATGAGATCTCACAGGGGGTTCCTTTCAGCTCCATGGCCTTGCTTTCTCTGTTGAATGAATTCATATGAGACATGAAGTGGGGTACAGAACAGATGACAAGTAGAGATTATCACAAAGAGACAAGGGACAAGAGTGGCCAGTGGCCAGAGAGACCACTGTGAAGGAAAAAATGCATAATGTGGTAGTCGACAGTGAACAGGTGTGCGTATGAAGGCTTTATACTACTCTCAAGCATTTATGAAACATATTTCACTGTCCGGGTGATTGACAGGCCCATTTGGGTTCACTCTTCAGGGGGAGGGACAATGGTTTGTCTCTATTCTTTACTAGAAAGCCCCAATTCCTCCCAAGCCAGAGATAAGACTGAGATCCCATTCTGTTGGCCAAAAATCATGTAGTGGGGTAGACCCATAAGAATGAAAGAAAAGCATCTATAAAAATAGCCATATTTACCCAGAGGAAATGAGCTGCTCAGAACGGGACTCACTGATGCACAGCCACCTGGACCTTCCGACCTTCCGTACAGCTTTAAATCTTGAGGGGCAATTGGGAATCTTTCCTCCTTCTTAAAATTAGTATTACCAGAGACACAGGGCCCATAAGTGATTGTAAAGGACAGGCCTCATCCTCAATGACTTTCAAGCCCCAGAGTCTCTATCACCATACCTAAAACTCTGTTACATTAAGGAGGCTTTTCAAATGTTTTCTTTAAGGCTTTTTGTTTTTTTCTGTATATCGTGGATTAGCCAAGTTTTTTTAAAAAAACATGATCTAGTGAGATTTTGATTAAAAAAAAATTCAGTTTTCCTAACATTACATAAAGAACTAAGGAGTTTTCATTGCTCTGGGATGTACTAACAGGTGCATCCAGCCCTTTGACATTGCAATAGAACACTGCCCGTCTCAAAGCTCACACTTGAGAACCTCATCGTGAAATTATGAAAAAATATAAACATGCCTTATGATGTCTCAACTAGGCTGACAATTTTGTGTTGGACCACATTCTTAGCACTCCTCGTGGTCTACAGGATGGACATGCCTAGTGCATGATGGGTAGTAGGTTTCTGAAAGACATTAGAGAGAGGAAATTTGAAGGACTGGTCAACCTGTTGATGTTGGTAGATGTTGGGGGTCAGTGGGAAGTGTTCTTGTATTCCAGAACAAGGAACCGAACAGGGACATTGAGTGGTAGCAAGCAAAACAGAGGACTTTATTGAGAAAATATATACTCCAAGGGAAGAAGCAGATCAGAACCGCACAAGGTCTAGAAACTCAACTGCCTTATTGTTCAAAGGATGGGGCTTCTATGCCATTCTGAGCTTTGGAGCTCATTCAAATAGCCTTGGATCCTCAGACATTCTCAGCCTGTTACGCGGTGTTCTAGGCACAACTTCAAGCACCCATGCCTTGTGTCATCTTAACTCCCACTCAACTGTGTTTTAGTAGGTGAGCCACAGGTCACCTACAGACACGCAGAATTGCCTCTGCCCCTGGGCCAGTGGTTAGCCCAAGCTGGACTTTCTTTCCAGCTTTCTCCTTTGTCGATAGGCTTCCCTTGCTTGCTAACTTCACAGCTTTTATGTAAAGCCATTCTGGACTCACTTTCCACCCGACTCTCCTGCCTCCTGAAGTCTGTTCTTCAGGAAAGTGAAGAGCAGCTCTTCCCCTTACCATACTGGGCAGAGAAACAGACATATGTGTGGTCTCTTCTGAGACTGCACCTCTAGACTCCCAACAAGTTCATTTCAAGTTCTTGTTAGAGTTGGGATTCAAATCTATGACCTGGACTCATGTCTTATATAAATAAACACCTATGTAGCCATGGGGAGGTTCAACAAACACTGGGTGACCTCTGTGTGCCAGGTCACACAACAGGCATCAGACATACAAAGGTGCTTTACACAGTGATCAGGAAACTATGCTAAGGTATGAGCTAGAACTTCAAAAGACAAAACTTCTGACAGTCAGTAAACATCTAAATATGTGCAACCCACTGGCAATTAATGCTAATATGAGATTTTTTTCCGTCAACAAAGGAAAAACAATGTCTGTATTCAGTGTGAGAGACAATACCACTTTTCCAGCCCCCTGATGAAATAACACAGTGACAGAAGAGTTTGGCAAAATGTTTCACAAAGCTGGGCATGGCAGGACATGCTGCCAATCCCAGCACATGGGAGGTGGAGGCAGGAGGATTAGGAATTAAAGTCCAGCTTCTGCTACACAGCAAGTTCAAGGCAAGCCTGTTCTACACGAAGCATCCACAGGTAAAGGTGCTTTTCGCTAAGTCTAGTGACCCAAGTTCCCATCCCAGAACCCACCCAAGAGTAGGCCGGAAGAACTGATTTATGCAGGTTGTCTCCTGACCTCCATCTGTGTGCTACGGCACAGGCCTGTCTCCCAACCAAAATAAATAAATACAGTTTTTTGGAAACGTGTCCAGAGCAATACAACATGACTTACGGTAGAAAACTGGCTTGGCCCAGACTGTGGCTTCGCTGATGCCTACCTATGGCTAGGCTACCTAAACATTGTATGTCTCCTGCACCCCCTCTCACCAGCTCTGAGTTTTACAACTCAGTTTGGCTATGGATCTCTCTCTGTGTGTCTCTCCCTGTCTCTGTCTCTTTTTTTCTCTGTCCCTCTCCCTTCTCTTCCTTCCCCCTTCCCCTTTCTCTGTTTTCCCTTAGCATCTCTAGCAGTGTGGCATTTTCTGATTATTCTATTTTAGGACCTCACCCATCACAATAACCATGTTAATTTTGATCTTCAACCAGCATTTTCCACGGATCTGCTCGGCGGAATACATGTCTTTAGACCTAAAGAGTCTCATTCTATTCTGAGGTTGCTTTTGAAGCGGAGCGAAGGCTGTGTACTGAACTGTTGACATTTTCCAGAAGTGATTCAAGGGCTGTTACCATATTTATCTTCAAAACAACTTTTGTAGGTTTCTCATAATGCTCTGGTGTTTCTCCGCAGGCTTTGCGTTCTGGTTTTTGTTGTAACATCCTCTGCAAGATATTTTTGACAACAAAGTTTGTCTGATTCAGTCTTCTTCTCATTTCTGAGACAAACCAGTGATTCACCTTTAGTATGGTGCCTCTTGCACAAGCTTGGCTGTGGCAGCTCTGTCACTGGGGTCTGAGTTAGGACAGAAAGATGAAAGAGTTATCTGAGGGACATCGGCTTTCCAATGCCCTCCTCACTGTTTCTGCTTTCTAGGTGAAGCCCCTGGCTTGTCTAATCCCTGCTCCAGTTAAATATTCAGAGAAAGAGAAGCACAGGCCACTTAAAGTCATATTCTTCCTCACATTTCATACCAAGAAGGGCAGAGTATCAGCCATATTGTATGCCAAAACATTTCATTTGAGCCTAACTACTCAGGCTCATTCAAATGAGAGTTAGCAAAGGGCTCTTCAGAAATGTCAGAGTAGCTGGGCATGGTGACACACACCTTTAACCCCTCAAGAGGCAAAGGCAGGCAGATCTCTGAGTTCAAGACCTGCCTGTTATACAGCATGAGTTCTAGGACAGCCAGGCTACACAATCAATCAATCAATCAATCAATCAATCAATCAATCAATCAATCAATGAGATAAGTAAGTAAGTCAGAGTAATAGAAAGCAATGGTCAATTGTTGTGGGTCAGTTTCCATGTACAGAACCTGGAGATATTGTGAGGGAAGACCCTGACCAGTGGAAGTTCTTTTGCCAAAGTAGCATGGTTTTGAGTGGCCTGTTCTGACCCCTTCACAGCACACAAGCAAAGTGTCTGCCTGTCTAACAAGTGTTCCTTGTCTCTATTAAAGGTACACCACTATGGTGTATGTAAAGAGCAGTCTCTGGGGGAATCTGGTTTGCAACTCATCAGCAAAGGGGGATGCTGTAGCCAGCATTTCCAACATGAACCTTCAAAGTCCCGTGCCAAGTGTCTCATGCTGTAAGAGACAACAGGAGCTGATTTCATTCACACACAGATTTCATTCTGCCTGTCAGGATTGCTTATTACTTGTGGCATCAGGTCTGTTTGATCCATGCCATCTCTGACCAATGAGTGGCTCCTTCTAGGCATGGGGAACACATGGTTCTGTCTTCCCTGGTTGGTGTACCTCAAAGCGTCTGGTACAAAGCTGCAGTTCCTTCTTCAAACCATGTCAATCAATACACAGGTGATCCGGGCAGGTGACTTTAGACTTCTGCCTACATGTGGCATATGCTTGCCTATGCACACAGTCATGGGGTTACGGGATCATTAATAGTCTCCACGGCATAACTTTAAGCATGTTCTGTGAAATGTTTGATCCAATTTTTAGATATGTTGCTAGTCCTAGCCCTGGAAATAAGCCCCAGATGTATTGGTAACCCACAGGTCCAAGCGTCTGGCTAGGAAAGAGTTGGTGTTTTTCTTCACATACACATGCACACAAACATAGCGTGGGTTTCTCAGAGCTTGTGTTTGCTCTTCTGCAGTCAGCATTGCATTTGCTTTTGTGCCAACGGTCTGCTCACGTCCCTACAAATCACTGAGTCTTTTCTCTTTCAGCTGTAGCTTCTGTATGGCCAGAGAAGCTTGTGAGCTTCTGACGGGCTGTACCATCTATGGCCAGATTCTACTGCATAGCCCCCTAATGAGAAGACATTCCCACCTACCGAATCATCTAGGCAATGACTGTGCCTCTTGGAGGGTATGGGGAAATATCTAGAGGCATCTTATTGACACAGTTTAGGACGAGGCGGTGCCAGTGGCATCTAAGAATCAGAAGACAGGGACATCATCATTCATCCGGTCTAATATGCCAATGGTGTTAAAGGAGAGACCCCTCTTCTAGCAATGTGCAGCAGTCGGTGGTCCTGAAATTTAAATTTCAAGGCCTCCTCTAAGCACATGCTCTCAGCAATGTCCAGTGCATGGGGATTCTTCGGCGTGGGTTGGTGTTTTGGCTGACGATGTTTTGGTTTTGTCTTCTTAGACTTCTAGACTTTTTGTGTCAGAAGAAAGTTTCTTTTTCCTTCTTGTAGTGAAAACTTTCCAAGACAAACTATGTTTTGCATTTTTAATTCTTTCCTACTGGTTGACATTATAAAGCACCCAAGAGAACGGATTGTTACCCAGTTTTTACTCACAGCCCCCTACCCTGATGTCCTGTAAACTACCAGTCTCAAAAATAGAATGGCAGGCTAACGGAAATGAGAGGAATGGGGTCCTTTGCCCCAAATCTCCACCACCCACTGTTGCATTAAACTTGTAGAACTCCCCCCACCATGTCACTCCCCCCCAAGCCTCCCTTGGCTAACATCCTTAGCAGTTGCCGGTATCACTGGGGAAAACGGCTTCCCTGAGCTGACGTGTCCCTTTGCAGCCTTCTCCGCTCTGAACTCAGCTTGACATTGTTCACAGGGAAAGCCTTGGTGACCTCCCCAAGCTTCCAAGATGAACTTCAAACCCATACCACCATTCCATTCTGCTAATTTTTTGTTTTTAAACAATTTACACAGTAATTTATACTTTTGGGCATTTAAGAGGTACTTGTCCTTGAAAAATGTAAGAGAAAGATATAGATATTGTTCTACATTTGCCTGTGGGTCTGTTTCCAGTGGTCCTTGCCTCTGACTTCTTCCTGGATATCTGAGTATCATCTACATTGATTTTCTTTAGCTTGAAGCACTTACTTCCATTGTGCGGGGACTCTATTAGCCCATCTAAGATAGGCAATGCTTCCACATTTTCTTCATTCTCATGGGACATTTTAACTGTAGAGTCTGGGGTTGAGACTTTTGAAGTATGTTAAAAATGTGATTTTTTTTTTATCATCTATTTTGCTTTTCTTTTTTTTGTTTTTTGTTTGTTTTTGTTTTTTGAGACAGGGTTTCTCTATGTAGCCCTGGCTGTCCTGGAACTCACTTTGTAGACCAGGCTGGCCTCGAACTCAGAAATCCGCCCGTCTCTGCCTCCCAAGTGCTGCTTTGCTTTCTAATGAGAAGTCCAGCCTCTTCCTCCCCACTATCCTCCCCTGTCAAGCTCTTCTCCCATCTAAGGACTTGTGTGAGTGTTTACTTTGGTTTTAGAAGTTTGATTGGGATGTTTGGCTCTGGTTTTCTCTGAGTTCATTCCGAATGAGAGTCTGTGGGTTACTTAGGTCTGTCTGTAAATGGGATTTCAATCAGCTTGAAAAAATGTGGCCACCATGCCTATCACCCTTGTTCTGCTCTATCATCTCCCTCCCTCTGGCTTCAGCCCCCAGAAGCCCAGCTTCACACACCAGACCAGCTGTCGTCTGTACAAGCCCGGGTCACTCATGCTTCTATGCTGGTTCAAGTGGAAACGTTCAATCCCATCTAAAAAGTCATTGGCTTTTTATTCTGTTGTCTTCACCCTGCTAAGTCCATCCAATGAGCTCCTCCTCTCTGATGTTACAGCTTTGGGTGTCTATAGTCCATAGCTTTGCATATTCTCTGCTGGGACAGTATTTGTTCATTAAGACTATTCCCCTGTGTCCTTAAAACATTCCTATCAAGCTGCTTTGAAACTGTAACCTATATGTGCTGTTGTTTGGACTTAAGCTGGCCTCTATTTCTTCTGGGTGTTTTTCTTCTGATGATAAGTAGTATGTCTCCCCTCTCCCTCCCTCCCCACTCTCTTTCTCTCTCTTCCTGGTGGAGGGGGTGTAAAGGGTACATTCTACAGCAATTCGTAGAAGTTTTGCACTCTATCATCTTCCCCTAGGGAATAGTGATCTTTTTAATTGAATGTTTAAGTTTTGACTCATTGTTTGAACTTGTAGAGACATGATTTTCTATCTTACTAGACAGGTTTGCTTTTGTCTGTCTCTGTAACTTGAGTGGAATTTTGAGTTTGATTTTTAGTCTTTCTACCAAAGTCTAGCCCCTTCAGGGTTTCAATGAAAATCCAGTCTATTCACCATGTCCTTTCTGCCTGGGAGACTCATATGCCAGCTCTCTCCACAGAAGCAAACACCAGCTGAGATCTCTGTCTGTCCATCTACTCCTTGTCCACAGGCTCCTTGAGTCAGGGACTGTCTCAAGATTGAGGCAGGGCATGTGCAGTTCTGGAAGCTTCTTCCCACACGTCCTCAACCTCCAGCTACTCTGCCCCACTAAGCTATGCACTCTGGTGCTTTCTAACTGTAGAGTGCAGCTTTCTCCTAACACCTTCATGATAAAGTCACGAATACATATATTCTCAATACAGATGCCTTTTAGAAGAGAATCTTTTTATTTTTGCCCACTTTTAAAAGACCCTGTTGCCATGGGTGCATGTGTATAGGTGTGTCCATGTGTGCAGGTACACATGTGAGCAAACATGTAGAGTCCCCAGAACAACTCAGCTGTCATTCTCCGGGTACCGTACACCTTGTGGGGTGTTTTTTGTTTTGTTTTGATGAAGGTCACTCACTGGCCTGGAGCCTAATGCTTTAGCAAGGCTGGCTGGCCAGCAAGGCCCAGAGATCTGCCTCCCCAGTGTTGGGATCATAAGCATGAATAGCTACGCAGCTTTTTAAATGTGGGTTCTGGGAATTGAACTCAGGTCCTTGAGTTTGCGGACTAAACACTTTGCCTACTCTGCTTCCCACTTTGGGTTACTTTTAATTCCATACAAGTAATGACTTTTTCACTGAAACTTTCAGCCCAGTGTTTATCACTGTTGCCTGTGGATGGTTGCTTAAATGGAGTTAGAGCTTTGCCACAATGTTGTGAGCAAGCACCCAAAAGGAGCCACATAATAAAGAGTGTTAATGTTGTGTGCAATATTTAATGCAATGCAGTGCTGGAGACCGAACCTCAGGGCTTCATGCACACTAAGTGCTAAGCACTCAACCAGCTGACCTACTCCCACAGCCCCATTTTGATGCCTTTTAGTGATGTCAATAAAACCAACAAAGGTTGGTAGCATTCATCTGTAATTGTCGAGCGCGCCCCCAACTCGCCAGCAAGAACGACGCCACAGCAGGATCCTTCTGCACACGTTTATTCAGTCCTGTTTCTTCTTTCTCTATATCTCCCTTGTTTATATCTCCCCTGTTTGTATCTCTCCCTCGTTTATATCTCCCAATAATAACAATCCTCTCTCGAATAATAATCCTTCCTCTAACCCGGGCCTCTCACTCTTATATACTCTCAGTTCCCATCCACGCACAGCAGGCCACGCCACCTCACCAGGCACGCAGCTTCAGCTAATCAGGGCAGCAGGGGTAAATCTCCACCAAATTGGATTCACCTGTATCCTGGTACACCTGCGCAGCACTCAAGATGTTTGTGTCTTATATGAGGAAGTCAGGTGCAAGTCATATGACTTAGCTGCAGTACCTGGCACCTTTGGGACTGCTGCCACACCCGCTCCTAACATCTCCCCCTTTTTTCTTTTTTGGCAGAGAGAATGTCTGTAGATAGCCCCCCGCAGCCATGCCCCTTACCCGTCCTTGGGAGACAAACAGCATTGGTTTGATCCCTGTCTTAGGTTGGTGACATGCCCAGGGAGTCTTATCACTGACTACTTCTCTATCATGCCAAGCCACACCTGGGGAGATTGCGTTTTGCTTGCGGCAGGTGCATCAAAAGGCCAGGATGTTAATTAACTTATGGCCAGATCTTAATTGCTGCAAGCAAGCCTCATGGGTGAAGGTAGAGGTCTGATCCCCAGTGTGCAAGCATAGGGGCCCTACACAAAACCATCCCTTAGGCTCATCACCCAGAGAGGTCTTGGCCAGCTCCCGTGTCGTTTTTCCTGGGGGAAGGGAACTAGGACACTGAACCTTCATGCAATCAGACATACCTTCCACAGGATGCCAACAGCAAGCTATCCTCTGTGCAGTGCTTAGCCTCGCACCCCACGGCATAACGCAGCATAATTTCTTTTAGAGCGGCAAACCGAATCTGAGGAGATTGTCCTGCCTCCACTGCAGCAAAAGCCTACGCTACCATGGCGAAAGTGCAGGACCCGCACACTCTGCACCTAACACATGTGCCAAACACAAAAAACACACACACTATAACAAGCATACATCCCAGGGCTCTCATCCCCGCTCATCTTCCCTGAAGCAAGGGATAGATGGCCAGCGGGGCTATCTCTTTAAGGGGAATTCAGGGATCAAAAAGCATGGAAAAATTTGAATGTCATGTCGAGCTGGTATCGGCTTCTGGAATACCGAAAGGATCTCTCATCTTGGCTCCATCCTTTGTGCTTGTGGGATCATCCACCACATCCACAGGGGCAACTGGATCAGGAGCCTCATTCTTGCAGTGTCTCACCAATCTCTCCAGCACCCAAAGAAGTTCCGTCTGGTCCTGTGGAAACACACAAACAGACCCTCTCGCCCACATCAACACCTGATCCGGTCGATCCTCTCCAAATATCCAGACAGAAGGTCCACCTACAGGTGGCTGCTGAGGAGGCATAGGGAGGCGGCACAAAAGCTAATTTGCCTTCCTCCTCCACCTCGGCTCTTTTATTTTGTCCTTTCTGTCCACCTGATAACACTGTGTCTCCTTTCTTTTTCCTTTTTCTTTTTAAGCCCTTCTCCTCTTCCGACATACTTTCTTGTTGCTCTGTAAGGATTTTCTGACCTGTCTTGACTGCCTCTCGATTCAAACAGTAACAGAGTCCATATATCAGAACAAACAAGACCAAAACTATCAGACCTACCCACAAAGGGTCAATGGGAGAAAAAAGCATAACTACACAGCGAGGATCTCTTGATCACTACACTGAGGTTATCATAGTTCCTTAACTTGTCCCCAAACCATGAACCTTTAGTTACCTTGTACCTGCTTCCTGGCAACGTTATATTCGCCTCTATTTTATCCAAGGTCCTTCCCAAACTCCTGGGTTACTTTGTGCCTACTTCCTGGCAACTTTATGCTCACCTCTACTTTATCCGAGGTCCTTCCCAAACTCCTGGGGTCGCAAGTTTCACTCACCGTGAACTTACCCTGCTGGCAACCACTGACTGCTGAAAGTTCTGAACTCGGTGGGGGAGTCGGTTCCCCGTACGGGCCACCAATTGTCGCGTCTGCTCTCGACCAGCAAGAACAATGCGACCACCAGTCCTTCTAACAGCAGTTTATTCAGTCTTCATCTTTCTTCTTTCTCTTCATCAGTACCGTTCCCCAGCTGAAGAGTTCTGAATCCACGCCGGATCCTTCTCAACAGTCTGTTTTACAGGAACTTTTATTAACCACTCCTTCCCCGTGATGCAGTTCTGAATCCTCCCTGTAGCAGGGGGTCTTCGCTCGTGCCTGAAGATGTTTCTTGTCCCGGGTTTCGGCACCAACTGTCGAGCGCGCCCCCAACTCGCCAGCAAGAACGACGCCACAGCAGGATCCTTCTGCACACGTTTATTCAGTCCTGTTTCTTCTTTCTCTATATCTCCCTTGTTTATATCTCCCCTGTTTGTATCTCTCCCTCGTTTATATCTCCCAATAATAACAATCCTCTCTCGAATAATAATCCTTCCTCTAACCCGGGCCTCTCACTCTTATATACTCTCAGTTCCCATCCACGCACAGCAGGCCACGCCACCTCACCAGGCACGCAGCTTCAGCTAATCAGGGCAGCAGGGGCAAATCTCCACCAAATTGGATTCACCTGTATCCTGGTATACCTGCGCAGCACTCAAGATGTTTGTGTCTTATATGAGGAAGTCAGGTGCAAGTCATATGACTTAGCTGCAGTACCTGGCACCTTTGGGACTGCTGCCACACCCGCTCCTAACATGTAATCCTACTCAGGAGGTTGCAGTAGTAGAACCTTGAATGAAAGGCCAGCCTGGGGTACATAGTGAGATCCTGTCTTAATAAAACAAAGATAATAGCAGTGCCCAATACGTTCGCAATTATTCTGACATTATGAGTTTACATGGTAAATAAAAAATAATGGCATGTTGTTGGTGTTTTATTTTGTTACTTTTAGAGCAAACCTCTCATATCAAATGACTGGTTAAGTGGTCATAGCTCCCCTTATGCTGTCAGGAAAGAACAGAAGAGATAGCTCACATGCTGGGTCAGGGGCCTCAGCAGCCCAGATCTTAGCATCCTGGGGGAAAAGAGGTTCTCTCTTCAAATAATTAAAACAAAAGTTATAGAAGGCTTCGTGTTGGAGGCTTGTAAAGAAAATTTGGGGTGCTACTACTGGAGGGTGGGTAAGGCCAACAGAATGTAGCTTGGGACTTACTTACTGCTCCCCACTCTTCAAAAGGAATAAAACTGGGAGCATGGCTTTACTGCAGGGCACTTGCTTGGCACACCTGAGGCCTTTGGTTCAATTCTCCAAATCAGCAAAAACAGAACATGCAGAGTGCTAAATGATACTGAAGTGGTTGAGACCCCGAAACAAGGTTGAAGAAAACTACATCATACAGAAAATAAAGAGGAGCCTTTGACAAGCAGGGCCTGCTGCTGAGAGAGGTGTCTGCAGGAGAAGACTTGCCTGCTGTGCTCAGTTCAGTTATGGTGTCCTTGAGCCTTTCTTCTATGGTAGCCCTGGGAGCACTTTAGCGTCCTGCTTCATAGGAAACTGTATTAAAACACAGTCCCACAAGGCCAGCACAGAGGCAGGGGCTCCTCATGGGGGCACTGCCCTGAGAGAAATGCTTTGAAAACGAGGTAAGGCCAAGTTATCAATACGGTTGCCGCCAGACACAGAGCTGTATTCCCAGACGTGTGGACCAGTCCAAGGCTCTTCTCCTGCCTTGCCCCATTTCACCTGTGTGAGGGTTCTGTGGTCTTAGAGTGGCTTGAGACCTTAAGACCATCTCAAGGTCCACAGTACCTTTCTGGCTTCGAAGAAATGAAAGCGGAAGGGCTGCAGTTCTCTGCTTTGAGGACTCCAGAAAAAGAGCTGAAAGTCAGTAGCCAGGCATTCTGTCTGAGTGAGGACCAAGAGCTCTGTTTCCTCAAAGCTCACACATGGCATGGCAGCAGTAGCTTTCACCCCCATGTCTCTCTCTTCACACCGATTTATTTAGAGTTCTCTGTGTGAGAGAGTGTGTGTATATGCACATGTGCGCAGAAGCATGTCTGTGTGTGCAGAATGACTTGTATGTACATGCAGAAGCACATGTGTATGCATAGAATTGTGTGTGCACGGGCAGGTGCACGTGTGTATCCACGTGGAGGTCAGAGGGCACACCCAAGTGTCATTCCTTAGCTTGTCACGAGCCTTGATTTTTGATACCAGGTCTCATACTTGAGACCTAGACCCAACAATTTGGCTTCAGCTATGTTGGCTGGCCTGTGAACTCCTGGGATTCACGTGTGTTTGCCTCCTTGGCACTGGGATTACAAACTTAAACCTTTTTTTTTTTTTTCCTTTTAAACAAATGTGAGTTCTAGGAATCAAACTTGGGTTCTATGCTTACACAGAAGGAGTTTTATTAACTAAGCCATTGCCCACACCCTTTCCTGGTTCTGAAGCTGCCTTTAGAGCTGACACTATCTCATAAGTCAATGGTTTTGCAGGCGTGGGGTGACAAAGTGTGTTCCTTTGGAACCCGGGCACTTGAAGTGTTTGCATTCTCCCTAGAGGTGGCAGCATAGTCTCAGTGTGGAGGGAAACAGTGTAGAGCTCCCTAGAGGAGATCAGCAGTGATGCCCGAGCACAGGCAAAAGCTGCCATCCATCCCTAAGACTCACGGTGAATGTAACACTGTGGTCACAGCTCCAGCTTTTATCCATCCTCAGTGGTTAGGATTTAACTTAACCAGCTGTTATCCATCATCAATGACTTTAAAACAAAACTTTTACTTCATGCTAGACAGCTATTAAGTTCCCTTATCGTTAGGGGAGCAGTGTTCTAGACGATCTGTGGACTGGGTAATGTGATGCTCTTTCCATCCTCGCTACCTTCTGCCCTTCTCCCCTTTGTACCATCAGCCCAGTGTCTTCTCTCTTCTTAGGTTGGACTCATCCATCAGCAGATGTCAACACGTTGACTCCATCCTTGTCGTTTCCTCCAGGCTCCCACAAAACAGTGATTGGCCTCAAGTGAGTCAAATGGGAAAGAGCATGTGTGAGGCCTGGAAACCACTAGCCGCCAAGAATGTGAGTGTCCGTGTGTGGTTGAGTCTGTTTGTAGCCTGGAGGTTGTCTGTGGCTGGCAAGTGGGTTGGAAGGAGAAGAGAGTACCTCTGGGATGTCAAGGACTCGGGATGCACGTTAGCAACTTCATATTCTATTATTGAGCATTCTCTCTTTAGGGTGCAAATATATGTCTAGAAATTGGGCTCCTTTGGGTTAAGTAAGCTTAAAAAGAATTAAATTGTAACTATGAAGGCAATACTCTAGATCAAATATAGTAGATGTATAATTGTGTTTAGTTTCATAGGCTCTGACACATCCTAACGTTACTGAGAAACCATGTCATGATGACTACAAAACTAATCTCTTCTCTACCTTTATGTTTTGAAAAATAAACTTAGAAGAGAAAAGGTCCCTGTGACATCAGCAGTGGGGGTTCATGTCAGTGCCACGCAGGTCTGTCCCATCAGTTCTGTGAGCTGTGTTGCCTGATCCTCTGTGTGCTTCGAGGACATTAGAAATTATTTGGGTCTGGAGTACTCTCAACACACCTGAAGTTCAGCGTGTGTGAATGGCTGTCAGAGGAGACACCCAGACCCTTTTGCCTCCAAAGTAGCTAACAAGCCTTAGGTTCCAGCAGTCAGGGCAGTCTGGAGCTCCAGCTGCTGTGACCATGCCCTGGCTAGTCAGTTCTGTCTCTCCTTCTCTTTCCTTAGGAAATCACAGGACTCTAGTGCTGTGGTAGTCAATTAATCTCTACTCACATTGACCGATGGCGGCGGGCTTGGTGCACGTTCCTCGATACCTGCCTCAGCGTTTTGGGTTTCTAAATGAAAGACACACACACACACACACACACACACACACACACACACACACACACGCACACACACACAGAGCTTTATATTTTAATAAGCCTTAAGCAGCTCAATGACTGGGCTACTTTCTAACCTCTGCATGGCTGATGTACTTTCTGATGATCCCACCTGATTACTTACTAAAACCTGTATCCCATCTTGCTGCCCTGGACCCAGACCTGCAGCCCTCCTGGGCCACGGTCCCTGGCTCTTACATGTTGGCTGTCTCTCTGTCCTGCAGCTACTCCTTTCCCTGCATGGTGACTGTCTCCTGCCTCCTTCCTCTGTCCCTTGCCCAGGAATCCTAAAAGTCCTTCCTCTGTCTGCCTGCCCAGCCATTGGCTACCAGCAACTTTATTTACCAATCAAAACCAACTGGTGGTGGGGACACTCAGTGGCTTACATGGAGACCTGTGGGTTCCCAATGTAATTTTGGGGACCCAACTAACATAATACAAGCATTAGACCAAATCCACAACACCCTAGTTCTTCAGAAAAAACAGACATACAGACACATAAACACAGACTCACACAGACACTTAGGTGTATACACATACACACACACACACACACACACACACACACACACACACACCTCTTCTCTTCCTCTCTCAGATTATAAAAGTTTTAATACTCATAATAGTCGCTTTTGCTGGTGTATCAAGGATACATTGAATGATTAGAAAACATTAAATTGATTTATCTACCACTAAAAGAACTCTCTCTGCACATTATAATTTTTTTTTGTAATCCTAATGCTTCGGAGATTGAATCAGGAGGATTGCCATGAGTTTGGAGCCAGCATGGGCTATGTACTGAATACCAGGCCATCCTGGGTTGCACAGTAAGGCCTTGTCTTCAGAAAGAAAAACAAAGCTTTAGAAGTACAAATGCCTTAGATGGAATTCCCCTGGAATGTTAGGAAGAGAAGACCAATGTGCCTGGAGTCCATTGGAAAGTGAAATGGGGTGGAGACACAGAGGGAGACCCAGTAGCCCTAAGTGGCAGGGAAACTTGGGATTTGAGTTGAGGGAGTGACATATTGTGATTTCTTTTTATATATGCACACACACCACAGTGTGTGTGTGGAGGGCCAGGGGATAACTTGCAGGAGTCAGTTTGCTCTTCCTACCTTGTGTGGGTCCTAGGGGTCAAATTCCAGTCAGCAGGCTTGGCAGAGAGTGTTTTTATCCACGGAGGCGTCTCACAGGCCCCAGAGGTTGGGTTTTCAGGGAGTTATTCAAGTTGCTTTATTACAAATAGGTTTTAGTGAGGAGCAAGGACAGGCATAGAGAAATAGCTTAGAAAGGCTCTATAACCATCCAAGGGAGAGATCCTAGTGGCCTCGTCTTAGCAGCCCATGGGGTGAAGTCAGAGGAGGGAAATGACTCCAGTAGCTATGGAGGGTGTTTAAAATGCTCCCCAAGGTGAGCAGCCAGAACCAATGTTCGAATATGAAGTAGACCATCAGATAGGTGGGCACTCCACAGACAGGTTCCCGAGCAGGTGGAGGCACTATGTGTTGCTTGACTGTGGCTCCGGGCTCCAGGGACTCAGTGGCCAGGCCTCCAGAGCAGGTGAGTGCCGAGGGGTCTGGAAGTGTGGAGGCCCGGCTTCTGGTACAGAGGCAGTAGGAATATGATGGTCTAGCTAGGTGACAGGTTTCCATGCGTGAGAGTCTGGGCTGTGACCATGAGAGTGGCAGTGGGTAAAGTACACAAGTGCTCACATGGAGATGGTCAAGGTTCTGGGAGTTTCCCACTGAGAATCCTCCCCACTGAGGTCACCTGAGAGGGGAGCAGAGATTGGCAAGGAACATACCTAAGTCCTTGATGAGCACAGCCTGGTAACCCACAGACGCAGACAAGAAACATTGAGAATAAGAGACAGATGGCCAGATGAGAGCGACATGAACCCAGAACTGCAGTCTACATGGGACACACTTGTGAGACAAGCAAGTTTCAACCACTTCAAGCCTGCCAGGCATTCAGAGGGTGGTCTGCAAAGAGAGTGGGGTCTTTGAGCAAGAACACGGGATACTTCTATCTTAGTGGCAGTCAATAAGAAGTAAACATCTGTGCTGTAGCCATATAAAACCTATGCACCCACCTTTTCTACCAGGTTGGTTGCATTAAGGACATTCAGAGAATCACAACAGACAGTTGTTCTGACTGGGTAGCATTTAATATGATCAGGTCTTAAATAAGAAGCCATGAACACAAACATTCAAAACCAAATACATAATAAATAATCATTAAGTTATAAAGTACATCATTCATATTAAAACTAAATTCTCAGGTGTGACTGTAAATAAAACAGAGCAATAACATAGATCAATAATGCTATGAATTTATTCACAAAGAAAACACTTTCAGCTACAGTATTAACGGCCATAACTGATTTCCTCTGAACTCCTATGACCTACAACAACCTCTCTCTCTTTCTCTCTCTCTCTCTCTCTCTCTCTCTATATATATATATATATACATATATATATATATATATATGTATATATATATATATATATGTATGTATGTATGTATGTATGTATGTATATCCCTTCCCTTTTTGAACAACTAAATATCACACTTGGGATAAAATTTAACTCAAAAGTGTGGTCAGGTGTTCCTGTAAGAGTACTCAAAACATTAAAACTCAGACATACGAAGTTCAGAATAAAATACAGAATAGACTTAGGAAAGCCCCACATTCTTGTTCTACAGATAAGAGAATGAAAACCAAAAAAAGCTTACACCAGTGGCAACCTTCATGGACACACAACAGTGTGTCAGGTCCAATGTGTTCCCACCCACAGTGAACAATAATGTCAAAGGACTGGCTGAGTCTTGAGCACAGAGAGGTTCAAGACTGCTGTGCAATTTTGTCTAGTTTACTCTAAAGCGTAGCTTTCCCATGGCTAGTGGAGAAGCCTTCACTGGCTTTTCCAAACGATACAAGCTCTTAGCCTGTGCTGCATTGAATTATTTGTACTTCTTGATTAGAAATTGTCAGTGATTTAAAAGGCTAGAACAATAAACACACCAAAATAAATACATTGTCTTAAATATAAAAATCACAATGTCAAGAAGTCAACAGTTACACAGCCAGAAACAACAAAAGAATAAAACATGGAGACTCCCCTCTCTGTCCATCATTGCTTTGTGAAGGACTGCATCTCTGCTTCAGCTTTCGAGCAGCAAACTCAGCAACCAATGCTAGCACCATTGGACACTTACGTGGGCTATGTGTGTATAATGTCATCAACAGTCACACATTTACAGTTACACAAGTTCTTTGCAATACATATTTTTAAAGTTTAAGAGAATGCGTTGGTTCTGATTGTGACACTTTTCTGGGAATCAGTTAACACTAGTCTGTGCTATCTTAGGGCGGTACACGGGATCTCTGCTTGTTTTAAAGGCACTGTGAGGTACAGACACCTTTTTCCTTAGATCAAAACCATCCCCCAGGCCATGCTTGGATCTCAGATCCATTTTAACCATAAGAAATTCTCAAAGCGATGATACCACTCCAGGGAAAATAGCTTTGTAGACTTTTTAACTTGACATTGAAACATACTGTTGGAAATTATATCAAATGGCAAAACTATTTGCTCAATTTAGCCTCTGTGGTTAAAAGATTGGGATGTTCAGTAAAAGTCTGTTTAAAACTGGAACAGAACCTCTGGTCTCTTGGCTCATCTCCTGATTTTGATTTTAAATAGATGGTTGGATTTAACTTATCAAAAGTGTGCATGCAATGTGTCTTAAGTGCTGAACTTGTTTGGATTGCTTTTTCTTAGAAGTTTCAAAGAGGAAAGAAAGGAAAGGATGTGGGAGAGGAGACTGAGGCTGGAGCTAGCAGATTCATCACAGGACACCCATAACCACTTGAGGTGAGAGCTACAAACTTGAAAATTCTACTTGGCTCCAGAAGATAGTGAGGTTTGCACTTCCACAGGCTTTCATTGCCATCTTCACAAGATTAAACTATTAGCTTATAAAGGAACTTGACATTGGGAGGAAGGCAACTTAAGCCTGCTTCTTACTACACCCTTGCCTCTTTAGAAAAACAGTGAAAGCCAGGGGTGACCCTCATAATAGGTTAAATTTTGATAGACCTAATAGAGAAGAAAAACTGTACCTATCTGGAAAGCCTCTCTTGTAGAGTATAAAGATGTTAGTTATCAATATGCTAGATGTTTGTGGTAATGAGTAAACTCTTCAGACATGCTTTCAAGTACAAAGTTTTTCTTAAAGAATAAAGACTTCAATTTTCAATTTCATCTTATGCTTATTATTTCCAGCTTACATCATTCCGTTAGGATCATAAGAGGTCTTACTCTCGCAGATCGACAAATTCCCTAGCTGTATTTTTGCTAAAAGCTTTAGTTTTCCCCTTCCAATCAAAGAATGTCACAGTTGGGCAATAAGATGAAGCCACAGCTTGAGAAGCACCAGAAATCCCTGACACGGGAAGCTGGGCTCTTGTTGAGTTGAGATTTTCCATGTTGACAGCATGGAGTCTGTGCAGGGAACCACAATGTCTGCTTAGTTAATGGGCGAAAGGATCTTAACCTATAGCTTTTCTGAGTTGTTCTTATCATAACGTATCGTACTTCTCCACTTGCAATCCCAAGAGGCAAGATGTACTCCTGCATTCGTGAGCGTCTATAGTGTCCGGCGTCTCCTCAGTCCTCGGGAATCTTCTCGGATCCTCAGGAATCTTCGGGTCCTATGTGTTCTAGGAGAGATGCTGATGAATCATCTGTGGGAACGAGAGCCTATGAGTCACTGGGCACAGGAGGTACCCGGACACAACATGGAAGTGAAAGAAATGCATTTAAGGTGCATACCTTTTGAAGGAGCCATTTTAGTCTTTCTAGGAATTCTTTGGGTGTCCTTTTCTCATACGAATCACAGGAAGGGCATTTCTGTAAATCAAAATTAATCAATTAATTAATTAATTAATTTTAAAACTTTAAAAATTATTTTTTAAGAACTAACTTCATACTTCATAAAATACTTATGTAAAATTCATTTCTTCTCTTGTGAACATAAATCATATTCAGTAACAAGCATTAGGAAAATTCTGTAAAATTGTTCTGGAAACCACGTGTGATTTTATCCTCAGAGACAACTCTGAATATTTTGGTGTTTAAATTATTATATCCGTTTTTTGTCCCCTTTCTTCCTCTTCCTCTTCCTCGCCCTCCTCCTCCTCTGCATTCTTGTTACCCTGGTTGTTATATGCTGTTTGCTGTTAGTTTTTAACCAATTACAAGGGTTTCCTGGGCTTTAGATATGCTTTCAGGGCAGGATTTGTGGTGGCTGCTCTGTCGCTCCCCCTCCCACCCACCCCCACCCTGCACAGATGGAGCACTTACTATTTTTAGATACAGAAGTGGTATCTAGCTTTTATGTACAAGTCTATAGAGATCACCTGGGCAGATAATTTTTTCATATATATCAAATTTCTAGATCTTATCAAGTAGATTAAAGGGATAAATACCTCAAGGACTATATATCATAAAACATGTTTCCTCTTTGTGCTTCGACGAGTCTTACCACTATTGGGCACTGTTTCCACAATTACAAGACAGGATTTCCTCTTTTAACTTCCATTCACTTGATTATTAGGGGTACTGAGCAAATGTTCCAAATGTTCGAATGTGGCTGACCTTCCTCCCTCTTCATCAGTCTCCCTCCCCCCTTTCTCCTCCAGTCTTATGCTCATTCCTGTTCCAATACCAAAACAACTGGCTGCTTTTTAATGCTCAGTCACATGGTATCACGGTGAGAACATCTGGAGGCAGCATGGCATCTATGTTCTTCTTCATCCTGACACAGCTGTTTGTGAAACCTGGAGAAAGTTGGCCTCTTTACAGTTCTCACTTTCTTCATGTCTACACAAAGGAGCTTGGTGTAGAAGAGTTGGGTTCCAGGTCTACAGTACACAGCACCATTTCGTAAGTTTTTCTGAGTTTCATAGCTGTGGTCAATTTGTCACCACCACCCCCTCCATTTCTCCTTCCTTCCTTTGTTCCTTCCTTCCTTCCTTCCTTCCTTCCTTTCCTTCCTTTCCTTCCTTTCCTTCCTTTCCTTCCTTTCCTTCCTTTCCTTCTCTCCCTCCCTGCCTCCTCCCCTACTTCCTTCTTCAAAGCTTCCTGAACAAGGTCTCACCCAGATAACCCAGCTGTCCTGGAAGTCTCAATCCTCCTGCCTCAGCTTCCTGGTGCTGACCTCACAGGGACACACTACCTTCCTAGGCAGTTCTTTTCATTGTGAAGAAAGTTTCAGAGGGACATTTTCACATAATAACCTGGCCAAGCAATCAGAAGAAACAAGACTCCTTTTCATAATGTAATTATGATTTCATTTTTGTCCATGTGGCATTTCTTGAAGGACAGACAACCAATGAATATGACAGAGAAACTTCTTTTCTGTCCTCTCTGCAGGTTCTGATTAATGTTTGAATGAGTTGATTCTTGAGTCCCTGAATTGCACATAAGTTGGCCAAAGAAAATATACAAGAAAATTCAGGGTCCCAAAGAAACAGGAACTTGGACTTTTTCAGCCCCATAAAAAGGTACACCCTTTTAAATTCATCATTGACTCTGCTTTTGCCTGGGACAGTAATAGATTGATCTTGGTATTGTAAGCTCTCTTTTCTTGTCAGAAAGCTGAGCTCTAGTCCCCGATAAAGATGACACAAGCTATGGCCAGCACATGGGCAAAAGGGAAAATATCTTGTAACGTCTAACACATTCTCTTCCTAATGGCTTCTTCACCCCCAGAAACTTCTGTTAACATACTGCCGAGGGAGTGGTGGCCAGTTCTAGTAGGGTTTCTAGACAGACAGTAAAGACTTATTGGAGGTGACACCACTTTTCAAAGTAGACCTTGTATGGAGTAACTCTGCAAGAAGGTGGGAGACGCTCCAGCTGTGTGGATGTGTGAAGCATAGTATGTTACAACTAACGGGTAAGACTTATCTTAATAACTAAATGCTCCATGCTAGTGATAACTGCGAACAAGAAAGATGACAGAGGACAATCTTACAGCTATGTGCTTCTGTTTCTTTCCTCCCCTCCTGGCAGGCAGCCTCCTCCTGAGCTGGGCCACGAGGTCAATGATGAATGTCTTATTGTTTCCAGGGTTTGATGGCTTGAGTTTGGCCTTCTGAAAACAGGCAAAAGCTGCATGCTCACAGTGCCCCTGAAAGGAGAGACAATTAGCATATGTTAATGACCTTAAAGATAATTAGCATATGTTAATGAACATTGTTCCAAAGGTTGAAAATGACATTCCAGCCCTCAGTTTCTGCTTGTACATTTGTGTTGAGAATTTTTTTAGGGGCTCCATTAGGTCTGGTCATATCCCCACTTAAACTCAGCAAAAGACAGGGTTTTTTCCATTTGGACAGCTTCCCTGTCTGGGAGAAAAAGGAGCCATTTCCTACCGCACAGGTACAAGCAGAGCCCTCACCTTTCATAATTTTCTTTGCCTGGTGCTATGCTGAAGTCACTCTGAGGTTGAAGCAGTGGGTACAAGCCTTGTGGAGTTGAATGTGAATGTGTGTATGTGCTTGTTTGTGTGTTTGTATGTGTGTTTGTGTGTGAACCTGATGTGTATGTGAGTTATGTGTGTGCAGGTTTATATATGTGTACATTTGTGTGTGTGTGTGTGCGTGCCTGCAGGTGTCTGTAGAAGTGTGTGGGAGGTATTGAAGAGAATCCAGGACGACACATACATAGGCAAACAGTCTACCACTGAGCTAGCAGACCCAGCATTTCTATCTGTGACAGAGAATTTAGTTTAGGAACACAATGACTAAACTGTGAGGCTGTAAATTGTGAGCAGTAGCAGCTTTGTGGAGATGATCCAACGGTCTGGCTAAGAATCTGTCACTTGTGTCCACTGTGCACACAGGTGTCTCCCTGGGTGGTTTGCCTAGAGCAGCGCTCTAGTCTGCAGTGCCTGATGCAAGTGCTCAGTGACTGTTTGTGCAGCTCATTAGTAGATGAATAAGGTAAGGCCACTCCTGCAGTCCAGTCTAAGAGGCATTTCACCTGCTCTGGCCACCATACATCTCGTAACATCTCAGTCATTGCCTTGTCTCAGTAGGGCAGGATTCCCCATGAGGGGTCAAAACACAGAAGCTAAGACTTGCTTAACCAGTGGGAAGGACAGCCTTCTTCAGAAGAGCTGTGTCGGAGACTGGACAAGTAAACAGACTAAGCCTTCTCTTTGCGTCTGTCAAATAACCACTGCCCAATGAGGAAGCCAAATCTTAACAACAGAAAGCACTGGAAGAGCACGGTGGGCAACAGCTCTTCCACCGAGCTGACTGAAGCTTGGCTCTGGGAGAGAGAGCATCTGAAACCATCTTAACTCTGATCCAAGAGCTCCTGCCTGGGTTGCTGTTTCTTTTAGCAAGTGTGTGTGTGTGTGTGTGTGTGTGTGTGTGTGTGTGCGTGCATGCTAGTCTTCCTGGAAGTTGCTGCATCTTCATGCCACCAATGTGCATTTAAGCCACTAGCTTCCACCCAGAAGCCTCCCTCCTTCCCAGCGATCTTGCTGGAATCCTCTCAGGGACAATCAGCTGAAAGAGCAGCTAGCCTGCTTTGCATTTTCCAACCTGTGCACTTGGCCACCGTGAATGTTGACTAATAACAGGAGCCCATCAGCCTTGCTTTGCATAGGTAGCAGCAAGCCCAGCAAGGCTTATCTAGTTCCTTCTATCAGGTAGCTTGCCTGTCACTAGGGCAAAGTGCCGGCCTTCCCATGTTTGCCAAAATGCTTATTTAATAGAAACTATTTATAAACGTTAATTATAGCACTTTTTTTTCCTTGAAAACCACATGTTCATGTTTGTTGAAGTTTTTTTCTTTTCTCTTCTTTTTGACCACAACCGGCTTAACTTACTGGAAAAAATAATATTCATATTTAAAGGGGTAAATTTTCCAGCTGAAACTGAAAACGCTAACTGCTTCATCTGTGATGATCTGAGAAACCAGCATTTCCCACAGAGGCTTAATTTGCTGAGTTAACGTTTTCATTTGCACACTGAAAGAAGACTACGTTCCAAAGAAGCTTGGGGAGGGGTCGTAAGAACAAACTCCCTGTGACTATCCTGCCAGGAATGGCCAGGCTCAGCCCTCACAACGAGAACAGAGGAGAGGCGTGATATCAGGATGTGAATGTGCCACTCACTGTCCCCACCCTTCCCTGTCTACTACTGACAGACAATGGTTTGGTTTTGTCCTACAGGGAGCAGCCTGTCTCAGAAATGTGTGATCTGGCGTGGGGATCTTCAGGCTACATTTCAGGGCAGGGCAGAGGCAGAGGCAGAAAAGCAGTGGAGAAACAAGGCCTGCTGAGTGCCTGAGGGATGGAGAGTTGGTGGGGAGATGGAGGGAATCTGGAGCCTCCGAGCTCCAGGAGGCTCGAGGTAGTCATGTCTGTGTTTCCTGGCTACTTTTCTCAGCTGGGCCTCAGTAGAGAATATGAGGAATTTTCTAGACCGTCTTGGCTCTTGCAGACTGGAAGGTTCAGTAGAAGCCACTCCTCTCCTTAGCAGAGAAGAGATTTTCATAAAAGGCAACCTGGCTTGCTAGTTCTACAACTGGATAGCTGAAAAGATAAGATCGATTTCCTACAGCCTATTTCTGACAAAAAATAAAAGGGATTTTTTTTTTAATCTTTTGGAAGGAAAGTCCTGGCTAAGTCAGCATGGATTATCCTATCAGATGTTAGGTGGCTTGCCTTCATCACACTCACAGACACCTAATGGCACCGATACTTATATATTGGGCTGGATAACTTTGCTGTCAGATCCATTCCACACATTCCACAACATTCACTAGCATCCATGGCCCCTAGGGACCAGATTAGCACCCTCAGCCCATCCCCAACTGTGCCAACCAAAGTTTCCCCACACAATGTCCATGTTCACCCGGGGAGAGGCAGCAAACCCTTGGATAAATGAGAACAAGAGACACAAGGGAGGGGGTCGGTGACAGATCTCAGTAGCTTTGTAGAATTTGTTACAGACCCTGCTTTGGATGTTAGCTCTGAAAACTTGGCACATAGCTTCTATAGTCCTTACTGCCTTCCTCTGTCTTTGCATTGCCTGCCCATGTAGCATAAGGGTGTTAGAGCAGTACTCATTGCTTCATAGGCAATTCTGTTTGGTCAAATCATCAGAAAGATACAGGTTCAATGAGACAAATCCTCTCATGGAGATGTAAGATTTTCAAACATCTTTTGTTAGAAAATACATTACTAGAGACTGGGAAGGGTGCAGAGAGAGAGGACAGAGTGTGCGGACAAGACTCTGCATGTATACAATCACAGGGAATCCCATCAACTTGTATAGGTGATGTGTATTAGCAATGTTAAAATTAAAGTGACTACAGGAAAAGTCAGACTTTTAAAGGTATCTTTTACTAAGAAAGTGTATTCAAAAAGTACTCCTTGGGTCAACTGAGCTGAAAATGAGGGATTTTCCTGTGTTCTACTTTCCAAGGTGTGGGCTGCAGGCAGGCAATAGTCAAACACAGCGCGTGAGATGCTGGCAATTAGACACACTGAGAAATGTTCTCACTTATTGGAAATGTCCTTTCAATAAGTTTGAATGAGCTACTTTCAGTTTAGAGGCCACTCATTTGAAAGGACCTAGTAAACACAAGAATGATCATGTGCAGAGCTGGAGAGTGAACTGTGGAGCAGAGGGGCGGCGTGACTCACTCACTTTCTAAACTCTTACGCTGTCATTTACCATAATTCTCTTCTTTGAGTGTCTCTGTGTGGTGCCCTCATTACTGGCAATACTCTCCTTGTTTTCCCGATTTATGCAATTAAAGGCCTAGCTGTGCGAGCATTTCCCCAGTTTCATTTACATTGGTACCAAGCTGAAGACCAGAATAAAGATGTTCTCAGGGCAGAGACAGCAGAAGCCCCTCCACACTGAATGCCAAGCCACTCCTCCATGGGATATGAGTGGCACAAGGGTTGGAATGAGCTGTAGAGGCTGACCCTTTGGGAAGTTCATCAAAGACAAGAAGACAGGAGACAAAGAGACAAGAAGACAGGAGACAGGAGACAAGAAGACAGGAGACAGGAGACAGGAGACAAGAAGACAAGAGACAAGGAGACTCACGGAGGTCCAGGTACACGGGAATTACACTCAGAGACTTGTGATTTCTGCACTCCACTCTGCCTGCCTGGAAATCTCATCCTTTCTTTCTTTTCAAAGATTTGTTATTAAAATGCAAATGCTGCCTCTTATCTTAAATAGGATTACAAAGACAGTTCCAGAGCTGTCATATCCCAAGGCTCTGAAAACAGAATTATCTGTTCCTCGTTCAGAAACTGATCCCAGCACTGCTTTCTATCATTGCTTGTTTGTCTTAGGAGGGTAAACATGTATCATATAAGGATATGTCATAATAAGGATTAATATTATATAATTATAAATAATTTATAATACTTATAATATCATTGTTTGGTTCACTAATAAATCTATGGATACATGGTCAAAATGGAAATGAATATTTTGCCAATTATTAATCCCCAAAGTCATTGAAAATAAGCATAACCATTCTACTGACTTGTTAGACTCTAAACTAACATAAAATACATTTTCAGAAATAAATTCAACCGATCTTACCTTTACATCTTGTGGAGCTGATAGAAGTTCAGGATCCTAAGAAAATTAACCAAAGAGTATTAGTTCTGAGTTGGTGATACAAGTCAAAAGGCTCCTTTTGCATTAATTAAAAAAATATTATTTAAATTGCATTGTGACAAACATGGCCTTACCAAGTCATTTTCATAGATTTTCAGCTGTTCAACAATGTCAATAAGGTGACGAAGTCTAATCAGGAGGCGATCTGGCCCTTGGGGGCTTGATTTATGGGCCACTGTCCCCAAGAAGATGACTACCAGACAGACAAGGGTCCTCTCCATGCCACCAGAACTGAGTCTCCAGGAGCTGATGACAGGGCCTTGGTCTGGTTCTCACTTCAACCTGACTGTGCACAGGTTGTCGCTACGGCTACCTATTTATTCATCCCTCAAGAAGAGGCCAAGCCCTCCCATTGCAGCCTGGAAATCTTTGTATAGTGGATGAGTGTGAGTAACTCGTTTTTCTTTTCCATTGGCTAGGTGTACGTGTGCGTGTGGGGGCAGGGATGGATAGAGTCCACAAAATGTGCCCCATCTGCATCTTAGACAGGAAAAAGAGACACATGGGTGAATTCCAGTTTTCAGCATTCACCAAGGTGTGTGTGTGTGTGTGTGTGTGTGTGTGTGTGTGTGTGTGTGTGGCACAGGAGGCACCGTCAGATTTCAGAGAAGTAAACACAAACACTTTGATCTTTTGCTCTGCATCCCTGGCACCTCACCTGGTTTGTCTGACAGTCATAAAGGCACTTCTGCAATGAGTAAAGCAGCGGCATGGCCTTTATTGGAACTTTTTATGGGGTGATGACTATGCTTTTTGACTGAACCATCCTGTACTCCATTGCAATGATGGAAGAGGTTACTTCTTAGGAAGAATTAAATGATGGGCTAGTTTTCTAACCTAGCAAGAGTATTTTAGATCCTTATCTTTTTGTAAGGGTGTTAAAATAGGATTTGCTTCCAATTTTCACCAGTGTATCTTTAAATAGCACTAATGGTGCCTCCTGACACTTTATGTAACAATATGGATTGTAAATACAATAAACAGTTTTGATGAACTAAGTAGACAGCGTGCTCTCCGTGAAGACCTTGCTCTATCTTCATTAAAATAAGGACCCCCAAATTCTGTCCGATTTATTTGTTGCTTGTATTTAATGCACCAATTAAACAAATGAAAAGGGTAAATGCTCCTTTCTGTCCAAGTTTAAAAAGTATCTCCAAACACCAAGAGCAAAAGTATCTGTAACGTCTCTTTTCCTCCTAGGGCTGTGCTGGCTACTCCTATTGGACCTTGTCTCCACTGGGTCTGAGCAGCATGCTTCTAATTGCATTTGTGACCAGGTAGAGGCTGGTGAAAGGCTCAGGAAGCAGAAGTGGTTTTAGCACCCGCCTCTCGGCTGCGTTTGCTGACCTTCGGGTTCTTTGCCTGCTGGAGAAAGTTGAGGATTATACTCTAGCTCAAAGGATGCTTAGGCCATAGTTAGGTATGTCTCACAAAGAAGCCTCTTGACTGTAGGTTCTGATCTACCTGCTTGTCACACACTTACAACCTTACCTTCCTGTAGCCCAGGGTATTATGCAGCCAGTGTGGAGTTTGTACCTGATTTACTCTGAAGGTTGGACTGTGAAGTCCAATAATATCTATTCAAGCTATGATCTTCTGCAGGAGATGAGCATTCTTAGTCTGATGAAAAGATGCTTCTGATACTCATTCAATTCTGTAAGGGACGCTGCTGCGAGAACTTATTAACCAATAAGGATTGAAGGTCATCTTGAGCTGAAAGAAGTGTTCACAAGCCCCACTCCTAACCTAGAAGCAATCTCCAATTGATAGCCATTTGTAAATGAAAATTCAGTTTCCTCCAAGGGAGTCTCACTGGGGAAACAAACTACTCTTTAGAGTGGGCTAAGGCCCAGCAGTACAAGCCAACAGAAAACAGTGCAATGGTTCGTTCGGAGGTTCTTGCCTCATTGTGTCATGTCTGGGCTTTTTCTTTTTAAAAAATTATCTTATTTTTTATTTTAGATTTTTATTACTATTATTACTATTAATTATTTTCTTCTCTTTTTTTTATACTACAGACCCTTTGCATATATATTATGGCTTCAAGTTTAGTGTTTTTGTGGGGTTTCTGACTGTATAAGCAAGCGCACACTTGTTTGTGCCTCTGTTTCTATATGCTTCTTGTGCCTTTTCTTGTCGACGTTGTCCCCCCTCCCCGTTTGCTTGTTTTGTCCTATTCTGATATGATAGTTTTTGTTTCATCTTATTATATTTTATTTATCATTATCCCTCAGATGCCTGTATGTTTTCTAATAAGAGACAGAAAGGGGGGCGGATTGGAATGGAAGGGGAGGTTGGGAGGAACTGGGAGGGGTCAGGGAGGGGAAACCATAATCAGGATATATTGTATTAGAAAAATATATATATTCAATAAGAGGGAAAAATCAAACAAAATTATATTGCTAACCAAGCAAACACAAAACAACTCAAAGTAAGTATCTTGAAGGCCATAAGGTCAGGGGCACAGTGAGCTCATAGAACAAAGAGGCTGCATGGTGGGGCTAGGATCCCCAAAGCAGTGGTCCTCAACCTGCCTAATGCTCCCACCATACATTATTTCATTGCTACTTTGCTACTTTGTAACTATACTTTAGTTACTGTTATGGACCGTAGTGTAAAATCCGTGTTTTCTGATGGACTTGGCTGAACCCCTGTGAAAGTGTCAGTTAACCTCCAAGAGGGTCGTGACGCACAGGTTAAGAATGAGTGCTCTAGAGTCAGTCTATTCCTTGGTTTCCCCAGCCTCTGAGGACACACGTCTCCCATGATGCTCCCTGTATGCTGTGCAGGCTGGTTTTCTGTTACCTCATCTACTTTGATCTTGACCCCTGGACTGCCTTCCTGTGGTATCTTCAGCACTGAAGAACTGCACCCCAGGGACTCCCACTCCTAGCAGCTCCTGGGCTGGAATGTTTGGGCAGGGCACTTGACACTTGATCTTGACAGGTGGCTTGTAGCAAATGCTAGGAGGTCTTGGGGCATGACGGGGTCTGTGACAGGATCAAGAGCAGTGGTTTCCTATGGGCAGCATGGCTTTGGATGCTGATAGTACCACTAAAGCAATGCCACATGTATGGCTTAGCATTGATCTACCTCTTTTCTGTATGTGTCTGTCTGTACCTCCTTCCCACCCTCATTTAGGATCAGTGTCTAAGGCCTTCTTTTTTTTCTTTTTCTTCTTTTTTTTCCCTTTTTTTTTTAAAAATGGATACTTTATTTATTTACATTTCAAATGTTATCCCCTTTCCCGGTTTCCCCTCAGGAAACCCCCTATCCCATCCTCCCTCTCCCTGGTTTTATGAGGGTGCTTCCTCACCCACCTACCTACTCCCACTTCACTGCCCTGTCATTCCCCTACACTCTGGCATCAAGCCTTCACAGTACC
Organism: Mus musculus; assembly: GCF_000001635.26. Classification (NCBI taxonomy): domain Eukaryota; kingdom Metazoa; phylum Chordata; class Mammalia; order Rodentia; family Muridae; genus Mus; species Mus musculus. Next base: position 37,235,730 of record NC_000069.6, read on the forward strand.
AGAGGCCTCTCCTCCTATTGATGTCCCACAAGGCCATCCTCTGCTACATATGGGTCTTGGGCCTTCTTCGTGTGCTGTCCTTAGCTCTTTCCTTGGGCTTGTAAGTCTATAAAGCCCCCACTTCCCCTCACCAGAGCATGCCAAGGTCATATGGCAATTCATTCTTAGACTCTAGATTCGAACTCAGGTAGTCTGCTTTTGAACTCTTTTGTTTTTATTAGATATTTTCTTTATTTACATTTCAAATGTTAACCCCTTTCCTACTTTCCCCTCCAAAAATCCCCTATCCCCTTCTCCCTCCCCCTGCTCCCCAACCTACCCACTCACTCTTCCTGGTCCTGGCATTCCCCTATACTAGGGCAAAGAACCTTTACAGGACCAAAGGCATTTCCTCCCATTGATGACCAACTAGGCCATCCTCTGCTACATATGCAGCTAGAGCCATGAGTCCCATCATATGTTTTCTTTGACTAGTGATTTAGTCCCAAGGAGCTCTGGGGATACTGGTTAGTTCATATTGTTGTTCGTCCTATGGGGGTGCAAACTCCTTCAGCTCCTTGGGTAATTTCTCTAGCTCCTTCATTGGGGACCCTGTGATCTGTCCAATAGATGACTGTGAGCATCCACTTCTGTATTTGCCAGGCACTGGCAGATCCTCTCAGGAGACAGCTATATCAGGGTCCTGTCAGCAAAATCTTGTTGGCATCTACAATAATGTCTGGGTTTGGTGGTTGTTTATGGGATGGATCCCCAGGTGGGGCAGTTTCTGGATGGTCATTCCTTCAGTCTCTGCTCCAAACTTCATTTCTGTAACTCCTTCTATGGGTATTTTGTTCCCCCTTCTAAGAAGGAACGAAGTATCCACACTTTGGTCTTCCTTCTTCTTGAGTTTCATATGTTTTGCAAATTGTATCTTGGGTATTCTGAGCTTCTGGGCTAATATCCACATACCATGTGTCTTCTTTTGTGATTGGGTTACCTCACTTAGCATGATATCCTCCAGATCCATCCATTTGTCTAAGAATTTCAGAAATTCATTGTATTTAATAGCTGAGTAGTACTCCATTGTGTAAATGTACTACATTTTCTGTATCCATTCCTCTGTTGAGGGACATCTGGGTTCTTTCCAGCTTCTGGCTATTATAAATAAGGCTGCTATGAACATAGTGGAGCATGTGTCCTTATTACAAGTTGGAGCATCTTCTGGTTATATGCCCAGGAGTGGTATTGCTGGATCTTCTGGTAGTACTATGTCAAATTTTCTGAGGAACTGCCAAACTGACTTCCAGAGTGGTTATATCAGCTTGCAATCCCACCAGCAATGGAGGAGTGTTCCTCTTTCTCTACATCCTTGCCAGCATCTACTGTCACCTGAGTGTTTTATCTTAGCCATTCTGACTGGTGTGAGGTAGAATCTCAGGGTTGTTTTGATTTGCATTTCCCTGATGACTAAGGATGTTGAACATTTTTTTAGGTGTTTCCCGGCCATCCAGTATACCTTAGTTGAGAATTTTTTGTTTAGTTCTGTACTCCATTTTTAAATAGGGTTATTTGTTTTTCTGAAGTCCAACTTCTTGAGTTCTTTATATATATTGGATATTAGCCTTTTATTGGATTTAGGATTGGTAAAGATTTTTTCCCACTCTGTTGGTTGCTGTTTTGTCTTACTGGCAGTGTCCTTTGCCTTACAGAAGCTTTGCAATTTTATAAGGTCCCATTTGTCGATTCTTGGTCTTACAGCACAACCCTGGATTTAGAAAACCTAGGAAAGAGATCAGGAGATGCAAGCATCAACAACATAATACAAGAGATAGAAGAGAGAATCTCAGATGCAGAAGACTCCATAGAAAACATGGACACAACAATCAAAGAAAATGCAAAATGCAAAAAGGTCCTAACTCAAAATATCCAGGAAATCCAGGACACAATGAAAAGACCAAACCTACTAATAATAGCAGTAGATAAGAATGAACATTTTCAACTTAAAGGACCAGAAAATATCTTCAACAAAATTATACAAGAAAACTTCCCAAACCTAAAGAGACAGATGCCCATGAACATACAAGAAGCCCACAGAACTCCAAATAGACTGGACCAGAAAAGAAATTTCTCCCAACACACAATAATCAAAACAACAAATGCACTAAATAAAGATAGAATATTAAAAGCAGTAAGGGAAGAAGGTCAAGTAACATATAAAGGCAGACCTATTAGAATTACACCAGACTTCTCACCAGAGACTATGAAAGCCAGAAGACCCTGGACAGATGTTATACCCTAAGAGAACACAAATGCCAGCCCAGGCTAACCCAGCAAAACTCTCAATTACCATAGATGGGGAAACCAAAGTATTCCATGACAAAACCAAATTCACATAATATCTTTCCACAAATCCAGCCCTTCAAAGAGTAATAAAGGGAAAAACTCCAACACAAGGAGGGAAACTACACCCTAGAAAAAGCAAGAAAGTGCTCTCTTTAAGCTCTCACCTTTCTTACTCCCTAGCCCTCCTTCTCTCTCTCCCTTCCTCCCTCTCTCCATGTGGCTATGGCTGGATGGCTGGTGTCTCTCTCTCTCTCTCTCTCTCTCTCTCTCTCTCTCTCTCTCTCTCTCTCTCTCTCTCTCTCTCTCTCTTTTCTCTTCCCCCTGCCTTCTACAATAAAGCTCTAAAACCATTTAAAAAAGAAAGGAAAAGAAAAAGAAAGAAAGTAATCTTTCAACAAACCTAAAAGAATATAGCCACAAAAACAGAATCTCAACTCTAACAACAAAGATAATAGGAAGCAACAATTACTTTTCCTTAATATCTCTTAATATCAATGGACTCAATTCCCCCAATAAAAAGACATAGACTAACAGACTGGCTTTGTAAACAGGACCCAACATTTTGCTGCATACAGGAAACCCACCTCAGGGACAAAGACAGACACTACCTCAGAGTAAAAGGCTGGAAGACAATTTTCCAAGCTAATGGTCCCAGGAAACAAGCTGGAGTAGCCATTCTAATTGAACAAAATCGACTTTCAACCTAAAGTTATCAAAAAAGGCAAGGAGGGGCACTTCATACTCATCAAAGGTAAAATCTACCAAGATGAACTCTCAATTCTGAACATCTATGTTCTAAATGCAAGGGCATCATCATTCTTTAAAGAAAATTTAGTAAAGCTCAAATCACACATTGCACCACACACAATAATAGTGGGTGACTTCAACACCTCACTTTCATCAATGGACAGATCCTGGAAACAGAAACTAAACAGAGACACAATGAAACTAACCGAAGTTATGAAACAAATGGATTTAACAGGTATCTATAGAACATTTTATCGTAAAACAAAAGGATGTACCTTCTCAGCACCTCACAGTACCTTCTCCAAAATTGACCATATGATCAGTCACAAAGCAGACTTTAACAGATACAAAATATTGAAATAATCCCATGCATCCTGTCAAATCACCACGGACTAAGGCTGATCTTCAATAACAACATAATATGGTCCTCCTGTGGTGGCATCTAGGGTACTTTCCTGTACCAAAGACACTAGCAAGTAGGGGTGTAGGCAAGAGCTTGACTTCTCCATGTTCAGTGAGATGTATAGGTGTTATCTTTAGTCATGGGGGCTTGATCTCAGTTTGTGGAGAGCAAACTATAGTCTTGGCAACAGGATGTGTTATTTGGAAGGTTCCTATGGAACCCTTTTGGCCAACAACTCAAATAGATATAACAGAACCCTAATGCTGGAAGCTTCATTTGGTGACAAGAGATATTCAGTTGGAGCTTTATTTACACCATTATTTGGCAATCTTATTTAGATTGCCTTCATATATGGATATATTTTAGGAAGCTTCTACTGTATTATGTTTCCATGATGCCCCTCAAATGGCCTTTGATTTCAGCTCTCTCTCCCCATATTTCCTCTCTCATTCCACTTTCCCCTCCCTGTCTACTTGATCCTCCCAATCCATGACCCCCTTCCCGTTCATCCATAACTAGCTATTATATTTATCCTCCCTAGGGAAATCTGTATGTTCTCCACTGGGTCTCTAACCTCTGTGGTTCCACCAATTGCAGCTTGGTTAGCATTGACTTCACAGATGATATCCACATATAAGTGAAAACATACCATATTTGTCTTTTGGGGTCTATGTTACTTCACTCAGGATGATTTTTTTTCTAGTTCCATTCATTTACTTGCAAATTTCATGATTTCATTCTCTGTAATGGCTGGGTAATATTTCATTGTGTAAATGTATCACATTTTCTTTTTCTATTCATCTACTAAGGGTCATCGAGGTTGTTTCCCATTTCTGACTATTATGAATAGAGCAGTAATGAACATGGTTGAGCAAGTTTCCTTGTGGTAGGACAGAGCATCCTTTGGGTAGTGCCAAAGAGTACTTGGAACTTGAGGTAGAGTGATTTCCATCTTTCTGAGGAATGGACACACTATTTTCCATAGTGGCTGCACAAGTTTGCACTTCCACAAGCAACAAATGAGTGTTTCTATTTCTCCACATCCTCATCAGCATGCACTGTCACTTGTTTTATGGATCTTTGTCATTCTGATGGGAGTAAGATGATCTTTCTGATATGCTCTTGGATTCAGTCTGTAAGTATTTTATTGATACTTTTTACATCTATGTTCAGAAGAGAAGTTGGTGTATAATTCTCTTTCTTTGTTGAGTCTTTATGTGTGGTTTGGGTATCAAGGTAACTGTAGCTGCATAAAATGAATTGGGCAGTGTTCCTTTTGTTTCTATTTTGTGGAATAATTCAAGGAGTCTGTTGTTATGTCCCCTTTTCCATTTGTAATTTTGCCAATTTGTGTATTCTCTCTCTGACCTTTAGTTGATTTGGATAAGTGTTTGCTATTCTTATTGATGGTCAGATAGGATTCAGGGAGTTATTTCAATTTTCTTGTACCAATTGAGACTTGCTTTGTGTCCTAACCCTAACCCTTAGTATGTGGTCAATTTTGGAGAAAGTTCAATGAAGTGCTGAGAAGAAGATGTGTTCTTCTGTGTTTTGATGGAATGTTCTGTAAATACCTGTTATGTCCATTTGGTTTATAACATCTGTAGCTCCATTATTTCTGTTTAGTGCTTGTCTGGATGATTTGTCTATTGGTGAGAGTGAGGTATTAAAGTCTCCCACTATCAATTTGTGAAGGTCGATATAGGATTTAAGGTACAAGAGTGTTTTTTTTTTTAATTTGTGTCCTTGTGTTTAGGGCATAGATGTTAAAAATTGCAATGTCCTTGGTGGGTATTGCCTTTGATGAGTATGTAATGTCCTTCTTTGTCTCTTCTGATCAGTTTTGGTTTGAAGTCTACGTTTTTCAGATATTAAAACAGTGGCTCCATTCTGCTTCTTATGTCCATTTTGCTTGTTTGTCCTTTTCTAACCCTTTGCCCTGATATGATGTCTATAGTTGATGTTGAGGTGTGTTTCTTGGTTACAACGGAAGGCTGAATCCTGTGTTCACATCCATTTTGTTAGTTTGTGCCTTTTTACTGGATTGTATTAAATCATTGAGACTCCAGAGACTAAACATCGAGTCTAGCCTTCTCAGAATTGAGAGGCCTTCAGTCAGAACCAACAGTATGCTTCAGAGCCACAAAACTAATCTTGTCTTTTATTTGAGTTTACCACTATATTGAGTGGTAAGGCCATATTTATTGTAGGTGCATAGGCAAAGCTGGTTCTCTGCTTAAAGCACAGCCATTGCTTCTCTGCACATCTCAATGGCTTCCACTCATTAACTTATAGTTATTTTTTATTATGTGGAGGCACTAGGCCTGCCATAACACCTGCTTTACAAATGAAACTTATGAGATGAATGTATCAGAGATTACTTTGACTACAGTATAAATTTTGTGTTTTCTTGTGTGTGATTTTTGTCTATAAGAAACACAGGCTGAGAATTCTCTGTTTAGCTCAGTTTCCCATTTTAATAGGGTTATTTGGTTCTCTGGAGTCTAACTTCTTCTGGTCTTTGTATATATTGGATATTAGCTCTCTATCATATTGAGGATTGGTAAAGATATTTTCCCAATCTGTCCATTGCCATTTTGTCCTATTGACAGTGTCCTTTGCCTTACAGAAGCTTTGCAATTTTATGAGCTCCCATTTGTCAATACTTGATCTTAGAGCATAAGCCATTGGTGTTCTGTTCAGAAACTTTCCCCCTGTGCCCATGTGCTCCAGGCTCTTCCTCACTTTCTTTTCTATTCGTTTCAGTGTATCTGGTTTTATGTGGAGGTCCTTGATCCATTTGATCAGGACTTGAGCTTTGTACAGAGAGATAAGAATGGGTCAATTTGCATTCTGCTACATGCTGACCACCAGTTGAACCAGCACCATTTGTTGAAAATGCTATCTTTTTTTCCCCTGGATGGTTTCAGCTACTTTGTCAAGACCAAGTGATCATAGGTGTGTGGGTTCATTTCTGGGTCTTCAGTTTTATTCCATTGATCTATCTTCTTGTCATTATACCAATACCATGTAGTTTTGTTTTGTTTTTTTTTATCACTATTGCTCTGTAATATAGCTTGAGGTCAGGGATGGTGATTCCCACAGAAGTTCTTTTTTTTAATTTATTTTTTTTATTACATATTTTCCTCAATTACATTTCCAATGCTATCCCAAAAGTCCCCCATACCCTCCCCCCCCACTTCCCTACCCACTCATTCCCTTTTTTTTTTTTTTTTTTTTTTTTGGCCCTGGCGTTCCCCTGTACTGGGGCATATACAGTTTGCCTGTCCAATGGGCCTCTCTTTCCAGTGATGGCTGACTAGGCCATCTTTTGATACATATGCAGCTAGAGTCAAGAGCTCCGGGGTACTGGTTAGTTCATAATGTTGTTCCAACTATAGGGTTGCAAATCCCTTTAGCTCCTTGGGTACTTTCGCTAGCTTCTCCATTGGGAGCCCTGTGATCCATCCAATAGCTGACTGTGAGCATCCACTTCTGTGTTTGCTAGGTCCAAGAATAGTCTCACAAGAGACAGCTACATCTGGGTCCTTTCGATAAAATCTTGCTAGTGTATGCAATGGTGTCAGCGTTTGGAAGCTGATTATGGGGTGGATCCCTGGATATGGCAGTCTCTACATGGTCCATCCTTTTGTCTCAGCTCCAAACTTTGTCTCTGTAACTCCTTCCATGGGTGTTTTGTTCCCAATTCTAAGGAGGGGCATAGTGTCCACACTTCAGTCTTCATTCTTCTTGAGTTTCATGTGTTTAGCAAATTGTATCTTATATCTTGGGTATCCTAGGTTTTGGGCTAATATCCACTTATCAGTGAGTACATATTGTGTGAGTTCCTTTGTGAATGTGTTACCTCACTCAGGATGATGCCCTCCAGGTCCATCCATTTGGCTAGGAATTTCATAAATTCATATTGTTGAGAATTTTATTGTTGAGAATAGTTTTCACTATCCTGGATTTTTTTGTTATTTCAAATGAATTTGAAAATTGTTCTTTCTAATTCTATGAAGAATTGAGTTGGAATTTTGATGAAGATTGCATTGAATCTGTAGATTGCTTTTGGCAAGATAGCCATTTTTACTATATTGATCCTGCCAATCCATGAGCATGGGAGATCTTCCATCTTCTGAGGTCTTCTTCCATTTCTTTCTTCAGAGACTTAAAGTTCTTGTCATACAGATCTTTCACTTGTTTGGTTAGAGTCACACCAAGGTATTTTATATTGTTTGTGACTACTGTGAATGGTGTTGATTCCCTAATTTCTTTCTCAGACAGTTTATCCTTTGAGTATAGGATGGCTACTGATTTGTTTAAGTTAATTTTGTATCCTGCCACTTTGCTGAAGTTGTTTATCAGCTGTAGTTCTCTGGTGGAATTTCTGGGGGGTCACTTAAGTATACTATCATAGCATCTGCAAATAGTGATATTTTGATTTCTTTCTTTCCATTTTGTATCCTTTTGCCCTCCTTTTGTTGTCTAATTGCTCTGACTAGGACTTTGAATGCTATATTGAATAGGTAGGGAAGAGTAGGCAGCAGACAGTTGTCTAGTTCCTGATTTTAATGGGATTGCTTCAAGTTTCTCTCCATTTAGTTTGATGTTGGCTATTGGTTTGCTGTATATTGCTTTTACTATGTTTAGGTATGGGCCTTGAATTCCTGATCTTTCCAAGGCTTTTAACATGAAGGGAAAGGGGAAAACATTTGAAATGTAAATAAAGAAAATATTCAAGAGAGAGAGAGAGAGAAAGAAAAAATGAAGAAAGGAAGAAACAAAGACTGAATGCAAGAAATACCACTCGTGGAGCCCTGTGGAGAAAACAGCACCACCAAGTGTTCTGATCTGAGGCTCCAGCCCCACCGTGAAGAGCCACACCCATCTACTGGGCTGCCAAGAGCTTCCATCTCATAGACTCCCACACAGCCACAGTAAACCACAGTAGCGCTCTTTCCAAAGCCTGCACCTGGGAGCAAAAGTATCTTTTTGTAGATAAAGCACTTTATGTGTACAACAGTTACTGTTTTATAATGGTTTAGTGCACCTACAGCCTTTATATTATATTATGATCTTTTGTCTCAGGTTCCTATCTGCTCTTTCGGTCTCAGTTTTCAGTGTTGCTCTTTAACCCCATTTTCCCCTAAGCCTGTGGTTTTTATTGTTTACTCTTGCATGGTGCAGTGATTTTATACATATATATCATATTATAGTACAACTAATGGTATTTCATTTGTAAGTTTTGCACTTATACCTGATCAGTAACTATTTAAATCCAGGTCAAAAGCAGGGACTTTATTTTTATTTTTATTTTTATTTTTCTTCCTTCCTTCCTTCCTTCCTTCCTTCCTTCCTTCTTTCCTTCCCTCCCTCCCTCCCTCCTTCCCTCCATCCCTCCATCCCTCCATCCCTCCATCCCTCCATCCCTCCATCCCTCCATCCCTCCCTCCTCTCTCCCTCTCTCCCTCCTTCCTTTCTTTCTTTCATTTGTTTACATGTTTTTTGCTTCCATTTCTGGAAATTCAATCCAGGATCTTGTGCATGGGAACTTTGTAGTCCACAGAGCTGTATCCAGGCCTTTAATCTTTTTTCTTTTAATTGAGATATACTCTTACTGAGTTGTCCAGGCTAACCTTGAACTTATTAGGTAGACCAAACTGGTCTTGAACTTGCCAGCCTCTTTCCCTTGGACTCCTAAGCATCTGTGATTCTAGAATGCCAGGCTTGGCTGGGGTATTCCCCGGCATGTACAGGCCTCCTGAACCTATTTGCAGAGTTATCTGTTTATATTTGTGGGAAGAGAATGGTCTTGAATTTCATTCACTGCCTTCTCAGGGAAATCATCCTGCAAGTTCTGTCTTCCAGACTCCAGAGCCATCTGCAAAGGCTATGAGAGCAATGTCACTTCCTGCTGTGCCAACTTCAAATCAAAGAGTTTACACAGAAGCTGGGCAGCCTGGCCAGGGCATCCTGTGCACAGCCAAGCATGGCTTCACACATGGGTCTCCTCTGTGGAGAGCCGTGCCATGAGCAATCGCCATTATAAGATGGCGATGGCTTCCACTGCACCTAACTAGTAAACAAGCCTTATGCGCAAGTGCAAGAGTGAATTCACGCCTAGTCACTGGCCATCTCGGGGCGTAGTAATGGGGTGATGGGCGAGCAACGAATCAGGAGCTGTCACGTCACATCAGGTGCTGAAACGTCACGCTGTGGGCTATATAAGCAGCACCATTTTCTGGGTTCGGTGTCTTCCTCCTGAGAAGTAAGCAATAAAGCCTTTTGCCGCAGAAGATTCCGGTTGTCCTGGGTGTGTTCTTGCCGGCGGGGACAAAAGCTCGGGATAAGTGGCGTCGAGAAACCCGGGAACTACCATCACACCAGCGCAAGGGAGATCCCTCTTTCGCGAGGCGGAACCAGAATTGCGGGACATTACAGCTTTACGAGATACGTCTGGCCTTGAACTTTCTCCAGTGTTAGAAGCCTTTTTGTTCCTTTTCACATGTCAACAAGTGGTTAAGGCAGGGCAGAGAATTCTGGACGAAATTCAAGACAGTCTATCAGAGGTAAAGCGGGGAGAGAGAGTAGGAGCAAAGAGGAAACATGGTGCACCATTTAAGCATACAGACCTTTCCACGGGTCTTGAACCCGAGGAAAAGTTAATGTCAGGGAAGAATACCTGGGGAGAGATTGGAAGGAAGGAGAAGGAAAAAGAAAAGAAAAAAGATCAATCAGCAGAGGTTTCTAGGAGAAGGAACTTATACCTGCTAATAGATGAGTTTAAGCGGCTAGCTCTTAGTAGCTCAGAATCAGATGAAGGACTTAGCTCCCCTGAAGAAATGGACTTGGAGGAGGGAGCAGTTCGTTATAAGGGAGAAAGGTACCAGCAAGATAAAAAGCGAGCTACTCAGTCCAGAAAAAGGCAAAAAGCGGCTGGCGAAAGCCAGCTTGCTGCTCGGCCTCCGGACTGTCGGCTTCAGGGTCCTAGTGCACCTCAGCCCTATGTGCAGAGGTTCCATTCAGAATCCTATGTGCAGAGGTACCATTCAGAGCCTTATTGCAGAGGTACCATTCAGAGCCTTATGTGCAGAGGTATCATTCAGATTCATTCATTCCAAAAGAGGAACAGGGAAAAGTGCAGCAAGTGTTCCCAGTTTTTGAAGGAGCTAAGGGAGGGCGTGTTCACGCTCCGGTAGAGTATATACAGATTAAGGAGCTCGCAGAAGCAGTTCACAATTATGGAGTCAGTGCTAACTTCACTATAGCACAAGTTGAAAGGCTTGTGACTCACGCTATGACCCCTGGTGATTGGCAGACTGTAGTAAAAGCTGCAGCCCCCAGTATGGGAATGTATCTTGAGTGGAAAGCCTTGTGGCAGGACTCCTGCCAGACGCAGGCAAGGGCCAATGCTACCATGGAAGGGGACCAAAGAACATGGAAGTTTGAATTACTTACAGGTCAGGGACAGCATGCTGCTAACCAAACAGATTATCATTGGGGAGTGTACGCTCAGATCTCAGCTGCCGCATGGAAGGCACTCTCTAAGAAGGGAGAGGCAAGTGGGCATTTGACCAAGATTACTCAAGGTGCACAGGAGTCCTTCTCAGACTTTGTGGCCAGAATGACGGAGGCAGCAGGGAGGATATTTGGAGACCCAGAAGCAGCTATGCCTTTAATTGAACAATTGGTTTATGAACAAGCTACGCAGGAATGCAGATCAGCAATTACACCTAGAAAGAGTAAGGGGTTACAGGACTGGTTAAAGGTTTGCCGTGAGCTTGGACGGCCGCTTACTAATGCTGGATTGGCAGCAGCCATTCTGCAGGGGAGGAGGCGCTCAGATTCAACTGAGCTCAAACTTTGCTTTAATTGTGGCAAACCAGGACATTTAAAAAAGGACTGCAGAGCCCCTATAAAAAGGACAGCACCAGGATTGTGTACTAAATATGGAAAAGGATATCATTGGGCTAAGGACAGTCGTTCAATTAGAGATATACAAGGCAGGCTCTTGCAGCCTACAAGGTCTTATTGTCCACCCTGGAGTTGTAGATCAGGATTATAAAGGGGAACTTCAGGTTCTCCGTTCTTGTCCTCAAGATGTTTGCTAATCTGTCTAAGCAGATTTCTTTGTATCTTGCAGGAAATTTGTCTGAAAGATTCAATGAGACCCTTGAGGCCCTGAGAGTGGCTGTTCTCAGGATCAACTCGACATGAGTGGACCTGTCATAGACAGAGGGTCTCTCCTCCTGGATTTCATCTGCTTTTTCTTATTTTAAGGAATGGGTGGGGGTAGGTTTATTTGGTGTTGCCATCTGCTGTGGACTTGTGTTTATGCTCTGGTTAGTTTGCAAGCTCAGAACCCAACAAAACCGTGACAAGGTCGTTATCGTTCAAGCACTTGCAGCCATTGAACAAGGGGCCTCCCCTGAAATTTGGCTATCCATGCTTAAGACCTAAATGACATCTGAGTTCTCTGCTATTGCGTCCCACAGATTTGTGGATACATTGCACTGGGATGTAAGAGACTCAACGCTCATTGATCAGCACTTACATCTCGCTGAGGTTTACTAATTCGTTTTTTGGCTGGACTCTTTTATAGAGTTCGCCCTAGGTCATTTAGCAGTTACTGTCACACAGTACTGCGGTATCCAGAGATGGGAAACTTTGCTCATGTACAGACCAACCTAAGACATGGGACCCGGTGGCGATAGGGTTACCCTATGACAGGAAAGGCTGTGACATTGGATGAATGACCTAAGACAGGAGCCACAGCAGATGTACATGACTGCAGAGGCCTAGACCAGCCTCAAATTTTAATAAAATAAAAAGGGGGAGATGTGGAGAGCTGTGCCGTGAGCAATCGCCATTATAAGATGGCGCTGGCTTCTACTGCACCTAACTAGTAAACAAGCCTTATGCGCAAGTGCAAGAGTGAATTCACGCCTAGTCACTGCCCATCTCGGAGCGTAGTAATGGGGTGATGGGCGAGCAATGAATCAGGAGCTCTCACGCCACATCAGGTACTGAAACGTCATGCTGCGGGCTATATAAGCAGCACCATTTTCTGGGTTCGGGGTCTTACTCCTGAGAAGTAAGCAATAAAGCCTTTTGCCGCAGAAGATTCCAGTTGTCCTAAGTGTGTTCTTGCCGGCGGGGACAAAAGCTCGGGATACTCCTCAGTACCATGATGTCAGGTGGCAATCTTCTGAGGGTGTCCCTCCCTGTAATACTTGAAAGAAAGTCCTCTATATAAGCAGATTCATGGCCAAATCAGAGCTTTCAGGGACAGCCTATGCTTAAAGTACAGGGCAGAAATATGGCCAAGACAGTGTGCCAGGCTACCTTCTATCAAAGCAGAATAAGAGAAATGGCCAGTGTGATCTGAGCAGATGACAAGCTTTGCAGGTCTGCACTCTGCTGGGCTGATGGCACCCAACTCCTGTGCCCTGCCTGCAAGCTCTTCCTCCAGGCGCTAGCTGCTGTTAAGTCTGAAAGCATGGAGACCACCACTCACATATGTAATTGGCAAAGATGTTTTTATTTCAAGAAAGCAAGAAGCCTGCAATGCAGGGATCAGCTACTTACAAAATGGTGAAGACCCCAGACAAAGGCACACAGCCTGTTTATAGGGAACTAAGGGAATCTTAATTAGGATTGTGTAACCTAAAATTTCACTGGTGGGTGCTGGGGATATTATATTACATGAGCTGGTTTCTGATTAGCTTGTGTCTAGGTGTTCAGTGGACTGCATTCCTGTGTCATGAACATTTAACCACAGGATGAGATACCCAGACCATATAAGGCTGCCCTGCACAAATGGCCCATCTTGAAATAAGATATTGACCCATCTTTGCAGTTATCTCTAGGATGTTCTTTGGATGGGAGATTGCTATTGCCTTCTTCTTGGAATTTATGGTCTGTTTCTGGATCTGGTGACTTATGGCCTGGTTCTTGGGACTGATGACTTAGGGGGGGCTATGGTCAGTTCCTGGAACAGATGGTTTTCCTTTCTACATCCATCCACACTGTCCCTCAGGTGGAACCATGTGTTCTGCTTTGCTAACTACAAAAGAGGTGACTGAGAGTTGGGTGGTATGACCTTATGCACAGTGAGAATTCACACAGACATCTTTACCTGGGTGGCTTAAGCCTTCTGTAGGCCTATGTTCACCTGGAAACTTTTCCCGTGGGATGATCCAAGATGATTTTTATACTTTCCAATCATTTGGTAACCCCTGAAATATTCTTATTTGATTGGAAGGAGAAAAGTCTAGAAGTAGACCACCAGGATTTTTGAGGTCCTAGTTATACATTCTCTGTATGTTCTGTCCTTTCTACACACTTTCTTCCCTCTTCTCTTCTTACCTCAGATTTTGTGCATTTATTCATACCAAGGCTTAATTACCTCTCCAGGAAATATCTAAAAAGTGTGTTGCATGCTTATAACCAACATGAATCTAAGGAGGTCAGTTCACCCGGAATTCAACTCTAACATTTGGGCCACTGTCATACATACTGACACTAGGACATCCCTTTCCATTCTAGGGTCTCCTGGGATCATCTCAAGCAGTGTAGTGAAGCAGTTTCTCTTCTCTGTTATCTCCAGGGGGAGCAGAAGCCTTCTCAAACTCTCTAGCACTTATGGTGAGGAGCCATGTTACTTGGGTCTAGTGGTTGGTGTGGCAAGAGAGGGCACACATAGCAGCTGTTCACACAGTTGCATTCCTGGGGCTGGAGCATACTCTAGTGGTGGCCTCAAGAGAGCACCCAATGACAAACTAGGCCTGGGGTCTCCAGGGTCTCTTACACATCATTGACATGTATTCTAGAAGTCTCTTCCTACTGCTGAAAATATGGGTCCAGAGGACTGTCCCCAGCAGCCACGAAGAACTCTCTCATTAATCTTAGTTACACATGACGAGTGTCTAATGACATACCAGTGAGACTGGGAAGGAGATGTCTTTACTCCATAGTGACCCTGGAGAAAAAGAACCCAAAGACCCATGTGGACAGATGGACACGTGAGCGCGTGCGCGCACGCACACACACACACACACACACACACACACACACACACACACACACACATATCTTGGCCTATCCTTGAGTCCTAAGCAACATTAGTCCTGCTCTGTCTGGCCTCAAAGATGATTTGTTTTCTTTCCTAGGATGATGGAATTTGGTCCTGAGGCACAATCATAGGAGTGAAGTCGACCAGAATTAGTCTATAGGGGTGTCCCTATAAGATGTCTACTGAGTCCCCAGAACACTTCCCCAGGGCAGCTCAGGGTCTTACAGAGAGGAACTACAGCTATTAATTCTTTGTGGCACATCTTGCTTTTGTAAATTAATAGCTGAAAAATAGTAAATTTCAAGAAAGAATCCTCATTCCTGAGAACAGGAGTGATTGGTCCTCTATGTAAACATCGTTCGTCGGCCTTGAATAATAACTTCAGCAGCTGTGCAAAGCCAGCTGTGATCAAGGAAATGGTGGCAGGCAGCAAACCACACCTCCAATCTGTGCCTTTTTCTGTCTGTCTGTCTCTGTTCTGTCTCTGTCTTTCTGTCTGTCTGTACCTGTCTCTTTCACATACACGCTCGCGCGCGCGCGCGCGCACACACACACACACACACACACACACACACACACACACACATGTGCACACACACTGAGCCTGGGCAGCTTCAGTGTTTCCTCCCAACCTTTGCTTCCAGGCTTCCTCTATGTCTGTCCTCCTCTTGTGTGTTTCCATACCCTCATAATGTGAAACCAAGATGCATTTGGTTGTTTGTTTTATTTATATTTCAAATGTTGCTCCCCTTCCCAGTCCCCTGCCATGAGTTCTTCATCCCATCTCCCCTCCCCTTCGCCTCTGAGAGGATGATCCTCACCTCCGCCAACCCTCACCCCACCCACCTAACCCCACCTCACCCCCATGTCCCCCTTTCCTGGGTTATCAAGCTTCTACAGGATTAGGTGTATCTTCTCACACTGAGGCTAGACAAGGCAGTCCTCTGCTACTATCAGCTGGGGGGGGCCCACGTATGCTCTTTGGTTGGTGGCTTAGTCTCTGGAGCTCTTAATCTGGAGCTCTCAAGGAGTCCAGACTAGTTGACACTGTTGGTCTTCCTATGGAATTGCCATCCCCTTCAACTCCTTCAGTCCTTCCCCTAACTCTTCCATAGGGGCCCCAACCTCAGTCCAATGGTTGGCTGTGAGTATCCGTATCTGTCTCAGCCAGCTGCTGGTAGAGCCTCTCAGAGGACAGCCATGCAAGGCTCCTGTCTGCAAGCACAACATGGCATCAGCAATCATGTCAGAGTTTGGTACCTGTGCATGGGATGGATACTAAGTTGGGCAGGTCACTGGATGGCCTTTCCTTAAGTCTCTGCTCCATTTTTGTCCCTGCATTTTCTTTAGACAGGAAAAATTCCAGATCAAATTTGAAGATAGTTTGGTGACCCCACCCCTCCACTGGGGGCCATGTCTACCTACTGGAGGTAGACTCTTCAGGTTCCATCTCCCCACTGTTGAGCATTTCTGTGAAGGTCATCCCCATTGAGTCCTGGGAGCCTCTCACATTCCAGGTCTCTGGGACTTTCTAGAGGTTCCCTCCAACACTAATCTACCACCCCACAGCTGCATGTTTCCATTCATTCTCCAAGCCCTCCGGGCTTTTCTCCTGTCTCTCCTCCATACTCGCCTATAACCCCCTTTCCTTCTCCCTCCCCACTCCCACCTTAGCCCCTGCCTCCCATGATTATTTGTTCCCCCTCCTAAGTGGAATTGAAGCATCCTCACTTGGGCCTTCCTTCTTACTGAACTTCTTAAGGTCTGTGGGTTATATGCTAAGTATTCTGAACTTTTGGGCTAATATCCAGTTATCAGTGAGTACATACCATGCATGTCTTTTGGGTCTGGGTTATCTCACTCAGGATGATATTTTCTAGTTCCATCCATTTGCCTGCAAAATTCATGATTTCCTCACTTTTAATAGCTGAATAATATTCCATTGTGTAAATGAACCACATTTTTTGTATCTGTTCTTTGATTGAGGGACATCTGGGTTGTTTCTAGCTTCTGGCTATTACAAATAAGGCTGCTATGAATTTAGAGGAGCACCTGTCCTTGTGATATGGTGGAGCATTTTTTGGGTATATGCCCAGGAGTGGTATAGCTGGGTCTTCAGGTCAATTATTTCCAACTTTCTGAGGAACTGCCAGATTGATTTCCAGAATGTTTGCACCAATTTGCAATCCTGCCAGCAAAGGAGGAGTGTTCCTCTTTCTCCACATCCTTCCCAGCATCTACTATCACCTGAGTTTTCAATCTTAGCCATTCTGACTGGCATAAGGTAGAATTTCAGAGTTCTTTTGATTTGCATTTCCCTGATGACTAAGGATGTTGAACATTTCTTTAAGTGTTTCTTGGCCACTCACGGTTCCACGGTTGAGAATTCTGTTTAGCTCTATATGCCATTTTTTAACTGGGTTATTTAGGTTTTTGGAGTCTAACTTCTTGAGTTCTTTATATAGTTTGGATATTAGCCCTCTGTTGGATGTAGGGTTAGTGAAGATCTTTTCCCAATTTATAGGTTGCTATGCATCTGAATTGCAACCATTTGATTGGATAATGCTTTCTAATCCCTACCTTAAATGTTTGCTTAAAGTAAAAGAATTGAGCACTGTCTTCTTCAGACAACAGAGGTTTTGATTTGCGGTCTGGGGTTCCCTCTCTTCACCTGGAATTAATATTCTTTTAACAAAAAAAGCAAAAACATCGTTTGTCTGGGAAGAACTGTAAGAAGGTGATGACTACTGAGCTCTAAAAAGAAATTAGACAGCCTGGGAGTGTGAGCCCCTGAGCCCAGGAATGGGCCCTTTTCACTTTTGAAAGCATCTCTTGTCTTTTCTATTTAACCCTCTGAATAGCTTCAACAGTGGTCTGTTTGGGACTTGCTACCCAGCTTCTCCACCTCACAGACACATGTTAAAAGCTGTCAGTCACTCCCTAGGCCAGCAGGGACCACCAGAGAGGAAACATTTTTATTTAGGATAGGTAAGATGGTGGGTTTTTTTTTCATTTATTTTAGCATTCTCAACTTGTGTGTTTGAAAAACCTCTATCTCCAAATATATCTGCAATATAATTCATAACAGTAGCAAGATTATAGTTGTGAAGTATCGATGAAAATAATTTTATGGTCAGGGGTCACCACAAACAACATGAAGAACTGTATGAAAGGGTCACAGCATTAGGAAGATTGAGAACCACTGATTTATCTGCTAAGTTTTATATTATTAGAAAGAGACACTTATGTGAAAGGTATAGTTTGAATATAAAAAATAGTTGCTATAGTTGAAGTTACTGGATAGGAACTTCCTACACCAGAGTTCTCAGGGTGTACTGGCTAGTTTTGTGTCAACTTGACACAGCTGGGGTTATCACAGAGAAAGGAGCTTCAGTTGGGGAAGTGCTTCCATGAGATCCAGCTGTGGGGCATTTTCTCAATTAGTGATCAAGGGGGAAAGGCCCCTTGTGGGTGGGACCATCCCTGGGCTGGTAGTCTTGGGTTCTATAAGAGAGCAGGCTGAGCAAGCCAGAGGAAGCAAGCCAGTAAAGACCATCCCTCCATGGCTTCTGCATCAGCTCCTGCTTCCTGACCTGCTTGAGTTCCAGTCCTGACTTCCTTGGTGATGAACAGCAGTATGGAAGTGTAAGCCGAATAAACCCTTACCTCCCCAACTTGCTTCTTGGTCATGATGTTTGTGCAGGAATAGAAACCCTGACTAAGACAAATTGGTACCAGCATAGTGGGGTATTCCTGTGACAACCTGACCATGTTTTGGGGAGGACTGTGGAAGGACTTTGGAACTTTGGGCTTGAAGATCCATTCATTGTTAAGAGCTCAGTCAGATGTTGTGTAGGAGCTTGGAAGATAATGCTGAGAACAGTGCAGAAGATGGCAGTCTGGCTTGTGAAATTTCAGAGGGAAAATTAAAGACTCTTTTCAGGGCCATTGCTGTTTTGATTGTGAAAATTCTGTAGTTCTGGTTAGCTGGGGCTGAAGAATCAGCTGTGATTAACAAGATACCAGAACTACTAAAGTAAATACTTTGCATTGCTGGGACTATTGATGCTGGTTAGCTGGAGCTAAGAAATTAGCGGTGATTAAGAAGAGACCAGCATCATTGAGGTGACATCTTCTGGGAAGTGTTTTCTGAAAGCACAAAGAGGCTGTGTTCCAGAGACAGCCAAGGTTGTACTCCTGCTGCAGCAGCACTTGGTAATGTGTAAGGGTCACCCAGGTGGTACTGGTTTTGAAGGCACGAAGGGGTCACGCAGAGCAGCTGAGGCTCGGCACTGTGAGAGGTCATGGAAGGCCATTGGTGAGGGTGCAGCCTCAGTTGCAATTGAAGGCCCAGGACTGAAGGAGTCATGCAGTGTTTTGGAGATGCCAGTACCATGAGATGACCACCAAGAGCAGCAGCAGCAGTGGACTACAGGCATCTGGAGCCTAGAGGACAATGTGTGTGCTACAAAGGGCATGGCTGGAGAAGTGACTCAAGCCCTCGGAGGAGCCCAGAAGATCGTGAGTTGGATCCCAGACATTGGACGGTTGGAGATTGATTTTTGCTTTTAATTGTGACTGTGCCCTGATATTTTCCCTCTTGAAGGAAGAAACTGTTTTAGTGGAGCCCACAGTTAAGAGACTTTTAATTGTAAAAAGACTTTGAATTTTAAAAGAGATGGATATTTTAAAGATTGAAATTTTAAGAATATGCAAAGACTGTGGGACTTTTAAAGTTATTTAGATCTTGGGGATGAATAAGAATGTAAGGGTTGAGGCTTACTAGTGATGTGTTTGTGTGTCAAGTTGACAAGGGGTCAATTGTACTGGCTAGTTTTGTGTCAACTTGACACAGCTGGAGTTATCACAGAGAAAGGAGCTTCAGTTGGGGAAGTGCTTCCATGAGATCCAGCTGTGGGGCATTTTCTCAATTAGTGTTCAGGGGGAAAGGTCCCTTGTGGGTGGGACCATCCCTGGGCTGGTAGTCTTGGGTTCTATAAGAGAGCAAGCCAGGGGAAGAGGCAAGCCAGTAAGGAACATCCCTCCATGGCTTCTGCATCAGCTCCTGCTTCCTGACCTGCTTGAGTTCCAGTCCTGACTTCCTTGGTGATGAACAGCAGTATGGAAGTGTAAGCCGAATAAACCCTTTCCTCCCCAACTTGCTTCTTGGTCATGATGTTTGTGCAGGAATAGAAACCCTGACTAAGACACAGGGGGTCAAAAAGACCTCAGGTTGGGAAGCTCAGGTGCTGACAACCTTGTGAAGGGACACAGTCAATGAACGTCCTTCATGGGTTTTCTCTGAGAGGATGCGCTGTGGCTGTCCTGAGGTCACTCGAGGAAGATGGAAGAAGAGTCTTAGTCGTCTTTGAAAATTCTGACACTGGAGATAAAAGGGGGAAAGTGAGAAGAACACACACAGCCTGTTCTGTGCCCTAGACACACTGGATAGGAAGCAACTCCACCTTATGAGCTGACAAGGTCTGGAGGCATTAATTCACTAATGCTGACAGGATTATGAATCTCTCTCTCTTACCATAACAGCGGGTAAATCACTGTCCTTTGTAGACTCTGGAGACTTCCTTGCAGTGAGCAGAGGCTCATGACTGCTGCCTCCTGCCCAAGTCCAAATCACACCAAAACCTCTTGTACCTTGGCACAACAAGTCCTGTCTAAGATTCAGTTTGGAGGAAGATTCATCTATTCGTGTGCATAACGCCCCCCCCACACACACAGACACACATGCGTGAGCTGGTCACTCTGCAAGGCAATGACTGGGCAGGAAGAATCCTCCTAGTCCTGGAGACCAGGATATAAAAGCTATTAAAAATAAAGTCTGGGAATGGCTGACAATAACTGGCAGTTTACTGAGGCCCACCAGCAGAGTTGCCTGTTCTAGCTAACCACACAGGGACAAATTATGTTGTCAATGGGGCTTGAGGGCTCCTTTACATCATATATCATGAGTCACTAACAGACACTTTCACACTTATTGGTCACAGAAAGCATGGCAAACATTTCTCTTTGTACAAACATCAGTTTTATTTACTGGTGCATTTGTTAGCTCCTGGACACCAACCATATTTATCTATTTCTACCTGTGAAGCCAGGCTCCCTCTGGTATTTAGTACATAGTAAGTTAGTGAAGTACAATAAACCATTCCATCCTGATATTTGTGAGGGAATGATGTCATTATCGCCATCCATTTTAAACATAAGAAACCAGAGGTTATAGGTAAGGCTCAGGTCCTTGCCCTGCAAGCAAGAAGATCCCAGTGTCCACACAAAAGCGAGGCTGATAAATGTCAGAGACCATCCCGTGAGAAAGTGAGCCCTTCACAATCTCCCTAACAGGCCAAAGGGCCTTGTACTAAGAGCTGGTTATCACCCCCCTTCCTCCCTATTCCTTTCTTGGCACCTGAGGCTGTAAAGCTGAATTATAGTCCCCTCTTCCCTATCTCTTCCTGAGTTCCCATGACATCCAAGGATATGAGCTGTGCCTGAGCCCAGCCTGACCCCCAAGGCTGTCAAGGAGGATCGATGTTCCAGAGATAAGATCCAGAGTGCCCGCTGCCTGGCGCCTGACTTCGGCCCCCATGTCAGCAGATGCCCACTTCTTTGTTCTTTGTATAATTCTCCCTTGACCCCTCCCCTATTCCCCGCGATGTATGCTTTAAAAAGAAGGCACCTCAGCCTAATAAACGAGACCTCGATAGGTGTCCTCCCTGGTCTCCTACTTTTCTTTCTTTTCCTCCCATCTCCTTCCAGGTTCGCGGTCCTCCTCGCACCCACGAATAACTGAATCCCACGGGACGGGATAGATAAAGTCCTTGCCCTGCAAGCAAGAAGACCCCAGTGTCCACACAAAAGCGAGGCTCCGCGGCGACATGACTGTATATAACTTCAGTGCTGGGTGGGCAGAGACAGGGAGATGCCTGGGCCTCTTTAACCAGCCTGTTAAGCCTAGTTAATTGGTGAAGTACAGTTTCTGTGAGAGACCCTGTCTCAAAAAAAAGTAAAGAACAGCAGAGGAAGATGCCAGATGTTAACCTCTGGCTTGCCTCTACATGCACACTCATCTATTCATGTGCATAGCCAGCCTACACACGTGCGCGCACGCGTGCGCGCACACACACACACACAGATGAGAACTAAGTTACCGTTTCTGTGGATTTTCTGTCCACTCAGCCTCTTTGTCTGGCTGCATTATTTGGAGTAAAAAAAAAAAAATGTTAGCCTTCAATGAAATAGCTGACAGGAAGGCTTTAAAAAAACCTGTCTCATGCATTATTCTCATTAAGAGTGACGGTTGTCACCTCTAATGATGAAGGTCCACGGATGTGTGAGCATCAGGGTTTCTGTGGTCGGAGCACTGGCAATCCCTGGTAACAGTGCACACGGCACATTTCTGTGGCTACTTAAGAGCCACCAAGAGACTACTAGGTTTAAAAAAAAGGTTCAAGGACAATTGCTTACTTTCTGGACGACCATGGAGGGAAGAGGAGGGTTTCGATGAATGGCTCAGGCCGTGCAGAGCACCTCGGCTGCTGGAAGCGTGATTAAGAACAAGACTGGC
This sequence comes from Mus musculus, assembly GCF_000001635.26. Taxonomy (NCBI): domain Eukaryota; kingdom Metazoa; phylum Chordata; class Mammalia; order Rodentia; family Muridae; genus Mus; species Mus musculus. The sequence continues at coordinate 37,257,858 of NC_000069.6, forward strand.
AGGGAAGCAAAGTGTACTTCCGCTTCGTGTGTGCGTGAAGTGGGGAAAACACACCGTTTCCCTGTCACTTATCGAGAGCCAATGGGCAAATGACGTGTATTCGGCATTCGTCACCTAAGAGGTCTGTGGCTTAGGAACATGCTGAGTCAACTTGTTACTTAGGAATTTACATGACCGTGATGGTGGACTTCCCCAAAAATGGAATTCTGAGCCACAGCCTGAGCTGTGGAGGCTGAGACATCTCCTTTCCCGTCTGGCAAGCCACATCAGGAGGTGAGCCCAAGCCGGGCCTCACTCCCTCCACCTCTGATTTCCCCTACCTAACAGCGCAGCCATGGGCTCACTGAGTGCCATTCTGAAAACCAGAAGCCAGAGCTTTCAAGGAATTTCTTTAACAGTGAGTTGAAGATTCTCGAGCTCACTGTTCAGCTTTTTACCAAACTAACATACTAGCCAAAATAAAAAGCACATTGCTACCTAAAACAATAAATAGGAAGCATTACATCATCAGAAAGTGTGCATCGAGCCACATGTATTTGGTATGTCTCTAGATGCTACCAGCTCACTCATCTGTGCTGGGGGGCCGGGGGGGGGAACATGCTGGTCTGTGTGAGAAATGACAGTTGAGAAGAGACCCACATGACATGAGATGGTCCTCAGCCACATTTATCTTTCCCTCAGGTTCGGAGTACACACTCCCGACTTTGTAGCCTGTGCTACAATGTGCACATCATTATCAAGACGAGGGCGTGTAAACTCAGCACATCAAGTGATTTTGGTCTTTAGAATGTCAGTAGACATCAGGGCCATTAGCTAGCACTCATGTGAAGCTATAGTAAAAAATAATGTAGATGTAAGAATTTAGGGAAAGGCTCATTTTAAAAAAGTATTAGCCCATGGCTCTAGCTACATATGTGGCAGAGGATGACCTTGTTGGACACCAGTGGGAGGAGCAGCCCTTGGGCCTGAGAGGTCTCAATTCCCAATGTAGGGGAATGCCAGGGCGGGAAGATGGGAGTGGGTAGGTAGGTAGGGGAGCACCCTCATAGAGGCAAGGGGAGTAGGGATGAGATGGGGTTTCCAAAGGGGAGACATGGAAAGGGGATAGCATTTGAAATGTAAATAAAGAAAATATCCAGTAGAAAAAATAGATTATACAAGCAAAAAAAAAAGTATTAGTGTAAAATATTAGCAAGACATGGGTGGAAACTTAAGTTAATTACTTCTAAGCTCACCTATCTGGGAAGCCACTATCGGACAAGAGCATTATTATTTAGCTGCAGGAATCCATCTTGACGATGTTGGCCAAATTTCTGTGCTCATTTTTCTCCATAGGTTAGAGTTGGGAGAGCCTCAGGTCACTGTGTCAGTGTGGTGGGAGGAACTGTTACAGCTGTCCAGTTGCTTTCTCTTCACAATGCCCAGCATGGAAAGACCCTTCAAAACTTGTGCAGCTATGACTGACTGACTGACTGACTGACTGACTGACTGACTGACTGACTGACTTGATCAGCTCATATAATCAGCATAGCAAGTGCTAAGGTTACAAAGAAACGCCAGAAAGGTAGTCAGATCCAGTGCCTATTAACCAAGCATTATAGTGCTGCTTCCAGAAAATGCAGGGTGGCGGCTCCTCTGCAGTCACATCCCCACCTTACCGCTCCCCCACCCAGCGAAAGCTTGCAGAGACACTCCAGATAAAACAAACTTTCCATTTATCAGGCAGACACAAAGTTTCCATTTATGCTGCAGACACACTGCTAATTAACAAAGAGGCGGTCATTTGAGCAGGCCAGGCAAGTGCCTTAAACAGGTTAAAAAAAAAAAGTTTTCTGCAGAAGAGTGGTTTCTGAAGATTGCTTTAGAACAAAACGTGGGTAGTTTCCTTCTCAGTAGCCCAGCTTGATCTAGTACACGGTGCTAGCATTTGTTAACAGTAGAAGCAGTAAGGAAATTACTCACCGTGGTTATCCCCGTGCTTGATGCTCACTTAGAAGCAGGGAGAAGGATGGCCTTCTGGAGCCTTCTGTTCAGACAGCTGCAGTCAGAGAGGTGTGGGACTCAGCACGGGAGGATGTGAGAAAGCAGGAGGGCATTGGTTGGCAGCCACTTCTGGTGAGGCTGTAAAATTTATAATGCAAAGAGCTACTTAGCCTGGCAAGGGCAATTGGGTTCTTCTGTTCTAGATAAGAAGGGTTACCGGGAGTGCTTCAAATGGAGACTAGCAATTCAAAGTTTGAATCCCACGAGAATTTAGCTTACAGAAGCAAAGTGATATCTTTAACGTGATTTTTATATTTTATAATATATGCAGAAAATAGACTGTCGTTTTCCCTTTCCTTCTGTGAATCAGGATGGGTGTCAGTCACTTCGGTGGACCAAGTGATTGTGCCGGTGCCTTCCATGGATGGCTTGGTACGCACAGTCTTTGCCGGTGTATCTCTTTGAATCTGGAGTCTACACCTGTGCCTTTCACGTGTGTGAAAAATAGGCTGCCTTTTACCCGAGCTTCTTTGGGCATAACTTAGGAGTTTTTAGTAAGAACTTTCTGCTAAAAATGTATGCAACGTTTTTGTGGAAATAAAAATAAAACAGTTCCCTGTCTGTGAGAAAGTCATTTGCAACAGAGCCTCTCCTTAGAGGAAGAAGAAAAGTGCCCCGGCTGGGAGGTGCCTGCTCCGTTCTGAAACTGTTTCACAGATGCAGGAGCATGACTTTGTGTGGAATGGTCTTCCGTGACTCTTCACAGAGATAGTTGCAGTGGGAGAATGCCTTTAAATCTTAGCTAAACAATAACCAAACATCTCTGTGCCTTAGTGTCTGTATACCAATCAGAGGGCTAGATGGGCACTCATCATTTACCAATGGAGAGGGGAACCTGATCAGGTACTGAGTGAGAGAAAAGGACTGAAGCCCTGAGGGACAGTAGAAAGAATGGAATCTGGCAACCTCAGGAGATAGGAAGTTGGGTGGACCCTTCAGAATGCACCAGAGACCTGGGAGGTGAGAGGCTCTCAGGATTCAAAGGGAGGGACTTTAGATGAAATGCCTGATAGTAGGGAGAGGGAACTCATAGAGCCCACCTCCAGCAGGAAGACAGAAATCAAGTAAGGGATGGGTTTGTCATCCTACAGTCACAACTCTGACCCATAATTGCTCCTGTCTGAAAGAATTACAGGGATGGAAATGGAGAGAAGCCTGAGGAATAGAAGGTCCAGCGACAGGCCCAAAGTGAGATCCAGCTCAAGGACAGGTCCTAAGGCCTGACACTGAGGCTATAGAGCACACAAAATGGGACCTATCATGACTGCCCTCTGAAAGACCCAACAAGCAGCTGAAAGTATCCGATACAGATATTTGCACCCAACCAATGGACAGAAGCACCTGACCCTTGTTGAATTAGGGAAGGCTGAAGGAAGCTGAGGAGAAGGGTGATCCTGTAGGAGGATCAGCAGCCTCAGTTAACTGGACCCCTGAGATTTCTCAAACGTTGGACTACCAAGCAGACAGCATACACCAGATGATACGAGACCCCCAACACACATACAGTAGAGGACTGCCAGGTCTGTGTTCATTTAGAGATGATGCACCTAACCCTAAAGAGGCTGAAGGACCCAGGGAGCTTAGAGGTCAGGTGGGGTGGAGGCTGGGGAATCCACATGGAGACAGGTGGGTGGGGAGGAGGTGTGGGATGTGGAGCAGTCAGAGGGTGGGTAGGGGGATAAATATGGAGTGTAACAAAATTAATTAATAAAAAAGGAAAATTTTTTAAAAGAACCTAATCTTCACACTATACAGCAAGATCGATCCTGCCTTGACTTATATGCACTGTTTTTAATCCTCCAACACAAGCTTTGATAGTATTTGACTACTTTGCTACCTGTGCAAAGCCCTTGGAACACTTAATTATCATGATTCTTGAAGCATTTATGATTCAGTATCTTGTTTGTTTAATTAGATTACCTGTCTATGTTTCCTACTAATATTTATCCAAGGTCAGATGTATGATCATTTATTTTAAATACTTAGTGGATATTACCTTATAGAAAGTTCAAAACTTAGACCTGCAATTGCTATGTAGTCCTTAATATTTTTACTTAATCTGAGTATTTCCGTTTCTATTTCTGATGGTTTGTATATACTTAGTTGTTAAAGTTTCATGAAGATCTTTTTTTTTTAAGTATTAAGTATTTGGGCTCTGTAGCACAGAGGGGCTTGCCTGACTGACTGCACCTGACTATATGGGGTCAGCATGAGTAGACCTTGAAGGATTTTCTGATCCTTGCCTTCATCAGATGAAGGCCATTGTTCTAGTTGATTCTTATCTCATAGAATTATCACCATCAGCATCATCATCATCGAATGATGTCATCCTTGGCAGCCCCAGTACTCAGTAATTATTAGCTGCCATCATCACCAACCCAGACTCCCAGCCATTATGGATGTCATACCCATCATGCAGCCAATATGACTCTGTAACCCCAGAGAAGCAGCACATGCAACCCTACCCTCCTCCTGCTGGGGTTCTAGCATCACTCAGTTCTGCTACCCAATGTAACTTATGCATATGTCACTCACCCAATGGGCACATACCCCCATCAGGTACCATGCTTATAGTAACATGGTTATTCATCTCGTAAGCCTCCGAGAGGCTGCTCCTGCCAGATACCACTCTAACACCCCGGCAGACACTCGCTGCCTGCTTATGGGCTAGCACGTTTGCTTGACTCAAAAGATGAGTGTTTGTCAGGTCACCACAGTTGTGGCCGCACGCCTTTAATCCCAGCACCTGGGAGGCAGAGGCAGGCAGATTTCTGAGTTCGAGGCCAGCCTGGTCTACAGAGTGAGTTCAAGAACAGCCAGGGATACACAGAGAAATCCTGTCTCAAAAAACCACAAAAACCAAACCAAACCAAACAAACCAAAAACCAAAAAAAGCTCTCATCAATAACCCTGAGTAGATTCTTACAAAATAATCTCTCAGGTGGATTCTAGGTATAACTTCTACACAAGACAGTGTGTATCTGCTAACATTTTCTCTGTAGCTAATGGCTCTAAAACCTAGTGGTTATAAACAACTGCACTGGCTAATTTTATGTCAATTTGACACAAGCCACAGTCATCTGAAAGGAAGGATCCTCAACTGAGAAAATGTCTCCATAAGTGCTCAATGTGGGAGGGGCCAGGCCAGAGTGGATGATGTCATCCCTGGGCTGGTGATCCTCAGTTCTATAAGAAAGCAGGCTGGGTGAGCTATGGTGAGCAAGCCAATAAGCAGCATCCCTCGATGGCCTCTGCATCCGTTCCTGCCTTCAAGTTCCTGGCCTGTTGAGTTCTTGTCCTGACTTCCTTTGAGGATAAATAGTAATGTGGAAGTGTAAGTCAAATAAATATCCCCCCACCCCCAAGTTACATTGGTCATGGTTTTTCATCATTGCAGTAAGAACTCTAACTAGAACAGCAACCATCACAGGGCTTTTGTGTAGCTCAGTGATAGAGGTCTTGATTAGCATGAGCAAGTTCTTAGGTTTGATATCCAGCATTGAAAGCAACAAGCAAAAACCACCATTCACTACCCTTCACCCACCCGTGAGACTGTGGGTGACTTGCTAGTGCAACTGGCTGACCTCAGCTGGTTTGCTCATGTACCCATGGCCAGTGCTAGGCTTCTCCCCTCCTTCCTTGAGGGAGTGTTTCAAGGTGAAGGAAGTTGATATATAAAACCAAGTGGTAACCAAACCCTGTTGTGACTCTAATCATGCCAAAGGCGATGAGAAGATGCACCAGCTCTACTAGCAGTTCTTCAAATAATGCAGCAGGACTTAGTTTCCCTTTAGATCGGAGCCCATTTTCAGCTTCAGGCTAGGCAACCTCAACATTTTCTCCTCATTTCTCTTTCCTCTTTCCTCCTTTCTTCTCTCCCTCTCTCCCTCCCTCTCTCTCTCTCTCTCTCTCTCCCTCTCTCTCTCTCTCTCTCCCTTCCTTCCTTCCTTCTTTCCTTTCTTTCCTTCCTTCTTTCCTTTCTTTCCTTCCTTCTTTCCTCATTCTTCCTTTCTTTTGTTTGTTCATTTTCTTTCTTTCTCGACTCAAACCTTGCTTTTATAAAAAGTACCTGGGTGGGTTGGCTGGATGCAGAGCCGTACTTGGTCCTGTGTGTCCTACTTTTTTTTTTTTTTACTTCAGCCTATTCTGTTGAATTTACAGTTTCTGAAAGCGTGTGGCATAGAAAGAGTGATCACAAAAGTTTTTTTTTTATCATACCGTGAAAGTCAGTCTCATTTTGACAGGTTTTAGAATCACCTAGGGCGATGCTTTCTGTGGTGTTTCCAGAGAGGAGTAGCTGATGGGGGAAACCTGCCATCAAATTGAGCAGTCCCTTATAACTGTCGGGTCCCAAGCCAAAGGCGGTTTGGCTGATGACCTGACCTGCAGTTTCCTCCAAAACACTTGGGTCCGCAGCTGCTGCTCCCACTCCACTGCGTCTCTGCCTTCTGTTTATGGATTGAACACTAGCAGCTCTCTTGGGAGCTGTCAGCCTTCAGCGCCAGGTTGGGACCTCTAAGTCTTTAAGGACTGATCAGCTATCAGGTTCTTGACCTCTCTGGCATCCAATGGCCACTGTTGATCCACCCAGCTAATACTATGTAAGGCAATCTAATGGAGTCCCTCTATAATCCGTAATATCAATTCTGTTAGTTCTGCTCCTGCATCAAATCCTGTCCAATGCAGTTTCTTATTCTTGAAAAGAGAATGAAGACAAATCTACTGAGGCCCTTCCAGTCTGTTCAAGATCCTTTCTGAAGTGAGCATGTGACCTGCAGAAGTTTCTTATGGAGCAGAAATGGGTGAAGTCTTAAGGAATCTATGTTGAGAACTCCAGTCCAACTCATCCCATCACAGACTGACACCTCTCTCTGACAGAACAAACTTCACCTGGCCAGGCTTGTTCCAGCCATGGGTCTCAGGATCTCTTTTAGCTTCAGCCACTCCAAGCAAGTGAGGAGGGTCTACAAGTGCCTTTCCATTTTCCTAGGATTACCGATTATGCTGGTTGATCTCAATTGTCAGCGTGTTCAGATTAAGAAATGCTTAGAGCATCAATGAGGCAAACTTTTGGACTTGCCTATTCAGACTTTTCTCGAGAGAATCAACTCGGGAGAAGACATTCCACAAATGTGCACAGCACCATCTCATGGGCTGAAGTCCCAAGTTAAAGTTAAAAAGTAGAAACCATGCTTCTTGGCTTCAAGTGCAATATCACAGCTGTCTCAGATTCTTGCTTCCATGCCTTCCACCAGTAGAAACTGCCAGCCCCTCACACTGTGAGCCAGAATAAATCCTCAATGCCCTTAATTACTTAGTAGGATGTTTTTGGTTACAATAATGAGAAAAGTAACTAACATAGTTACCTAGTGCTCACACACGCTGATGCTTCTCTATATTCTCAGTAATCTTCAGAATCTGGAGTTTTACATCATTTATTCATTCAACAAGTATTCACTGAATATACACTTTGTGCCAGAATAATAGACAAAGAATCCCAGCCAATTAGGAGCTTGTAGTCTGGGTGGTAGAGACAGAAAGTGATACAGGTAATGATACAAAATAGCTGGTATATCAGAAATGGTCAATGTCTAGGATAGAATGACACAGATGCACAGGGAGTGTGGAGTAGAGATCAGGGCTGCTCTCTAGCTGAATGGAGACAGGAAGTGAGACTGTGGAAATCGCTGGGAGAGCATCCCAGACAGAGGGGATCCAGGTTTGAGATGCTGAGAAAGCAGCTGGATGCTCAAGTCTCCAGTCTGGGAGAACTCTGGGCTGGAATTGGAAACATAACGAGCCTGCATCTGGTGTCCAGAGCTGAGTTGCTTCGACACCACCACAGGACTCGATATAGCTTATGAGGAAAGGAGGTGTTCTAGCCAATCCCCAGGGTTTAAACACTTTAAAACCTAGGCCAATGGGAAGCAATCAGCAAAGAAAATGAAAAAGGGTTGCCCAGAGACAGGAGGAAGATGAGGAAAGGAACCCAAGCAAAGAACTGAGGGAACCAACTGCTAACCCTGGGAGACGAAGGACAGCGATGAAACTGAGCCGGACATGAGAAGTCAGCCATGAACTTAAAGGTGGCCTGTCAAAGAGTTAGTGACAAAACTCAGTGGGGGAAGGGTCAGAAGTAGAGGGGATGGGGGGGAATGCTGGTCTGCTTTAGAGATGGTTTTGTTTGTTTTGCTTTTTTCTGAAATGAGAGCACAGAAGAAATAAAATGGCAGACAGAGAAATGAAATGTTAGACACAGAAATGAAAGCAGCAGGGAAGCTGGAGCTCCCAGAAAGGGGTGGGAGCACGTTCTTGGGATAGCTAAGGAAATGAAGAGGGAGCTGAGAGCTTGGGTAAAGGACAGCAGTGGCCATACAGTACTGTGACAGCCAGAAGGGAGGACTCATGCCCACAATTCCAGGCTTTAGGAAGCTGGGGCAGGGGGATCACTATGAGTTTAAGGCCATCTTGGGCTCCAGACTGGAACGCTATTTTTAACAATTTTTAAATGAAAAATGAAGAAAAGATATGGTGGTAGGAGCAGGAAGACATTCTGGTAGCTTCTGTCTCCAGAAAGAAAATGGAAGGCAGGGAAAGAGGACGGGACATGAGAGACCCATACAGAAAACTCATCAGAAATTCCTAGCCAAATGGATGGACCTGGAGGGCATCATCCTGAGTGAGGTAACACATTCACAAAGGAACTCACACAATATGTACTCACTGATAAGTGGATATTAGCCCAAAACCTAGGATACCCAAGATATAAGATACAATTTCCTAAACACATGAAACTCAAGAAAAATGAAGACTGAAGTGTGGACACTATGCCCCTCCTTAGAAGTGGGAACAAAACACCCTTGGAAGGAGTTACAGAGACAAAGTTTGGAGCTGAGATTAAAGGGTGGACCATGTAGAGACTGCCTTATCCAGGGATCCACCCCATAATCAGCATCCAAACGCTGACACCATTGCATACACTAGCAAGATTTTATCGAAAGGACCCAGATGTAGCTGTCTCTTGTGAGACTATGCCGGGGCCTAGCAAACACAGAAGTGGATGCCCACAGTCAGCTAATGGATGGATCACAGGGCTCCCAATGGAGGAGCTAGAGAAAGTACCCAAGGAGCTAAAGGGATCTGCAACCCTATAGGTGGATCAACATTATGAACTAACCAGTACCCCGGAGCTCTTGACTCTAGCTGCATATGTATCAAAAGATGGCCTAGTCGGCCATCACTGGAAAGAGAGGCCCATTGTACACACAAACTTTATATGCCCCAGAACAGGGGAACGCCAGGGCCAAAAAGGGGGAGTGGGTGGGTAGGGGAGTGGGGGTGGGTGGGTATGGGGGACTTTTGGTATAGCATTGGAAATGTAAATGAGCTAAATACCTAATAAAAAATGGAAAGAAAAAAAAAAAAAAAAAAAAAAGAAAACTCATCAGCCCTCTCATGCATTTGAGGATGGTGGCTACATTGCCTTATGGAGACCCCTTGCCCTGGCTGTGTCCACTCAAGCTCAGCTGCAGGTGGGAGGTAGATGTAACAATGGTTACGCTTTCACCATGTAGAGAAAATGAGTGGAGAAATGAGCAGATAACAATGCTGGAGAGAGGGGTAGGAGTAGGGTGGGAACGTGGGAGGGAAGGAACAACCCACAGGCAGGAAGATCACTACTTTGAAAGAGGAATAAAGGGTGTTGGGAGAGGGGACACTAGAGAAAAGAAGCCATGGAACAGCAGGCAGTGGGAGGCAAAAGAGGAACCTGGAGCTGGGTTTTAAGGGATTAAGATGATGGCTATGAAGACCATGTAATAGGCTGTGGCCAGAGAACGTGAAAGTGCTTCCACATGTGACACAGGATACCTACGAATGCAGCTCAACACAGAATTGTAAACTCACTCAAACATGGTTTATTTTACCTTTTTTGTGTGAGTTGATTATACAATTCTCACATGTGAGCTTTATAAATGACAGCATCATGTCACAGCATCAAAAGGTTGGGCAATCCTGGTAGGCAAAAACCTTTGAAAGAGACAAGGCCTGAGGGCTTACAGGCTAAAGATCCAGGATTAAGTGGACCCTTAAATCACCAGCAATTGGTAAAAGCAATGTTGTGGAGAGCATGTGACATCTAGGAACTAACCATCCCAGGGATGAGAGAAAGGAAAGTTGGTGGCAGAAAATGCATAAAGCAAAGCAGCCACACACGAGCCTTGTAGCCTCTGGTTCAAAGCACATGTTAAATTCTCAGAGCAAGGAGAAAGAGAATGACCTAGAATCAGCAATCAGGTGCAAGCTGTCTGAGGTCTCCTTTCCTCTGTATCTCTTCAGTTTAATACGTTTTAGAAGTCCTTCATTAGGGGCTGGGGTGGGCATTGAGAAAGGGATGGTGGTTAAAATCTAGGAAGCAGATAGATACATTAAAACTTTTCTTTTTCTTTTCCCTGCCACTCATGTTTTGAAACCTCCTGGTGTTAAATCCTGGGGCTCTGTACATTCAAACTCACCGCTATCCTCCCTCCACGCCCTGTAAAGATCAGAATGTGCAGGCATAGATGACTGGGCTTGCTTCAGTGCCGGCTTCTGCGTAGGAGTGCTGCACGCACCGGGCTCTCAGCACCTGCATCCTCACGCTCTGAAAACTGCACAGCCACCATATAAGCATCGCCTCAAATTGCATAATTTGCTCTCGCCAAGTGGAAAAAAGAAGTTTCAGAATGTGCATTCAACCTGCACTGGCCTCCTGTAGCTCCCAGATGGGCGGAGAATGGGGTCACTGGAGGTGGACAGCCATGAAGACAGAACCCCAGTAAAGGCGCTCTCTCTCTCTCTCTCTCTCTCTCTCTGTGTGTGTGTGTGTGTGTGTGTGTGTGTGTGTGTGTGTGTGTGTGTGTGTGTGTGTATGTGTGTGTGTGTGTGTTGTGTCTATCATGCTGGAGAAGGAAAACTGTGAGATTTGGGTGCTGGTTGTAGATGTTTCAGAAAGCCATTTACTCTACCGAGTACTAAGGTCACGCTCACTCAGTGGGCTACCCAAGAATCTCTGGGGGACTCGAACCAGTCTTGTCAGTAGGTCTAGCCCTCTGGCCTAGGCTAATACACACTCACGTGGACTCTGCATGTTAACTCATAAGTCTAGAGAACATGCATGAGCCAGGAAGGAGAACAGAGAGAATTCTAATAGCCGATAGGCAGAGAGTATGTTGTATGCAGAGACTCAGAACCTCATCTCAGCGCATCAGTGAACACCTCCATTTCTTGAAAAGAAAACTCAACTTTATGGCAGCCAAAAGGATTGCTCAGTTGAACTATTAATGAGCAATGGAGCTCACACTTGGACTCATGAGGATCTTCTCCCAAAGTGGATCCTTTGTAGATTGTATCAAAAAGCTCAGGGCAGCAGCACACAGTCTGGGTTACTCTTCCTTCTGGGTTCCACAGCGACCAGCTGGGCTGGTGGCACACTGTGTAGATCTAAGATGGATGGCCATGATCTGCCCAAGAAGCCTAAAAGACAAACAGACAGGGAGCTGGGGCAAAGGAGAGCAGTAGGGACTCTGGCAGACAGGGAGGCATCTCCTACCTGATGGACATCATGGCCAGTAAGCACCTGCCTGGTCTCAATGCGGAGGTTGTGATCTCTTCTGATATTAAATGTTCGGTCAATATTTTTGCTAAATATAGTGTACTCCTAACAGTACTTCTGAGATGCTATGATCCAAACAGAGCTCTGACCCTGACCCTCTGCCCCACTCCCAGCTTTAATGGCTGCTTCCAAGCCCTCTACTTGGTCCTGGCCTCTTTTTTTTTTTTTTTTCATCCCAGGCTCTTCCTGATGTCCACACAAATGTCACAGCAGGGTAGACTGATCACAAGTCAGCTAGGTATTGGAGTTGGTTTGACTGCTTTGGACTTGAAGATGCGTGCAAACCTGTAGACTATGGCCACTGAGAATGAAGAACTAGGCAAGAGTTAGCCAAGACACCTGTAGTCAGGCATGTCAGGAGTATGCAAAGGGTAACCGTGTGGGTGACCGAGTCAATGAATTAAACATGGGAGTGTGAGCCTGGGGCTCAAGTGAATTTGGCATAGAAGAATGCATGCAAGAGAGAACAGGAAGGGAAATGACCCATAAAGAGAGGAAAAACCACAGATATGTTTCCCTAGTGCCTCTAACAAGTACCGTGAGTGAACAGTGGACATTACCCACAAAGCCAGAGCTGGTGGGGGAAATGCCCGTGTGAGATTAATCCAGGATCTGCTAGTTTCTGCTTTCATGTGTGTGTGTGTGTGTGTGTGTGTGTGTGTGTGTGTGTGTGTGTGTGTGTGTTTTCCAAGTTCTAAACTGGTTGGGCAGCAAACTCCAGGCAAGGATCTACCTGCTTCCATCTTCCCAGTACTAAAATCACAAGCAAGCACCACAACACCTAGATTGTTTTGGTTTTGGTTTATTATGAGTTCAAACCTAAGTTTTTACGCTTGCAAGGCGCGTTTTTATCAGCTGCGATACAGCTCTGGCCCTCAGCAGGCTTTCTTCCATGACATGTTATTACATGCCCACCAGAAAGTAACTTACATAAACAAAGCAAGTGATAGTAAATAATTACCATAAATCTTCTATATGAGAACTGGGGAGCATTTCCATGCAATTCCATGTAAATCACCTGTCTGCTCTCCCAATATCTCATTCCCAAGCCCTCTGGCTCATACTGGGTTTTATCCTCACAAAACCCTAAGGTGTGGATGTATTAACTTCCTCTTCTTTGCAGATGGGTGGAATGGAAGATGATCTCCAAAAGCCACAGTGTGGGTGAATGACAGATCAGGGCTATTTCACCAGCCATTCTGTCCTCCAAGCCTTCTGTCCATCACCTTGGCATCAGTGGACTGTTTGTATCATTTCTATCTAGCTACCTATCTATCTGTCTGCCTGTCTGTCCATCTGTCTCTCTGTTCCTCCATCCATCTGTCTATCTATCTATCTATCTATCTATCTATCTACCATGTATCTATCTATCATCCATCTGTCTGGCATCTTTTTAAATTATATGACTACAAGTGTTTATTGGAGAAAATCTTTAAACATAGAAAATCACAACTAAAGCCACAGTTTAAACTTGGTACTTGTGTAGCATGGTACCTTTTTATTGATAATAACTTTCCCATGTTCCCCTTGGTAGAGATGGACAGAGCAGTGTGGATAATAAATGTACCATTCTTTTCAGAGGTCCATCTCTCCATATGTCTTCATATGCACACAATGTAACGTCAGAATTTAGTAGGATCAAATAGACTATTAAATGATTCTGGACTAACTTACTCATTTGAAAAGAGAGGCCTATAGATGACCCATGTGTCTGAATAACCTAAAACCTACAATTATTGAGAGGACTTCTCAGAGAATAGACAAAGCATGTCCCAGCTCTGTGCACATACAGAAGTGAAGATAACCTACCCCTTCCCTGGGTATGCTAACCTACAGGCAGCCGCTGCTGCCATCTGTTGGCAGTGTGTGGAAGTGATGCATTTCTTCCTAGGTGCATAACATGGTTCCTTTTAGGCAAATCCTTAAATATGAGAGCCCTTGAAGAAAGAAAGAAGTGGGAGGGGCACAAAAAGAAGAAAAGGAAGGGGAAAGAAAAAGGCAAGTGCATGCAGAGTCAGACATGGTTCAAATACTAGCAGTTCCAGTGTAATTAAACAGTCTTTGTTTCCCATCTTTAATGGGGATGCTGTCTAGTTCATAGAGATGTTGTAAGAATTAAATAACAATACATACTAACCTGACCAAATGCTATCCCACATCTCTGTGACTGAACACAGTGGCAGTCAGTTCCCTTCTGAGTTGTAACATAGGGCAAATATTGTTTCCTCCAGTAACGCTTCAACTTGAACTTTCCAGATTATCTAGGATGCCAGCCAGGAAAGCAGGAGGAAAGGGTGTGGTGTTTGCAAAAGTAGAATTTGTAGACCAGACATGGTCTTCTACTGCACACTGCTAACTGCATCTCAGTACCACAATGGTATCAGCTGCCTGAAAGGTTGGAGACAGCAGCTCAGCATTCCAGCTAAAGAACATGAGAAGTTCAATGATCCCATGCCTTAGTAGCTCAGATGGGGGCACTTTCTATGAGAAACATCTTTAAGCTTGTTCTTGAAGGACCTACTGGCCGTGGAGAGTGGAGATGAGATGTGGGGTGCTACACAAGAAAGCCCTGAGGAGCATCCCAAACAAGAGGCCATGATGAGGAAAGACGTCTGACTAAAGAGATGATGTGTTATGTAGGTAGAGAGTAAACTAAAAGGAAGTTTGACAGGTAGTATTAAGGAGTCAGTGAGAGGCTTCCAGGCTTGGAGAGCTGTACTAGATCCAGAGAACCCCAGGAGAAAGCCAGCAGCCCTGTGAAAAAATCAACTGGTTACTGTAAGAAAAAACCAGAGTGCAACACAACACTTGATGCCTTTTATCGAACTTCTGAACTTCAAAAATCTGAGTGCTGCATTAAACAATCCTCTGAATGTTTTCAAGATTCTACAACTGTTCCAGGGGCTGGGCGACAGCTTTATGTGGTAATGGAAAAACAATGGGGATATGGCAAGAATCAATGGGTTACACTGAGAAGAGAGTCCCCCTATGTCAGAGAACAAATAGGTAGCCAAGACGTGAGTCAGAACAAACTCAGAAAGCACCTAGAAGCCTTCCCTGTTTGAAGCACACCAGCCAGTTTCACATGGGTGAAGTTTGGTTTTAAAGAAGACAAACCGAAAACACAACTTGTTTGTTTAGATTTTGTGATCCTCCTGGAGACTTCAGGGCGGCTCTAGGCAACGTGAAGGGAGAATGATCTTCATTGTAGCACAGTGGTAGAGCACTTTCCTGGCAAGCACGGGGTCCTGGGTAATTTCTTCCTGGAAACATTGGGTTTCCTTGGAGAGAACAAGAGTGCACAGGGTCATTGTCTCCTGGCCCACATGTGATGAACTTGTTGAAGCAGGTACAGGCACAAGTCCAGTCCTGTACATACCCAGGTTTGAGAGAAGGTCTCGTGTCTCAGAACACTAGCAAAGCCCAGACAACACCCCTGACCGACTTTAGCTCTTACAGCATTCAAAAGGAACATATTTGTCTTTATTTTTAAGGAAAAGATTAGATTTTAGATGAATGGTTATTTGCTGTGTGCTACATCTTTATTTACACAAATAAAATATCCTACTGTTAAAAACAACCCACGTGACCTTGGCAAGTGCCGAGTCTGCTCTGGGCTTTGGACTTTTGTTTTCTTCTCTATACAACATAGGATTCAATTATATAATCTCTGAGGTCTCTTTCTGATCTGAAACAACAAATTCTAGAATAACTTCCTGTTTCTGGTGAAGCGACATGAATCTTGAGGTTACTTTATCGCATCACAAGAAATCTCTACCATTGTTGAAAAACCTAGCACTCCACGGAGGGAGCCCTGGGGGAAGCGTTATTTAGGGGCAGCATCACGCCTTCATGGCTGAGCCCAGAGCAGCTTACCTTATACCCCAGACAGGAAGGGACAAGAGCTTTAGTCATACCCATCTGCTTCCCAAAACCATGGCTCTGCACTGAAGTCCCTTCCTGTGTGCACTTCCCAACTGGACATGGGTTTGATTGCTAGCCTCCCCTTAGACCTTATCTGATTCAGTATTTCTACATAAGCCCATACCTCTCTGAAGGATATTTACTCTAAAAGCAGGAATATATCCTGGTGTAGCAATTTTAATAGTGTCCAGCACAGCAGGTGATGTTGTGAGTGATAACAATTGCTGGAAAACATCAGATTTCTAGATCGTGAGGAGCCATCTGCAACTAGTTAAGAGTAAATTGATTGCCATTATGTTAAATGCATAAGTCAGTCTCCCATCTGTACAATGGCTGGCTGCTGCCACATCACGCTGTAGAACAGAACTGCCCCATCACCACAGAGAGCCCACCTGACAGTCTGCCCACGTGCTGATCAGTCACATAGAAATGCCAGAGAGCTTGGGAGGCACTTAGACTTTCTTCTATGTGGGTTGGCTCAACTAGTTTCAGCATCATATAACTCGCCACCTCACAAAGTGGCCCATTCTACTCTTGGAAGACTTCGTATTAGAAAGCTGGTCCTAAGGAATCAAGAATGCTGTCCCCCCCCCACACACACACACACATACACCGTATGCACAGGGCAATTGTAATGATTCCTCTCTCTAGCGATTCAGAGTGCAACTCAGTAGTAGAGTACTTAGCCAGCATACATGAGGTCTTACGTTCAGTCCTCAGCACAGAAAGAAAACACAAATGAGTACCCGTAAGTTTTGAGAGTTGAATTCTTTAGTTCGAATCTCATCTTCCTATGTTGCTGTCCCTTGTCTTACTTTTGTCGCCCCTTTCCTCATTCTCTCTCACCCTCCCTCTCTCCCTACCTGTCTGTCTGTCTGCCTGCCTGCCTGTCTCTCTGGTCTTGATAGAGACCAACCCTACTGAGCCATAGCCCCTTGTTTTATTGGCTTTGCACTGCACACTTTCCGAGAGCATGCCTATTTCTTCTCCAGCAGAGCAACGATTATGCAGATTGTGTGTCCGTGTGTCAGAGCACAGAACAACTTCCTGCATCTCCCCCCAGGTCTAAATGTAGAAACCTCTAAGAGGCTTGCTTTAGTTTGACATTTTGCAACTGAAAGAGGACATCAGAAGCGCTGGGGATGAATGGTATACTTCAAAATGGTGTCTACAAAAGAGGTTCTAAATGTCGGGCTCCACAAGAAAAGGCATCTCTTCCTCGTGGGTGGAGACTGCAGGGGAGATACAGTGTTAAGTGCCACATACAGCTTCAGACCTGCTCAACAAATGCCAGTGGCGTCTATGCTGGGCCAGCAGATAACCAAGATGTTGCTCCTAACCTGCAGGTGCTATCAAAAAGGCCAGTTGTTCCTTTCAAAACTTAGCACCAAAACCTAAGTGATTTCAGCCAACGTTGATAGTTCTGGGTACAACTGATAAACCAGCTATCAACTTTACACACAAAAGGATTGATACCTGACTCGTTTCATCAGCTTTAACATGTGATCAAAATTAACACTATCATCTGTGTAGCGCATATATATATATATGTGTGTGTGTGTATATATATATATATATGCAAACACACATATATACCTATATCCATGGATTCTGCATCCATGAATTCAACCACTGGTCAAAAGTACTTTGAGAACATACAGAGTCTGTAGTAAAGATTTTTAAAAATATTTTTATTTAAGTGTATATGTGTATGTCACTGTATGAATATATACCAACTGGGTACATTCCCACAGAGCACAGAAAACAGCATCAGATCCCAGGAGCTGGACTTACAGGCAGTTGGGAGCCTACTGACATGGGTGCTGGGCACTAAACTCAGATCCTCTACAGCAGCAATATATATGCTCTTCACCACTGCAGATTTCCTTCTTGTCCTTATCCCCTCCACATCCCAGTATGACTGTTTATATTGCATTGGATGTAAATAATCCAAAGATGAGTTAAATCACAAGAGGATTGCATAAATACTATGCAAATTATATGACAATTATATGCAGATATGTAAGGTATGTGAGCATCTGGTCACTTGGGAGGTATTTGAAAGGGTACCTGTGATAGATGGATAGATAGATAGATAGATAGATAGATAGATAGATAGATAGATAGATAGATTTACATATATACATATATGTACATGTATATGCATATATACAAAGACACAACATAGAGATACATTTTTATATAAGTTAATTATGCTTTATGTTTTATATGGTAATAGACTTATACTTTATGCATAAAAATGCATTTCAACATACCTATTTCCAGTTGCAAAACTGAAGCATGCATTTTAATGTCGTGTGATGTCTATGCACACACACACATAGGTACTGCGGATATTTCTGCAAGATACGGGGAAAATCTTTCACAGAAGCCTTGGAAGAGCAGGAAAGGATTCTTGAGACCTGGAAAATGACTCATTTCTATTTCACTTTACACTCGCTCATAAGTTATTGGTTCTTACTTTTATAACAACAAAGTAGTTATATAATATTTGGTTATATGAAACAAACATTATCACCCTACATCTCCTCCAAGATGAGTTCCATGGTACAGGCTGCACTCCATTTGTTCAAGTTACAATAGTTTTTGTCCCTCACATCTGCACATGCCGTTCCACTATGAGCTTGATGTTCAGCTCTTGGCCGATGAGATGGGTATGATGTTTTCCAGCTATTCACTGATAAGACAGGAATGGCTGAAATCCAGTGTATTTACTGCTACACACTATGTGTGACAACACCAACTGGCTCCCCGAGGGAGGGGGAAACTGAGACACTGAGGGAAGGTGAAGGTTTCCACAGTGAGGGGTCTGGTCAGTACAGTAGTGTGCAAAGACAAGCTCGAAAATGCACCAGACATTCACGAAGTTGTAAGTCCCTGGATTTGGCTTAAGTAGACAGGAAAGACAAAGTGACCAAGACCAATCTGTAAAGGCCAGGAGGGGTCTGGCTGCCCAGAACAGCGTGCTGTTCCCTGTCCAATCACAAACAAGGTGCTAGGGAAACAGAATTTCATTTGATTTTTAGAGATGTTTTAAAAATGTATGTAATTATTTTTTACCTTTAACAAATTAATAATTTACTTGTAATAATTACCTTTATCATATATATGCATATGCCTCTGTAGGGTAGGATGTGTACACAATGTGTGTGTGTGTGTGTGTGTGTGTGTGTGTGTGTGTTTTCAACCTCAAAATAAGATCTTCATATATACAAGACAAGTACTTTACCCACTAAGCTATTTTCTCAGCCATAAGAACCTTTTCCACTTATTTTTATTACAAAGTAGAATTTTCTATTTATCTTTCTATTTTGATAAAATAATTTACTGCATAAATATATCATAAAATATTGAAGTAAATCAGATTATTTTTTTGTTTTTTGTTTTTTTAACTCAAAGTCCCATGTTTGATAAATGAATGAAAACCCTGGATTTTTCTCCTATAAAAATATAAATATATAGGGCTCTCAAGATGGCTCTGTAAATAAGCAATGGTGCTTGTCAAACATGACAGATATCCAAGTTGCATCTCTAAGACCCATATAATGGAGAGACCTGACTCCCAACATGCTGTGACATGTAGATAAATGTAAAAATAAGTTCAAAGTAGATATAAAATATTACATATGATTCCAGGAAGTTCACAGCACTCATGTTTTTTTTTTTAATTCTTGAATTTAAAGGTTGCAGAAGCAATTAATTGACAGTTTTGTTTTCACAGATTTGGGGTTTTTTGTTTTCAAGAAGGAAATTATGTACGGCACCATGGGGACTCACCTAGAACCTATTGAGTTCCAAAGAACCAGTTCAAAGTCTCATTTAGTATCAAACTCTAAGCGCACCTCTCAAATGCAGTGCATGGTGCTGAAGTCCTCCTAGTTAGAAGAAATCTATGGCAGTCAAATGTGTGAGGCTGAGCCTAGGTCATCGACTATGTTAGGATACACAAACAAGAAGTAAAAGGAAAGTTGACCTGTGAAACTGGTGAAAAACAATTCCATCAGAGATCTAATTGCACACCCTTTCCAGAGTGACCACATTTAATTACCAGAGTGAAACCAAGCTGTGTATAGAAAGGCATCCAATTCTAAGATACACAGCCATGTTTCTATAGCTCCATTCTAAGGTGTAACACATGACTTTCCTCCAGGAAGAGCTGTAGCTTCAGCGCCATCTTTGTTATGGGCAGTGAGTCCCCAGTTCACTGCCTTTAGGAGTACAGCCTGTCAAAGTCACTTAGCAATTGAGATAAGGTTTTCATTATATCCTACCTTGGTAAATAATAATTTCTAAACAGTAAAAAGTTAACGATCACTTTAAATATGTGTTTAGCCTTGTTTTTACTACTGTCACTAAGTTACAGTGTACTCTATCTGCTAGATACATCCAGGGCAAGTAATTAAACAAACACAGATCGTCTAACTCAGATATGCTTAATAGACTAACTAGCTCTCAATCTTGTCAAAAATCTGCTAAATGTAACATTTAATGTTTAAGCTTATGACAGACTCCCAAAGCCTAATAGTGACACCCCCACCCCCAAGGTCTCTGAGAAGATAATGGAACAGTGACAAGACTGCCTGGATTGTGGTATGATCACCACGACGAAACACTGCTCCTTTGCCTTGCCCGCTGCCAGGGTTTGACCTAACTGTGGACAAACAGAAGACACCCAGAGAGTTAAATGTCTCATATTGCCTAAGTCAAGGTGGGTCATTTCTTTTGTACCTACCTACTCCACAGGAAAAAGTTTTTCGTCTTCTGGGCTTGACAGCCAAGTTGGGCTTGACAGCCAAGTTGGGCTTGACTCTGCCCAAGTTGCCATGGAGACCACAGGGACCTGGGAACTGTTTAGCTAGTGGACTATAGACCAAATTCTGTCATTTTAATTAGTACATGACTCCTAGATTATAATTTATTCTTTCCCGATTTCTAACTATATTGACAGCTAAGCTAACTGTAGCTTTGATAGCTGGAAAACAGACCTAGCTCCTCACCCCAAGGTAATCCACCACCTTATTAGTGGATTAATTAATTTGTTAACTAGTTAAGACTACCAGATCTCTTATCAAAAGACGGACAGGTTTGCCTTGTTCACAGACTTCACGATAAAGGATGCACAAGTTCAGCTGTAAGCTTTCATAGATGCAACCTTCTCTTACTTCCTTATCTAAAGTCAGTTTCCAGTGACTAAACGCTTCAGATCTCCTAACATGAGCCAATAGAGTTCTTAAAAATTAGCCTAACCTAATAAAACATTCCACTATACAACCCACTTTCATAATCACAAGTTCAGTTTCCGTTGCTTATCTTTTAACTATAGACTCATGCTAAATCTCTGTATGATCAACTATCATATTCACAAGGTCAAGGTTTTGTGTTTCCTTTGTCTTTTCAATGTAAACTTAAAAATGTTTCTCACTATGCTATTCAGTCTCCTAGACAGAAGGAAAAAGCCCTTCTTGCTCCGTCTGCTCCACAAAAAAGTTTTTGGTCTTCCCTAAGTTTGTCTTAAAGACTGTTCATGTTGTTAATTTATCTATTTTGTAAACTTATAACCTACAGGAAACCCACTCAGATCTACCTCTCGTGGACCAAACAGACTCCATCCAGGTAAGGACACCTGCCAACCAATAGCCCAAGTTCCTACTTGTTACCTTTTCCAGAGGATGGGACTCCTCTCCTGTGCTCCAGGATTGGGACTCGCCCTCAACCACCAAGATCTTAGGGTTGCAAATGTGCACCTAAGAAAAATGTTTTCTACCAAAGGTTCTTAACTTTATTCTCTATCTCTAACCTGTGTGTGTGTGTGTGTGTGTGTGTGTGTGTGTGTGTGTGTGTGTGTGTGTGTGTGTGTTTTAACATCTTGCCAAGTCCAGGTGTTTGCTCAAAATCTATATCCAGAACAGCTCCAGAGAAGTAACCCAGAGATGCTCCGATCTATTCTCACAGACACAGATACTTTTACTGGACCTGCTCCTTCCTATCCACAGACCCTGGACAGCAAGGAAATAGCCAACTCTCCTAAGACTGGACCAACATCCCCATACTCATTTTCTTAGGCTTCCCAGAGACATGTCACCCCAAAGTCAGCAGGAAGTAGCTAAAGATCATGACAACCCTATTCCTGCTTCATCATCACCTCTTTCTAATATTTCCTTTTTTAAATTAAACCAAAATGGAGGAATGTTGGTATTCCTTCTAGGTACTACAGTTACCTGGCAACAGCTAGGTATTCTGGCTCACTCTAAAGGGGCCTGTCTGCCCCCTCCCCTCTCTCTCTCTCTCTCTCTCTCTCTCTCTCTCTCTCTCTCTCTCTCTCTCACACACACACACACACACACACACACACCCTTCTTTCCCCATTCCTCTCCCCCTCTCCCTCTCTCTCCACAGGTTCCTGACTGGCCTCTCCCCCCACCCCCAGTCTCTCCTCTCTTTCTCTCTCTGCCTTTCTCTCTCTCTACTCCCTCCTCAACTCCCCTCCCCATGCCCTAAATAGACTCTATTCCATACTATATCCATCATATGGCTGGTACCTCAGAGGAAAGGGATGTCTTAGCATGGGCGGGAAGATGCACCCCCTTCCACCTCACCATACTGCGCCTCTACCAAACATATCCCTAGCTTCCTTTTCTTTTTATAAAACACAAGTTGTTTTGTTTGTTTGTGGGTTTTGTTGTTGTTGTTGTTGTTGTTGTTTGGGTTTTGTTTTTTGTTTCTTAATTTCCCTTGATGCTCAAACAACACAAAGCTCAGAAATACCCACTGCCAGGAAGAAGGCTACAGAAGGCAGCTGGTGGTCCTGGTTTCCCAACAGGACTCTGAAGCCAGGCATCAACTGACTGTTGTGGCCCAAGCCACCACTGAGAGGAGGTCACACCAAACTGAGAGAGACCAGATCAGATAACTCAGTCTCAGATCTCAGAACAGGCAGGCTCCCAGGCAGCCAGATCTCAGAGGACACAAGCTACTCTGGTGCCTAGATGCCCATCTCTTCACCGTCATACCTCAGAGCATAGGAAAGCTTCCCAAGGGAGAAATCCTGAAGGTTGGGACATGTATCAAAGACAGAATCACCCAATGCAACTGCCAGAACTAGCTGAAGTTGTCATTTGTCTTGTATTTAAACAGACTGAGATTGAAGCCACAGGGATACTGAGTGGTTACTCATTCGTCCATGTGTCTAAACCTCCTGAGTTCCAGCAGAACCTGGGCCCATAGGATGGCAGCATCAGTGGCACAGGGCTGAAGCAGCTGCATGTTCTGTGCATGTAAGTGTAGACCCCTGTCACATAATTCTACCACCAATTAGGATTGTGTCATAATTTATTACTTTCTTTGCAAAATTAGAAAAACTAATCGGCAAGGCTTATAATTTCAAACATACTAAGTCCCCTTACACGTGTTTAATAAATGATTGAGTTTTCTATATTCTGTCTGTGTCTGTGTGTGGTATACACGTGTATAACATTATGTTTTCTAGTTCCTCTTTTTCTTACATTTCCTGTGTGCTGAGCTGGGGTATTTGGTTTTTTGAATGATGTAATGGGTTAACAAGATAATGTATCAGGAAGGAAATCTTTTAAGGTCCAAGGACCTCAACACTACCTTTTGTTTCGGTTTGATTAAACGGATGGAATTCCACGCAGTGGAAAGTTGTGCAGGTGGCTGCCCGGGAGCTCACACACCCTCCATGAGCAGTGATGGGAAGGCTCTGCGTGAAAGTGGCCGATGGTTCCTGGCATCTTACACTTGACCTGCACTTCCCTAGTGCCCTGAATCTTGACGTTCATGATCCAGCTTCGGTAACAATAAGAAAAAGTGATGTTTTCACTTTTGAAATTCTAATCATCAGAGAAAGGAGTGGGTGACTGCCTAGAAAAGCGACTCATACATTCCTTTGAAAGCAATTATTGCACGAACTTCTAGGGGCCATTGGGGCCTCCAATAACTGTGGGAGGAGGTTTTCTTTTCTGAATAAAAATGACTGCAAGTCGTGATCAGGGTTATTCTTCACTTTGTACATTAACACTAGGAAGATGACAACCATCAACCAAAACTTCAAGTGTAATATTTTGGAAAGTTTGGCATGGCCCAATTCTAGTTAAATTGAATTTTTTCTAATTAAAGATAAATATATTTTGAAATGACAGAATGCTTAGATGATAGTTTCCAATGAATTGTAATATTGAAATGAGAATTAATTAAAAAACGATAAGTTGTAAATTTAACATCCACTTTTAAAAAGAGGCACATGCCTTACCGATTTGACTAGTTTTTTTTTTTTTCTGACTAGCTGCATTTTGAAAATATACAGAACTGGAGAGGTTATTATCAATACAATGGGTATCTTAACATCACAGTAAGTTTGGGTGCATTTGTCAAGTAGAAGACAACCCGGCTTACTGGACAGGGCTCTGACTGTGTGCTAATGAATATTTGAGGTGTAATTCACTTGTCAATAAGACAGAGGACGATCACAGAAGAGTTTCTACCACCCAGTAAGAGGAGGAAAGTCAGTTTCCTGCGTTTAGCATGGGTCATGAATGTACACTGGGTTTCCCTTTGTCTTCTCTCCTCTAGGGAGGGAAGAGTGGTTTGTAGCTACAGAATCACTGGCTAGGCCACTCCATGCCCGTCACCCATGTCCAGTACTCTAACAAATG
This sequence comes from Mus musculus, assembly GCF_000001635.26. Taxonomy (NCBI): domain Eukaryota; kingdom Metazoa; phylum Chordata; class Mammalia; order Rodentia; family Muridae; genus Mus; species Mus musculus. Next base: position 37,282,167 of record NC_000069.6, read on the forward strand.
TGGCTGAGAGCCAACAGTAAATAGTCACACACACACACACACACACACACACACACACACACACACACACACAAACCACTCCCAAACCTCAGGTTAGACTTCCCACGTGGACAATTTTACCCCAAAGCACCGTGCAGAATAAACCTCACCTCCGAATAGACGGTGTTTAAGAAGCATGGATGCTTAGGACAGGGGTGTCACAGAAAGACGTGAACTAAATGTGCAGACTCTGAGGATGACACCCTGGGTTTCCATCCCAGCTGGCTCAAGTCTCCTGGCTCTCTGTGACTGCCTTCTCAGGCAGGAGATGGGAGCGAGTAGGCAGGGATAAGCCCGAGGAAGGGCTGAGAAAGAGAACTGGGTGCCAAGCTCTTGCCTGTCTTTAGGAGGACTTCTTAGCCCCCTTCCCTAGCATTTCTACTAAAACACATTAATGCAAATGTGCATGCAGATCAAATTCTCTAACAGAAACATCTAATTTACATGAGCACTGGAGAGAGCCTTGGCCTGTGAATAGACTGGGTGCTCCAGCTGGACCTGCTCTGCGGGCATTCCTGCTCTGCGGGCATCCCTGCTCTGCGGGCATCCCTTCCTCACCCACACCCAGCAGTCACTATTCAGATGGCACAGGCAGAGCCCCGAGAGACGTTGGCTCATGACTACATTCGTCCTAGCCAGAGAAATCCAAGTGTTTCTAATCCTCTCTAGAGCAATTCAGAAATAACCCAATTCTTCTCATCTATGACTTAACTTCCCCATGTTCTACAGTTTCATAATTCTTAATATAATGGTGACAGAGTGCAGTGACAGCTGCCAATCCAACAATGGCTTGCTGTACACTATCCAGGCTCTCCTTCCCACAACTCAGGGACGCTGTACTTCTCTCTCTCTCTCTCTCTCTCTCTCTCTCTCTCTCTCTCTCTCTCTCTCTCTCTCTCTCTCTCCCTCCCTCCCTCCCTCCCTCCTTCCCTCCTTCCCCCCTTCTCTCTCTCTCTTTTGAGACAGAATTTTGCACATACCCTTAGCTGTCCTAGAACTCACAATGTAGAGTGGCCTAGCCTTTTACAAAATTAAATCCATCAGAATGGATTTTATGGTTTGCTTAGTTTGCCTTCTCTCCTTGAATTCACAGAGATCAGAGATCTACCCTATCTCTGCCTCCCTAATACTGATATTAAAGGCAGCACTGCCACACCCAACTCACACATGTTTCTTGATAGCAAGAGCTAACTCTTCCAAGGCAAAGTTCTTGAAGAGCTGGGCCTTCCCCAGAAGCAAGTCGCCAGGGTGATGTGGGTGTGCAGACCAGAGCTCCCTTCTCTGCAGTTCAGAGACAACGCCTACAAGCTTACGGAGGCCAACTGCTGACCTCCACGCTATGGGCTGAGTTCTTAATGGTTTCAGCCTCATTGTGAGCTTTCCTTCCACACCCTTGCCAGAGGCTGGCCCAATTCTTGGCCTTTCTTTTTGCCCAAAAGGATTCTATAGTTATCCTCCTAAGATCTCCTGAACAAGGCCCTTGTGATGTTTTCTTGGCCCTCTCTTATTTTCCCCAACAAACATTCTATGAATTCTGTGGCTGACACACCCCAAGTCCCTCCCTTACAGGTACAGCCTCAATGCTTCAAGACTTTGCACATAAAATGCTCTGCTGCCCTGCTCATGGAGAGAGATGTTACTGTGGCTGACAAGGGCCAGAGGCAGCCAAAGCTTTGCTCAAACACACAAGTCCGTGGAAAATGCTTCTCTTTCAGTGGTTCTCAGCCACATTCGATTATCAGCTTTTAGACAATTCATTAGATGCTGGTTGCTGAGGAACATTTAAGGGCTTGAAAAGTTAAAGGACTGATTTACTCAGAAAGCTTTCCACCAGAGAAGATTCACTTTAGGAAGTTGAAATAAGGTTGTAATAGACTGTGTGCAAATTATAGGCGGTGAGAGACAGGATGAGACGGGGAAAGAACTTTGTGGTTGCTTTTCTTTCAACAGAAGATCTTCTTACTAGAAAAGGGCCTAACTAAACCCTTGATTCATCCTGGACAGATACCACTTTTTGTTTTAGTTTTATTCTTGAGGACCTAGAGTTCATTTTAACAATTTTTTTTTCTGTCCCCATCTTCTACTGCTTTTTCTGATTTTTTTTTTCTTTTCTGTCCTGTCTTCCTCCTCCATTTTCTTTCATTGGATGTGGCATTAAAGTTAATTCCAACATCTCACAGATTGCACTACAAAATTAAGTCTATCAGAATGGATTTTATGTTTTGCTTGTTTTGTTTACTTTGCCTTCTCTCCTTGTCAACAAATGCTGGGCTGCTGGCTCCCCTGGGGAGAGAGAGAACTAGCAGAATGGGTTGTCTATAAAGAGTGAAGAGATGGAAGAAAGGGAGGGAGTAGACCAGTGTAATCCTGCTCACACTTACTTTCCTCCCTGAAGTTGGAGGCAGTGACAACTAAGACAAAGAGGGCGTCAGTACTCATGATCAAGAAAAGAGTGTTCAGCTCCACAAACATCTAGGTCTCTGCTAGGGACTGGTCCCATATGCTGTGTTGGGGAATACAGAAATTTATAGACTTGGTCAAGGAGGTCCCATTTCATTCAATAAGGGTGGAGAAGCACACATCATTGTCTCCTTCCTGATTCTATAGGATGTGCTTTCAGCTTCCCCACTTACTATAATGCTAGCTGTAGTTTGTTATACACACCCTTCCTTAGGTTGAGGTATAACCCTTCCAGTCCTAGTTTCATCTGAGCTTAAGCATGCATAGAGGTGACCACAGGACTTTGACAAACGCTCATCCATCATTGATGGATATCCTATCAGTGAGTTCCTTTGGTAGCTGATGCTTGTCCTTCCCTTTGTGAAACTTGCTCACCGATGCTCCCCATGGCTGAGCATAGCTCCTGGTGTTTCTGCTCCCATCTTTAACCCAGGTAAGACTTGAGTTTGATCTCTAGCACCCATATTAAAAGCCAGCATGATAGTGCACATTCAGAATCTTAACCCTTAACACACACACACACACACACACACACACACACACACACACACACACACAGTGAGGGGTGGGGGATAAAGGATAAAGTATACAAAGCATCAGGAAGTTTCTAAGCTTAGATTTCTTCACTAGAACCTTTAAGGTTTTTTTTTAAATATTTTTATTAGGTATCTTCCTCATTTACATTTCCAATGCTATACCAAAAGTCCCCCATACCCTACCCCCCAACTCCCCTACCCACCCACTACCACTTTTTGGCCCTGGCCTTTCCCTGTACTGGGGCATATAAAGTTTGCAAGTCCAGTGGGCCTCTCTTTCCAGTGATGGCCGACTAGACCATCTTTTGATACATATGAAGCTAGAGTCAAGAGCTCCAGGGTACTGGTTAGTTCATATTGTTGTTCCACCTATAGGGTTGCAGATCCCTTTAGCTCCTTGGGTACTTTCTCTAGCTCCTCCATTGGGGGCCCTGTGATCCATCCAATAGCTGACTGTGAGCATCCACTTCTGTGTTTGCTAGGCCCCGGCATAGTCTCACAAGAGACAGCTATATCTGGGTCCTTTCAGCAAAATCTTGCTAGTGTATGCAATGGTGTCAGCGTTTGGAAGCTGATTATGGGATAAAAAATGGGACTCAGAGCTGAACAAAGAATTCTCACCTGAGGAATACCGAATGGCAGAGAAGCTCCTGAAAAAATGTTCAACATCCTTAATCATCAGGGAAATGCAAATCAAAACAACCCTGAGATTCCACCTCACACCAGTCAGAATGGCTAAGATAAAAAATTCAGGTGACAGCAGATGCTGGCGAGGATGTGGAGAAAGAGGAACACTCCTCCATTGTTGGTGGGATTGCAAGCTTATACAACCACTCTGGAAATCAGTCTGGCGGTTCCTCAGAAAATTGGACATAGTACTACCGGAGGATCCTGCAATACCTCTTCTGGGTATATATCCAGAAGATGTTCCAACTGGTAAGAAGGACACATGCTCCACTATGTTCATAGCAGCCTTATTTATAATAGCCAGAAGCTGGAAAGAACCCAGATGCCCCTCAACAGAGGAATGGATACAGAAAATGTGGTACATTTACACAATGGAGTACTTACTACTCAGCTATTAAAAAGAATGAATTTATGAAATTCCTAGGCAAATGGATGGACCTGGAGGGCATCATCCTGAGTGAGGTAACACAATCACAAAAGAACTCAAATGGTATGTACTCACTGATAAGTAGATATTAGCCCAAAAACTTAGGATACCCAAGATATAAGATACAATTTGCTAAACACATGAAACTCAAGAAGAACGAAGACCAAAGTGTGGACACTTTGCCCCTTCTTAGAATTGGGAACAAAACACCCATGGAAGGAGTTACAGAGACAAAGTTTGGAGCTGTGACAAAAGGATGGACCATCTAGAGACTGCCTTTAAGGTGTTTATCTGCTTTAAAGAAGTGAGGCTTCTGCTAAGAGGCTGGTGCAGCCTGAGTGTGGTTAGATACTACTGGATTCCATAGACGCTGCTGCTGCAGTGTGTGCATGCAATGTGTTTACGGTCCCTCAATTTTTGGCTTGTTGGATCAGTTACTTGGTTGCAGGAAGGTAAAAAGTCACAGATTTTGAAGCAGGGATATGGCAGATCAGAGATAATTACACTGGACTTTTTTTTTTTTTACTTTTATCCATTTTAATTTATTTTTCAATGTTTTTCACATATTTTGATATGCCTTCATGAATACTTGTCAACTTGACTTGAAGGGTAATGGAAGTAGAATTCTCTACACAGGTTGGTTTGGCACAAGGCATAGTGAAGTGTGATGACTTCATAACTTACTACTTTTTATGCTGGGAAAGTTGGCTGGTCTCCTTTTGCTCCAATTCCTCCTTGTAGGAGAATGGTATGGCCTACCTAACAGGGATGAGCATTGCCTTATTGCTATTAATGTTATTTCATTTTAAGTTAGGACAGTGTCTCTGATGATGACTTGGGCTGAGACTAGAGAGAGATTGGATGCTGGAACCATGCTTGAGCACTTTGCCTGCTGCATTCACTCATTGCTTCTAAACTCACCTTTGGGCACATTCAGAACACAGCTGGAAACCGATCAATTCTTTCCCAGAATAACACTGATTACCTGTAGTCCAGTCCCCGTGAATCCTTACTCCAGTTTGAAGCCCCATAACATTCTTTCCTGTCTTCCTTTCTGTCAGCCATCTGGCTTTTCAAACTCACACCAGCATGATGGGATTCATTCAGTGATTCATTCATGATGATGTTCATTCAGTGGATCCTACAGCACTCTAGAGCTTCTGTAATCCAGATGTCTTCTCTTTCTCACATTTCTCCTGAGAGACCAGACCAACTCCATCTTGGGTTCAGGCTCCAACTTAGAGAATCTAACTTAAGGTTGAACTCGAATTAAGCAGCAGGCCTGCACTTAGCACTGGTCTCTAGGTCACTCTCTAACAACCAACAATCAGGAGGAAAGCAGAGGTTACAGCTCTACCTAAAGATTATGATGTACCTACTTATGAAAATTTGTGGTTTGGCTCCCAACGCCAGCCAATCATTTGAAAGGGCAACAGATTCCATAATATCCTCCCCCATCAGATGTGCACTAAGCTGGACACCCCCTTGCTTATTTGCTTGCCACTATAAATGCTTGCTTGAAACTGGGATCATCATAATGATGATGTGGCCCAAGCTTGAGCTGGAATAAAGACCCTTGTGGAATTGCATCAGGATCAGCTCCTTGGTGGTCTTTTGGGGCTGTGAAATGTGCACAGCACTCCCACATGCCCGCTCAAGGGAACCACGTGGTCAGTTATGCCACAGTAGCACCCACACTTCATCGTGCTGATTTTCTGTTACCTTACTGTGAACAAATAACTCACAGAAGCAACAAACCCTCCTCTGAGGAGGGAAGATTTATTTGGATCACAGACTGGGAGGATTTTTGTTATCACAGTGGGAGGTTCATCAAGGTGAAGCCATTCTAGCCATTGCAGTAGAAATATGAGGTTCTGGACAGTCATGTGACATTGGACCAGGGATGGATGTTACCTCCAAAGGCCCTTCCTAAGACATCTACTTCTTCCAATTTTGACCCACCTCTGAATGCCCCACAGCCTTCAAAATAATCATACAAGTCACAAAGTACAAAAAACATGTGCCTGTGGGAAGCATTCCAGATACACAGCTAAGCAATGAAGTTGGATGGTCTTTTTTATGAGTTAGCTGAGGGGATGGTGGGGAATAGTGGTACATTCTTGTCATCCCAGCACTTTAAAGGCAGTTGGAGTCTTTCTGGTGAGTCTTTCAGCCTAGTCTACTCCAGAGCTTCAGGCCAAAAGGAAGAACTTACCTAAACCAACCAACCAACCAACCAACCAACCAACCAGATAGTTTAGGTGTTTCCTGAGAAGCAACACCCAGGGAGTTGATCTCTGGCATCAACACACATGCACCCTCATGAACAATCCCTCCTATGAATATATACATACACACACACACACACACACACACACACACACACACACGAGCACCTTGTAAGGAGGGATGGTTTACTTTAGTTCACAGTTTCAGAGTCAGTCCATGTGTTTCTCGTTGCTTTGAGCTGTTGGCAGCATGATACGTCAGGGTGGGAGCACACAGCAAAGGAAGACTGTTTATATCACTGAGGCTAGGAAGCAAAAGAGCCAAAGTCCTAACTCCCCGTCAAGGGCAGGTCCCAGTGATCAAGGCTGTAAGACATGAGTCTTTGAGAGATATTTAAGATACAAACTTGGCAAAAAAATTTTTGGCATTCTAGAATTATGAGCGCTCTCTCTCTCTCCATATATATACACACACATATATACATATATACATACATATATATATGTATATATACATATATACATACATGTGTGTGTATATGTATGCATATGAATATGTGTATATATGTGTATATACATGCATATATATAATCGAGGATCACAATTCAATACATTGAGTATGGTTTTGGAAAATGAGAATGCAGGGTTAGAAACCTGTAGGGGTGCAGAGAAAAGGGATCCTTGCATGGCCGGTCCCCTTCTACCATTTTTGTCCTCTGTCTTGAAGAGAAAGAGGACTTTATGCAAGATGGTTTGCAAAGGTTGTGGCAGTAATTTTAATTCCTCCCTGGCTAGATCTTTGACAACCTGATTCCAGCAATGAAGCCATTTCTCCAACTGGCTGACATTGTTGCCTAACTTCCCCAAAAGAATTCTGTGCAGTATGAGCCGCAATTGGCTGACTTCTGGGCATTTAATGGCCCTACAGCTTCTGCTTCCCTCCCTTCCCACCATGGAAGGAAGCCCAGAAGAGGCTCTCAAAGGAAGACTGTCTGAGAGAAGTACACAGCTAACAGATGAACAAACTACTAGACACAAGTGAGCCCACCACCATCCCGTAAGCCCCCCAAACTGCAGATGATTGCAGGCAAGGTATGACCCAGATAATACCAGAAGTACTAAGTGGGCCCATGGCAGACTTCAGACCCACGGAACTGTGAACAGGTGAAATCTGATTATGCGAAACCACTGAATTTTCAGGTGGTTTTAAAACAGCAATAGTGCTACAGACTTAATCTGATTATCAAGAATCTCGAAATTGCAGGTTCCTCCCAAGGCCTGTACCTGGTTCCTCTCTGCAGGAAGGGGCCCACTTACTTTTCTTCCTCCTCTGGATGATAACCTTTCAGGGCATCATGTTTAGGTAGTGACCCATGATGCTATATCCCAGAGGCCAAATGACTGAACTAAGGTCAAATAAGCCAGGGCCAGATCCAACCATCATCTTGAAAGGAAATAACTCCCAGGAATCAGTTTGAAAAATAATATGAAATTTTCTGGTAATATAATTTTAATTTTAGTAGTAATTGAAGGGAAAAGTCTTGGATCAGGATCCTAAGACTAAGGACTCAGACCAAATTCTCGGCACAAAGGGGATTTATTTGCCCCAGAGCGACAGGGGGGAAGGGATAAGGGACAAAGACAGGAACAGAGGAAGAGGGAGAAGGAAGGAAACAAAGGAGAGGCAGGAAAGAGGCAAGGGAGAGGGGTTGGGGATATTTGTCCCAGAGTGGACCAAAGACTGCCTCTAGATGAGGAGGAGACAGATGTGGCACGTTCCAAAGTAGAATTTTATTGGAAACCTAGTGTCTGTAGGTGGGATTTGGTCTTGAATCCCAATAGCAGCTGCTGCTTGGAGAAGCTGTGTGAAGAGTCTACAGTGATCTGCATGAGAGTCTACGGTGTCTTTATTTTTCTCACCCTCTCTTCTACTGGCTTGTCTTTATCATCAATATACCTCAGAGAGAATACACTTTGTTGGGAAGAAATATAATTTTTCCTGACATCTTGGAAATTCATTAGTTGGACAGATTCCCTACAACAAAAGAATTAGAGAAAGAGCAATCTAGTTTATTGACCCCAGACAGCACACACCATGGAGGAGACTGCTCAAAGAGAGGGCATGTAAGGCAGTGGCTTGGCAGGCACTCTGGTGGACAGGGCTCACGGGAATGCTTGCTGCTCCTCAGAGGACCTGAGTCCATCCCAGCACCCACACCAGGCAGCTGCCAATTGTCCTGAACTCTAGCCCCAGGAATCTGACATCTTCTGACCCCTGCAGGCACTCATATATGGATAGCATACAACTGTGACTACACACATACATACATATATAAAGAAAAAAATAATGGAATCTTAAAAAAAACCCTGGCACACAAGTTGTTGAGATATTAAGGACAAAGGAACTTGTAGCTTCAGACTTTCAGAGGCAATGAAGTGTGAATAGGTCTGTTTGCAGAGGCTCTCCCTGCAGCCTCTGAGCTCAGCTGCGCCCCCCCCCCACCTCCACTGCAGTCTGGACTCAGTTGTCCCCAGAGGGTGAATTGTGCCGTCTTTGGGTGCCATCTGCTGCATCCTGGCTGCTTTTAACTCAGATTTGCCTCTAAATCAAAGAGGCGCCTTCTGCAGGCTCAGCCTCCTTTACTTTGGTGCCTGAGCCCACTGGAGAGTCCTACTTCTAATATAGCACTGCTGTAATGTTGCTACAGGCCACATAGATAAACACATAGAAGATGCTTCGAAGAGATTGGGCTAGAGCCAAGCCTGTAGCATTTCTTTGTGACTGATGGGGGAGGGCTCGGCCTGTGGTGAGTGGTGCCATGCCTGGGCTGGGTGGCCCTGGGTCCAATAAGAAAGCAGGCTGAGCAAGCCATGGACAACAAGCCAGTGAGCAGCGCCCCTCCGTGGCCTATGCTTCATCTCCTGCCTCCAGGATCCTGCCCTGCTTGAGTTCCTATCCTATCTGCTTTTGATGATGAACTGTGAGTAAAGTAAACCTTTCCTCCCCAAGTTTGTCCTTGTGTTGTATCACCACAGCAAGAATAACCCCAAGACACACTGTATGTGTATGTGTGGACATGTATATTCGCACATGTGAAGGAAGCAGGCTGTAAGCAGAAGTCATGGAGGCCACTCTTGCTTACCAGTAACTTAGTGTGAAGAGCCAGGGAAATACTCTGCAGGTCCTACATTTGGAAAACTTGGGGAGGATTCTGCTAATTATTTGAGAGCATACACAGCTGATTCTGTGAGATGAATTTTGAGCATGGTAGTGGATGCAGGACTGTAGTGGGCATAGTCTCAGACTAGCCCGTTCTCTTCCTGGTAGTTGTTCTTCAGAATAACAGTAGGGTGCACAAGGAACTCAGCATCCTGGGACAGAGAGATGGTAGATGGAACAGCTGAGCACTTCTTACCTTCCCCTCCAACCATCTAGAGAAGGTGTCAGCCCAGCCAATTATGTGGCCTCTAGGAATATAATCTCAGGCACATCTAAGACCCCTCTATCCAGGCAGTTTCTGTGAGTCTTGGAGAACAGCTCTCAGGGAATCTGGGTTTCTGTTGCTCATTGCTGTCTAGCTCTAAGTGTAAGCTCATTTAGTGACTCTCATTGCATGTGTGAGCTCTGCACACTGTGCTCAGACAAGCTGGTGACTGTTGCTCAGGAAACTGATTTACAGTGGGGTGTTAAAAACTGGCAATGGCGCCAAGACAGACCAGGTTACGGAGCAGAGGGAAAAACTGAAAGTGGTGTGTGTGTGTGTGTGTGTGTGTGTGTATGTGTGTGTGTGTGTGTGTGTGTGTGCATGCTCATACATACATTCCTGTGTGTGCATGTTTGTTTGTGTATATATGACTTAATTTCTTCTCTATTAGACTTTACCCTGTAGACTTTAAGGCAATGAAAAAGAAGGTCTACATAATTATACTTCCATATGTTCGTTGAATGAAAAATTGAACTTTATCTAACCAAAGGACTTTATGTAACCCAAAGAGCTCTGAGTGTATTCAGGTTTAAAAAAAAAAAAAACTACTTTCTTTGAAAGTGTGAAAACTCAAGTAATGGCTATGTATACATAGCTGACAACTTTGAGGGTAAATATTCTGTTCTTTAGATTTTTATCTAAACCCAGTTCAGTTTAGAAATCAGCTTCAAGCCCTTTTTATTTAAATTTGTTTATTCTTAATTGGATGGTTCCTTTTTAACTCAAAGGGTGTTCTTGATGGCAAAACATAAAAACAATCACATTTCTCTGTTTCAGTCTTTCTTTTCTTTCATCCTTGTCATTTCTGGAGACTGCTATGACTGGGCAGCACTGTGGAGGGTTTCTGGTAACTGTACACCATGGGTCTCAGGAAGCAGAGTTCATACCTGGTGGCCCCGACAGCTTCCCACTTCATGAGTCACCTGAGAAGGCAGGACTGTCACTAACGTTGAAGAGTCTGTCTCAAGTGGGTTTGTTGCAGCAGTAACAAAATGTATGGATCCAAGGGAAGTATTAAAAATCCCGGCTTATTATGGGATGGATCCCTGGATATGGCAGTCTCTAGATGGTCCATCCTTTTGTCTCAGCTCCAAACTTTGTCTCTGTAACTCCTTCCATGGGTGATTGTTTCCAATTCTAAGAAGGGGCAAAGTGTCCACACTTTGGTCTTCCTTCTTCAGTTTCATGTGTTTTGCAAATTGTATCTTATATCTCGGGTATACTGAGTTTCTGGGCTAGTATCCATTTATCAGTGAGTACATATCATTTGAGTTCTTTTGTGATTGTGTTACCTCACTCAGGATGATGCCCTCCAGGTACATCCATTTGCCTAGAATTTCATAAATTCATTCTTTTTAATAGCTGAGTAGTACTCCATTGTGTAAATGTACCACATTTTTTGTATCCATTCCTCTGTTGAGGGGCATCTGGGTTCTTTCCAGCTTCTGGCTATTATAAATAAGGCTGCTATGAACATAGTGGAGCATGTGTCCTTCTTACCGGTTAGGACATATTCTGAATAGATGCCTAGGAGAGGTATTGCAGGATTCTCCGGTAGTACTATGTCCAATTTTCTGAGGAACCACCAGACTGATTTCCAGAGTGGTTGTACAAGCTTGCAATCCCACCAACAATGGAGGAGTGTTCCTCTTTCTCCACATCCACGCCAGCATCTGCTGTCACCTGAATTTTTGATCTTAGCCATTCTGACTGGTGTGACACCATTGCATACACTAGCAAGCGTTGGCTGAAAGGACCCTGATATAGCTGTCTCTTGTGAAACTAGGCCGGGGCCTAGCAAACACAGAAGTGGATGCTCACAGTCAGCTATTGGATGGAGCACAGGGGCCCCAATGGAGGAGCTAGAGAAAGTATCCAAGGAGCTAAAGAGATCTGCAACCCTGTAGGTGCAACAACATTATGAACTAACCAGTACCCCGGAGCTCTTGACTCTAGCTGCATATGTACCAAAAGATGGCCTAGTCGGCCATCACTGGAAAGAGAGGCCCATTGGACACGCAAACTTTATATGCCCCAGTACAGGGGAATGCCAGGGCCAAAAAATGGGAATGGGTAGGTAGGGAAGTGGGGGGGATGGTATGGGGGACTTTTGGGATAGCATTCTAAATGTAATTGAGGAAATACGTAATAATAAAAAATATTTTTTAAAAAAATCCCGGTTTTACGTGCACACATGCACACACACAATTACATCCACGTGGGTGCACACATGCACAAAGGTAATTGTAAGTAAAGCAAGGGGGTGGAAGTGAAGGACAGGGGTGGCAAAGATACTTAATGGTGACACTCATGTATCCATCTCATCACTGAAATACCCCTGGCACAGTCACCCATGACTACTTCACAGATGTGAAAAGTGTGGCTCACTCGTCAATAGCAGACTCAGTCTAAACCAAGTGAAGCTATGAATAGAATAGGGTGTGACTGTCCAGTTAGGGATGAGCAGATTTTCTTCCATTAATTAATTTATTCATTCACTTTACATCCTAATCACAGCCCCTGCTTCCAGTCCTACCCTTACAAACTCCTCCCCTAACTCCCTCCTTCCCTTCTCCTCAGAGAAGGGGAAGCCCCCTTAGGTACCACCCGCCCTGGGACATTCAGTCCCAGCAGGACTAAGGCCATCCTCCCCCACTGAGGCCCAACCACCAGTCCAGTTAGGAGAAGGGGATCCAATGGCAGGCAACTGAGTCAGAGACAGCCTGGCTCCAACTGTTAGGGAACCCACAACAAGACCAAGCTGCACATCTGCTACAAATGTGCAGGAGGCCTAGGTCCAGCCCCTGCATGCTCTTTGGGTGGTGAGCCCCTGTGAGCCCAGGTTAGTTGACTCTGTAGATCTTCTTGTGGTGTCCCTGACCCCTCCGGCTTCTTCAGTCCTAACCTCCACTCTTCACAAGACTCCCCAAGCAATGCCTTGTTTGGCTGTGGTTCTCTGCATCTGTTTCCATCCACTGTTGGATGAAGCCTCTCAGATGACAGTTATGCTAGGTTCCTCGATGTAAGCATAGCAGAGTACCATGAATAGTGTCAGGGGTTGGTTCTCTCATGAATGAACTTATTTTTAAGGAACACTCGTACCCTCCCTGTCACTATCAACTATTGAAATCGGCCTCACCCTGACTGGACTACTTAGTTGTGCATACTTCTTGCCTTCAGTTTAAACCTTACTCTCATCTAGGATCCTGAAAATGGGAGGGTTGGGGCTGGGGGAAGATGACATGACACTAAGCACTTTCTGTGCCCCTCTTCCCAATTCTCCACGTGGAATAAATCTTGCTCTGTTTTGTCTAACAACTTTTCTTTTTACTTGGTCAGTTGAGGACAAGTAGCCAAATCTGGTTAGAGCAATCGGGACCCAGGCTCTTACCTGAACTCTAGTAACAAACATAAGGTTTTCTTTGTTTCCTTTGAGTTGCTTCTAGAAACTCAAACAAGAGCCAAACCCCAGCAAGTACCCCACACCTTAAAATCCTAGAGCTGCCATACCCTGGAGCCAAGCACATCCTCCCTCCCAGGCTAATGTAGCTGAACTGCTCCTTCTGCCTATGCTACACCCCCACCCCACTTCCTCCCACCCATAGGACTGAGAGGGAAAGTGGAACACTTCCCCTTCCAATGCCAATGGAAAGGAAAGCATTGCAGTTTCCAAAGACGAGGGTGCCTCCAAGATGAGGAGTCCAACATTTTCATCCCCATGGAAGAGATTTGCTTCCTGAATGGATGTGCTGATTAGTGCCCATGAGATGCAAATGGAGGCAGATTTGGAGAGAGATGGCATCTCACGTTCCAAGGTCAGTGTGCTTCATTTGTCATTTTAAAAATTGGAACATGTATTTTCACATACCTGTGGATTCAGCAGTTGAAAGATGAAGATGGGATGATGTTCTCAAATGCTGTTTGTAATGAATGGACTTGTGCAGTGGTAAGAAGTATTAGGAAGCCCTCCTGCTAAGATCAAGGTTGACCAGATAGCCCTGAGCTCAGTACAAAATGGTGGACTCCCTTTGTTGGGGGGGGGGTGATGGGGGAATTCCTCTTCTCTGGGGGATTCAGGACCCCACATGACTACCTGAGGAATGTCACAGTCTTGCACCTGAGATTCCTGGAATGCCTCCCCATGCTACTGAGGCATCTCAGTAGCCGTATGCCTTCAGCCTTTGCCCAACCTGGATATTCTCACCCCTTCCCCCAAAACTATATAACCCTTGGTTCACCTTGAGTAAAGTGTGCCAGTACAATCCCACTCCAAATAAAGAAGTATGCACAAGCTAAGATCATTTCAGAGAGCTGTTTCATTGAAGATCATTGGAGAAGGCCTTCACCTAAAAGAGCTGTAACACTAAGCACCCCGGAGAAGGCCCTCTCTCCCCGAACCCTGCACTCCCTCCCAGACAGACCAGATCCTTAGAACAAATAGCCAAACTTCTCTAATGAGAACCACTACCTACAAGTGCGTAACAGGAATAAGCCTCCCATTTGCAAAGGATGTTGGAACCTCCTCACCAGCCCAGTATAGACAAGAATGGAAGCCATGGTCAGTCAAGAAGTCTCTATGTGTCATTTCTACTTGATACAGCTAGAAGAGAAGAGGAATACACAGATTCCGGGCAACGCTCGGGCACTGGGACTCCTCTAAGCTGATCAGAAGGTGTCTTCATTTCTAACTACCTGCGTCATGTTCCCGCAGTTGGCCATCAATCCACCCCTTAAGCTGACCTGAAGGGGAAGTTCAAGCTTATCCTATATATTACAGTTCCGAGATAGACAGAGAAGGCTCACTGGGGCAAACTTTTAAAATCCACCCACTGCCAGGTCAGAGGACGCTCGTCTTCAGCCAGTTGCACGGGTCCTAGCTCTCCATTCAGAGTAGACTAGATGGTGCTGATGTGGTGGGAAGCTAGCTTCTGCTGTGTGGGACACAACTCACCCTCCCTGCTATAGGAGAGCCTAAGTGTCCCAAAAGGGGCAGGGACAGGACAGGAAAGAGAACACAGAAAGATATGATCCTGGCTTCACAACCCCAGCACCCTGAACCCCAAGGCAGGAGGTCAGCCTAGCCTGTACATTTTGCTTCAAAAAATCAGGAGTTATGCTGGGTGTGGTGGCACACACCTTTTAATCCCAGCTCTCAGGAGGCAGAGGCAGGTGGGTCTCTGAGTTCTGGGCCAGCCTGGTCTACAAAAAGTGTTCCAGGTCAGCCAAGACTCCCAAAGAAATTGTGCCTTGAAAACAAAAACAATAGACAGACAGACAGACAGACAATCAGGAGCAGTGGTGGTGCTCCTGCCTAGCATGTAAGAAGCCCTGGATTTGATCCCCAGTATTGCAGAAAGAAGAAAGATTGGTGGAAGGTGAGAGACTGGTTATAACAGAAATACTTTACACATCACAGTAAACTCATCTTCACTGTCTTATAGGACTTGGAATGCAGTTTTATAAAGAAACTGTGAATAAATAGTTCCGTGTTAAGCTGAGACTTTCTTATGACTATCGACAAACATTTGCAAACACTAGGGAAACTATTCAAACACTTTCACATTTGCCTAGGAAGTAAAACATAGAACATCTGAAGTCGATGCAGGTGGTCTCAGGAATATGTGTCCACACGTGTGCATACACGGACATACCAACGTGTACACTAAGCAAGCAGAACATAACAGGAGGATGAGATCTATAAACATATGGCTCCATTTTAGTAACTATAGTCGTTTCTTTTCTCATCCCCTTAACCAAACTCTTGATAAGAAGGAGCTTGTGTGTGTTGGGGAAGAGGGTTAGGAGGTGAGGGATGTGGGGTGGGAAGTGTGGGTAAGGTAGGATGTAGGGTTGGGGTTATGTGTGTGGTAGAGGGTGTGAGATGTGGGGTGTGTGGGATGTGGAGTGTGGGGGTGTTGGGATTGGGAAGTGATGTGTATGTGAGATGGAGGTAGGTGGAGTGGGGTGGGGGTGGGGCATGGTGGTATGGGGGTGGGGAAGGGGTTGGGATGGGGTGGAGTAGGGTGTGGAATGGGGTAGGGGGTGGGGAGTGAGATGTGTATAGGGTATGGGTGGGGTGTGGGTGTGGTTGGGAGTGTGGAGGGATGGGAGGTTGGGGGATGGGAGGTTACAGATTGGATCATGGCTTGAGGGTACAGATCATCGTGGCCAGGAAGACCCGGGGTGGGAGCAGCTCACTGTTGTGACAACAGGAATGTGACACGACGTCTCAAACTTCTGGAAACAGAAAAGGACAAGAAACAGAGCCAAGCTACAAACCTCAAGGTGGGTTCCCTGGCAAACTGCTTCTTCCAGGTAGACTGCATGTACAGAAGTTCCACTGCCTCCCAGAACAGAGCCACCATTTGGTGGCTAAGGGTGCAACACTTGAGCCTGTGGGGACAATTTGCTTCTGACATAACAGTGATTTAGCACTTAGGAAAAATGGATCTATCCTCAAAGTCACAGAATGTAACTTTTAGGAAGAATTTTGGCTACTTAGAGGCATGCTTTTGTCCATTTATGTAAGAAATTCCATTTGAGATTTATTCAGTGTTTCTAGAAAATTATTGTAAACTGTGAGAAATGAAATTTATTCTAAGTAGCAGCAGATAGAAACTAAAGTATGTATTTAAAAAATCAACTGTGCTGTAATAATAAGCAGCTTCACTCTAACTGGGTAACTGCCTGGAATCTCTCTAACCTTCCCCTTGATAAAGGAAATAATGGAAGGCCTAGATTTTAACTTCCTGGAAACTTCAAAATAAATGTCTTAATCATGATCATAACAAAAATGTTGTCCCCAGTATGGCTAGGTGTTCTTCAAAGCTCTGAGATCTTTTTTTATAGTGTTCGCCTACAGGAGAAACCAAGGTGCCATCTACAGCCAAACACTCAGATTTCTAAAAATGCTTCCATTTACTAACTTTCTTCTGAAGGTTGCAGCAGCCTAAATCTGAGTCTTTTACCAGTGTTACACACATTTACCTAACAGTCTGGAACATCACTTCTCTTCCCCAAACGAGGGGGCGTGGTAGTGCCAAACTTGACGTCGAGCCATCCAGAATAGCTTCGTTTGATTCTTTAAAAAGGCGTACTGTGTTTGAGTATGACCAAAGTGCTCTGAACATCCAGTCAGTGCCAGCCATGAAAAAATAGAGCTTCCAGTTAACAGGGACTGGAAGGCAGCCTCTGATGCAGGACTGTTCCGGGTTACTCCCAGGAAGTGGCACAGTGCAACTTGGTGGCACTTGTTGGGTCCTCATTAGGACCATACATATGTGGATCACCCCAAACCAGCCTTACCTTTTAATCGGCCGATGATGAACCCCTTCCTGCTAAGCCAGAAAATATATGTCACAGTGAGTGTAAAGAAAAGGCATGGTGGACTGGAAGGTAGAGGCAGGAAGAGGAAAAGCCGGGAAACGGACCCACTGTAAACACACAAGTGTAAAATTCCCTCCCAGGAACACTAAGCGGCTGTTGGGTTTTTCTCTTTTTCTTCACATAAAGGTACTGTTGGGTACTTTTCCATTAAATTTTCAGTGGGCTTGACCTCCTCAAGAAAAGTTTCTGACTAAAAGGGGCTTTCCTCAACCACTTGGTTTCTTCCCTGCCTGGTCCCACGTGCATCAATGGTCCTGTATTTGGCCTCTCAGACAGTTGTCATGGACACGGAGCAACACTTTCAGCTTTCTAGCCTGGTTGTGGGGTCCTGCACAGGGTCAGGCCTTGCTGACTAGTACCTCCCTAAGTAAAGTGTTACCTGATAAGTAAGAGTTTCCAAGAAAATGGTTACACATGTGAATGAAAATAGATTGTTCAACTCATCTTTTAAAAAAATCCCTGTTGATTCATAGACTGTCTACATGATTAAAACATAAGAAACCATCTCATCTTGATTCCCACACAAGCACCTCAGAGGTCAAACTCACCCATTGTCCCGAGGAGAAATTGTGTTAACCAAAGAAAAACAAGGCTCTTGAGTTCTAATGAAATTTTTTTTAAACATTGTAAATCAGAGAAAGGGGATCAGATGGTGTGAAGTGAGCCACTATGGCTCACCTAACAGACCTCTAAACGGCAGCTTAGAGGGGACTCTAGTAACACATAACCCTATAAGAACAACCTTAACACTATAAAGTCAAGAAAAAGTAAAATGTAAGGGATTCTGAGATACGATATTGTGTAAAATTTGACATAAAACAATGGCTTACAATTTGTAGATAAATAGGCAAACAACAACAACAACAACAGAAACAAGCATTTTAAACATATGTTTACCAGTATAATAGTTGCCTATCATGTCTGACAGAGTCCACACACGAGTCTTGGTGTTAACTGGAGTCGGGCTGTAAGCTATCTGGTGGATTCTTTAACTCAGTTTCAGGAGGTAAATGAATGAGGCCTCCGAGAATAATAATTAGTCCAAGAGATTACATCTAAATATGTAGCTTGTGCATAAGTTCATATTACAAGTTTACTGCAAACGACAGCATTGGGAATATGATAAGAACATCCCTTTGTGTGTCACACATACTACATGCTTAGCCAGTGTGGATGAGAAAATGGACTCTTACTCAAATTTCATCGTTATTTTTTTTTCTATTGCCTATGTTTGACTGATTTTCAAACTATTCTCATGGGTTGCTACCATTATCAAAATCGTTATTTATGTGAGAAAAAATTAAAAATTAAGTTTGTTTTCCTGCTTATCTGACTATTTATTTAAACTTCACTTTAAAAATCCCATCCTGGTTAAATAAATGTTCTGAAGGCATACTCTCTTCCCAGGATTCTCTGTGTCCTCTGGACAGATGCTGCAATGATCTGCAAGGATTGTTTAACTCAAGTTCTTTGAAAAGCAGGTATGTCACTGGGGTTAGCAGTTGAAACAGTCAGGCAATTTGACCCTTGCAAGTTGACTGTGGGTGATTCTATAGAGTAGCTATTTGCGTTAGTAGATTTTTTTACTTTATGGCTTTATATGGTTTGACATTTAACTCATTCATGGTATATGTCTAAGAGACGTACTTACAAGTTTCTATTAAAAAGTAATACAGTATATGTTATTTTCCCATCAGCTTAAAATTAATATCAACAACCTTATGTTGAACATAATACATTTTAACCACAAATGTTTTATTTCTATATTGTTCATTCTTGTTTTGTTTTGTTTTATTTTGTTTTCTGAAACAGGGTTTCTCTGTGTGACCCTGGCTGTCCTGTAGACCAGGCTGGCCTTGAACTCAAAAATCCACCTGCCTCTGCCTTCCAAGTGCTGGGATTAAAGGCATGCACCACCACTGCCCAGCTTGTTCATTCTTTTATATATGTTGGACTTCTGCAAATATATATTGAGTTATATATCCTTTTACTAACTCCTATTAAATGTGGAAGAATGTTTAATTGTCAACTAAACTGGTATATTTGGAAAAACTCTGTCTTAGGGTTTCAGAGACACCATGACCAAGGCAACTCTTTTTTTTTTGGTTTTTTTTTGTTTTTTGTTTTTTTTCTCGAGGCAGGGTTTCTCTGTATAGCCCTGGCTGTCCTGGAACTCACTTTGTAGACCAGACTGGCCTCGAACTCAGAAATCCACCTGCCTCTGCCTCCCGAGTGTTGGGATTAAAGGCATGCACCACCATGTCCAGCTAGACCAAGGCAACTCTCATAAAGGATAAGTTTTAATTGGAGCCATTTAGTTTCAGAGGTTTAGTCCATTATCATCATGGTAGGAAGAATGGCAGTGTGCAGGCAGACATGGTGCTGGAGAAGGAGCTGAGAGTTCTACATCTTGATCAGCAATCAGCAGAAGGGAACCGTCTTCGGCAGGCAGCCAGGAAAAGGGTCTCTTCCACACTGGGTGGAACTTGAACATAGGAAACCTCAAAGCCCACCCTCCAACAAGACCACACCTACTCTAACAAGGCCCCGCCTCCTAATAATTGCCAATCCCTGTCGGCCAAGCAATCAAAAACATGAGTCTGGGGACCAAACCTATTCAAACCACCACAAACACCAAATAAATTTCTTTTTTAAATTTTATGTTAAATAAATATATTATTCAATATAGTTTTCTTATATTACTCTCAATTTCAAGATTAAAATGAAAAAGGAATAGTTCCTATTCTTTACCAGTGTCATATAAAGTAGGAGAAAACCCCCCTCTGAAGATACAGTATAACACCCATTTCCTTTTTACTGGGAGTTGCATACCTACTAATGACACATTGACATATTTTTTTCCATATCTAGGCAGATTATATATTTAAACATTTAGAAATTCATTTTGATGATAATTGCTTTAGTCTCATTTGTATACACAATTGATTTTTTCTTTATAAGTTAATAGATTTTTTTAAATTATGTTAATAAAAATTAAAATAACACAGAAGTGTGGCAAAGAAAATTCACCCATCCAGCTGTGCTCTCAAATTATGATCTTGTCAAGAGTTTGATAAGACTCCTTTAAAGCTATTTTTATATCAAATAATTTAGTTCCTACTACTTATACTCAGAAGAACCATCAAACATCTTTACAAGTGGATTAGGAGGGAAAGTTTTGTCTTAAACTTTCAAATAATGTGTTCCCCTGAAAATTCAGCAACTACAATTCCAATATTATAGGATAGGATTTTAAATGAAACCATTGACTTACGTTCACATAAATGATTAGTTATCAAAGAAGTGGGTATAAAAATAATACAACTTACTAGATAAGTTACAGCATTTCCATTGTTCTGTCTCTAAAACCACCCCTACTTTATGTAAAACTATCCAAATAAGCATAAATAGGACCACGCCCTTGCTCAACAAATAGAGGCATGACCTCGTCGCCCTCTAGTGGAGAGCTTGGTCCTCCAGCATCCCTGACAGAGCCGCAATTTCCAGAGATGAAACTGGTGAGCACCTAATGCTGTTAGCATCGCATTCCTTGGCTCATTCCTTGGACGAATGTTAAACTTGTTTTAAAAATAGATCAAGTCGCTGGGCGTGGTGGAGAACGCCTTTAATCCCTGCACTTGGGAGGAAGATAGGCGGATTTCTGAGTTCGAGGCCAGCTTGGTCTACAAAGTGAGTTCCAGGACAGCCAGGGCTATACAGAGAAACCCTGTCTCGAAAAACCATTTAAAAAAAAAAAAAAAAAAAAAAAAAAGATCAAGTCAAAGTGAACCATCCCCAGAAAACCAGGTGGAATTGAGGGAGAATGCTCCACTAGAAGATATTAAGCAGCTTGTTATTAAAGGGATAGATACATCACTGATTTTCCAGCTATCTGTCTTGACTATTACTGGCCACCTCTCTACCACTGAATTTACAAATACTTTAATAATAAAAAAGGAATAAATATTTTAGCTTCATATTTTTCACTACACTACATTTCTGAAGGGCCACTTCCTTTATTGCTCCATATAACAAAAACAATTTTTTTTCTTCCCTTAAAAATGTAAACAATCAGCCTTTCTTTTTTGAAAGAAAGCTCCAGCTTTAGGGCCTGGTGAGCACAGCAGAATGCAGTGGCTAGGTGCCTGCAGGCAGCAGGCCTGGGCTATGACCTCTGGTTGTTTAACCCCTGACTCCTGCCCGGGTCTGTAAGCTCAGAAGTGAACAGTCTCCAGCAGAGACCTCCCCAGGTACAACCTCCACCCTTGGGAAGGAGCTGAATCTTCATCTAAGCTGTCAGCTCTCAACTGTGACAGGAACATTTCCTCAGAACATTTGAAAACAAGACACTGTAAGAGTTTGGATGGAAGCTCATTGCCTAAGCCTTTCTCTCTTAAAGGAACACAGTCCAAGAATGAAGTCGTGCAACGAGAATTCTGAGTGCTTGTGAGAAAAGTCCAAGCAAAAAAGACAGGAGTCTTGTGACCTCAGTTTCTTCAAACCACAGAATTGTTTCTGGAAATGTGGTCTGAGCTCCTCCCGTGCGTGCGGCAGATAGGCATGAGGCTTTCTCAGACCATCTCTTACAACTGGCTACCGTTATCAGTTTAGTGCCTCTAAGGAAAACATTTTTGCCACATGTGACCCAACTGTCACCATTCAGCTTGCTCTTGTTTGCCTGCTTTACTTGTGTGACAAGTCGTAACCCTCACAGTAAATTGTCTGATGCTCTGAATAAAATTGGCTCTTGTATAACACTAGTCCACCTCATTTCTAGGCTCCACTCTTCCAGGTCTCAAGGTCTTTAAGAGTAGTAAACACTCATTTCTGCCAAATTATTATTATTATAATAATATTAATATAGATTCATGATATTAGTATGGTTGCAATTGTTCCTTAATCACCTAATTTATCAAATAACCACACAGAGAGACTAAGATTTATTAAAATTGCCCTGAGCCAAACACTGAACAATTATTACTGCATTCTAAACTTGCACGCTAGTCAGGCCTCCTTCCAGACAATAGCCCATTTACTTGAATTTATTTATTTATTTATTTACTTATTTATTTTTGTCCTTTCTTGTTCCAGCTTTTCTCCCGATACTTCCTGGATCTCTCCTGTGGCTCCCCTCTTTCGCATCCTGTCTCTTTCCCCACTCCTCCTAGAATCTGAAATCCTATCTTATTCTTTCAAAGCTCTGTGTTGGCTCACTGGATTTTACCGACAAGGCAGAAAATGAATGTGGAGCAATGTTCACACGAACTTGAGACAGGAGCGTCTAAGAACAAGCATAACAAAGGCATGTCCGGATTGAAGCAATATAGTGGGATAGAGAAATCCGAGTTTGAAATAATACAAGGGTAAGCTTGACACAATGTACAAAAACATGCCTACACATTTTGTTCAAGCCCCGCAGGCTCCAGCAGGCCCCTCTGCGAGTATCTCCCCCAAGTCCAGTACATTATCACCAGACAAATTAGTTCATTTTCCTAAAATGCTTATGTTTCTTTTTGGATCAGAATATGCTAACAAATCCTCCTGCTGAAAGCATTGACTAAAACTGACATGTAAAACCACTGCAGAAGAGGATGGCCTAGTCGGCCATCTGTGGGAGGAGAGGCCCTTGGTCTTGTACAGGGGAATGCCAGGACCAGGAAGCAGGAGTGGGTGGGTTGGGGAGCAGGGCAGGGGTGGGAAGGAGGGTATAGGGGACTTTCGGAAAGGAAACTAGGAAAGCTGATAACATTTGAAATGTAAATGAAGAAAATATCTTAAAAAAACAAAAACAAAAACAAAACACCACTGCAGAAGGGGATGAGAAAGCGCCACAGTGTCAGCATGGGCAAGGAAAGGCCAGGACCCGAGAGAATTACTCCCCTAAAGAGAAGCAGATTGAAACTCGGGGCAGTCTAACTGCCTTGCCTTGAGAGTACAAACTACAGATATCAGAGACCAAGAAGAAGCAAAATAAAAATCAATTATACACTTTTCCGTCCCACTTCTGGTCACTTGTTAATTAGACATGTCCACCGCAGGACTGGAAAACAGAACCTGCAAGCAAAGAGCTCCAAAAATAAGCGTGACTAAAAGGATCCGCTACAGAAGGGAAGCTGCGCGGGAAAGATGCGCAGTGGGAGGAGGTCACTCAAGGCTCTGTGCTTGCTAGTGATATGCAGAAGAAAATTCCCAGAGAAAGGAGAAAGGGAAGACCCAAGGCTTAGTGACATCGCAGCTGAGAATCAAACCATCCTCCTGCATCTCCTCCGCTGTTGGAAGGAAGCCTTGGAGAAAGGAAACTATCCATAGGTTTTCCAGTTTTTCACCCACAGTACCCGGATGAATTTAAGACTTTTTTTTTAATCATTTGCTTAAGTTTTCTTATACATGTGTCTCCTCTATACATATCTGTAGAATTAACTCTTATGGGTGGATTAGTTGACTCCAAAGCTATCTGCATCTTAATTTTTATAGACATTGCTGTTTAAAGGATTTTTACCAAATCATATTCCTACAGTATAGCAAAGTGCTCATATTTTAATAAATATTTTAAAAGTGATTTCTGCAATTTGCATTACAAGTCATCCCTTTTTGAATCTAAGTTGAGTTTTTATGGTCAATTCTCTAATGCAAAGACACTCCTATGTTCAGACTGTCTTTTATTTCCTTCCTGAGTATGGTTTTCTCATATTTTCTACTTATTTTTCTATTGGATTTTTAAAGTGTATTTGTGTGTGTGAGGTCTTTTAATGCTTTATTAACATATGTTAAGTATACTTAATGATGGGCTTCATGTGACATTTTTGTAGCTAATATACTGTGACCATGTCTACTCCCAACCCTCTCACCCCTTTGCACTCCTGCTGATCTCCTCGCTCCAATCTGATCTTTCTGCTGTCTTCATGTCTCTGTGTGTGTGACACAGTGAGTTTCATTGGTGCTACCCAGCAGGGCATAGGCCCTGTCTTAGTTACTTTTCCATTGCTGTGATAAAACAACAGGACCAAGGCAACTTATAGAAAAAAGTACTCAGTTGGGCTTATGGTTTCAGAGGATTAGAGCCCATGATGTCAGTAATGGCAAGAGCATCCTCGAGCTCACATCTCAATCTGAAAGCAGGAGGGAGAGGGAGCACTGAGAGTGGCAGGATATTCTTGTGGTCTCAAAGCCCACCCCAGGAGACACACCTCCAACAAGGCCACACCTCCTAATCCTTCCCAAATAGTTCCATGAACTGAGAGTCAACTGTTCTAACAAAGAATCTGTGGGAGTTATTATTCTTACTCAGACCACCTTACTAGTGGCTACACTACTGAAGAAATGACTCCCACCCCCTGTAAATATTAGCTGCCTACAGATCCTCAAGGAAGGGTGGGGTCCTGTGCGAGTTCTTCAAATAAATTTGTCTGCAGAAGTGCCACATGTGTTGTCCCATTCACCATTTCCCTTTGATGGTGAGCATGGCTCACCTATTAAATTATGAAATGTACGCTTCATAAGGTGATCTGCACAGGTGCTCAAACTCTACAGCAGTAAAAAATTGATGCTCTGCCTTTTAATATTACACATACTTCACACACCTCATACTCGCATTGCTCTAATAGAATGCAGATCAGTGATAAGGAGGCACTGCTGCATCTCACCAGTGAATCTTCTTTTTGAAACACATTTTCACCTTTTGAAATGATCTGAACTTCCTACCAGGCAGAAACAATTTTATCAGCATTGACAGAAGTTTGCTTTCTCTGGGGGATTTGTTCTCAGGTCCCCTAAAAATGCTTGAAACCCCTAAGATCCTTGGGATGCTACTGGAACAGAAAAAGCACCAGGATTCTCAGACTATTCTGAAGTGCACTCGGGTCTCTGTGCCTGCCCTGCAGAAATCAATACTGTCACAAAAAGTTGAGGTCTAGGGTGCTTGTGTCTCAAAATGTTTCCCTACTCAAATTAATATGAGCTCTAAACATTTTGTTTAAAGGGATGTTATGGATATTTATGATTTCACAGAAAAAAACTTGAAGAAAATTATTTCATCTTCCATGTCAGATGAGGCTTGGAATATTTTAGCCAAAAAATCTGAAAATTTCCTTGTTCTTATCCAAATCAGTGCATTTTTGTATAGTTCTCTACATTTTCCTTCCTCTCTTGAAAGCAAGGTTAAATTTACCCTATTCGGTCAATTTATGAACCTTTATAAAGATGGCTGAAGTAAAACAATGCTCAACTATTGGCATTAGAAAGACATTATGGGTATATATGATCACACACACACACACACACACACACACACACACACACACACACACACACACAGAGCATAAGATACTGAGATTTCACTGTCCATGTCAGATGGAGTCTCTTTATAACAACAAATGCAAAGTGTATGGTACACACATTTATAATCTAATGTCCAGAAGGAAGATGCAGGAGGAGATTATTAGTCCAAAGCTAACCTAGGCTACATTGATAGGAAAAAAGATTGTTACATACCAGACTTTGCAAAGAATGACACGGAACTCATTTAAGTTGGCTGGTAGGTGACTCCAGCCAAAGATTTAGAGAGAGCTCACCTAGGTGGTATTTAGAATAGTTTCCTAAGTGATCCTAACCTCCTGGTATGTGTCCTTCAGTTTTGTTCTCATAGCACAATATAACAAGCTGTCTTGTGTCATGGAAGTCTATGATAAAAGCATTCATCTGTGAAGGCCTTACTGTGAGCGCCCATGACAGAATGCAAGAGTACAAGCCATTTTTGCCCTTCCAGGGGTCGATTCCCAGCACCTACATAGAAGCTCACAAACCTTCTATGATTCCAAAGCCCTCTGGCCTCTGTGGTCTCCAGGCACTCAAGTGGCCCAGAGACACAGATGCAAGCAAAACACCCATACATGTAATAATACATTTAAATTATATGTGTGTGTGAGGGGGGGGGGCTCACACACTATAGCATGCATGTGGAGATCAGAGGACAAGTTGTGAGAACCAGTTCTCACCTTCCACCATGTAGGACCAAAGTCAGGCTGTCAGACACAGTGACAAATGCTTTGATCTGAGTCATCACATAGGCCTTGAAGACTCTTTTAAAAAGACTCTTAACCTCATTAAGAAAGGAGGACCCTTAATGGCCTTACCTCTTAAAGAACTTACTACTGTGTTGCCTGACCCAGGGAGTGAAAGCCCAGCAGTAACTACCAGAAGATACTTAAAAACACTGTATGTCAGCTAGTTTTATTAATACTTTACATATTGAAGGAACAGATTTTTAAAAAGAACATGTTTATCAGGTGTTTTTTAAGTCATATAAAAGGAAATAATGGAAAAATACCATTTTCAGATTGTTTTTAAAAACAATTTCATCTGGATCTGGGGGCCAAGTTTATTCAACTGAAAAATAAAAGTCAAATGTCTTTGGAATCTATGACTTTAAAATACCATATGGAAATACTGTTTTGGGGCTCACAGTTCAAATAAATCATGCTTTTGTTTGTCTGTTTGTTTCTTACTACTACAGATTTAATGACATTGGTAGGGACATATAACTTCTGGCACAGATTAGACACCAAGGGACTAACCTAAACTAAACGTGGAAATGGATACACTCAGGTATTACATCATTGAACTGCTTAACAGGAAAGCTGTTAACAGGAGGTCCAAACCTCTTGGAAGGCACCAAGCAGCTAATAAAGGCTGGTCTTCTTCATCATCTTCAAGAATTCTTCCTCATTAATCTCTCCATCCCCGTCACGATCAGCTTCATCAAGCATTTCCTGTAAAAAAAAAAAAAGGTAACATGAAAGACGAAAATTATTAAAGATGTAAAGTGATAGAAACTCAACAGGAATTTTTGCTTTTAATGTGTAAGAACAACTATGTTATACAACCCATATAAAACTATACACACAGTATAACTATAAAATAAACAAGATTGACCTGTAATTCATCTTCGGTTAAGTTTTCCCCTAGCTCCTTGGCAACCCTCTTGATGTTATTTAGTGATATGCTTCCCGTAGCATCGTCATCAAATAATTTAAATGCCTTCAGTATTTCTTCTTTTTCATCTTTTTCACTCTTTAGAAAATGAAATGTCATTGGTTATTTGTTCTATCAAGCTGGACTTCGTAGGTCTACTAATTCTACAGCTGTATGCGCATATTTCTATCAGGAGGCTGAGTTCTTTAAACAATTATTTCAACATACTCACACCTGCCCTCAGGGTCTATCAGACAGCAAGCTCCAAGAGCTGGGAGTATTCTCAGGTACAGTGGCAAAGTAGGTGCTCTGTGATTGCCAGGTCCAGGGTTTCAGGGCTTGGGCTTCCTTCTGTCTTGTATCAGTACTTCCTGATTAAACTCTTCTTTATAGTCTTTACCATTCTGAAAATATCTGTCCTTGCTGTTGTATCCCCACTACAAACCCTTAATACCTAGTTCCAGAACTTTCCATGAGTTTCCATGAAATCTCTATGCTCCAGCCCTACCATGCACAAGGCCCTACTGGGGTTTCTTTGAAAAATAGACTATACCATTTTTACGCTCATGATGGCAAAAAAATCTTCAAAACAAATGGTGCCAGTCCCTTCCTTGTCGATTTCAGCGATCAGTTGTTTTACTTCTTCTTTCTTTGGCTCAAAGCCTAAGGCCCTCATTGCAATCTGCAATAGGAGGGGGGGGGACATATTTTAATAATGCCATGATCGCATTTTGAACTTTAAAATGACTAATTAATAGCATATAAAACTATACACACATTATAATAGTAAAATAAACAAGATTTACAGATAGAGGACGTAACTTTGATAATTCTGGGTTTTGACTTATTCATCAACCAAGGACACAACTAAAATGTTACAAGATATTGTCTTAGAAATAATTTCAGAACCTTCAGTTCTTTCAGATCTATGGTTCCAGATCCATCAATATCGAATAAGTCAAAGGCCTCTTTAATTTCTTGCTTCTGGGTGTCATTCAGTTCAACTTTTGCTGCTTTTTTCTTCCATTGGTCTAAAGTTATGCGCTGGCTGGATGCCTGCAATAAGCATACACATGGGTGAAAACTGTGTAGCTAGAATGACAATTCAGTTATCCCATTTTCTTTTATAGAATGAGCTTGTTTTCCCCCTTGTTAATACTTTAGGTTATTAACATCTTTTCCCCCATCTTTTGAAACAGGGCCTCCCTAGGGCACCCAGACTGCCCTGGAACTCTCAGTCCTGCCCGAGATTCCTAACCACAATTATTAATTTGATAGAAAATGTGGGCATTTTTTTTCTCTTAGATTTTCCCCCTCTTAAAACTAGAGCTTTTGAAGGGAGAAGCAGCTAAGTAAACTAGCATAAAACTGTGTGGTATATCAGAGTGCAGTTAGCTTATGAGAACAGTATTATTTTAAGAAATGTGCACTTCTCATACATGTATCACAGTACTTGCTTGATGTAGTGAGAATTTTATTTTCTTTGAAAAACACAGAAATGTTGTGGGAATACGTTTTCATTCTAATCCCAGGTGTGGGATATGGGGCTGCTTCAGACTGTCCACAGCAGCTGACTATGATTTGCCTCGTGCTCTAGCAGGGGTGTGATTTTGTCAGCTGCAGATAGTTTCTTCGAATGTGTGACTTTTGGAATTCTGGCAACTTTTCAGAAGGTATACACATGCTGAGGCCTCAAGAGGTGGGGTTGTTGTTGGTGGTGGTTGGTTGGTTGGGTTTGTTAAGTAGTCCTGTGCAAAGAAGTTAGATATCCTGGCAGCAAAGATCAAACTTGTCCCAAAGAACTCTACACCCCTAATCAGTAGGAAGTAGTTTAATGATAACGCCATTCCTTTCCCCTCTACTCTTTTTCTCTCTCTCCTATCTAGCATTAGAGGGTTTAAAGAGTAGGAAAGAGTGGAAGAGAAAAGAACCCACAAAGCAGCAAACAGCACAGGGGCATGCATACTAGAACACAATCATCCTGCACCACAAAAACACAAAAGTAAAAAACCCTGGTTATGGTGAACGTCTGCTCCACAGATACGCATGAGAATGTTTGACCAATTATGCGGATACACCCAACATGTGGAAGATGAAGGATCTGTCTGCTGTTTGCTTCTTTATGTCACCAAAGTAGGTCACAGAATCACTGTAGATTCTCCTCTCTGCAAGTGGAGTGGGGAAGCCCTGGAGGTGGCTGAGGATCTAAGTGGCCTATTGGCTGTGGTCACTTCGGATTCTTGGTTCTAGAGCTGCAGATTCTGATGAGTGGTCTTCTAGAGCCTAGGGCAGCCACCTGAGTCACCATTTTTTTTTTCAGCAAGAAGTCAGTGACCCTTTAAGTGGCCTGAGTTGATGAGCCTGAGTGGTCTTCTAGAGCCTAGGGCAGTCACCCGAGTCACCATTTTTTTCAGCAATAAGTCAGTGACCCTTTAGCTTTGAGTGGCCTGAGTGGTCTTCTAGAGCCTAGGGAAGTCACCTGAGTCATCATTTTTTTTTTTTTTTTTCAGCAAGAAGTCAGTGACCCTTTAGCTTTGAGTGGCCTGAGTTGATGAGCCCCTGGCCATCAGGATTGAGTCAGTGGGCCCCTTCCTCTCCGTGAAAGAATTGCTGGTCCCCTGATCATCAGTGGTTAGCTAGGTACCCCACTTCCAGTCAGCAGATGAGTTGGTGGCTCCCTGACCCTCAGTGGTTCCTGTTCCTTCAGCGGCTGAGTTGATGGCCCGCAGGATGTTGGTGGCCCGAGGTTGATGGCCTCTGCTATGCTCGCTTCCCTGTCTTGAAGTCTGTCTGCAGTGGTCTCCGTGCCCCAGGGTCGTATCTCTTTATCGCTGGGCCAACCCTCATAGACTGCAGGCGTTGGTGGATAAATGGAAAGGGAGACCCATCTCTGTTCTCCCTGGCTTAGCTACTAAAGATCCTGACACGGAAGGCAGTAAGCTGGGAAGAACACCAGGGTCCCACAGCACTCACCATATCCCCTCCCTGCGCCCCTGCCCGCGCCCGCGCAACAGCCGCTCTCCCCTCCGCGGCCCGCGTTTGCTCCCGACAGGCGGTTGCTATAGCAGCGCTCAGCGCGCAAGCCCGCCCACCAGCTTCCGTGATTGACGACCATTGCGCCCAATGGAAAGACAAGAGAGCTCTGACCGCGCTCAAGCAGGCGGGACTGGCTGGGTTCCGGCGCTGTGCAGATCCGCGCGTGGTGAGGAGGGTCGTGGACCCTAGGGGCAGGAAGCCAGGGAGGGTGGGGGCGAGTGCTCCGTCACGCGTGTCCCCAGACTCTTTACACACCGGGCCAACAGCCCTGCGGCCTTCCGGCCCAGAGCCGCCCGAGGGCGCGCGGCGGCATGGAGCCCGAGAGGTGGGTGGGTGGGGGCGTCCTTGCGGGGCGGGACGCCAGCCTGGGACCGAGGACGGCGTGGGCCTTCTCCTGGGCTGAAAACAGTGCAAAGCAATCTTTTCCTAGTGTGCTGAGTAAAACGTGGCGCATTCCCAAAGCCGCTGCCTCACGTCGCAGACACTCAGGTTGTAATCCTTAAATCTCCTTAGGTTCCTGGGGTAAGTTTGTCCTTATGGTAGAAGCCAGTTTTCCTGCCTTAAGTTTTCCCAATGGGAACTCAAAGGATGTAAAGTCATAATATTTTGTGAGTGAAGTAAAGTATTAAATCATTTACCTATAATCTATTGGTTTTTTTTCAAGGCACGTATCGCATCCGAAAAGTTACACTTGGACAGTTTTCAGAGTCATAATTAATACTAATTTTAAATAGATTTCTGAAACCCAGAAACGAATATTAGTCAGACAGATAGGCAGGCATTCCCGCGCTCATACACACAAACACACACACCGGGGTGGGGGGGGGGAGGAGAGGGGGGTGGAAGCTGCCTTTTAGACATTCCTGAATATCATTTGATCTGATGACTATCAAAAGGCTGCTAAACCTAAATAAATCTTACATCACCATGATTTAGGAATTTGGATGTTCTAGTGTTAGAGGTTATGGTTTATGATAGGTTAAAGATAGCTTAGGCAGTAGGTTCCTTGAAGAAGAACATTCCAGAAAGAGGGACACTTAGAAATACTGAGACAGGGAGCATGCTTTGCATAGTCTAAAAGCACAGAGAAGGCCTGAGCACAGCAGATGAGTCAGAAAGGAAGAAGTGTGGGTTTTCGTGCTGTGTGGGGACAAGGCCTTTATGTGAGTGAGTTAGGGAGACTTTGTAAGATTCTCAGTACAGAAGTGAAAGGATGTGACTCACTTTTATAGGAACTCCCTGTGCTAAACAGGAGTAAAGACTATTTTCTGAGAGGCTGCTAAGCAGTGGAGTGTTGTGGTTAGATTATAGTGTTAGGAGTAGACTGGAGAGGACACCAGACTTAGTTCTGAGGAGATGAAAATCCTAGTTATACCTATCAAAAAAACGCAGAGCTTTTAAACGTAACCCCTGAAAAGCAAATGAGATGTGATCTTATGAAAAGACAATTTCTGAAGTCAGTATGCCATTTACATAATCTGACTTTGCTCTCCCGTGGCAGATAGAAAGCTAAGGAAACAGTCTGACGAGCAACAGAACTGACCTGTTTGTGGAAGGCATTAGTGCCAGTCACAGCAGAACAAAAATCAGGTTGTGTTAGTGCCGTGCCAAGAACAGTTACCAGAGGTGCCTGGTCACTTTGGAAATTGCCCATCTTCCCATCCCTGTTACTGCCATTGCTGTTTCACATCCAACCTCTTAGAAAATAAGACATTTTGAGTTGTATTACTAATAGCCTATTGGAGTCTCTTCAGAATCATTTAGAAATCTTCCCAAGTTAGGGATGCTAAGATACTTCTTCAGTTTCTAGTCAAAATTGAAATAGAGTCTTCAAATGTTAAAAGATCTCTTGTGAGTATTAATTTTGATATCTGTTGTATAAGACTTTTCTTGCAGATTGTTGAAATCCATCCTTTTATCTGGGAAAACCTTTTTTAACATAATTCAATACAGACTGAGTTTGAAATACCTATGGGTTTTTCCAGTTGTTTTGGATTATTTCTCACTCACAGACTTGATTCTTACCATTTAAACATACTCTAGAAAGGAGACCAGAACTCTTAATGCCACCCCCCTACCCACCCACAACAAATGATAAACATCTTTAAGGACTTAGGAGGCAAAGGGTTTGAAAGAGTAAAATGAAGATTTCTAAGGAAGAGATGATAAGTTACTGTCACACTGAAAGTGAAACAAAACATAGTTGATACAGTAGATAGCATAAACTTGGCAGTAGTTATATGGAGTTTTACCCTTTTATTTAATAGGAGATTTTGTGTCTGTTATTCAGTAATCATGCTTTAGTTTCCACAAATAGGTTAATTATTTTAATGCCAACCTTACATTTTTATTGTGATTTCATTTGTAATATGTGTCAAGTCTGTTGTATAAGGTAAACTCGAAAGTTTTAGCAGTGAAAAACAGCCAGACTCTTCTTCATGTCCTTTTTCCTTATTAATTAATTAATTAATGTATTCACTTTACATCCCAATATCAGCCCCCATCTCCTCCCAATATCCCCTCACACAGATCCTCCCCATGCTCTGGTCCCCTTCTCTGAGGAGGGGGAGTCCCCTCCACTTGGTATCTTCGCCCTGCTCATCCAGTCACTGCTCCAGTGGTTGGGGGGCTGCATGCAGCCAGACTTTTAAACATGTCCTTTCAACATTTTGTTTTTATTAACTAGGTACTCATGAAGGGAGAGAGAGACTGCTGGCTCCAAAGAAATCAGCGTATAGCAAATTACAAATACAAATGTAAAGAAAGGAACATTTAAAACACAGATTTCTCGGCTTCAAACTTACCAGAAAGTTACGGTTTTTATAACTGCATGGTATTGGCACAAAATGCTTACTTCTTCCAATACAGTTGAATTCACAGCCCAGAGATAAACCCATGTATGTATAGCAAGTTGATTTTTGATAAAGGTACTAAGAACATGCAAGAAAAGGAATAGTTGATTCAACAGGTGGTATCAAACAGCTGGACACCCACATGTGAAAGGACCTCTGCCTTACACCATATGTGAAAATAAGTCCCAAGTCAATCATTAAATAATCTATAGAATTCTGAAGAAAATCCTAGGTTAAATCTGTATGATCCTGGATTTGGGAGTGGATTCTAAATGCACCACCAAGAGCATGAACAGTATTAACAAATAAATGTTAAGTTTTACCAAAAATTTACCATAGAACTAAACATTTTTATGAGTCAAAATGCATTATAAAAACAGAAAAGACTTTGTATAGAATTATAAATTGTACTTGCAAATCAAATAGGATAGGCTCTTTAGTGTCCATAGTGGAATGGTTTTAAGACTCCACTATAGAAACTAAAGTCCACACACGAATAAGTGCTTTATATAAAATGATGGAGTATTCAAATTTAGCCTATATATACTAGGTATATGTTATTCTTAAAATTAATATAATAATGAACTAAGAAATGTAAATGCTAGTTTAATAGTTGCTATAATACATCATTTAAGGAAAGATGACAGAATATATGTTCCATGTTGACTACACATGCTGAGTGTGTTTTTGTGTTTTTCAAATCTTGTCTTTCAGTGGTTAGTTGGATCTACAAGTGTGAGGTTGGCTCTTGTTGCATCAAGGTTTACTATTTGATGTGTATAAAGAATTCGTGTAACAACACTACAGACCTTTAAAAGTGTACTCTTAAAATAGGCAGAAAACATCAGTAGGCATTTCTACAAAGAAGATATACAAATGTCTAATAGGCCCATGAAAAGATGTTTAATATTATTAGTCATTAGGAAAGTGGAAGTCAAAACCACAACAGTCTATCTTTTCTCATCTGCTAAGGTGTTTATAATTTTACGAAAACAAAAACAAAATGTTGAATATACTAATGACTGACTGAGTGCATGCTGTCACATATCAACCCAGAATGTGATTTTACTTGAAAGTAGTCTTTGCAGATGCAATTAGTTAAGATGAAGTCATACTGGATTAGGGTAGGCTCTAAGTCCAGTAACTGGTGTTGCAATTTAACCAAAGGGACAATTGAAACAGGCAAAGATTAAAGTTATGCAACTAAAAGCCAAAGAATGCCAGGAGCAACTAGGAGCTAGAAGAAGAAGAAAGAAAAAAACATCCTTCCCTAGAGTCCTGAGAGGAAGCACTGCCCTGAAATATCATCATCTTGAGAGTTGAATGTGTGTTGTTGTAGCCTCCTGACAGTTGAAGTTTTGAGTATCAGCCATGGAAAACTAATACGTTGAGAATGTGGAGAAATCAAAACCTTTGTCCATCATTGCTGCTGGCAATGCTCTACTGTTTGGGAAAACATCTGGGCAGTGTCCTAAGCTAAACATAGAATTTCCATATGACCCAAGGATTCCACTCCTAGCTTTATAGCTAAAAGATTTGGAAGCAAGTTTCAAAGACTTGTACAGAAATGTTCAGAACAGCTCAGGTACACAAGCACAATAGCCAAAAGGTGGAAACAACCCAAATGTCTAGCGGTGCCTGAGTGGATATATACAATGTAGTACCTATCAGGGAGTAGTATTCCAATAAGGAAAGCAGAGATGTACTGATAAATAATAAATATGGAAGAACCTTAAAACATAATAAAATGCAGAAAGGTCACATATTTCATGATTTCATTCATATAAAATACCAAGAATAGGTAAAAACAGAAACTGAAAGCAAATTAGTAGTTACTGATTACTAAGTGAACATAGAGTTACTGTTTAATAGCTTTCCAATTTTCTTTTGTGGCTGTTAAATCTTTTGGGACAAGTTAGAGGTGGTAGTTATACAACATTGTAAATTTACTAAATGTAAATTGTACTCTTTAAATTAATCACTTCATTCCATCAAGATTAGTAGCTTTATAAAATAAGATGAAACCAAAGGGAGGCAGAAGACTTGAGGATGTGATATATATGTAATAACTGAAACCATCGATAAATAGAATTGAGATACAAGAAAAGGTGATGAAGCATAGAAAAATACCAGAAAGATTTAAGGCATGATGAATCTAAAGATTGTTCAAGTAGTTGTGTCACAGAGTATAATTTGATGTTATCAAGGAATTTGTGTGAATATATTGTGAGTGTTCATTATATAAGGTTGAAAAATTCATTGAAAAGAGGACTTGAGAAAGAGATCGTGTAATCCCTCACATATTGGTGGGCCTGCCCATTCTTTTCAATGGCCCAACCTTAGCCATTGAAAGTTAGTAAGAAGCTATTCTGTAGGAATACTGCCTGTTCTTAATCCTAAAAATTGTGTTGACTGTAGTGCTCTTCACTTTCACAATTGAATGTAGCTAGTTCAGAAATACATTAACCAGATTTAAGGTTGTTATTAGAAGATAAACAAAACTATGAACTGTTTGCTTTTATATATATATATATGATTTAAAAGATTCTGATTAAAAATATTCAAAGAATCATGAAGTCTTATAGTGTCTCTTAGCTTCAGTCCCTTACCTAATGGAATTCACACCTCACTAGGCAGTAGTTTTATTATAGATAGTTTTTTAGTTAGAAAGTACAATGTTTAAAAGCTTTTTAGTATTGAACTAATAGTGGTATTCATTTTGGATGTGACTTCTAAAATATTGTCTTGAATAATTTCAATTACTCTTGGACATCTCTTTACATAGCATGTTTTTTCCTTCATAGTGCAACCAGTGCCCAAGTCTTTCTCTCCTCTATCTGTCTTCATATTTCATAGATGATACTTAAGTGACTACTCTACCTTTAGTCTGATACTTAGTTAGTCAGTCCAAACTTATCAGAATGGTAATATATCTGAGCACACATCAAATTATAATGCTGGGCACTGTTCTGAGCACTGCACTGGACTCCTCATACTAGCTGTTCAGTAGCTCCTGGGATCACTCTCATTTTCCACATATGCAAACTGAAGGGCTCCCCACCTCAGGCCCAGGCTTCTAGCCTCAGCAGTACAAGCTTTCAATACTGCTCAAGAGATTTCTAATCTTAACACTTGTAGTTCCCGTAATAGGATAAAGGTTCATTTTCTTGGCTTATTATGAGATGTCCTTCATGATATAACTCCTGTACTGCAACCTCAGATCCTTCAGCTCCTTGCCATGTGTGCTATACTCCTATAATACCAGGCTTTCCTTTCTCTTTCCCTCCCCATTCCCCTTCCCCTCCCCTCCCCTCCGTTCCTTTTTAGCATATTTGTACATTCATTACCATCCCCTTTAACTTGCTGGCTCAGTTTACACAAGTTACCCTGCAGATGATGTGGTCGAACATACCTATAGTTCTAACATTCTCGAGGTGATCACAGATTTAAGACCATCCTGAGCTATACAAGACCCTGTCTCCAAAAAAAAAAAAATCACAAATAAGTGTTTAAGTCTCATTCTATAGTTCGCCTTCTAGAAACCTTGTGCTCTGCTCCATTTTCTCTACCATGTGGAGTGACTAGCCTTCTGGAGTGACTAGCCCTCTGTACCACCCTGCCACCCATGATAAGTCATGGCTATTCTTGTGCATCATCATACTGATCACATTTAATTGAAACTATATCCAAAATATGAGCTATGTTTTCTTCACTGTATGTAGTGCTTGTCAATCATAAATCACTCTGAGTAAAGTTTCAAGTGTTTGTTTATTTGCAGATAATTATTCATGGAGATGGCTTGCAGGGTCATAAACAGAAGAAGGCATGTGGGACTTCAACAACTTTTGTCATTTGCACAAACAGGAAGAAGTTTCCTAGGTCCAGTAAAAGCCACCAAGTTTATTACAGATGCAGAGTGTCATGAAAGTGTGTTGATCAGCTCAACAGTCAGGCTTCTAGAAGGATTGGATTTAACCTGTGCAGTGGGGCACCTTCTCAACGAAGCAGTTCAAGCACAGAATAACACATACAAAATTGGAACCAGCACTCTTTTGTTTCTTGTCGGTGCATGGAGCAGGGCTGTTGAAGATTGTCTCCATCTGGGGATTCCCACTACAGTAATAGTGTCGGTAATGTCAGAAGGCTTGAACTCTTGCATTGAAGCAGTAGTTTCTCTTCAAGTACCCATACACAATGTATTTGACCACATGGACAACACAAGTACAGTTTACAAACTTGAAACAGTTAATGCCACTTTGTGTCCTTTTCTACAAGACCCTTCAGGTTCTGGGTTGTTACAGGAAAAGCGTGATTTCAAAGATGCTACATCTCCGTTATTGTCCACTTACAGTCTTTCTGGGAGACATGCTGAGTCACCCAAATTCTTCAAACCTCAGAATAATCTTGAAACAGAAAAAAACACATTGCAAGTTTTGAAAAACAATCTATATACAGATTCCTTCTGCAAAAAGTCAGCACTAGCTCACAGTAGGCATTTTAATAGGACAGATAATAGCCACTGGATAAGCCGACATGATGGATTTCTAGAACAACTTGAATCAACTCCGAAAGTACTTAGATGTAATGATTTTGGGGAGTTAGCAGTTGGCTTGAGCCATGGAGATCACAGCAGCATGGCATTGGCCAAAGCAGCAGTGAGGTTGCAGTGGCAGAGTCTGTGTCTGCAGCAAGCCAACTGGATGGCACCCTTTATGTTTGATATTTCAAGACTTCTCACTTGCTGTATTCCAGGTCTACCTGAAACTTTTTCCCGTGTTGGTCTAGGATATGTCACTTTTGTTACCATGTCTAGTATTACTCTTATCAAGGAATTGCAGGATCAGCCTTTCCGAGTGATTCTCATTGAGGGTGACCTCACAGAGAGTTACCGACACCTGGGATTTAATAAGTCTGTAAATATTAAGACTAAGTTAGATAGTGGGGAGCTTTCAGAAGATAGTGCAGAAGAACTGTGGACAAATCATGTGTTACAGGTGTTAATCCAGTTCAATGTGACCCTCATCTTGGTACAAGGAAGTGTATCAGAACACTTGACTGAAAAATGCATGCACAGTAAGCGGCTGGTAATTGGGGCAGTGAATGGCAGTGTGTTGCAGGCATTTGCAGAGGCCACAAGAGCAGTGCCAGTAGCCTATGTTACACAAGTGAATGAAGACTGTGTAGGCAGCGGGGTCTCTGTGACCTTCTGGATGAGTCCTCATGATATAAACAGGAGCAACAGAATAGCAATCTTGTTAACAGCAGAAGGAATTAATTTGATTACAGCAGTACTTACTAGTCCAGCAAGTGCTCAGATGGAAACCAAGGAAGACAGGTTCTGGTCTTGTGTGTATCGTTTATATCATGCCCTAAAAGAAGAGAAGGTCTTCCTTGGCGGTGGTGCTGTTGAATTTTTATGTCTTAGCCATCTTCAAATTCTTGCTGAGCAATCTTTAAATAGAGGAAACCATGCTTGTTTAGGATGGCTTCCTGATTCTTCCTCTTGGATGGCCTCATCTCTGTCCGTCTACAGACCTACTGTGCTGAAGTCCCTGGCAGGTGGGTGGCATGAATTCCTGTCAGCTATCATGTGTAACACTGCCACTCACCCATCAGCAGTGGAAGCTAGGACATTCATTCAACAACATGTACAAAATGCCATTGACTCTGGCTCCCCTTCATCTTACATCTTGAGTGAATATAGTAAACTAAGTAGTGGAGTTTTTCATTCAGGTATTTCAGATAACCTGGAGCTGGTTCCAAGAGTTTATGATACTGTTACACCAAAGATTGAAGCATGGCGCCGAGCATTGGATGTAGTGCTCTTAGTGCTTCAGACAGACAGTGAAATAATTACTGGACTTGTACACACAGAGATGAATTCACAGGAATTAGATGGAGTTTTATTTTTGTAGTATGTGTGCGCACACGTGTGGGTGTGCATGCATGTGTGTGCATGCACATGTACGTAGGTGCCTGATGAGGCCAGAAGAGGGGATTGGATCCCCTGGAGCTATAATTATAGGTAAGCCACCCAACAGTGTGTGCTGGAAACCCAGCTGTATAAGAACAGCAAGCACTTTTGAGTCATTTCTCCAGACTTAATAAATTTTAATAGTCATATCATAATGTGTAAATTACCAGCTATTGTCAAGAATAAAAGAGTTGATGTCTATCAATAACTGCCATTCTGTTTTTTATTTTACCCTATTTATAAGGTAGCCTGTTACTGTTTCGCAGATACTATAGGATATACACAACACCTGGATCAGAGGCAAGGAGCTTCTGCTTTTTGCCTCAGAATCTGCGTTCGAAGTGTTGTGTTGGTTTTGTCAGTTCCTTGGCTTCTCCCATAAAGGCAGCCCGAGGGCCAGTGGCAGGACCTTGAACATCGGTGTTCTCTTGTAGGAGAGGAACATGGAACTTTTGATACTTGTTGCTTAAGCAGAAAAAACTCACTTGTTTGACCAACAAAAGTGATCACATCCTTCCGTGTTGTTTAAGTCAAACCAGTCATGGTTATGAACTAGGTAAAGACTGGGCAAGGCATTATATTCTTTACATCTATAGTAAACATAGAGATGTTATCTCAGTTATTTTCTATTTGCTGAAATAAAATGCCTTGACCGAGGCCACTTACAAAAAGAAAGTGTTTAGTTTGGAGTTATGGTTTCAGAAGATTAGAGCCATGATGGCAGAGCAAAGACATGGTGGCAGGAACAGCAGTGGAGGTGTGGGTTGGAAATGGTGCAAGTCTTTTGAAACCTCAAAAGAACTCACCTGATTTGGTAGCACACCTCCAATAAGGCCATACCTTTTCGTCCTTCCAAAATAGATCCACTATGGCTGGCTTTATTCTTCAAGCACATCTGTGTCTGTGTTTATTTTTTACTTATTCACTTTACATCGTGCTTACTGACCCCCCTCCCAGTCACCCCTTCCACAGTTCTTCCATCATCCTTCCTTTCCTTCTCCTCTGAGTGGGTGGGTTCCCCCTGGGTATCGCCCCACCCTGGTACATTAAGCCTTTGTGAGGCTAGGCATATCCTCTCCCACTGAGGCCAAACTAGAAGAACATAACCCACATACAGGCAACAACTTTTGGGATTGCCCCTGCTCCAGTTGTTCAGGACCCACATGAATACCAAGCTGCATATCTGCTACTTATGTGGGAGGATGTGGGAATAGGCCCAGCCTATGTGTGTTATCGGTTGGTGGTTCAGTCTCTGAGAGCCCCAAGGATCCAGGTTAGTTGACCCTGTTGATCTTCCTGTTGAGTTCCTACCCCCTTCAGGGCCTGTGATCATTCCTCCTGTTCCATAAGAGTCCCCAAGCTCCATTGGTGCTGTGGGTATCTGCATCTGTCTGAGTCAGCTGCTGTGTGGAGCCTCTCAGGGGACAGCCATGCTAGACTATGTTTGCAAGCATTACAGAGTATCATTAATAATGTCAAGGCTTGGTGCCTATCAAGTTGGGCTCAAGTTGGGCTGGTTTTTGGTTGACAATTCCCTCAGTCTCTGTTCCATTCTTGGTCCCTGCATTTCTTATAGACGGGATAAATTTTGGGTTGAAAGTTTTATAGGTGGGTTTGTGTCCCTATTGCTCTATTTGGATTCTTGCCTCGCTACAGGAGGTGGCCTTTTCAGGTTTCATATTCCTAAAGTTATATGTCACAATTAAGCATACCCCCTCTTGATTGATTCTTGGTGCCTCCCTTAACCCAGGTCTCTGTCTCTTCTTGGAGGTGCCCCCTACCTTCTGACTCCCATCAATTATAGATTTTCCATTCATTCTCACAGCCATCTGGTCATTCTTCCCCATACCTGATCATGAACCCTGCCCCCATTTTCCTTTCCATCTCCTCTCCCATCCAGTTCTCTCCCTTCATCTGCCACTTAGGAATATTTTATTCCCCCTTTTAAGTAAGATTCAAGCATCCTCCCTTGTGCCTGCCTTGTTTAACTTATTTGGGCTTGTGGGGTGTTGCATGGGTAACCTGTATTTTATGGCTAATGTTCACTTACAAGTGAGCACATACCATGCAAGTCCTTTTGGGACTGAGTTGCCTCGATATTCTCAAGATCCATCCATTTGCCTGCAAAATTCATAATGTTTTTGTTTTTAATAGATGAATAGTATTCCCTTATATAGATGAACTACATTTTCTTTATCCATTCTTAAGTTTAGAGACATCTAGGTTGTATCCATTTCCTGGCTATTATGAATAAAGCTGCTATGGACATAGTTGAGCAGGTGTCCTTGTGAGATGGTGGAGCATCTTTTGGGTTCAAGCACATCATTAGAGGAATGTCTATTTATTTATTTATTTATTTATTTATTTATTTATTTATTTATTTATTTTGTCTTTTTCAGTCCCACAATATTTAAGGGATGGTTTTAGAGGAATGTCTGTTTGTTTGTTTGTTTGTTTGTTT
Organism: Mus musculus; assembly: GCF_000001635.26. Taxonomy (NCBI): domain Eukaryota; kingdom Metazoa; phylum Chordata; class Mammalia; order Rodentia; family Muridae; genus Mus; species Mus musculus. The sequence continues at coordinate 37,323,707 of NC_000069.6, forward strand.
GTTTATTTATTTATTTATTTATTTATTTTGTCTTTTTCAGTCCCACAATATTTAAGGGATGGTTTTCCAGGGCTTCTTAAATGTGTGTGTCTGTGTCAGTGTAGATATGTTTTGACCCCAAAGTGACATCACTAAACATACACCAAATTATCTGCTTGTATGAATTAATCTATTCAGCAGTTTGACTAGCATCCTTAGGAAGAGTTCTGTAATGTTACCACCACTCCTGCACCGTGACTCACCACCACCTGTTACTGTGGGGTCTTTTCCCACTTTATAGACAGTTTCAGTTTGGAAGATGAAAATCCTTGCAACCTTAAGATTTCATTACAGTTTCATAATGGCTGTTAATTCTCCCAAGCTTAAATGTGTAACTCATCTTGGTAGACTATATGAATTAAGAACTAAGCTTTCTCTAAGTGTTTATCCACAATGGTAAGTTTTCATTGCTCATTCAGATCATTCTTAGCAATGAGAAGGAAATGCTAGGGGCACGGAGAAAGAGCTCACATCCACATCTCTGTGCTTTCTAGCTAAGGATCCATAGTGTTTAGCTTTTTATTTTTATTTTTGGTTACCGCAATGCAGCATGTTAACTAAGAGTTTATTACAGTAGCTGAGACATGAAGGCAGCATCCTTTTCTGAGTGCATCTACCCATGTTGCATCTAGTCACTCTCCTAAAGCCTCACTTAGAACAACTGGTTGGTTCCATTAGTCAGTGCTTTGCTCTGAAAAAGCCTTGTGAGATCTTCTTTCCTTTGACCTATAGGTGGCGGAGTTCCTCTCCTGTGGTCCCCAAATTTCCATATCATGTTTAAAACCATCAAAATGAAGGAGATTGTTTTAGAGCAGGGTAGCGCCGGTCTGCAGTGAGGGTGTTTCCTGCACAGGGGCCTTGGTAGGCAGTTCTTTCTTTATTGCCTGCTCTGGAGGTCACTTGCTTTGCAAAATTTTGGCTTGGGAAAGTGATTCAAGTTCTCTTGATCAGTTACTGCAGGGTCTTTAAATGACAGCTGAATGGCATCACTCTTGCTATGATCTCTGGCTCTAATATTATGGATTTAGAGTTATAATGAAGCCAAGTTAAAAGGGAGAAAATGTAGCACTGTTTTTCTTAAAGCCAGACTTGAAAACGTGAGTGTACTTATGCTACTAAATTTAGAGGTTAGGGACTAAACTTGGGTTCTTTTCAGAAGTGCTCTTAACTATGAGCCATATCTGGATCTCCAGCAGGTATTTGATAATTGTACAATATTATGGCATGGGCTTTTGTGTTAAATGGTTTTGCCTAGCTGTAGGGTAATGCATGACTTCTAAGCATGGTTGGGCAGAGCTCATTTCTGATGGTTAGCAGGTCAGATGTTTAAATGCATACACAGCTTGTTCATTGTAACATAACCCATTATAAGTTAAGGTCATCCATACTCTGTAAAGAGCTAATAAATCTTACTCTGGCTGTCGCCCATATGTCATCCAAATGACAAGAATATTTTTCTAAGAGTCAAATGTCATCTCTGACTTCTACAAAATGTTCCTATTTACCAAAATGTGAGTTTATGCTTATTATATTGCAACATGTCCTTTAGACTATTTCAGGCTATGCTGGTGTTTGTTTGCCTCTTCTGAATTTTTTTCTTTTTCCACTTTTCTTGGTAATTGCATTAGAAAATTTTCTAATGTATTTATTTGGTGTTGTGAGAAAGGGTTTTTTTTTTGCATAATTTCACTATGAATTAAAGCAAACTGAGAAGTTCCTGGCCTATTGACAAAATTGAGCAGTGTGATTTGATGCCCAGAAATGGGTAGAGCTGTTTCCTGTGTTGACTGAGTAGGAGGTGGGAAAAGCTACTTCTCCAATGTTTCCACTTTGGAATAAATGTCAAATTAGAGCTAAGGCTAGGTCTAACAGTAGATTCCAGCCCTCGGTGCTCAGGCAGGAGGATCATGTGGGGCACACGGAAAGATCTTGTCTCCAAAAAGGAAAAAAAAAAATGTAGGTGTGACACATTTTCCCTTTATCTCTTAATCGAATAAGATAATCACAGGTTTTTCTAAAGAATAAGGATGTGGTGGGGCATCTATTAAACTTTAGATCTCCAGACCCAGAACCTGAGCCAACTTCTGAACTGGTGTCTCCTTTTGGTCCTGTGATCACACGGCAGGATTGTCAGGAGAGCTTTTACAGCTGCTCACATGCCAGAGTGTCACTTCTTATTCTGGGCTGGGAATGCACACTACTGACTTAAGGCTTTTGTTCTTCTTTGCTTTTAAGACAGGATCTTGGGTATCCCAGGCTTTTCAAGCTTGGGAGATGAAGATGACCTTAAACTAATCTTCATGTCTCTGCCTCCCAAGTGCTGGGACTGTAGATGTGCAGTACTGGAAATGGACACCGAGCTTCATACATGCTAGATAAGCACTCTACCAGCTGAACCACATCCTAAGTCCCACAGCAGTGTCCCCATCTCCATTCCTACCCCAGCTAATAGTAGTGTGTGACAAAACCAAAACAAGACACGAACATAGTGTTCAGAAGCACACTTAGAAAAAACTTCGCTGGCTCCTTAGGCTCTCTTTGAGCCACACTGGCTGCTTGAACACAGTGTGTGGAGTGCACTAGCCTCAGGGTGGGCAAAGACATCCAAGGAGTGGCCACTAATGTGAGCCACCTGCTAATAAATGGAGTTTCCAGAGACTGAAAAGGAAGACAGAAACATTCTAGGATCATATCATGGTGGTTGTTCAAAACTAGGTGTGTTTTAAAAAAAACATTGAAGTGTGCACTTAAAGTGGAGAACATTAGAGTGTATGTCATATATCTTAATAAGCACACTAAGACCATTTTTGTAACTTCACTTGAGAGCCAAGAGACTAGACTCCAGGTTTGCAGCAATCCTGGCGTGGAAGATATCAAGGAGAGCAAGACAAGCTCTAGGAGTTCCTGGTCTGGCTCCTGGTGTTGGGTACAAAGTGAACTCTGTCATTATTTTGCTCTACATATTTATGGTTTGTGCTTTGGAAAGTTAAGAAATGGTTAAAAAGAAATTCAACCTCCTCCTTCTGATAATGAAGGAAAGACTGACCTTATCCTAGAACAGCAAGTTTCCTGAGACATGAAGTCAACTTTTGATAGTAGATAACATGCGATACCAGAACGTCTGACAGAGAAGACTGCAGAATGTCTGTTCTTGAACTTGAATAAATAGCTTGATCTGTAAAATCAGTTCTGTTTTAGGACCTTATTGGTCAGGCAACATTTGAGACTTAATCTAGCCTGTTTTTAACCTGTGTGTACTTTAAAAATTATATAAATCGGTGTGCATGTGGTCAGGAGCAGAAATCCTATACCTTACTGCTGAAGAAATGTCTTCGCTTTCAGAGTATGCACTGTGCATGTCTCGTCTGAGTGCCCAGATCTTTGGTGAAGTGGCCAGGTCTACTGACTCAAAAGTCCATGAAAGTGGTGAGTCTGTTTAGTGAGCAGCCTTTGGCCAAGAAGAAAGAGACTTATGACTGGTATCCAAATCACGACAAGTATTTTGCGCTCATGGGCAACCTCTGTTTCCTTGGCCTTTACAAAGATGAGGATCAGGACTTTAAGGATGAGCAAAGATGTCTAAAGAAGCTCCGTGGGAAGGGGAAACTGAGAAAAGGAGAAGGGAAAAGAGCTACAAAAAAGAAATAGTATCAGCTCCTCAAGAAAGAAAATGCCTTCCTCAGTGACTAAGAAAGTGTATCTCATTATCTTTCTGAGTATTAGGGGAACATGACTTCCCTCAGTAGACACCAACCCTGTGTTCACGTTTTACTTCAGTTAAGCTGTGACTGGTTTCTTGAAGATAATATTCCAATCCTTCAAAATTATAACGACCTTGGTTTTGTAATCTGAAGCGTACCTAATTCTATAATGGAGTGAATAAACTATTGTTGACTGAAAAAAAATTATATAAATCCAAGCAAGAACAAATTAAAGCTCAGGGATCCATGGATTCCCACATCAGGAGTAGATGAGATATTTCTCATTGCTGTGACCATGCCTGACAAGCATTTTAAGGGAGGATTTAATTTGGTTCTGCCATGGTAGAGAAATAAAGTGGAATCCATCCTGGTGGTATGTAGCTGGAACTCCTTATGTCTCTCTAACCAAAAGAAGAAAAGAAAAAAACAGAGATCCTGGCTGGAAGCAGGGTGAAGCTATACCCCTGCAGGCTGGCTTCCCCACCAGCTCACTTCTTCCAGATATGTTCCATACCCTAAAGGGTCCACCATAGTGAGAATATTGGTTTGTTTTTTTTTTAAAAACCCAGTTATGTTATGTGAACATGTTTTTGTCTTAATCCCAGGTGTGGAAAGGACTTTGGGGCTGTCACAGATTGTCCACAGCAGCAGACTGTTTGCCTCAGGTGTGCTCTGGGAGGGATATGGATCTTTGCCAACCACAGTTTAATTCTGAGGACTCCTGAGGGTATAAATGGGAGAGCTCCAAGAGGTCTGGGGGCAGCTGCTTCTCCTGTTGCTGCCCCAACTGCTGCTGGTTCATCCTGCTGCTGGCTTATTTACTACTTACTGGTTTACTGGACTGCTGGATGTCCTGAGTACAAAGATTGGACTTGCCCAGAGGAAGTACACCCTACTCAACAGGAAGTAGCATATAGAGGTCCATGCCCCTTTTCCCTTTAATCTTCTGTCTCTCCTACCTGGTGTTGGAAAGGATTGGAGAGGAGAAGGGTGATAGATATAAGAACCCAAATAAAATAGCTAAAAACAAATTTAAAAACCAAATCAAACCAAAATAACCCTACAGTTCACAACTTCACACCACTACCAGAGACTAGGTGTTTAACAGGTAAGCTTTTGAAAGCATTTCACACCCATACATAACACTAGACCTCTTGCTCCAGAAACTCAGCAAACTTTGCTGTGATTTAGTAGTGCTTAACCACAAGTTAATTTCCCATAAGAGTGTTGCTTTATCTTCTTGCCAATATCGTTTCCTGCTTCCTGCCAACATACCAGCCCTGGAGTCTTCCATGCCCTTCTTTCTTCACTGATTGCTTTTCCAGGCTGTGTCACTCATTCTCTTTCCTTTCTTCATGCGCTTGCTTCATAGGTTCCTGACTTAATACCTTTTTTATTTCTCTAGCTCCACTCATATTTCTAAGCCCTCCAGTTTCCAGAAATGACTACAATATTATTAGGTTCTGGAAAATAGCTTTCTTCTACAGATGTGTGTGGAAGCAAGCAAAATAGTATGCTTCAACGTTGTTCAGCACTGACTCCTGCTTCCCTCTTCAGAGCTGAGTCTATTTATTATTGCTGCTGATTTCACAATCTATTCTAAATGCAACCCATTCCCTTTGAAATGTCTTTATGAATTTCCAGAACTCTTTACTCTGTTAACCACTTGTATACTGTACTTTTATATTGTTACATGTAAAGTTTTATGTATTTTATAAAGAAATCATGACACCTTGAAACTATCTGTTCCTTTTGTCCAGATAAACATAAAACTCATGGTACTTTTCTGGTTGTTAATTATTCCAGTGCTTTTATTGTTGATTGACAAACTGTCAGATCTTTTATTAATGATACATTTTATTTTTATTTAAAGAAAATAAAATTACATTAGCCTTTTCTCAGATGCATAAAATGGATCAGATTGCCTGCTGCAGCCATGCTTTTTTAGCTAAAAGAAACAAGATTTCCTCCTTTAATCTCACTTTACAGACAAGAAAATCTAGAGTTCCTAGTTAGGGTATTTTTATCCAAATCTCTTCATCCCTTAACATCCTAATTAACATCTTAACAACATATTCAAGGTGAGTACACTGAGGTGTTTGTGTTTTGTTTGTTTTGGTTTTAGCTTTTCTCTTATTTAAACATTTTTGCAAAGTACTTATCTTCTTTTTAGTATCAGTTGTTCAAGTTAAGCAGAGGCAGGTGGATCTCTGTGAGTTTGAGGCCAGCCTGATTTACAAAGTGAGTCCAGGACCCCCAAAGCTCTTTTACACACAGAAACCCTGTCTGGAAAAACAAAAACAAAATCTCATTAAAAGAAACAGTTTGGGCTCTAGAGAGATAGCTCAGTGGGCAAAATGTTTGCTGGGTAAGCAGGAACACCTGCGTTTGGATCCTTGGCACCCATGGAAAGGCCAAGCACGGGGTGCATCTAACACCAGTGCTGTGCTGGGGGAAAGGAAGGAGCCACAGAGAGAGGACTGGGACTCCAGCTGTCTAACCTAGCCAGTGAGGGGAACAGAGGAAGGGGCCATATGGCTCCCTATTCTTCACATATCACACACACAAGGACTCATACACATAAAATAAAAATCACAAATCAAAGGGACATTTTATCTTGAAATATACTACATAGAAGAGACAGAAAACCAGTATAGTATGTGTGTTATAAAACCTCTGCATTCCTATTTATCAGCTTGTAAACTGAACATGTATCAGTGATGCAACAGGAAATAGTCTAGACTAGTCCAGAAATAGCTAGCTTGATTTTTAAATAGATTTTGACTGAAAGCATGTTTTGTTTTTATTAAATTTTGAAGGAATTATGCTACATGTTACTTTTTAAGGTAGAGGAATGCATTTTAAAAGTTAAACTACGCAGAGGACAATTAAATATGAACTAGAGTAAAGAAAAATCAGTCAATTTCTTCTAGTGATGAGAACAAGGAGCAGCTTAAGGCTAAATTAGCATTGGTGGTCAGACTCCACTTGAAATAATGTGTGATGTGGGTGTTAGTTCTTCAAATATGTGTGAAAAGTGTTTGTGAGAATATGAATCTTATCCTGTCCCTCACCTTGGGTTCCCTGTGTCCTATGTATCTGAGGGTATTCCCTGATTCAATTATCTTCAACCAGGGTGTTCTGGAGTGGCCTCTATGAGAAGCCAATTATATAGAGGAAGAGGATTATCAAGTTAATGAAGACACTGCTTTCAAGAATGTGCATTCTAGTGGTGGAACTAAAT